>NC_057393.1:90183128-90907600 GCF_019320065.1 Cervus canadensis | reverse complement strand
TCCCAACCCAGGGATAGAACCCAGGTCTCCCGCACTGCAGGCAGATTCTTTAGCAGCTGAGCTACCAGAGAAGCCAGAATATAATACCAGTCTAGAATATATGTACTAATAAAAAGTTACAACTTCAATCAAAATTGTCAGCTATTTCCTTTTTCCTCCAACTGAGTCGTGCGGTGGACCAGCAGTTTAGTGTGAGAAAGAGGTGGTGATGGTGGCTCGAACAAACCCTCTCCACTCTCCCTGACCTTCCTCAGCCCCCCACCCAGGCAGCCTACAGATGGGGGAGTTGGAGGAGGAGTCTTCTCTTTCTTACAGGCGTCCCTGCCCCCATCCATGGGCTCTGTTGACTCTTCCCCCTTTCCCTCCCTCCTCTGACTTATTCCCTTTGCCTCTGCTGTTCTTGGCAAGATGGTCGAGTAGAAGGACATGTGCTCATCAACTTGTTGCTGAACAACCATCGACAGGAGAATGTTGGATCACACCAAAAAAAGATGCCCCATGTCCAAGGGCAAAGGAGAAGCCCCAGAAAGATGGTAGGAGGGGTGAAATCATGTTTACAATCAAGCCCCATGCCCAGCAGAGATGCTTGGAGGCTCAAACAAAACTTTGGGTGCACCAGGATCCAGACACCCCACAGAGACTGAGTCAGACCTGTGTTTGAGTCTCCTGCGGAGGTGCGGGTCAGCAGTGGCCTGCCGCAGGGGCAGGGGCTCTGGCTGCAGTAGACCTGGGTCATGCAGTGTGTGGCATAAGCCCTCATGGAGGAGGTCACCATTAACTCCACCATAGAGCTGCCAAGCAGACAACCCACAAACTGCAGAACAATTATGCAAGAAACTCTTGCACTGTTAAGAAAGTTCTAGGACCCACAACAGATTTCTCAATCTGAGGATCTGGCAAAGGGACTGAGAACCACCAGGGTACTTGACTTTGGAGGTCAGTGGGGTTTGATTACAAAAGCTCCACAGGACTGGGGAAACAGACACTTGGAGGGCGCAAAAAACCTTGTGTGCACCAGGACCTAGGAGAAAGGAGCAGTGACCCCACAAGAGACTGACCCAGATTTGCCTGTGAGGGTCCAGGAGTCTCTGGCAGAGGCCTGGGTCAGTGGTGGCCTGCTGCAGGGTCAGGGGCACTGAGTTTGGCAGTATTAGCACTGGGCCTTTTGAAGGAGGTCACCATTATCTCCTGTTATCTCCACCATAATTTGGTCTCAGGTCAAACAATAAGGAGGGAATACAGCCCTGCCCATCAACAGAAAATTGGATTAAGGACTTACTGAGCATGGCCCTGCCCATCAGGAAAAGACCCAGTTTTCCCCAGTCAGTCTCTCCCATCAGGAAGCTTCCATAAGCCTCTTATCCTTATCAGAGGGCAGACAGAATGAAAACCACAATCACAGAAAACTAATCAAACTGATCACAAGGACCACAGCCTTGTCTAACTCAATGAAACTATGAGCCATGCCATGTAGGGCCACCCAAGATGGAGGGGTCATGCTGGAGAGTTCTGGCAAAACGTGGTCCACTGGAGAAGGGAATGGCAAACCACGTCAGTATTTTTGACTGGAGAACCCCATGTATGAGATGGCAAAAGATAGGACACTGAAAGATGAACTCCCCATGTTGGTAGGTACCCAATATGCTACTGGAGAATGGTGGCGAAATAACAGCAGAGAGAATGAAGAGACATGGAGCCAAAGTGAAAACAATGCCCAGTTGTGGATGTGACTGGTGATGGAAGTAAAGTCTGATGCTGTAAAGAGCAATATTGCACAGGAACCTAGAATGTTAGGTACATGAATCAAGGTAAATTAGCAGTGGTCAAACAGGAGATGGCAAGAGTGAACATTGACATTTTAGGAATCAGTAAACTAAAATGAACAAAGCTAGCAGAGGAGATGGAATTCCAGCTGAGCTATTTCAAATCCTCAAAGAAGATGCTGTGAAAGTGCTGCACTCAATATGCCAGCAAATTTGGAAAACTCAGCAGTGGCCACAGGACTGGAAAAGGTCAGTTTTCATTCCAATCCCAAAGAAAGGCATGCCAAAGAATGTTCAAACTACCACACAATTGCACTCATCTCACATGCTACCAAAATAATGCTCAAAATTCTCCAAGCCTGGTTTCAACAGTACTGAAGTTCACAACCGTGAACTTCCAGATGTTCAAGCTGGATTTAGAAAAGGCAGAGGAACCAGAGATCAAATTGCCAACATCCACTGGATCATCAAAAAAGCAAAACAGTTCCAGAAAAACATATATTTCTGCTTTATTGACTATGCCAAAGACTTTGACTATATGGATCACAACAAACTGTGGAAAATTCTGAAAGCCATGGGAACACCAGACCACCTGACCTGCCTCCTGAGAAATCTGTATGCAGGTCAAGAAGGAACAGTTAGATCCGGACATGGAACAACAGACTGGTTCCAATTACATCATGTGAAATGCTGGGCTGGATGAAGCACAACCTGGATTGCTTGGAGTAATATCAATAACCTCAGATATGCAGATGACACCACCCTTATGCCATAAAGTGAAGAGGAACTAAAGAGCCTCTTGATGAAATTGAAAGATGAGAGTGAAAAAGCTGGCTTAAAACTCAACATTCAATAAACAATGATTATGGCATCTGGTCCCATCACTTTATGGTAAATAGATGGAGAAACAATGGAAACAGTGGCAGACTTTATTTTTGGGGACTCCAAAATCACAGCAGATGGCAAGTGCAGCCCTGAAATTAAAAGATGCTTGCTCCTTGGAAGAAAATCTATGACCAACCTAGACAGCATGTTAAAAAGCAGAGACATTACTTTGCTAACAAAGGTCTGTCTGGTCAAAGCTATGGTTTTTCCAGTAGTCATGTATGGATGTGAGAGTTGGACTATAAAGAAAGCTGAGCACCGAAGAATTGATGCTTTTGAACTGTGGCTTTGGAGAAGACTCTTGAGGGTCCCTTGAACTGCAAGGAGATCCAACCAGTCCATCCTAAAGGAGATCAGTCCTGAATATTCATTGGAAGGACTGGTGCTGTAGCTGACACCCCAATACTTTGGCCACCTGATGTGATGAAGTGACTCACTGAAAAGACCCTGATGCTGGGAAAGATTGAAGGAAGGAGGATGAGATGGTTGGATGGCATCCCCGACTGAATGGACCTGAGTTTGAGCAAGCTCTGGGAGTTGGTGTTGGACAGGGAAGCCTGGCATGCTGCAGTCCAAATGTTTGCAAAGAGTCAAACACGACTGAGCCACAGACCTAACTAATGCACTGCTGTTCCTAGGTCCTCACAGCCGGCTCTCCCAGAGGTGGTGCTCAAATCTTTGCCCAGCCTCAGGACCAGATACACAGACTCAGGGCAAAGCCACCTGGGTTCCTGGAACTGAGCCGGTCCCTGGGGTGAGATTCAGATCTTATAAAGCCCTAATGAGCCAGTCTGCCATCTTCCTGGAGAGAGTCAGTTCTGCAGGTGCTGTGGGCTTAGCCCCTCTCTTTGGGCTCCCATCAGCTGAGGAATGAGCACAGGAGGCGGATGCAGTGGAGAGAGGAGCTTCATCAGTCCTCTCTGATTAAAGCCAGCTCAGAGGGCGTGGGCTTGAAGCCAACATGGAGTTTCCTGCCATCTCTGGCCACCTGTGGATGTGGTATGGTGGACACTAGCCCAGCCAGTGGCTAAACTGATCAGGATCGCTCCCCACACAGGCGAGCAGAGAGCAGCAGAGGCCCTGAGGGAGAGTGGGGTGTGCAGGGCTCTTCCTGTCAAAGTGGGCATCTGACCTCCTTCTGCCAGACACATCCCTCTCCCCTCCACCATGGGAAAGAGGAAGAGGGGCACCTCAGAGAGGGGTAGGAACGCTACTGTCCAGGGGCTCCCTTCTCATCAGATCCCTGGGAAGGCACTGGTTCCCCTGCCTCTGGGACAAGATGGCACTTGCTCCTCTATCCAGAAGCCTCCTTTCCCCGGCACTCTGGAACTGGAATCCTGCCCTGCTCCAGCCTGTGATGTGGTCCTGCATCCCTCTGGCTTTTCCTGCTGAAGGATGTATTGGGGTTCCGCCATCTGGAGTTCCTGGATCCATGATCCCTGCCCTTCTGGTTCTCAAGTATCTAATCACTGCCTGGACCCCCGCCACTGGAGCCTGTCACCTTGACTTGTGGCATTGGCACCAGCTATTCCCAATTCGGACAGAGTGTGGTAACCGTTAGCCCCTGCAGGCCCGTGGCTGCCCAGCTGCCTCTTCTGGAGCCAGCATCCACAGCCAGTGGGTCCCATGCCTACTTCTGCCAGAAATTCCAGGCTGATGGTTGCCTGTAATTACCCTGTTCCTATCCAGCTGACTGTGTCATGAAGGAGTCTGGCCAAGTTATGACACTGCTCTTCCTCTTTTGTTACTTCTTTGCTTTCTTTTCATTCTCATATACCTTCTGGGTGGTGATGGGGGGGAGGGCCCTGTGGAAGAGGAGGTTGCTCTGAGCCCAGCAGGCACTACTGAGCATCCCCTGGAGGTGAGACAGTGCACAGGCTTTTGTGGGAGGTGCAGAGGAGACCTTGCTTTAAGGAGATCATATTCTAAAACTGCATAGACCCCTCATGACCCTACAGAAAGAGAATCCTCCCACTGAGCCCTGGCTCAGTGCAGGGTGTCTATGCCACCACCGGATAACAGGGAACAGGGTTAACACATGGTCCTCCTGTTTTTTAGGCTTCTATCATTGACTGTGGCTCACATCATGAACTCCTTATTGCCAAATTCAGAGTTAAATTGAGGAAAGTGGGGAAAACCACTAGACTGTTCAGGTATGAGCTAAATCAAATCCCTTATGACTATACAGTGGAAGTGAAAAATAGATTTAAGGGACTAGATCTGATAGACAGGGTGCCTGATGAACTATGGACAGAGGTTCATGACATTGTACAGGAGACAGGGATCAAGACCATCCCCAAGAAAAAGAAATGCAAAAAAGCATAATGGTTGTCTGAGGAGGCCTTACAAATAGCTGTGAAAAGAAGAGAAGTGAAAAGCAAAGGAGAAAAGGAAAGATACAACCATTTGAATGCAGAGTTCCAAAGAATAGCAAGGAGAGATAAGAAAGCCTTCCTTAGTGATCCATGCAAAGAAATAGAGGAAAACTATAGAATGGGAAAGACTAGAGATCTCTTCAAGAAAATTAGCGATACTAGGGAACATTTCATGTGAAGATGGGCTCAGTAAAGGACAGAAATAGTATGGACCTAACAGAATCAGAAGATATTAAGAAGAGGTGGCAAGAATACACAGAAGATCTGTACAAAAAAGATCTTCATGACCCAGATAATCATGGAGGTGTGATCACTCACACTCACCTAGAGCCAGACATCCTGGAATGTGAAGTCAAGTGGGCCTTAGGAAGCATCACTATGAACAAAGCTAGTGGAGGTGATGGAAAAATGCGTATTGTGAGGTGATGGAATTCTCAGTTGAGGCTATTTCAAACCTGAAAGATTGATGCTGTGAAAATGCTGCACTCAATATGCCAGCAAATTTGGAAAACTTAGCAGTGGCCACAGGACTGGAAAAGGTCAGTTTTCATTCCAATCCCAAAGAAAGGCAATGCCAAAGAATGCTCAAACTATGGCACAATTGCACTCATCTCACAAGCTAGTAAAGTAATGCTCAAAATTCTCCAAGTCATGCTTCAGCAATATGTGAACTGTGAACTTCCAGATGTTCAAGCTGGTTTTAGAAAAGGCAGAGGAACCAGAGATCAAATTGCCAACATCTGCTGGATCACAGAAAAAGCCAGAGAGTTAAAAAACATCTATTATGCTTTGTTGACTATGCCAAAGTCTTTGACTGTGTGGATCACAATAAACTGGGAAATTCTGAAGGAGATGGGAAACCAGACCACCCGACCTGCCTCTTGAGAAATCTGTGTGCACGTCAGGAAGCAACAGTTAGAACTGGACATGGAACAACAGACTGGTTCCAAATAGGAAAAGGAGTATGTCAAGGCTGTATATTGTCACCTGCTTATTTAACTTCTATGCAGAGTACATCATGAGAAATGCTGGACTGGAGGAAGCACAAGCTGGAATCAAGATTGCTGGGAGGAATATCAATCACCTCAGAAATGCAGATGACATCACCCTTATGGCAGAAAGTGAAGCACTAAAGAGCTTCTTGATGAAAGGGAAAGAGGAGAGTGAAAAAGTTGGCTTAAAGCTCAACATCCAGACAACTAAGATCATGGCATCTGGTACCATCACTTCATGGCAGATAGATGGGGAAACAGTGGCAACAGTGGCTGACTTTATTTTTGGGGGCTCCAAAATCGCTGCAGATGGTGATCGCAGCCATGAAATTAAAAGACGCTTACTCCTTGGAAGGAAAGTTATGACCAACCTACATAGCATATTAAAAAGCAGAGATATTACTTCATCAACCAAGGTTCATCTAGTCAAAGCTATGGTTTTTCCAGTAGTCATGAATGAATGAGAGAGTTGGACTGTGAAGAAAGCTGAGCACCGAAGAATTGATGCTTCTGAATTGTGGTGTTGGAGGAGAACTCTTGAGAGTCCCTTGGGCTGCAAGGAGATCCAACCAGTCCATTCTAAAGGAGATCAGTCCTGGGTGTTCATTGCAAGGACTGATATTTAAGCTGAAACTCCAATATTTTGGCCACCTGATGTGAAAAGCTGACTCATTTGAAAAGACCCTGATGCTGAAAAAGATTGAGGGCAGGGGGAGAAAGGGACAACAGAGGATGAGATGGTTGGATGGCATCACTGACTCAATGGACATGAGTTTGGTAGACTCTGGGAGTTGGTGATGGACAGGGAGGCCTGGCATGCTGCGGTTCATGTGTTCGCAAAGAGTCAGACATGACTGAGCGACTGAACTGAACTGAACATAGCTCAGGCTTTCCTGAGCTTGGCTCTGCATGCTCTCCTGTCCCAGCACAGTCATGGCAGCTATGTGAGGCAGACCTACTCCCACCCCATGCTAAGTCTCCGATTCATGTTTGAAGTCAGCCTGCTGCCTCAGTTTTCTAACATAGAAAGCTTGGGGCTCAGGCTGCCTTTGATACCAACTCTTCTGGTTCTCACTTGGCTCTATCTATAGTCCAATGAATCCCTCCAAAAGTCAGAAAAACTGGGAGCACTTGTCCCTGAGAAGCAGCCATGGGATGTTTTCCTTGCTACAGCTGTTAATTGGGGGGATCAATAGAGCATCATTTTCCCTGTGATTAAGCAAAGAGAGCTGATTCCAAGTCTTATCGTTTTCCGAGCTGGTTTAGCTGCAGTGTTATCCACTTCATGAATGGAGTGGTCATTGCTGTTTGTCTGAGATGAGTAATAATGAAGGTGGGAATGAGATCCACTCTCTGGGCAGTTCGCCTGGGCAGCCAGAGAGGAAACTGGGCAAATAGGATGAGATAATGGGTGCAAGTACTTTGTAAGCTGTAAAGCAGTGTAGACATCAAGGATTATTGTAGCAAAGTGTTCTCTGTGTCTTTTATTGCTTACCTTGTCTCTCCAGGCTTGGGAACATGAACTTCTCTTCAGTGGCTGTGAACTGATCTAACAGCTTTCAGGTGCGGCCCCTCCCTGAGTATCACACTGGCAGGAAGTGAAGGCGAGAGGTGGTGCCCGGCAGGGATGCCAATGACTTTTTGTTGAATGAATAAATGAAGAAAAGCAGAAAGTTGTTTCCTGACAGGCACAGACATGGGTTTGAAGGCCTCCAAATCCCAATTAAGGTAGTTGATTTTAGAAATAAACAACCCTAAAAGAGAAGTTCAAACCTTAACTTAGACCATGCATGATCATCTTCAACCAGCACCATCTGAGCTCATCAGGGTGCCCAGTACTTGCTTGAAGTGCATCCCATGGGCCCTTTTATTAAACTTCCCAATATTTCCAAAGATGAGGGTACTATTTCATACTTGTGTCACTATTTTTCTCTACTCACAGCTACTTTAAAGATGAGAAAACTCAGTGTAGAGAGGTTCATTAGCTCATCCAAGGGACCCCAGGTCGTGAAGGGCAGAGCCCACAGTGGACGTGGGCCAACCTTTAAAGTCCAGAGAATAACCTTCTGCTGTGGGGCTGACAGAAATCTCTGTTCTCCCATCGTGTTAGACAATGCAAGTTTGTGCACCTGATGCATGGTGAGGCCAAACAAACCAAAATATCAGAGTTTGGAGCAGAGAAAGGTTTATTGCAGTCTGTGCAAGGAGAGGAGTGGCTCATGACCCCCCCCAAGACCCTGAATGCCCCACAGCGTTTCAGCAAAGCAGCTCCAGAGGCAAGGTGAAGGAGGGGCGTGTGGTCGGCTGTTGCAGACTTCTTGGTGTGGGAATCCTTTGTTCTTGTAGCTGTCCACTTGGTCAGTTCAGAACGTTCTCATGAACCTCCAGTAAGACAAATGTTCTGCAACTTTTTATCTCTATATGAATGGAAAAGTGTTATACCATTGAAGGCCAGTGCCTTGAGAATGGGCTATCCTGTATATTTCAGGCTATAGGCAACAGTCTTAACTGGAAGCAAAAGCTAAAAGTAACAGACCTAATATAGAGTCAGATTTGTTCTTCTCTATTACACTTGCACCATCCTTGGACATGGCAATCAGTTCTGGGCTCTGTATTTTCAGGGAAGGTTAGATAAATAGAGTCAGTTAATAGGATTTGGGGAGGGAATACAAAAGCTAAGTTCACTGCATGACCACACAGGCATCTCAGGGTGTTCCGACTAGACCAGGTTTCTCAGCAATGGTGTTTTGACACCTGGATTGCTCTTTGTTGGGGGCTGCACTGTGGGGTACCCTTTCCTCCTGATGCCACAGCTTGTTCTCCCCCAGCTGTGATGACAAACAATATCTGTAGACATTGTTAAGTGTCCCCTGGGAGATAACCCCTCACTGTCACCCCTGTGTGAGAACCACTGACTTAGGGAAATGAAGGTTCATTAAACCATTAAGTGCTTTTAAAAGTCTCAGTATGCGTGATCTTGATAAGCAGTCACTTGGGCACAGAAGAGCTGGATCTTCTGAACTGTGATATGCGTAGTTAACTAGAAGGAGAGAAGCTGGGAGGAAGACTTCCCTGGATGGAAGAGGGGAAGGTTGGAACCTCTGAGTCACATGTTGAACATTCTGTGCAAGGTTTGGGTTATCAGATAAAGAGAAGATTCAAGTTGTAGTCTTTCCCTTATCTGGCTGTTTGGACAGACTCAGGTAAGAGTTTTCTTACTTTTTAATTCAACACACATTTACTTAGTACATACTGTGTCTGCCATTAAATTGAATGGAATTCTTTCTTTCCATGGGCTTTCCCAGTGGCTCAGTGATAAAGAATCTGCCTGCAATGTGGGAGCCGCAGGTGACATGGGTTCAATCCCTGGGTCCGGAAGATCTGCTGGAGGAGGGCGCAGCAACACACTCCAGTATTCTTGCCTGGAGGAGCAAGGCTACAGCCCATAGGGTTGCAAAGGGTCTGAAGCAATATACATGCCTTGGCATTTCTTTCCATGCCCAGGGCCCAACACACAATACATGCTCACAGTGCTTGTTGAACTTGATCTTGAAATGATCAAGGGGGACAATTGCCTATGAAAATAAGGTCATCTTGGAAATGGGTCTGCCATGGATCTCACAGCTGCTAAAGTATCAATTATCAGCAGGTGATGTGATATTCCAGTCATATACATGCTTATGGATCTATAATGAAATGCAGTGGATTTATTGTTGAATAACTTATTTATCTCCTTCAATGTCTGGCCTCGTCATGACGGTGCTCCTTGCTGTGGTAGAAGTTAGTAGAAACAGATTCTGAGGAAAGTTTTCCAGCTTGGTCATAGGGATGGGAACAGGGATGGGAGGAAGCACAGTCATTGTTAGGCTTTCTCTGAGGCTAGGAGGGCAGGGGGGGCCTTGGTGATTGGCACTCACAGGAGACAGCTCTGGAAGAGACTTGAGAAGCAGCCAGAGACCAGAGGGAAAGTCAAGTGAGCTGGCCCAGGCAAGGGACAAACCAGGAATGTTTCTCATTATATTCTCTCTTTATAAGGAAATTTTGTATCTGTCTATATATATGGGCTTCCCTGGTGTCTCAGACAGTAAAGAATCTGCCTGCAATGCAGCAGACCTGAGTTCAATTCCCCGGTTGGGAAGATCCCCTGGAGGAGATCATGGCAACCCACTCCAGTATTCTTGTCTGGAGAATTCCCACAGACAGGAGCCTGGCAGGCTACAGTCCATGGGGTCTCAAAGAGTCGGACATGATGGCAGCGACTAAGCACAGCACATATCTGTATAGATATAGATACAGATATACATATTTTGGCTATAAAATTATGGAGGATCATTGGAGGGAAAAAGAAGGAAAAGACAGAAGAAAATAAGACTCCGCATTTCTTTCATCACCCCACTGATAGCAGATGTTCCTTTGCAGCATTTTTTGTACACATGTGACTTCACACTGTGTTTTGATCAATTTCCCATGTCAGTAAAAGATAAACATCACTTCAGTGGCTGCAAAATAATTTATTTGGTATTTCATCACAGCTTATTTAACCTTGTCCTTGTTTCCCAGTTTGTCTCAATTATAAATCATACTACAATTTGGAAAGCTTCTGTGTTGAGAAAGGTCTGTATGAGGTGAGAGAGACAGTAGCTTTAAATGGGATGTGTCTGTAGCAGTCAGGACCTGAGGGAAATGAGTGGCATTGGACTTCCAGTGATTGCCCGCCCTCAGCGACGTCCTCCGGGTGCTGCTGTGAGATTGAGCGTCTTCTATGGGGGCCTCAGTGGGGCACAGGGGGGCAGGGTTGCAGTGTTCTGGGTGCCGCGTGGCTCCCAGGAGGTGTGTGACAAAAGCCTTGCTTCCCAGCCACTGTGATGAAAAGTTGCTGCATCCCAACACAAGGATGCGCTCTGTGGTGACCGACTCAGAGTGCAGTTAGGCCCCATGCTGCTGCCCTTGCTGGCAGACGGGCATGCCCCTGCGCCCTTGTAATGTTGCAGGTGTAGCGTGTTACAGGTATGCAGCATAATAAAAAGGCTGTTTGTTTTTTGTCCGTAGTTCATGGCACAGAGCTCCCCAAACCCATGGGGTTTCCTGATAGGAGTGCCTGTTGTAATTTCCAATGAGCCTCTTCAGATCACACCTGAGCTTATGAATGAGATGAACCTTGGCCCTAGGTGTGGAGGGAGACCCTAGAGAGCCTCTGGGTGGGGGCTGACTACTGAGAGAACCAACTCTTTGATTAGCGGCTTAGAACTCAGACCCCTTGAGTCCTGGGAGAGGGGCTAGAGGTTGAGCTCATAGAGGTTGGCCAATAATTTAATCAACAGAAAGTAAAGAAAGTGAAAGTCACTCAGTCATGTCTGACTCTTTGGGACCCCATGGACTATGCAGTCCACGGAATTCTCCAGGCCAGAATACTAGAGTGGGTAGCCGTTTCCTTCTCCAGGGGCTCTTCCCAACCCAGAAATTGAACCCAGGTCTCCTGCATTGCAGGTGGATTCTTTACTAGCTGACCTACCAGGGAAGCCCAATTATCAATAGTACCCATGTAATAAAACTTTAATAAAAACACCAAAACAATGAGGGTAAGAGAACTTACTGGTTGGTTAAGACCATGGTGTTCTGGGAGGGAGGCATGCCCAATCCCAAGGGAGAGGGCATGGAAACTCTATGCCTGTGCCCACCCCCCACCCCGTACTCACCCATGTATTATATCTCTTCCATGTGGCCATTCCTGAATTGTACCCTTTAAATAAAACCGTGATGGTAGCATTTTCCTGAGTTATAGGAGTCGTTCCAGGGAATTATTAACATTGCAGGGAGGTAGTGGGAATTCTCTAAATTTATAGCCCACGGGTCAGGTGGGTGGATGGCCCCCAAGGTCTGCGACTCATATCTGAGCTGGAAGCAGTCTTGTGAGACGGGGCCTTTGACTGTGGACTCAGTGCTGAGCCCAGGTGGATGGTGTCAGAACTGCGTTGACTTGTGGAACAGTAGTCCCCAACCTTGTTGACACCAGTGACCAGTTTCATGGAGGAGAATGTTTCCACCAACTGGGGTGAGTGAGGGATGGCTTCAGGCTGATTCAAACACATGGCATCTACTGTGCCACCACTGATCTGGTGGAGGTGGAGTGCAGGTACTAACACCAGTGGTGGGGAGGGCTGTGAATGCAGATGACGTTTTGCTCACTTGTGTGATGCTCACCTCCTGCTATGAGGCCCAGCTCCTAGCCAGCCACAGACCAGTAATGGTCTGCAGCCCAGAGGCTGGGGACCCCTGTTGTAGGACACACAGAGGGAGCTGACGACTGGTTGTTGTCAGCACTGTGCAGGTCATCCAGCCTCTCTCTCACTTAAGATCATCCCTCTTTGCTCTGATTCTGTTCTCGCTCACCAAACTTTTGATAGCAATTTGGTTTCCCAAATAGACTTTTCCATGGTGGATTGATTGAGTTGACTAACCAACATGTGTTTGACTATTAAATAAATTGGATGGTGGTTTCTCTGTCTCTGATGATTTGCTAGAGTATAATAATGCTATCCTATAAGGTGACCAAATTCCAGTTTTCCTGGAACTTTCCTGGTTTTAAAACTGAAAGTCATCTGCCTTGGAACCTTTCTCAACCCTGAGAAAACTGGGGCTCCTGGGCTCCCCACCACCAGGACAGGAGCCTCCTAACAATCCAGGTTGAACATGAGTCTGGGTCTTGGAGACGGTGGTCCAGTCTCACTGGCACATGTTCATTCCCTCCACAGAAGAAGCCACAGGCTTCCAGGCACTTGAGCAGAGCTCACTGTTTTAACCAAATTACATTAGAGTGGCAAATATCTATAAAGCAGATCCAAGGTCCAAAGGCTGTCATTACAACTTTGTACACAAGGCAGAGGCTGCTAAAAGCAGAGAAGTCCAGTCATGAAACTGGTCCTGGTCTGAGGGGTGGGTTTCCTGACAGTGTTTCTGCATGTAGCCTTAGTCGCTCAGTCGTGTCTGACTCATTTGTGACCCCAAGGGCTGTAGCCCACTAGGCTCCTCTGTCCATGGAATTCTCCAAGCGAGAATACTAGAGTGGGTTATCATTCCCTTCTCCAGGGGATCTTCCTGACTGAGGGGTCAAATTCAGGTCTCCTACATTGCAGGTGGATTCTTTACTGTTCGGGTCACCAGGGAAACATGACCATGTTCCTAGCACTGGCCATCATGGTGGACCTCAGAGAGAACACCTAGAGCAGAGTTTAGTAAGCATAACAGGATGGGGACTTGTTACAGAGAATATTCCTGGGGGCAATCTCTCTGTATTCTCTGATTTAAGATTTCCAGGAGCAAGGTTCAGGATTCTGAATTTTTAATAAGATTCACCACTAATGGTGATGGTCACCGTTTGAGGGCCATGACCTCAGCAAGTGAGAAAATGAGATGTTTCCACACACTCACCACCTGCATACCCATGCAGTAACCATCTATACAATGTCCTATAAGAAAAGAGGAGAGTAGCTATTAAGCAGAGTGGTTTGGAGGGCTGTATCTGTTGCAAGTGGCATAAAGCTTTCTATCTGTTGGCTCTGCATTTAGAATGACTCTATGCACACAACTCTGGACAGTCAGGAAGATCACTGGAAGCAGGGAAAGCATAATTACAAGGAGCCCAGATCATATTGCCATTGGTTACATGGGTGAGGAGCTTTTGTTTTTCTCTTCATATCTCCTTGAATTCCTCCCAGATGCTTCAGGCTCTGCCTCTGCTCCACCAGCTCCCTGAAGCAAGCACCAAGCAGTCTGCCAGGTTAGCCTATTATCAGAGCAAAACAAACACCTTCTGCTTGCGCCTTGCTGCTTCAGTGCGTGTTGGAAGTTTATGAGGCTGATGGGACTTCAGAGGGACACATTTGGCTGCCTCTCCTCACCTACTTAGCTTGTGCTGTATAGAGCAAATGACTTGTTTTCTCCCAAGCGCCTTTAAGATTGCTAACTGGCCACTTATCTGAGAGAGGGGTTTCAGCTGGGGCTCATTTTTTCATTTTATAAAAAATAACAGTGCAGCAGCCCTGCCCTAAAGAAATGGAACAACCCAGGCTCCCACCACCTCTTTGGGTGTGACTAGGAGTCCTTTCTCTGTGGAGTAGATGTTGGAGGGAACCACCCAGAGGACTCGCTGCTCAGGGTGACTGCACCATGAGTTTACAGCACAGGGCGGCCTGTCCTCACCTCCTTGCTTGCTGCTCTCCCCTGGAGAGGATTCAGGTTGCTGTTTGCGTTATCCACCCCCTGCTGTGTGTTGCCTATTTCTCCAGATCTCTCAGGCTCTCTGTGTCACTCTGGGGTCCCCTCTTTGTACCTGCTTCCCAGTGAGTGATGAGTGGCACTCTTTTATGTCCTTATTTGCAAATAGAAACACAGCAATGGTTCCTGGAAAAAGCCCATCAATGTTCAGCTCAGTTCAGTTGCTCAGTCATGTCTGACTCTTTGTGACCCCATGGACTGCAACATGCCAGGCTTCCCTGTCCATCACCAACTCCTGGACCTTATTCAGACTTATGTCCATCAAGTCAGTGATGCCATCCAACCATCTCATCCTCTGTCATCCCCTTCTTCTCCTGCTTTCAATCTTTCCCAGCATCAGGGTCTTTTCCAATGAGTCAGTTCTTCACATCAGGTGGCCAAAGTATTGGAGTGTCAGCTTCAGCATGAATAAATGAATGATTATTCAGTATGTGGCATTCATTCAGCATGAATGAATGAATAAATAGCCAATGAATATTCAGGACTGATTTCCTTTAGGATTGACTGGTTTGATCTCTTTGGAGTCCAGGGGACTCTCAAGAGTCTTCTCCAACACCACAGTTCAAAAGCATCAATTCTTCAGTGCTCAGCTTTCTTTATAGTCCAACTCTCACATCCATTCATGACTACTGGAAAAACCATAGCCTTGACTAGATGGACCTTTGTTGGCAAAGTAATGTCTCTGCTTTTTAATATGCTGTCTAGGTTGGTCATAGCTTTTTTTTCGAGGAGCAAGCGTCTTTTAATTTCAGGCTGCAGTCACCATCTGCAGCGATTTTTGGAGCCCAAGAAGATAAAGTCTGTCACTGTTTCCATTGTTTCCCCATCTATTTGCCATAAAGTGATGGGATTGGATGCCATGATTCATTTTCTCAACGTTGAGTTTTAAGACAGCTTTTTCACTCTCCTTTTTCACTTTCATCAAGAGGCTCTTCAGTTTCTCTTCACTTTCTGCCATTAGGATGGTGTCATCTGCATATCTGAGGTTACTGATGTTTCTCCCAGCAATCTTGATTCCAGCTTGTGCTTCATCCAGCCCGGCATTTCGCATGATGTACTCTGCATAGAAGTTAAATAAGCACGGTGACAATATACAGCCTCGATGTACTCCTTTCCCAATTTGGAACCAGTCCGTTGTTTCATGTCCAGTTCTAACTGTTGCTTCTTGACCTGCATACAGATTTCTCAGGAGGCAGGTCAGGTGGTCTGGTATTCCCATCTCTTTCAGAATTTTCCACAGTTTGTTGTGACCCACACAGTCAAAGGCTTTGGCGTAGTCAATAAAGCAGAAGTAGATGTTTTCCTGGAATTCTCTTGCTTTTTCAATGATGCAATGGATGTCAGAGTGCAGTAAAGAGGCAGTTAAATCTATATAGTGTACATCTTCCAGGTTTTTGTTTACCTTTGGCCAATTGTCTCACTTCTCTTTCCACACCTGACCTGTCCTAGGACACTCCCCGACATGCATGTGCATCATTTTGCCAAGATGGATTCCAGCCCAGAGACCTATGGGAAGGTTGACAATGTACATTATGGGTTGGCGTCCCATCCCTTTTAACCCTCAGGAGTGTTTCTGTGCATGTGTAGTCAGGAAGATCTCTTTGACCTCAAGAATAAGAAATTTGTGTTCTCTTATCTCTTACCCAAGCAGGAACCAGCTCCTCCTTGCTCTTGCCATCATTTTTGTCTTGGAGGGTCTGTCCACAGGGAAAAGTTTCCAGCTGCACAGCCTGGGGCCCATCTATCTCCTGCCTCACTGTGAACAAGAGAGTGATACCAGCAAAAAAAAAAAAAAAAACTTGATGCTAATGGAACTCTGAGAGGTAGCTTGTGACATTGAAAGGATTAAAGGATAAGCTATTGGAAACTAATCCAAACTTAGAAAAGACTATGACACTTTGTCAAGGCACAGAAAAGCTTCTCACTCAGTGTAGTAAGTTATACAACAAGATAACCGCTGTTTCAATGCCTCTTACTAAAGTTTTTAAAAAGAAGTGCAACACCCTGTCAATGTTTTTAATGTTTTAAGTTAATGTGGTAAATAATATTGGTTTACTAGTTTTTTATTTCCATATATATTTATAACCTCTGAACAAAAGAACTGTGGCGTTGGAGAAGACTCTTGAGAGTCCCTTGGACTGCAAGGAGATCCAACCAGTCAATCCTAAAGGAAATCAGTCCTGAATATTCACTGGAAGGACTGATGCTGAAACTGAAGCTCCAACACTTTGGCTACCTGATGTGAAGGACTGACTTATTGGAAAAGACCCTGATGCTGGGAAAGACTGAGGGCAGGAGGAGAAGGGGACAACAGAGGATGAGATGGTTGGATGGCATTACTGACTCGATGGACATGAGTTTGAGTAAGCTTTGGGAGTCGGTGATGGACAGGGAAGCCTGGCATGCTGGAGTCCATGGAGTCGCAAAGAGTTGGACATGACTGAGCAACTGAACTGAACTGAAACAAAGGAACTTTTAATGTTTGGATGGAAATTTTTAGAACTTACTTAATGATCATAATTTTCTCAATGATTATTAAGCTCATTTGAACAGTTTCTTCTGACTACATGGTTTTTTCCCCAGTCCATCCTTACTCTGCAAAGTGAAGACTGCTGAATATACTGAGATCAAAGATTAGGGATGCCATAGGTGAAGCAAAGCTAATCATCACAATTGTAATTGTTTGTAAATTTGTAGTAATATGATCCTGTTTTTTGCAGAAAAAAAATCTGTGTGTGTGTGTGAGATTGGGAAGTTGGTCAATGGCCTCCCCATTTGTTGAGTGCTGGAGGAAAATATTGTTACTGACCAGGGTCCTTGGCCTCCTTAATCAATAGAAATTGATCAGAGACCAGACAAGAAATCCAAGCAAGGCTTTATATTGGGGTCCCTCCTGCAGCAGGTAGGGAGCAAGAACAAGGAACACATTCTCTTGCTATTTTGTTCACTGAAAAGGGCTTGAGCTGGCTCTTTCTATGGGGTGAGGGTAGGGGTGTGTCCAGGGGGCATGCCAGAGGGGTGGCTCAGGTAATTTGCCCATCCCTTTGGTAGTGTTGTGTGCAAGCGGCATGCACAGTACACTGCTTTTGCTCTCAAAACCCTGTTGATGCTCCTGGCTCTTTAGAGGTGACAGCTCGGTTTTTAGTCTTTTCACACCTTGTCCATAATTTGCCCCAAGTGTGCATTTATTGCTGTTGTTATTGTTGTTCAGTCTCCAAGTCATGTCTGACTCTTTGAGACCTCATGGACTACAGCATGCCAGACTCCCCTGTCCTCCACTGTCTCCTGGAGTTTGGTCAAATTCATGTCCATTGAGTTGGTGATCTCATCCTCGGCTGCCCTCTTCTCCTTTCACCTTCAATCTTTCCCAGCATTAGGGTCTTTTCCAATGAGTCAGCTCTTCACATCAGGTGGTCCAAGTGTTGGAACTTCAGCAACAGAGCTTCCAATGAGTCTTCAGCGTTGATTTCCTTTAGGATTGACTGCTTTGATCTCCTTGCTGTTTAAGGGACTCTCAAGAGTCATCACCAGCACCACAGTTCAAAAGCATCAATTCTTTGGCATTCAGCCTTCCTTGTGGCCCAACTCTCATATCCATACATGACTACTGGAAAAACCATAGCTTTGACTGTATAGACCTTTGTCAGCAGAGTGAAACAGCAGTCTCTGCTTTTTAATAGGCTGTATAGGTTTATCATAGCTTCCCTTCCAAGGCACAAGCATCTTTAATTTCATGGCTGTAGCTACTTTTGGAGCCCAAGGAAAGTCTGACACTGCTTCCACTTTTCCTCCTTCTATTTGCCATAAAGTGATATGACCAGATGCCATGGTCTTAGTTTTTTCAATGTTGAGTTTCAAGCCAGCTTTTTCACTCTCCTCTTTCACATTCATCAAGAAGCTCTTCAGTTCCTCTTCATTTTCTTCCATTAGAGTGATATCATCTGCTGATATGAAGCTGTTGATATTTCTCTCAACAATCTTGATTCCAGCTTGTGATTCATCCAGCCTGGCATTTTGTATGATGTACTCTGCATATAAGTTAAAAGCCTTGTTGTACTCCTTTCCCAATTTGGAACCAGTCAATTGTTCCATGTCAAATGCTAACTGTTGCTTCTTGACCTGCACAGAGTTTCTCAGGAGACAGGTAAGGTGGTTTGGCACTCCCGAATCTTTAAGGATTTTTCAGTTTGTTGTGATCCACACAGTGAACAGCTTTAGTGTAGTGAATGAAGCAGAAGTAGATATTTTTCTGGAATTTGCTTGCTTTCTCCATGATTCAATGAATGTTGGCTATGACCAACATGTTCTCTTGAAAAAACTCTGTTAGCCTTTGCCCTGCTTGATTTTACTTCATTTTATTCCAAGGTCAAATTTGCCTGTTATTCTGGGTATCTCTTGACTTCCGACTTTTCATTCCAATCCCCTATGATGAAAAGGATATCTTTCTGATGCTAGTTCTAGAAGGTATTATAGATCTTTATAGAAAGAACCAGTTAACTTCAGCTTCTTTGGTATTAGTGGTTGGGGTATAGACTTGAATTACTGTAATGTTGAATGGTTTGTCTTGGAAATGAACTGAGATCATTCTGTCATTTTTAAGACTTGACCCAAGCACCATATTTCTGGCACCATATTTTTGTTGACTATGAGGGAGACTCCATTTCTCCTAAGGGATTCTTGCCCACAATAGTAAACATAATGGTCATTTGAATTAAATTTGCCCACTTCAGTTCATGGATTTATAAGATATTGATGTCAATCTTGTCATCTCCAGCTTGACCACAACCAATTTACCTTGATTCATGGAGCTAATATTCCAGGTTACTATGCAATATTGTTCTTTACAACACTGGACTTTACTTTCACCACCAGACACATCCACAACTGAGCATCGATTTCCACTGGCCCAGCTGCTTCACTCTTTCTGGAGGTGTTCATAATTGCCCTCCGCTCTTCCCCAGTAGCGTGTCAGACTCCTTCAGACCTGGGGGCTCATCTTCTTGTATCATATCTTTTTGCCTTTTCACACTGTCCATGGGGTTCTTCAGGCACTCCAGACAGTATTGGGGTGGGTTGCCATTTCCTACTACAGAGGAGCATGTTTTGTCAGAACCCTTCACTGTGACCTGTCCATCTTGGGTGACTCTGCACAGCAGTGGCTCATAGCTTCATTGACTTAGGCAAGCCCCTTCATCATAAGGCTGTGATCCATGGAAGGGCAGCTGCACATGTGTGCAATTATTTTTAGTCCCTTATAGTTCCTTAGTTTCTTATGGAAGCTAAAGGCAAAAGAGAAACAGAAAGATATACCCATCTGAATGCAGAGTTGCAAAGAATAGCAAGGAGAGATAAGAAAGCCTTCCTCAGTGATCAGTGCAAAGAAATAGAGGAAAATAATAGAATGGGAAAGGCTAGAGATATCTTCAAGAAAATTAGAGATACCAAGGGAACATTTCATGCAAAGATGGGCACAATAAAGGACAGAAATGGTAAGGACCTAACCTAAGCAGAAGATATTAAGAAAAGGTGGCAAGAATACATGGAAGAACTATGTTAAAAAGATCTTAATGATCCGGATAACCATGAAGGTTCACACCTTCATTCACCTAAAACCAGATAGTCTGGAGTCTGAAGTCAAGTGAGCCTCAGGAAGCATCACTACAAACAAAGTAGTGGAGGTGACAGAATTCCAGATGAAGTATTTCAAATCCTAAAAGATGATACGGTTAAAGTGCTGTACTCAATATGCCAGCAAATTTGGAAAACTCAGCAGTGGCCACAGGACTGGGAAAGGTCAGTTTTCATTCCAATCCCAAGGAAGGGCAATGCCAAAGAATGTTCAAACTACCACACAATTGCATTCATCTCACACACTAGTAAAGTAATGCTCAAAATTCTCCAAGTTAGGCTTCAACAATAAGTGATGTGAGAACTTCCAAATGTTCCAGCCAGACTTAGAAAAGGCAGAGGAACCAGAGATCAAATTGCCAACATCCGTTGGATCATCAAAAAAGCAAGAGAATTCCAGAAAAAACATCTACTTCTGCTTTATGGACTGCGCCAAAGTCTTTGACTGTGTGGGTCACAACAAACTGTGGAAGATTATTCAAAAGATGAGAATACCAGACCACCTTACCTGCCTCCTGAGAAATCTGTAGGCAGGTCAAGAAGCAACAGTTAGAACTGGATATTGAACAAGGGATTGTTTCCAAATTGGGAAAGGAGTACATCAAGGCTGTATATTGTCACCCTGCTTATTTAACTTATATGCAGAGTACATCATGAGAAATGCCGGTCTGGATGAAGCACAATGTGGAATCAAGATTGCCAGGAGAAATATCAATAACCTCAGATATGCAGATGACACCACCCTTATGGCAGAAAGTGAAGAGGAACTGAAAAGCCTCTTGATGAAAGTGAAAAAGGAGA
This sequence comes from Cervus canadensis, assembly GCF_019320065.1. Classification (NCBI taxonomy): domain Eukaryota; kingdom Metazoa; phylum Chordata; class Mammalia; order Artiodactyla; family Cervidae; genus Cervus; species Cervus canadensis. The sequence continues at coordinate 90,886,882 of NC_057393.1, read as the reverse complement.
GTGAAAGACCTGGCTTAATACTCAACATTCAAAAAACTAAGATCATGGCATCTGGTCCTATAATTTCATGGCAAACAGATGGGGAAACAATAGAAACAGTAAGATACTTTATTTTCTTGGGCTCCAAAATCACTGCAGATGGTAGGTGCAGCCATGAAATTAAAAGACGCTGCTCCTTGGCAGAAAAGTTATGACCAACCTAGACAGCATATTAAAATGCAGAGACATTAGTTTGCCAACAAAGTCTGTCTAGTCAAAGCTATGGTTTTTCCAGTAGTCCTGTATGGATGTGAGAGTTGGACCATAAAGAAGACTGAGTGCTGAAGATTTGATGCTTTTTAACTACAGTGTGGTGGTGTTGCTGAAGATATGATGCTTTTGAAATGTGGTGTCCGAGAGGACTCTTTAGAGTCCCTTGGACTGCAAAGAGATCAAACCAGTCAATCCTAAAGGAAATCAGTCCTGAATATACATTGAAAGGACTGATGCTGAAGCTGAAACACCAATACTTTGGCCACATGATGCAAAGAGCTAACTTATTAGAAAAGACCTGATGCTGGGAAAGATTGAAGGCAGGAGGATCAGGGGATGACAGAGGATGAGATGGTTGGATGGCATCACCGACTCAATGGACATGAGTTTGAGCAAGCTCCAGGAGTTGGTGATGGACAGGGAAGCCTGGCGTGCTGCAGTCCATGGGGTCGCAAAGGGTCGGACAAGACTGAGCAACTGAGCTGAGTTGATAGTCCTTTTTATTTTGTTGCTGAGGGAGATGTTTGTTCAGCTATAAGCCTTTCAGCAAAATGTCGCAAATATCAAGTTCCAACTTGTTTCACAATTACCATGATCCCCTTAATCCTCTCTGGAGATTTCTGTTCATTCCTGGGGTTCAGACTAGACCAAGGTCTTGCATCCTTCAAATCTTCTTTGCTTCTGGGGTTCCATCTTTCTCAATGGTGACCCAGCCTCTTTCACTGACATGGACCTGGCCCCTTCTTTTACTTGCACCATGGAAGTCACCTGCACCAAGCTTTTGGAATTCAAGTTTACAAGGACTTGGGAGTCATGAAGAAGCCACCCAGGGAGTGGGCACCATATACTGTTTGCCCTTCTCTTGTTCTGATCTCCTCTTCCTCCCTGGCCCCTCTGGGGGGCAGTCCCTTCCCTGTCCTGAGATATTTACATAAAGAAACATCCTCTTGGCTCTGGGGGTGGGGTGGGGGATGGGGGATGAGGTGGGATGGGATCTCCCAGCTTTCATCTACTTCAAGTTTCTATCTTACCTATCAAAGCCAGTTATTTCCCTGAGAGCAATTTTGGTGCCAGCTGGTTAATGAAGTTTAATATACATCTTTGATACAGTAGATACAAGAGAATTTTATATGTGAAAATAACCTTCAGTGGATACCTCTGGGTGATGAGGATAACGGATGACTCTTATTTTCTTCCTTTTGCTTTTCTTTACAATGAGCATATTTTCTGAAATGTGCACAATGTACATATGTTAAATTTTAGTAAGAAAGAAATTACCCAAGCAGACTTTGGCCAGTCCTGAGAAAGGCGAGGCCACCAGGGGCTCAGAAGGGGAAGGTATGTGTGTGTCAGGGCAGAGAGCCACAGGAAGCTCAGGGCACCGGGGGCTGGGGAGCAAACGGAGCTGGGGCAGGGGAAGGAGACAATGGAACAAAGACGTGGGGAAAAATCAGATCACCAATTTAAGGTAACATAATTTGGCTCCATTGTGTTCTTGCATTTAGGAGGTTGACTAACAATTACAAGGATAATTATAACAATTTTAGGTTCGTCTGCACACTGTCATTTCGTTATCCTCCAACTTATTGTGCTTGTTCCTAACATCCTGCTACTACAAAAGAGGAAATCGAATAGATGCATCCTTAATTTCAGCTATATTTTATACTTGGCTCTGGCACAATTCCATTTTCAAATTGCCTGCATACATTAAAATGTGAATTTCATTGCCCCATCCCGCTGCAATCCATTCAATCTTGTAGTAGTTTAGAAAAGGACCGATCAGTTGGGACCAAAATGATCAATATGTTCTCCACCACCCTTGTGCTCTGTAAACCCCACACCCTATCTTACCCTTCAGCTTTTCTTTTCCTTGCAACTGAGCCTATCAGTACCTGAGACTTGGGGGGCTGTTGTCACTAGCGTTTTTTCTTTTTTTACTATTATTGACTACTATGTATTTATTAATAAAAATGCATAGTACAAGTCAGTACAAACCCTTTATCCCAATCTAAGTACTCAGTAAATGATTATAATAAACCCAGGATGGCACAGACATGATTTGCTTGGCATGATTTAAAAATTCAAAAGCAGTAACTTTTTTTTTTCCTTTGGGATTTTTGACTACAGCAGCTGGGACCTGGAAATGGCAAAGTTTTGTCGATGGTTAGGGGCTGGCAGTGGGTTGGTGGTGATGATGGAGAGCTGCACCCCTCCAGGCCCACAAGCACTTAAGGGTTAACAGGCGAAATGGACAGTGGGCAGTGCAGCCAGGATTAGGAGTGGAGGAAAGAGTTGGGGATGATCCCCTGGAACCCTTAGGGGCTGTGCTCCCAGCCACTTCACTTTCATCTCACTCATGTCCTTCCCATTGATAATAATGGACAAAATCAGACAAATCTTTCTTTCCCTGGCATTCTCTTTTCTTTCCTTATTAAATTTCTTGGAAGAGAGATCCACACTTAGAGTACTTCTTTGCCTCCTGTTTGTTCCTCAAACTATCACAGCCTGAATGTGGCCCACCGAGCATGTGCTCTCCTGGAGTCGGTACTGTGTCCTGCTTTCCAAGACTCTGTCCCATTCATCTCCTCGAAGTAGCTAACATTGCTTTATGTTGTGCCCCAAACCTTCCTTCCAGTTCCCCCTGTCTCTTGATCAATGGCTCTGCCAACCAATGGTCACCTGGCCTAGAAACACTGGATGCCCTCAGCTCCTTTTTGCTGACAGTGGAAACATCTATATATGCCCCCTCCTTTTGTCACCCATGGCACAACTTCCTTGGTTGAACCTCACACATCCTTCATCTGAACTCTGATTTCTAAGGTAATTGCATTGTGATTGAGAACTGTGGTTTGCATGATGATTCTTTGAAGTTTGTTCATGTTGTTTCTTGATGTATGTGATCGAATTTTATTAATGTACCATATATACCTGGGAAAGGGTGAATATTCTTGAGTTGTTGGGTGCCATGTTTCCTAGTGTGCAGCAAATCAACCTTATTCAAATTTTCAAATCCTTATTGATGTTCTGTGTATTGAGAGAATTATGTTGAAATGTCCCATTATGATGGTTTGTTGACTTCCTTTTGTGGATTTGTTAATTTTTACTCTATGCATTTTGAAGTTGTGTTTTGGAGGGCATACAAGTCTGAAACTAGAAAATCTCCTAGTGAAATGTGCCTTCTATCTTTTTATGCTTGATGATATTTTTTGCTTTCCATGCATGCTACATTGCTTCATTGTATCCGACTCTTTGTGTCTCTATGGACTATAGCCTGCCAGGCTCCATCTGTCTGTGGGATTCTCCAGGCAGGAATATTGGAGTGGCCATGCCCTCCTCCAGGGGATCTTCCTAACCCAGAGATTGAACCTGTGTCTCTTATGTCTCCTGCATTGCCAGTGGATTCTTTACCACTAGCGCCACTTGGGAAGCACCCCCCCCCCTTTTTTTTGCTTTAAAGTCTGATATAATGTCATTATGCCAGCTTTCCTTTGGTTAATATTCAGCTGGTATGTCTGTCCTTTCACTTTTCCCCTTTTTAGGGCCTTCTGTAGGAGATGGTATAATGCAGAGATTTGCCTGTCTTCAAATCACCATTGTGCTATCTATAGAATTCAGTTCAGTTCAGTCACTCAGTCATGTCCGACTCTTTGCAACCCCATGAATTGCAGCACACCAGGCCTCCCTGTCCATCACCAACTCCCAGAGATTATTCAAACTCAAGTCTATCGAGTCTGTGATGCCACCCACCATCTCATTCTCTGTAGTCCCCTTCTCCTCCTGCCCTCAATCTTTCCCAGCATTATGGTCTTTTCCAATGAGTCAACCTTCACATGAGGTGGCCAAAGTATTGGAGTTTCAGCTTCAGCATCAGTCCTTCCAATGAACGCCCAGGACTGATCTCCTTTAGGATGGACTGGTTGGATCTCCTTGCAGTCCAAGGGACTCTCAAGAGTCTTCTCCAACACCACAGTTCCAAAAGCATCAATTCTTCGGCGCTCAGCTTTCTTCACCATCCAACTCTCACATCCATAGAAAACTACTGGAAAAACCATAGCCTTGACTAGATGGACTTTGTTGGCAAAGTAATGTCTCTGCTTTTAAATATGCTATCCAGGTTGATCACAACTTTCCTTCCAAGGAGTAAGCATCTTTTAATTTCATGGCTGCAATCACCATCTGCAGTGATTTTGGAGCCTCCAAAAAGAAAGTCTGCCACTGTTTTGACTGTTTCCCCATCTATTTGCCATGACGTGATGGGACCAGATGCCATGATCTTAGTTTTCTGAATATTGAGCTTTAAACCAACTTTTTCACTCTCCTCTTTCACTTTGATCAAGAGGCTTTTTAGTTCCTCTTCACTTTCTGCCATAAAGGTGGTGTTATCTGCATATCTGAGGTTATTGATATTTCTCCCAGCAATCTTGATTCCAGCTTGTGCTTCCTCCAGTCCAGCATTTCTCATGATGTACTCTGCATAGAAGTTAAATAAGCAGGTGACAATATACAGCCTTGACGTACTCCTTTTCCTATTTGGAACCAGTCTGTTGTTCCATGTCCAGTTCTAACTGTTGCTTCCTGACCTGCATACAGGTTTCTCAAGGGACAGGTCAGATGGTCTGGTATTCCCATCTCTTTAAGAATTTTCCACAGTTTATTGTGATCCACACAGTCAAAGGCTTTGGCATAGTCAATATAACAGAAATAGATGTTTTTCTGGAACTCTTGCTTTTTCTGTGATCCAGCAGATGTTGGCAATTTGATCTCTGGTTCCTCTGCCTTTTCTAAATCCAGCTTGAACATCTGGAAGTTCATGGTTCATGTATTGCTGAAGCCTGGCTTGGAGAATTTTGAGCATTACTTTACTAGCTTGTGAGATGAGTACAATTGTTCAGTAGTTTGAGCATTCTTTGGCATTGCCTTTCTTTGGTATTAGAATGAAAACTGACCTTTTCCAGTCCTGTGGCCACTGCTGAGTTTTCCAAATTTGCAGGCATATTGAGTGCAGCACTTTCACAGCATCATCTTTGATGATTTGGAATAGCTCAACTGGAATTTCATCATCTACACTAGCTTTGTTTGTAGTGATGCTTCCCAAGGCCCACTTGACTTCACATTTCAGGATGTCTGGCTCTAGGTGAGTGATCACACCATCGTGATTATCTGGGTTATGAAGATCTTTTTTGTACAGTTCTTCTGTGTATTCTTGCCACCTCTTCTTAATATCTTCTGCTTCTGTTAGGTCCATATCATTTCTGTCCTTTATCGAGCCCATCTTTGCATGAAATATTCCCTTGGTATCTCTAATTTTCTTGAAGACATCTCTAGTCTTTTCCATTCTGTTGTTCTCCTCTATTTACATTGATTGCTGAGGAAGGCTTTTTTTTAAATCTCTCCTTGCTATTCTTTGGAACTCTGCATTCAGATGGGAATATCTTTCCTTTTCTCCTCTGCTTTTCACTTCTCTTCTTTTCACAGCTATTTGTAAGGCCTTCTGAGACAGCCATTTTGCTTTTTTGCATTTCTTTTCCATGGGGATGGTCTTAATCCCTGTCTCCTGTACAATGTGATGAACCTCTGTCCATAGTTCAACAGGCTCTCTATCAGATCTAGTCCCTTAAATCTATTTCTCACTTCCACTGTGTAATCAAAAGGGATTTGATTTAGGTCATACCTGAATGGTCTAGTGCTTTTCCCTATCTATATCTATACAATAATAACTTAAATTCCAAATCTTTGTGAGTGTGGGCTGGTAGCTAGGAATTTTCGGGAGACTCGTGTTTTATTTTCTTCTGCTTATCTCAGAACTAAACAAGGCAGACAGTTCTCTCCTCTACGTTCTTCTGGGCGGACTTTTCTCGGCTCACCTATGAGAGCCATTGCCCTTCAGAACTACTGACTTTTCACCAAGTTGTCTGACCTGACTTTGCGGCCTGGCTGGACCTCTGCCTGGGTCTGCACTCCCACCACATGTCACCTGACCCTCTCTCAGCCACCAGGGATCAGAATGCAGGGAGCCTCATGTTCCTGGGTTGTGCTTACTGCTGCAACCACGGATCCAGAAGAATGCTTTCAGTATTCCACAGCATCTTTAGGTGGCCTGTCCCAAGAGGAGCTTTAGGAAATGGAAGTTTCTGAGTGCAGCCTGTGCAATGGCTCAGCTCTAGGTCATGGGCATCCTGTAAACAGTAGGGATAGCGACCTGCCTTCATGGAGCCTGAAGGCTTGTGGAGAAGGCAAACATTAAAACTATAAGTAAAGATAGAGTAAAAAACAGTGATTGGCACTCGAGAGGAAAACAAAGCAAGATCACGGAACAGGAGTATGCCAAGACCAATTTGGCTATAGGACGTCTGGCAGAGAATATCACCTGAGCAAATACCTTTGAAGGTGGGGGCAGGTGTGTGGAGAGAGGGGAGTCACGGCAGCTACTACCTGAAAACTCCTTAGCAAGTGCCTCTTTCTGGGGACAGAGGAAGACTTTTCTGGGAAAAGACATCCTAGGGGCTGTGAAAACACAGAGCAGTCACATTCACATGCTCTGGCTCATTTCTGCCTGGGCTCCCAGCAGGGAGACCTCCGTGCATGTGGTGTGTCTCTCTGTCCCCACTGTGGGGACAGATGCTTAGGTCCTGCTGTGCCTTCCTCCTCACATACAGATTCTCGTTCCTTCTGTACAATTTCTTCCACTGTGTTAGTCAGAGCCTTGTGTTTGTTTCAATAGACAAATCCATTGTGAATATGACACAGCTTAGCACTTCGCGCTGGTTGGTGATGGACATGCAGAGTTTCTTAAGCCACAAACTTAAAGACACAGCCTTGCCACCTTGCACACAACAGACTGGTCTTCCTTAGACATTTCTCCAAAGGGAGCAGCTAACTGCTTTGCCCTTTCCTTTTCTCACTCCCCCATCACAGGTGCCCTGACACCTCTCAGGAGCGCACGTAAGGATGGCGAGAATGGGGGAAGGTTTCTGCTGCAGACCCCAGGCTTGGGAGCAGCCAGGTGACCAGATAGAATCTGTGAAGGATGTCCTGGGCCTCCGGGCTGAGTCCACAATTCACAGATGGGGCGGCCTCCCCAGGGTGGCCCTTCTTTTTCCTTTGGGGAAGCCCTGGCTGGACACTCCTTTTAGAGCACCCTCGGCTCAACTGGACACTGCTTTGGCAACAGAGAGAAGCAGCAACTCTGCTCTGGTGATGCTTTAGGGAGGTGATCAGACACTTTCTTCTCTACTTTCCTTAAGTGCACTTGACCCACAGGGAGGCTCAGCTAAATGATGACCATCCTTCTATTCCCAGGTGGCCTGGGGTCATGCTGGAGGTGGGGTGGTTGAGTTCCCACCTGAGTTCCCTAACCAGGAGTCTCCACCCCAGCAGGACCTGGAAGTCCAGCCTACCTTGACCAGCCTACCACAATACCAAAGTTTATGTGTAGAATTCGTATGATGTTAAAATTCAAGGGAGCATTTCATTCTCCTCAACAGATCCTTGTGTTTTGCTATAATTATATTGTTTTCTCTCTAAACCTCAGTGGGTAGAATTGATGCTCTAGACAGTGTGGCAGATCTGGCTGGTGGCTCTGCCAGACCCAGGTTCACCACCTTCTGTCTCCAGGGAGTGTGTGCCCCACACATGTTGGTGGGGAGAGCAGGCCTGAGAGTCTGGCTCTGGCTCTGCTGCACACGGGAGGCATTGCCCAGATAGCCGGTCATTCCCTGTGAGGCCTTCTCTCTGCTCATTTCTAACACGAGAGCATCCAGCAAGGCGTCCGCATCAGTTGTCTGTAGCTTGAGTGTCCTGGCCTCTCCACTCTGTGCAGCACTTGGTTGCGTTCTTTTAATTTGGGGAAAATCTCCCATCAGAGGCAAACATTTTCTGTTTGTTTTTAGCCCAGTTATAGCATTTTTAGTGACGTTCATGAAAAATGGTTTTAGCTGGTTGTGAATGGTGATGGGGAAAAATAACGTTCTCCTCCTAATTTTTAAAAAGTATTTGTATATTTGGCTGCACCAGGTCTTAGTGGAGGAGTGAAGTCTCCTTTGTTGTGGCGTGCGGACTCTTAGTTGCCCATGATTGTGGGATCTAGTTCCCCAACTGGGGACAGATTCTGGACCCTTGTGGGAGCATGGGAGCATGGAATCTTAACCACTGGAGCACTAGGGAAGCCCCTCTCATCCTGTTTTTAAAGCCTCAGTTCTGGCAATCCCCGCGTCAGTGTCTAGGGACACAGCCAAGCCTGACAGCATGCATGAGCACACACCTGCCTGGGTGCTGACCCCCTTCCTCCAAAAATCACCAAGCGAATGATGCATGTTTGCCAGCCTCTGGCCCCATGGGAAGCAGGCGTGAGGCCCAGTGTCTGTCCTGAACACAGAGAGAGAAGACTCACCAGGTCTTGCACCAGGCTGACTTCGGGGCTCAGGCAGCGTGAGTGGCTCTGAAGTCCCGTCTGAAACCCTTTCTCCGAGCACAGGAGTGGAAGACCCACCACTGAGGTGCTTCTGACATGAGATCATGTGTGTGGGAGCCCTCACAAATTGTCTGGTGCTTTATAAACATTTAGTGCCAGCATGAGTAGACGACTGTGTAGAAGATGAGGCATCTGTGTTGCTATTTTCATAACCCATAAAAAACACTTCCTTCCTTCTCCCTGCGTCTCTTCTGTTTGTTCTGTTTGCATCTGAATGCAAATTAGCCTTTTCCTCTTCAAAGGAGTCAGTTTAACCAGGGCATTAAGTGTAATTAAGTAGACATGCATTAAAATCATGCTGGCAGAAAGCAGGGCACCTGGTCAGATGTTCTGCCATTCAGAGGACACAGAGTCACTTTTGTGGCTGAAGAGGGACTGTGGTGTGGTACAGCTTCAGTTCAGTTCAGTTGCTCAGTTGTGTCTGACTCTGCTACCCCATGGATTGCAGCACACTAGGCCTCCCTGTCCATTACCAACTCCCAACTCCCAGAGTTTACTCAAACTCATGTCCATTGAGTCGGTGATACCATCCAACCATCTCATTCCCTGTCATCCTCTTCTCCTCCTGCCCTCAATCTTTCCCAGCATCAGGGTCTTTTCAGATGAGTCAGCTCTTTGCATCAGGTGGCCAAAGTACTGGAGTTTCAGCTTCATCATCAGTCCTTCCAATGAACACCCAGGACTGATCTCCTTTAGGACGGACTGGTTGGATCTCCTTGCAGTCCAAGGGACTCTCAAGAGTCTTCTCCAACACCACAGTTCAAAAGCATCAAGTCTTTGGCTCTCAGCTTTCTTTATAGTCCAACTCTCACATCCATACATGGTCACTGGGAAAACCATAGCCTTGACTAGATGGATCTTCGCTGGCAAAGATCTCTGCTTTTTAACATGCTGTCTAGGTTGGTCATAACTTTTCTTCCAAGGAGTAAGCATCTTTTCATTTCATGGCTGCAATCACCATCTGCAGAGATTTTGAAGCCCCCAAAAATAAAGTCTGCCACTGTTTCTCCATCTATTTGCCATGAAGTGATGGGACTGGATGCCATGATCTTAGTTTTCTGAATGTTGAGCTTTAAGCCAACTTTTTCACCCTCCTCTTTCACTTTCATCAAGAAGCTCTTTAGTGCTTCACTTTCTGCCATAAGGGTGGTGTCATCTGCATATCTGAGGTTATTGATATTTCTCCTGGCAATCTTGATTCCAGCTTGTGCTTCTTCCAGTCCAGCATTTCTCATGATGTACTCTGCATATAAGTTAATTAAGCACGGTGACAATATACAGCCTTGACATACTCCTTTTCCTATTTGAAACCAATCTGTTGTTCCGTGTCCAGTTCTAACTGTTGCTTCCTGACCTGCATACAGGTTTCTCAGAGGACAGGTCAGATGGTCTGGTATTCCCATCTCTTTCAGAATTTTCCACAGTTTATTGTGATCCACACAGTCAAAGGCTTTGGCATAGTCAATAAAGCAGAAGTAGATGTTTTTCTGGAACTCTCTTGCTTTTTCTGTGATCCAGCAGATGTTGGCAATTTGATCTCTGGTTCCTCTGCCTTTTCTAAAACCAGGTTGAACATCTGGGAGTTCATGGTTCACATATTGTTGAAGCCTGGCTTGGAGAATTTTGAGCATTACTCTGCTAATGTGTGAGATGAGTGCAATTGTGCGGTAGTTTGAGCATGGCGCTGGAGCAGTGAGGGGCCAAGAGGAGATACCCCACATCAAAGGTCAGGAGCAGCGGCTGCACTTCTCTGAACCAGCTGTGTGGAGATACGCTGCGTCCAAGGTCAGAAAAACCCCAGTAAGATGGTAGGCACTGGAGCAGCTGTGTGGAGATACCCCACATCCACGGGTAAGGGGAAGCCTCAGCAAGACTGTAGGAGGGGCGATTCACACTTAGAATCACACCCTGTTCCTGCCAGAGACGCTCAGAGGGCTCAAACAAACCTTGAGCGCACCAGGACCCAGGGGCCCCACAGAGACTGAGACAGAGCTGTGTTTGAGCGTCTCCTGTGTAGGTATGGGTCGGCAGTGGTCTGCTGCAGGGACAGAGGCTGTGGGTGTGGGTGTGGCATAAGTCCTCTTGGAGGAGGTCACCATTAACCCCAGTATAGAGCTGTCAGAACTAGACTCTTCGAGGGCACAACAGAGCCTTGCACACCAGGACCCAGGAGAAAGGAGCAGTGACCACACAGGGGACTTGGCTGTGGGTGCCCGGGAGTCTCTGGCGAAGGCGTGGGTCAGTGGTGGCCTGCTGCAGGGTTGGGGGCACGGACTGAGGCAGTACATGCATGGGATCTTCTGAGGGAGGTCACCCTTATCTTCATTCCCTCCACCATAGTTTGGACCCAGGTAAATAGCAGGGAGGGAACACAGCTCCACCCATCAACAGAAAATTGGATTAAAGATTTACTAAGCATGGCCTGGGGGAAGGAAATGGCAACCTACTCCAGTATTCTTGCCTGGAGAATCCCAGGGACAGGGGAGCCTGGTGGGCTGCTGTCTATGGGGTCGCCCGGAGTTGGACACGACTGACGCGACTTAGCAGCAGCAGCAGCAGAGCATGGCCCCGCGCATCAGAACAAGACCCAGTTTCCCCCTCAGTCAGTCTCTCCCAACAGGAAGCTTTCACAAGCCTCTTATCCTTCTCCATCAGAGGGCAGACAGACTGAAAACCATCATCACAGGAAACTAGCCAATCTGATCACATGGACCACAGTCTTGTCTAGCTCAATGAAACTAAGCCATGCCGTGTGGGGCCACCCAAGACGGTCGGGTCATGGTGGAGAAGTTTGAGAGAATGTGGTCCCCTGGAGAAGGGAATGGCAAACCACTTCAGTATTCTTGCCTTGAGAACCCCATGAACAGTATGAGAAGGCAAAAAGTTAGGACACTGAAAGAGGAACTCCCCAGGTCAGTAGGTGCCCAATATGCTACTGGAGATCAGTAAGAAATAGTGAAGAGAAGGAGCCAAAGCAAAAACAACACCCAGTTGTGGTACAGCTTGAAGGGATCTTAAAGATCACCTGGCTTGTGAGCATCCAGTGAAAAGTGGCTTCCTTGGCCTGAGGCTTTGGCTTGTCTAAGATAAGCTAAGATAATACTTAGCTTAAATCAGTGTTTTGCATCTTTGATTAGAAGATGTGAACAAATTTGGCCTTCTCATGTCACCACTCATGTAAACAAATGTTGCCAGGTGTCGCCCTGGCAGGACTGAGCCATTAATCATGGCAAATGAAGCTGCAGGTAGTTAAGTATATACTTTTGAGCTGTTTAAGTGAAATTCCTTTCATAGTACATTATAAAGCCAGGTATTATGCAGAATTACTGGCAAAAGGAGACAGTGTATAGTCTTTCATTAACTCTTGGTTCACATGTGGCCCTTGTGTGCCAATATGCCATAGTTTCGACATGACCTTGAACTCATGTGTTCTTCGCAGGTATGGATTTCTGATTGAGTCAGCTAAGTGTGTGCCCCTGGTTACAGTGGGAGCTGGGGGTCTTCAGGAAAGAGCAGCAGTGGAGCACATGAGAGGGCCAGGAGAGCGTGGCTACAGGGCTGGAGGAATTTCTGGGCACAGGTGCCCCAGAACACAGCTGGGGTCAGAGGCCAAGGTAACCCGTCAATACCAGTCCAGGCAAACTTGGTGCCAAGGTGCCCTGCCATGGGCGGTGTGTGGCAATGAGAGGCCATTGTCCTTCCTCCCTCCCCCTAGGCTGTGTTGAGCTGTAGTGACCATGTGGAGCTCAGGAAAATGAACAAGACTGGTCCTGCAGGGTATTGAACCTGGACCCAAAGATGTCCCAAGAGCTGGGCCTAGTGGGAGAGCTGGAAGACGAGTCAGTAGACAAGCTCAGCAGAGGGAAGGGTCTGGGCTCTGAGGCAAAGGCCAGAGTGGAAGCAACAGAACAGGAGTGAGAGAACCCAGGGGATCGGAACGAAAGTTAGGCCCTGGTGAGACTGCTTGTGGGCTGGAGCAAAGTCTGGGATGGAGCTTCCCTGACAGCCTGCAGCTTCGGGTCTGGGTGGAGAGGAAGTCCTTAGGGACAATGAGCTGCTTGTGACACAGCCAGGGGGTACAGAGCAGCAGTCACTGCAGGGTGAGGCCCTCAGGTTCCCAGCCAGCTTCACGCCCATGCCTGGGGGGCCTGGGGTGCAGGAGCCAGCCTTCTGCAGGAGGGGTCTGTGGGCTGGGCGGGGCATCGGGCCATGAATGATGACTGGAATGAGAGTGGGTCCACAGGGAAGTTGGGCTTCTAGATGGAGCAGCTGGGCTACCTAGGGTGGGAGGCCAAGGAGTGTTATTGACTGAATGTCCTCTAAATTTATACGTTGAAGCCTAAATCCCTAACAGAGGAGGTGGGGTTTTCAGGAGGTGATGGAGCCCCCATGATGGGATTAGTGTCCTTATAAGACAACTGGAGAGAGCTGCTTCCCTTCTGTCTGCCACGTAATGACACAGGGAGAAGGTGGCCATCTACATACCAAGGAAGAGGCCTCACCAGAAACCAGGTCTGCTGGCACCTTGATCTTGGACTTCTAGCCCCCAACCTGTTTAAGCCCCTCAGTCTGTGGTATTTGCTATGGCAGCCTGAGCTGACCCTAGTGGTGGTGGTGGGGCAAATGGAAGCCCACCATCCAGACTTGGGGAACCTAGGGAGTGCTGCTGGCCTCCTCCCCATGTCGGGATCCCCTCACCACTGGTTTTGGGGTCCTGAAGTCAAGTGCAGTCTGTGTCCTAAATGGCCCACACATCCCCCATCGCTCTCTTCACTCACATCCTGACTCTGGCCTGGATGGCCGGCTGTAGCCCCTCACCGGTCTCCCTTGTCCACATCGATCCTAAGAATCTGTTCTTCAGACCAATGTCTCATGGGCTGATCAACAAATCTAACCACAGTACTCCCCTGTTTGAACCCTTCTCCCACCAGGCCCAATTCCAACACTCTCCCAAGCCAGGCACAGCCCGGCCCTGTTTCCCCAGCAGCCTGCCTCCCTCCCCTCTTAGTCTTCAGCAGGCTGGCCTCTCCCTCAGATATTGCTCTGACTTCCTTGTTGTCTTGACACAAATACCCTCCTCTCTGGCCCCTGAGGTGGCCCCTTATCTCAGGCCCTGCTCTTCTCCTTGCCACCCTCCTGATGGTGGATACCCAGCCATGTGCTGGGTGCCACGTGACCTCCTGTGACCTTGTCAGTCACCCTGGCAAAGGCACACTGCACTGGCCCCTCACCACCATCCCAGGGCACCTGCTGCCCTCACCTGGTGAGAGCTCACTGGGCCGATCAACAAGCGGATGAGGCTTATCAACAAGGTGGAACATTACTCACCAGAGAAAAGGAACAGACTTCTGACACTCGAAACAACACCAGTAAATCTCGGGATGATTAGCCTGAGTGAGAGAAGCCAGATGCAAGAGGGTACATTGTGTTAGTCTACTCATGTAAAGTTCTAGAAAATTCAAATGAAACTAAGACAGAAGCAGGTTTGTGGTCAGCTGAGTCAGGTGTGGAGAGGGGGTGGACAGTGGCAGGGCATGACGGAATGTTGTGGAGTGATATGGTGCCATCTATGTCTTTGGTGACAGCGATGTTAAAGTCCATCTAATTATACATTTTAAATGAACACAGCTTATTACACATGAATTATGTGTTTAAAATGTTGATTAATTTTTGTTTAAATGTTGCCAAGTGTCCTAACTGATGTCAGTGGACACCCAGGTGGCGCCAGAGGTAAAGAACCCACCTGCCAATGCAGGAGATGTAAGAGACTCGGGTTTGATCTCTGGCTTGGGAAGATCCCCTGGAGGAGGGCATGGTAACCCACTCCAGGATTCTTGCCTGGAGAATCCGCATGGACAGAGGAGTCTGGCGGGCTACAGTCCATGGGATTGCAAAGAGTCGGACACGACTGAAGAGACTTAGCATACACGCACACACGGACACTCGCTGGGCCTGTCCTGTCTAGACTGAGAGTCACACCCAGACCAGTGACACTGGTTGGACAACAGCCGACAACAACCATGGCCCTGACTGCACTGTGCCCTGTAGCTGGGCTGCCCTCTCGTTGCAGTCGGCCCGCGGGACGGCCTCTGAGGTGCTGTCTGAGACGCTGCTCCCGCAGCCCCACCCGCCCTCTGCCCTCTGGCCAGTGCCTCTTAGACCAGGGTACGCCTGGATATAGGGCCCCGGCGTGTGTCCCAGGGAGCCTGGCACAGCCCTCTCTGCAGGGCACTGAGAAGAAGCAGGTGCTGAGTGGGTACTCTCTGCCTCCCCAGGCCCCACTCCTGGGGAGGGGAGGGGGCAGCGGTTCCCGAGCTTTATTCCCTGAGTCAGCAGCTGTCTTGATGAGAGGAGTATGGGAGGTGGTGAAGATGGCAGGTGTGTGCTCCCTGGAGAGTCCTCACTTCACAGGTTGCTCTGTGGCCTGGTTTCAATGGAAAAAACACACGCAAAGTGGCTTGCATCCCACAGACACACATTAAACACTAATGTAGAAAAATGAAAAAGACAGAGATCAAGAACAAGGCAGTTGAGGGTCAGATGCAGGGCACAGGGGAACTAAAATGGTTTTCCAAGAGGCCTGGGCTTGCAAGAATGCATGTAATTTAGTAGTAAAAGTGGTGTTCATCTTGATGTGAAAGCAAAAATGGTTCTAATTGTCTGATTAAAGGATTGCCCCATTTGTTCAAAGAAACATTTTCCTGTCACTCATTCTAATGGGGATGTGTTAAGACTCCTTTTAAGTGACTGAATAACATAATGAACACAGTGGTATCACAAAGGATTCAGACACTGTCATACGTCCACTTATAGCAAATCTTGATGAAAGGTTAAGCTTCTTTTCTTAGAAGGACATAAGCACAAATTAACAGATAAGCAGGCAGAAATACTTTATGTGGAGTGTGTCCTCTGAGCCCCCCTCCAACACTGAGAGGCTCTGCTGGGCTCCAGCTGGAGTTCTCTCCTAAAGCCGGATTTTCCTTCAAAGGCAATTAGCTCTTATCTCTCTGGAGGCTGACTCCATGAGCGCCATTGGGTGGTCTGACACGCATCCTTCCCTGGAGAGGGGTCTCCTGCCTCAGCCTAGCCGCAGTCTGACTGCCCTGGCTCCTCTGCGTGGCCCGCCGAGGGGCGCTGTTGTTGGACTGGCTCGCTCTGAGCCTGAGGAGCAGAGCACAGCTGTGGACTCGCAGCGCCGCCCTGGGACAGGGGCTCCTCCCATGCGGAGGGCAGCCCGGCTGGCCCGTGGTCCCCAGACTGACCTGTCATCCTCTCACCACAATTGTCAGTGATTATTATCTGAAGGGGCTGTGATACAAAGGTGCTGCTGGGGCCCCATTTGTGGGGATTCTGATTCAACTGGCCTGAGGAGGAGACCCAATATCAGGAAACTTCTATGTGCAGGCTGGGGTTGAGACCTGTGCAAAAGAAGATGGCCTAACAACCTCCTCCATCCCCCATAAGGCTGATTGTTCTTAACTGGTAGTAACTGGAAGAGTCAAGCAATGGTCCATCCTCCTAAAAATGTGGCTGAGCCTTGGGTAGGCCTGTAAAACTGAGTACATGGAAGAGTAGGACACTGGTGAAGAAATGTGTACAGTCACAACCAATGTTTTCTTCTCCTCCCGTAAAAGGGAATAGCTGTGTTCACAAGTCACTTTCTTCTCTAAAAGGAAAAACAATATTATATTTACAACATCAGTCTATCCATCCATTCACCCACCCACCCATCCATCCATCTACCTACCCATATTTTCATCCACCTATCCATCTATCTATGCTTCCATCTCATCCATATATACTGTGTATGCCAAAGCTGTGCTGGGGGTGAAGGAAGACTAGGCATGACCTAGGGCAGGGGCTAGGGTGTTTCTCCTGGTTCTGCACCCCTCAGCAAGCCAGCTTTAGGAAAGTCCCTTAATAAAGTTGGAGCACAGGCTGTCTGATAACAGGAACCTTGGAGTAAAAAATCTTAAAGTAGCTCTATTTCTAAAAGTCTATGGATGTATGTCATGGGCTCTACCATAAAAGTTTACCATGTGGTTGGAGGTACAAGACCTGACAATACATTAAAAAACAGGATGTTAAGGACCACATGCATCTCATTTAAGATAGAGATTCAGGGCAGAATCCCTGCTGGCAAGACTGGTAGCTTCTTTGTTCCAAGTTCTCAGGATGTTTTCGTGCATGGAGGTGTGTGTTTGCGGAGCTGGCAAAGCAGAGTCTGAGTTGTTCTTACAGGAGTGGCCATAAGCTTACGTGTTAACAGGAAGCATTCAAACTCTGCACATAAGGCCAAGAGGCCCGTGTGTGCTTCCGGTGTGGCCTGGAGACTTCGTCTTACAGGCCTACCCAAGGTTTAGCCACATTTTTAGGAGGATTGCTTGACTCATCCAGTTTCTATTAGTTAAGGGCTCAGATTCTGTGAAGCTCCATGTTCTATTGCAGGTATTTGTCCAATAGACATGAAATGATTCCCTGTCCAGTGAAGAGAGAGAACTGCTGATTTATTGCCCCATAGGACATTAACCAGATTTGCCTCAAACATTAAAGATCTATTTTAGTGAGTCTTTCCCAATGGACTACATAAATTCTAGTACTTGAAATGCCATTTGGACCAGCATTACCAACTTCCTGGCTCACTACTTAATTGATGAGCTTAATAAAATCTTGGGTGTGTGTTCATTCTGTTTTGTTTGAGAGCCATGTTTTCAACTTCCTTCAATATTTTTCCGGGACAGCCCTGACCCAGCCATTTGCCCTCTACCCAGTGTCCTCCCGAGGTGAGTGCAGGACAGGGTCCAAGCTGGGGTGGGGGGGGGGGAGGGACCTTGGGAGGTACTCTGGCCCACCTGGACAGAGCCCCCAGCACCATCCCACGACCCCAGGTCCTGGCCTCTCTCAGAAGCTGGCCTTCACACTGATCATCATGCAGGGACATGGACGGCGGGGACCAGGCTGTCTAGGTCAAGCTGGGCTGCTCCTTTGTTCTGCAACCTCAGCAGTCCCACCCTGGAGACCCTGAGGGCTTGTCGCCTGAAAGCAAGGGAAGCATCACTAGGCACCCACATTTCCATCCACCCTGGCTCTTGGGTGGTTGAAAGGTGCACCTGTAAAGAAACCAGGATGGGTATTTCAAGATCATTAAACCTAGCTATTAATGGAACCTCACCCAGGAGATCCAAAGCCCAGGACAAGCACCCAGATAGGGGGGTCTGAAAGCACCATATCTCTATCAAGTGGCTGATACAGTGATTTTGCCACAAGAGGAGCCTGGTGGGCTACAGTCCATGGGATCTCGAAGAGTCAGACACAACTGAAGTGACTTAGCATGCACACAACACAAGCAATAGCAGAGATGGTGGGAATAAAACTTGATGAAGGCAGTTTGGTAGTGCGGGGTAAGGGGCTTGACCATGTTCTGGGCATTTGTGCCAGTAAACTCTATTCCTAAGAAGCTCTGTGAAGGAAACTACCTGGATGAAGACAAAGAATGTTGTGGAAAGACAGCCACTGGAGTTACAAAATTGGGTCAAACCTAAACAGTCAACAATAGGGAACTAGTTAAATAAAGAATAAAGAGCTATAAGTGTGGAGAAATGTAACCATTAAAATAAAAAAGAAATTTTTTCATAAAAAGGAAAATACTCCCATAAAAAAGCCCATCAGAAAAATCTGTCTGTCATCTATCTCTCTCTGATGATTCCAGTCTCCAAAAGAGAGCTTAAATGTGCGTGAAAACCTGAATGAAAAAGATCTATTTAGCAACTGTATCTATCAATAGGTGGTAAGGACACCAGGGATCTTTCTCAGCTACTGTTTTGTGTCTCTAACCTGAGCACATTTTCAACTTATAATGGAAACAAACACTCTAGGTGAAAGGTATTCATTTTAAAGGCTTGAATCTCTAAAGCAAACTTGGTTTTGGAATTTTGGCCCTCCCTCAGTGTCTGCTGACTGTTTTGCCTGTGTGTGCTGGGCAGAGGCAGGCCAATCTGCAGAATATTTACAATGCCAACCTGGCTGTGTGCAGGGACCCCAGCTCTTTGCCTGCCTCTGGCTGTGTTGGCCCCTGATGGCCAATTAGACTCCCAGACTCGGTAACTGCTGTTGGTGCAAACAATGATGTCACATGTACATGATGCCCAAATTTCATACAAATAACACGGCCTGTGTTCTCCTTCACCTTTTCTCCATGCAGAGTATCCCCACGGCCTTAGCTCCTTGTCAGTGGGTGCCCTGTCTCTGCTTTCGTTGGGCTAAACTTGTGCTTTGAGATCTTTCCTTTGACTCATCTGCTTCTCTGATCTCCCCTGGGCTGCCCCCATCAGCACTCAGGCCCACAGCCAAAATCTGCAGAGAAAAAGCCCTGCCATCCCCACGTCCAATAATTTATGTTACACAAGCAAACAAAAGAGCTTGTTTGGTTGCAGAGTCCAAGGTGTCTGTGTTTAGGTCAATGGTGCCTTTACAACTTTCTCCAGGAACAAGGACTGGAGTCTCCCTCACTCAGGTTGTTTTCTAGAACAAAGGAAAAGTCAGCATCTAAAACCCATTCAAGTCTCCATAACAGACAAACCAAAGTCAAAGAGAGGATCATAGTAACAGGAGCTAGTTAGCAGTTACTGGGTATCAGGCTAAATGCTCCACAAAATTACTTCATTGTATCAGATGAAAAAGAACATCATTTCCATTTTCCAGTTGCGCCCAGGGTTAGTAATCTGCCTGAGGTTATAAACTAGCCCATAGCAGGACAGGATTCTGCCCCTGGCTGTCTGCTTGTAACCGCTCTCTTGTGCTGGTGCCTCCTTGCGACATTTCACCAGGAGACTCAGGGGTGATGGAAGCTCCCCAGTGCTACCAGGTATGAAGTAAGTCACCAGAGACCTCTGGGTTGCCTCTGAATATCAGGGGACAGCCCTTCTGAGCCTAGCAAGAGCCACGAAACTCCAAAGGGGCGGGGGGCGGGGGGGGGGAGGGGCCCCTTCACCCCTCATTCCCGCATGTCTGCCTGGGCTCCTGGAAAGCAGAGCCTGAAACAGGCTCTGGGTGATCCCCGGAGGTGATCGAGGAGGGGGCATGGCCTGGAGGAAGGAAGCCCACCTCAGGATGTACCTTCCAACTGGTGCTTATGCTGTGACCCCGCAGGGCCGCCTCACAGACTGCCCACCTTGTACTTAGTGTGAATTGAGGGCATTCCCTGGACCACTCCTCTCCTGGGCAAACTGCTGAGAGGGGCCTTGCCAGCCTGAGGCCAAGTGGCTAGAGGAGGCGGTGGGGCCCAGAAGATTGGAGCAGAGCACAGAGCTCTGGGATGTATTTAACTCAGATGACCATTATGTCTACTACTGTGGACAAGAAACCCTTAGAAGAAACGCAGTAGCCCTCATAGTCAACAGAAGAGTCTGAAATGCAGTACTTGGGTGCAATCTCAAAAACAACAGACAAAATGATGAAGGCAAACCTTTCAAAATCACAGTAATCCAAGGCTATGCCCCAATCAGTAATGCCAAAGAAGCTGAAGTTGGATGGTTCTGTGAGGACGTACAAGACCTTCTACAGCTAACACCAAAAAAAGGTGTCCTTTTCATCATAGGGGACTGGAATGTAAAAGTAGGAAGTCAAGAGATACCTGGAGTAACAGGCAAATTTGGCCTTGGAGTATGAAATGAGTCAGCAGGGCAAAGGCTAACAGAGTTTTTCGAAGAGAACGCACTGGTCGTAGCTAACACCCTCTTCCAACAACACAGAAGACTCTACACATGGACGTCACCAGATGGTCAATACTGAAATTAGATTGATTATATTCTTCGCAGCTGAAGATAGAGAAGCTCTATACTGTCAGAAAAAACAAGTCCAGGAGCTGACTGTGGCTCAGATCATGAACTCTTTATTGCCAAATTCAGACTTAAATTGAAGAAAGTAGGGAAAACTAGTAGACCATTCAGGTATGCCTAAATCAAATCCCTTATGCTTATACATTGGAAGTGACAAATAGATTCAAGGGACTAGATCTGATAGAGAGAGTGCCTGAAGAACTGTGGACAGGGGTTCATGACATTGTACAGGAGAGAGGGATCAAGACCATCCCCAAGAAAAAGAAAAGCAAAAAGGCAAAATGGCTGTCTGAGGAGGCCTTACAAATAGCTGTGAAAAGAAGAGAAGCGAAAAACAAAGGAGAAAAGAAAAGCCATTCCCATTTGAATGCAGAGTTCCAAAGAAGAGCAAGGAGAGATAAGAAAGCCTTCCTCAGTGATCAATGCAAAGAAATAGAGGAAAACAATAGAATGGGAAAGACTAGAGATCTCTTCAAGAAAACTAGAGATACCAAAGGAACATTTCATGCAAAGATGGGCATAATAAAGGACAGAAATCGTATGGACATAACAGAAGCAGAAGATATTAAGAAGAGGTGGCAAGAATACACAGAAGAACTATACAAAAAAGATCATAATGACCCAGATAACCACAAAGGTGTGATCACTCACCTAGAGCCAGACATTCTGGAGTCCGAAGTCAAGTGGGCCTTAGGAAGCATCACTACGAACAAAGTAGTGGACGTGATGGAATTCCAGATGAACTATTTCAAATTCGAAAAGATGATGCTGTTAAAGTGCTGTACTCAATATGCCAGTAAATTTGGAAAACACAGCAGAGGCCACAGGACTGGGAAAGGTCAGTTTTCATTCCAATCCCAAAGAAAGGCAATGCCAGAGAATGTTCAAAGTACCACACAATTGCACTCATCTCACATGCTAGCAAAGTAATGCTCAAAATTCTTCGAGCTAGGCTTCAACAGTAGGTGAAGCAAGAACTTCCAGATGTTCAAGCTAGATTTAGAAAAGGCAGAGGAACCAGATATCAAATTGCCAACATACATTGGATTATAGAAAAAGCAAGAGAGTTCCAGAAAAACATCTACTTCTGCTTTATTGACTATGCCAAGGACCTTGACTGTGTGGATCTCAACAAACTGTGGAAAATTCTGAAAGAGATGGGAATACCAGACCACCTGACCTGCCTCCTGAGAAATCTGTATGCAGGTCAAGAAGCAACAGTTAGAACTGGACATGAAACAACGGACTGGTTCCAAATTGGAAAAGGAGTACGTCAAGGTTGCATATTGTCACCCTGCTTATTTAACGTATATGCAGAGTACATCATGAGAAACGCTGGGCTGGATGAAGCACAACCTGGGATCAAGATTGCCGGGAGAAATATCAATAACTTCAGATATGCAGACGACACCACCTTTATGGCAGAAAGTGAAGAAGAACTATAAAGCCTCTTGATGAAAGTGAAAGAGGAGAGTGAAAAAGTTGGCTCAAAGCTCAACATTCAGAAAACTATGATCATGGCATCTGGTCCCATCACTTCATGGGAAATAGATGGGGAAACAGTTGAAACAGTGTCAGACTTTATTTTCTTGGGCTCCAAAATCACTGCACCTGGTGGGTGCAGCCATGAAATTAAAAGATGCTTGCTCTTTGTAAGAAAAGCTATGATCAAACTAGACAGCATATTAAAAAGCAGAGACATTACTTTGCCAACAAAGGTCCATCTAGTCAAAGGTATGGTTTTTCCAGTAGTCATGTATGAATGTGAGAGTTGGACTATAAAGAAAGCTGAGCACCAAAGAATTGATGCCATTGAACTGTGGTGTTGGAGAAGATTCTTGAGAGTCCCTTGGACTGCAAGGATATCCAAATAGTCAATCCTAAAGGAAATCAGTCCTGAATATTCATTGGAGGGACTGATGCTAAGGCTGAAACTTCAATATTTTGGCCACCTGATATGAAGAACTGACTCATTAGAAAAGACTGTGATGCTGGTAAAAATGGAAGGCAGGAGGATAAGGGGACAACAGAGGATGAGGTGGTTGGATGGCATCACCGACTCAATGGACATGAGTTTGAGCAAGCTCTGCAACATGGTGAAGGATAGGGAAGCCTGACATGCTGCCGTCCATGGAGTTGCAAAGAGTTGAACATGACTGAGTGATTGATTGAACAACAACAAAACAGTAATGTACAAAATCTCTTCAAGTCCCTGTATTCAATTATTTTGGATTTATTACCAGAAGTGTGATTTCTGGGTCATATGGTTGTACTATATTTAATTTTTTAGGCCCCTCCATACCATTTCCCACAGTAGCTGCATCAATTTACATTCCTGAGACCAAGTATATAAAGGTTTCAATTTATCCACATCTTTGCCAATGCTTGTCATTTATTGTGTTGTTGGCATTTTGTTTTTTTAAATAACAGCCATCCTAACGGGTGTGAGTTTGTATCTCATAATACCTTTGTAGGACAATCTGTGATTTTCAAATTACACACAAATTACCTACAGTTTTCACTACATTGCATGTGAAGTAGTGGGGAAGATGTGATTCCCAGCTCACTGGTGAGGAAACTGATGTGCAGACAGGTGAGATGGTTTTTCTACGATGAAAAAGCTGGTGAACAGCAGCAGTGGGACCAGAACCCAGCACCGCACCCACCCTGGCAGGCCTGGCAGTGGGCCACTTCCTGTGTGGTGCTCGGTGTCTATCAGAGCAATATCCTCACTTCACTGACAGGGTGGCAGAGAGGGAGGCTGAGAGCAGTCCCAGCAGGCCTTGCAGCCTGGAGAGTGTGCCCCCTGTAGCCCCAGCCCTGGGCCACGCCCTGCTCCTTTTCTGAGATCAGAGTCATCACTAGCTGGCTCCTGAGAGTGAAGTGGAATAAAGAAAACCAGGAGGCACTGACTCAGCAGGAAAAAGCGTCGGGAGAGCAGGGCTGTTGAGGGGGTGCCTGGCTCTGTTAGCCACTTACTAGCTGTCTGTCTGAGAGAAGTATGACCTCTGATGTTGCCGTCCTAATATTTAAGATGAGATGGCAATTACAAAGTCCATGGGTGTTCGAAGGACTCACGGTGTGTCTCCTAGCACAGGCAGGCTAGAGGCCAGGACAGCGAGCATCCCTCCTCACCCAGGGGTGCTCCCAGGGCCTGAGCATCTTTCCCCTCCCAGGACCTGAGTGTCTCTCCATCCCAGGCCTGAGTGTCTCTTTATCCTAGGGCCCGAGTGTCTCTCCCCTCCCAGGACCTGAGTGTCTGTCCATCCGAGGGCCTGAGCGTCTCTCCATCCGAGGGCCTGAGCGTCTCTCCATCCCAGGGCCTGAGCGTCTCTCCATCTGAGGGCCTGAGTGTCTCTCCATCCCAGGGCCTGAGCATCTCTCCATCCCAGGGCCTGAGCGTCTCTCCATCCCAGGGCCTGAGCGTCTCTCCATCCCAGGGCCTGAGCGTCTCTCCATCCCAGGGCCTGAGTGTCTCTCCATCCCAGGGCCTGAGCATCTCTCCATCTGAGGGCCTGAGCGTCTCTCCATCCCAGGCCTGAGCAGCCCGGCAGGTCTGCCCCACACCAGCGAGAAGCAGTTGTTCTGTCCTCTGTGGTCCAAGCCAGGAATTAGAAGGGACTTATGAGAGAAGTGATTGAGGAGGCCAGCAGCCACACTCGGAGTGTCACTGGGCCTGCCCCGTCATTCAGCACCAGCCACGTGCCAGAGCCCTATTAATAGCTTCAGAGATGACATTGCAGAGGGTTCTGCCTTGGAAACTCTCTGCAAAGGACACTGAATCACCAGGGAAGTTCATTTACATTCTAGGCAGGACTAGAATTTATGCTATTGAAAATAAAGATTTTATGTATTTGTACATATCTATCTGTGGACGTGCCTATAAACACAATTTACAGTCACCAGTCTCCCTAGCTCAGTCAGCACCCATTCTGTGTGGTGGTTATTAACAGGGTCTGCGAACCAGCCATGGGCCCCTCTGAAATATCATCCTTGTCAGTCGCAGGTTTTTAGAGCACAGCGTGCTCTTTACCATCGAATGATGGCGTTCATATTAGCATGCCTGCTAAGAAATTCTTATGCTACCGATGTGTGCTGCCCTGAAGTGTTTCATGGAAATTAGATTTCAGGAGAACAAAATAGCACAGGGCTCAGAGGCTGCAGGAGGTGGGATCCCTCTTTGTCCCTCATTTGCCCAGTAATTAATTTCTTCCCCAGCACAATTTGAAGGAAAAGATTGTGTTCATTAATTTATCATCCACCTCTTCCCAAGGCTGATTTTGATCACTTTTTAACAGGAGACTTTGTACCCCATAGGGAGATTTAATATCATCCCAAGGGCTGGTATCTGAGCGCCAGAGTGACTGCCCAGGAGGAAACCAGGTGGGCTCCCGCGACTGTCACAGTGACGTCCTGGGGAGCAGAGCCTCTGCTGACCCCAGAGGGCGCCCTGCTCTGCCTCACTCACCACCAGGGTTTCCAGAAAGCTAGCTGGGGCCTCCAGGGAGCACCAGATCCCCCTGCCTCCCCGCCCCCTTTTCCACCCAAGGCACATGACTCATAAATGTCTAGAATGTATCTGTAGAAACTCCAGGACACAATCAAGCCCAAGTACAGGAGGCGCACCGACACTGTCTGTGGCAAATCCTATTATCTGGAGCAAATGTGGAGGCTGGAAACCACCAGATGAAATCTTGCCCATCGCCTCATTTTCAGCTGTTTGTTATTTTTTTCTTTAGACACAGAAATCACAGCATGGTAGCATTCACAAAATTAGATTTAACCCTCATTTAGATGCAATCTGAAAAATTGAATGAAATGTGGATACTTCTCTAGATTTACAGGGAAAATAAAAAAATTTAAACCAGCAAGAAAGATGTTAGATGTTTCTTCTGAACCCAGTGCACATAATACTAGGCTCTTTTTTTTGCCATCACTGGGACTATTTTCCTGAGCTATAATGGAGGGAAAAATGTGTAGAATTCCGGGGAAGTTTGGGATTCAGGAGAGCTGTCCATTCTGCCATTTAGTCATATATTCAACATATGTCTATGGAACCCAATGGGTACTTGCTCCTGGAGGGTCAGTGGTAAGCAGACCACCCTCCCTCTTCCTGCCACTCACTGTCTAGAGGAAGAAGCTGAATTATCATAACAGATATGACACTGTAGCTGCTAATGTAGGGGCATATGAGGGACAGCTGCCCAGGCTGGGGAGGGAGGGGGAACAGGGAGGCTCCCCTGCACAGAATACTCAGCAGAGCCCAGAAGGAGGAATGATCCTGGAGGAGAGAGGGTGGGGAGGAATGTTCCAGGTGGAGAACGGCATGTGAAAAGGCCCTGTGGTCAGGAGGGACATGGATATGTGGAAAGCTTATAGAGGCCACAGGTGGCAGAAGTAAAGAGTGGAGATGGATGCAGCCTGGAGAGGCAAGTGGGGCTATAGGGGTGGGGGCTGGGGCACTGGACTGAGAAGGGACCTGTGACCCAAGGCCAGGAGTCTTGCTCAGGCTGAGTGGTCAGTTAGAGTCTGACCTCAGACCTCTTACAATCCAAAGCAAGTCTTTGCTCTCCCCTGGCTCTGCTCTGCAGTGTTTGAGAGGCCTGGGCTTGTTCTTTAAACATCTCTAGGCCTCAGTGTCTTTATCTGTAAAATGGGGGTAACAATACTCTACCTTAAGAGGACTGATGTGAAGATTAAATGATTTTACATACCTGGGGGCTGAAATCAGTGCACGGAATGTTCAGTGCATGAACATTATTGTTGTCTTTGTTATTATCTTTAATAGGAGTGCCTCTCACCAGATCATCTCTAGGTGAATTCCAACTCTGATGTTCCATGTTTCTAAAATTCTTTTCAGAGATTTTCATAGTAACTCTCACCTTCATAAATGCAAGGAGTGATGATTTTACTTAATGAGAACAGGGCTGTATTTCAGATACATGGACCCACGGGAAGCCACCGGATGGGATGAAATGACCCAGAGACCGTGTGCCTGGAGAGAGGAGAGGAAGGCTGAAGTCAGGCCCTGAGCATCACTGACCCTGATGGAGCAAAAAGAAAGAAACTAGTGGGGTGGGGAAATTGTCAGGGTGGGACTAGGGCATTCTTAACCCATAAGTTCAGGAGGAGGTGATGCTGAAGGAAGTGGGGAGCTTCTAGGAGGATAGACCCTGGTGATGACCACCCCCCCCCCATCGGGTGAGGACAGAGGGCAGGACAGTGGATCTGTTGGCCTGCAACTCATGAGTACCTCGTGCCCTTATGATGTCAACATGCAAACTGTAAAGAGACATTGCCACTTGTAGGAAATTGTCCTAATATGTAATGTTTTCCTTGTCATTGGCCTGATGTTCCCCTTTGAGGGTCACCGTGTAACCAATGTCCTTAGCCTGGGTGCCTCTGTTCCTGCTCAGAGTCCACCTGCCCAGAGGGGTGAACACCTGCAGGCGAGCTCTGAGAATGTATCTTCGGAGTCCACCAACTGGGGATGAGGGAACAGTGAGGACCAGTGATTTGGTGGGTGGGAGTTGAAGGCAAAGGCTGGAGTAATGTGAGCATATTTGGAGGCTGAACAGAGGAGCCTGTGGAAAGGCCGAGAAAGAGAACTGGGAGCCCAGGGGAAGGTGCTGAATGGTTATGCCCAGGATGGAGCTTGAGGGGCGCCCTCCAGCTGTGGGCCTGCCCACTCAGCATGGAGACAGCTGTGCTTAGGGGGCTGTGACCCAGCCTGTGCTCCCCCTCACTGGCTTAGGAGATTCTGTGGGCACCTGCTTCTTGTCTGCTTTCACTACCTCTGCCTGGAAACAGAGCCCAAGGACCAGACTGAAAAGCGGAGAAAGGGCATTGGGGCAGGGATGCCACACCAGGAAGGGAATCAGAGGGTGTGGCCCTGCAGATCTGTATATCGCAAACATGTATTGAACACTGGTGAGCTATTTTTCAAAGCAAGGCATTGGGCTATTTGCAGGAGAAGAAATACCGGAAGGAATTCAGATTCCTGGGTCCTGCCTGGAATCGCTGACACAGAACTTGTTTCTCCCATGCTCCCCAGACCATTTTAGGCAGCCCAAAATCTGTGGCACATGGATGAGGGGATTAGGTTCGAAGGATATGGTGGTGGCAGGCAGCGGGCAGAAAAGACCTGGCCCCCAGCTGGGAAAACAATGACCAGCATAGAAAGGGACAGAATGACCCCGAGTGCCAGGCAAATGGAAGGGTGTCTCAGAGATCCTGCCACTCACACCACATCCCACAACTGGGGGCACAGGGCCTGGTGGTGGATGCCCGGGGCACTTTGCAGAGCCCTGCAAGCTTGGCTCTGAGCCCCAGGGAGCAGGAATAAGGGCACGGGGGAACTCTGAGGGGCTGCTCAAGGAGAACCAAGTACCAAGGTTGCTCACCTTGGCAGGCTGGAGGATTTGTGCAGGGGAAGGGAGCGAGAGACAGGCTGAAGGGTGCGTTTGTGCCAAATGGTGCCAGGCTTTGTGGGCGATGCAGGAGTGTCCGTGCACCTCGGCAAGCCTGGCTGAGCACTCTCTCTGGGAGATTAATCCAAACAAGACACAGTCTGTCCTCAATGAGCTTGTGGTCCTGTGGTGGAGATGGACAGACACATGTAAGCATCAAGGGGAGTGAGGGTGTAGGAGCAGAGGAAGGTGCCAAGGCCCAGGGTGGGGGCAGCGCTGACCCTCTGTGGGTGTGGGCTAGCTCCCCAGGCAGGAAAACTCCTGGTCCCCGAGTCTCCACATGGGAAGCTCTAGACAGTCATTGGCAATAGGGAGGCCTGGGGGTGCAGAGCCTGGCATTGGGGCCTGACTGCCTCTGCCTCCTTTTTTCCTATTGATCAGTCCAGTTTAAGGGCTTCTTCAGGCACTTAGGAAAACAGGAAAATGGCTTATAGTTTACTATCATCGGAGTGTACGCTGACAAATTTGTTTCAAGGAGGAAGCTAGTGGGCTGGCTTTACTTTGCAGTTATAGTTCAGGTCCAGGGTACTTTTCAGATACCATGACCTTGGACTGTCGGGGATTAATGACAGCTTTTTGTTCCTGTGCACTAAGAAAAGAAGACATCACCAAACATGTCTCTGCCCTCCGAGTGCCCGCTTGTCATCAGGCATCATGGCCTTGTGAGGCCCTAGGAGGAGTGGAAGAGGCAGAGGCAGGTGATATGTCTGAAGCATCCTGGAACTATCTGCTGCATTCAGACGGGAGGGAGGTTCTCACTCTCTGCTGTTAGGGCAGGTGTCGTCATTTTCCCCGCGGGAGACCTGGGGGCCTGCAGAACCTTGCAGGAGGCATCATGACTCAGCTTCAGGACTGCGGGTGGCTCACAGATGCTAGAGACGGGTTTCTGACCCAGCGCCTCTGAAAGGCTCTGGTTTTATGCCTTCCTTTGCCCACAGGGAGGACAAGTTTGTGATGCCCTGGCTGTGTGTGCGTGCGTGCTCTGTATGCATGCACAGTCATGTCCGACTCTTTGTGACCCCATGGACTGTAGCCCGCCAGGCTCCTCTGTCCACGGGATTCTCCAGGCAACAATTCTGGAGTGGGTTGCCATGCCCTCCTCCAGGGGATCTTCCCCACCCAGGGACTGAACCCACATCTCCTGCCTCCCCTTCATTGCAGGCTGATACTCTACCACTGAGCCGCCAGGAAAACCTGCCCTGGCTACGTGTTTGTGAAACCTTCTGGTTGGTGTGAGCGGTGTGAGGATGGGTAGGAGGCTGAGGCTCTGTGCCTGGCGCCACCAGGCTGAGCACTAGTCGGGGATGCTGGTCTCCACCACTCGGTGTGGGCTTCCAGGATGCACACGTGGCTTGAGCCTGGGACCCTGGTCTGGTCCCAGTTCTGACTTCTCTAACCTGTGATGCTGAGCCGGCCTGTAGTCCCAGTCGAGCAGGTGTCATTAGATGACCTCTCAGGTCTTGCCCACCAGGCTAATGCTTAACAACCGTCCAAGTATTCAGAAGCCCCAGCTTTGGCTAGACTTTGCTTCTTTGCACTCCCACGGCCCTGAGCTCCCACAGCACCGGCCTGGTGTACAGAGCACCCTGGTGGGTCCCTAGTGAGCTTCCAGTGGCCAGGGACAAGACCTTAATTTTCATAACCCCTGCATCTTTGCCGGTGAACAAGCTAACTTCCAATCTACAGTCCACACAGCAGAAAGGGGCTCTTGAGGCAGCAGCAGTTGAGCAATGGGAGGGAGCACAGTGGTGGCAGTGACCATGAGGTTGGGGAACCAGGTCAGGTGTGACCTTTTGTATGGACAGCAGGGAGGGAGGGGGACCCCAGAAGACCCCATGTCCAGCAGCCGTCACTGCATCCCCTTGTAGGTTGAGAAGAAGGAAGTCTCCTTTGTGACACTGTGCCAGTCCTGTGAGTCTGCCCTTTGAGCCCTGGGAGCAGAGGGCCCTCTGCAGAGGGAGATTGGATTGATTATTTTATTAGTTAATACAACACACCACCTGAATGGTCACCACGTGCCACTTTCTCTGCTGGGCACCATGGGCCCAGCCTCATGGGAGCAGTGTTAGTCCTCGAGGGCCATCTGAGCACCACAGACCGGGCAGCTCAAACAGCAGAGATCTGCTCCCAGCTCTGGAGGTTTCAAGCCCAAGATGAAGGCATCAGCCGGGTTGTCACTCCACGGCTGTACGGGATCAGCTGTCTCAGGCCTCCTCTCGGCTTGGAGATGGCCATCTTCATCCTTGCGTGGAATCCTGCCTCTGTGTGCCTGTCTCCAAATTTCCCAGACGATGACCCTGTTTTTAACTTGGTTGCCTCTGTAGGGACCCTGTCTTCACATGCTATGGCCTGGATGTTTGCGCCTCTGCCCAAACTCATACGTTGAAACCCTAACCCCCAAAGGTATGATATTAGGAGCAGGGCTGTCAGGAGGTGCTTAGACATTGAGAGCCCCACCCCCCTGACGGGACCTCACAGACACCCCTACTGCGTGGGGACGCGGCGGGAAGGTGCTGGCTGTGACCCAGGTGGAGGCCCACACCAGAACATGACTGTGCCGGTGCCTGATCACAGACTTCCAGCTTCCAGAGCAGTGAGAAATAAATTTCTGTCGTTTGTAAACCGGCCAATCTGTGGCATTTTGTGATAGCAGCTGAAATGGACTAAGACACCAAATAAGGTCACATTCTGAGGTACTGGGTGAAGGCTTCAACACAGGAATTTAGGAGGAACACAGTTCAAAGCATAACAGAGAAGGCAATTTCAGCCCAAGTCCCCTGGCAGGATCCGAGGGGCCTGGAGGTGGGAGGATCATTTCTGGGAGACAAAATGAAAGGTCTGCACGAAGTGTTGGGCCCCAGGGGAGCCCCTCGGTGATGCAAGGGCTCAGAGACCAGCCATAGCACAGGCCTTGGGGACAGAGAAGCTCGGGGACCAGAGGCGGAGGAAGGAAATGTCCTGGCCAGGCCCACCCTCTCCCGGCCCAGCTCAAGGAGGACAAATGGAACTTCTCTCTGCAGAGCTGCACCCCCTCAAGAAGGCTCGGAAGGAGGGAAGCTCACATCCTGTGGTGTGAGAGCGCAGGCCTGGCTGCCAGGTAAGTCAGAACGTCTGAGGCTGTGTATGGGTGTCAGAAGATTCTAGAAGCCCCCTGCTCGGTCCCACTCCTCAGCTGAGAGCAGAGTTGCCTGGGCCAGGGCAGGGCATGTTGGGTCTTCTCAGGACTTCTGCTCAGCCCTGCCACCCAGGTTGTCTGTCACCTACAGAACATGTCCTTAATCTGGCAGTGAGGCCAGAGCCCCTCAGCCAGCAGAGGATGGTTTGTGGCTTCGTAGCCTGACAGACACCTGTGGCAGGATGTCCCATTTCAGAAAATGCCAGAGAGGGCTGTAGCCCTGGGGAGGCCATGCAGGCTGTGAAGGGTGGGCAGTTTCCTCAGGCAGCCATTGCACCAAACTTACAAGGTTTTAATTAAATGGCAAAATGGTGCTTCACCATTATAAACAGTACAAACAAATGTTACTTGCAATTATTTTGCCCATCCCCAAATATTCCATTTCCATCTTCTTTATTCAAAATGAATTCATATGAGCTTGTACTCTAGGGTGTGCTTTTGTATTCCCAAACACCTCCGAGAGCTAAGTCGTTTCCAGACCATCCCAACCAACCACTCCTCAACCTACCCCTTAGGGGGAGGGGTCTTCTATTTTTGTGGTCCTGCTCAAGGCTTCTTGGAAAAAAGGTGTGTCTGCACCCCTATCTTATTCTTGGCTTTGAAACCAGTGAAAAACAACAATCAAAGAAAACTGAACCAGGGCTGAAGGGAAGCCTAAATCTAAAGAAGACAGATCTTACTTCCCTTTTGTGGGCAGGGCATAAAGAGGCTTCCCTGGTGAGTCACCCAGAAAGCCCTGCAAACAGAGCCAGCTCCTCTCATGGCAGTGATGGCCCTCTCCTGTGAGTGACACTGACTTCCTCAAGGGAACTCTGCTTTGCTTTTCTTTCTATTCTCAATACATGCGTGGGTATGTGTGTGGGCACATTATGCAACACGCACCCACATAACACACGTACACACACGCATGCATGCGTACACAACTCCCCCGTTGGGTCACACATGGGTTTATGTAGAGACCAAATGAGTAAGAGTGCATTTCCAACCTCACTTCTCTCATTGCCTGCTTCCTCCACTAACACCTGGGATGGCCCTGGGCCTCCATTCCTTCCCGGGCAGCGAGGCTGGAGCCTGACCTAGTGCCTCAGGTCCCTGGGCTTCTGAGTCTTCACATGCAGAGAAAAGTGAAGTGCTCACACACAGCCGTAACAAACACGTCTACCGTATTACTGAAGGAGAGGGTGGTTTCCTCTAAGGAGCACATAAGGTAGTTCTACATCCATTCCGCCTGCTACCACATCACGTTAGCAGACACGTAACCAATGCTCTCATTGCTCTAAAACAATGAATTTTATTTCCCTTTCCCTTATTCCCTAGGCAAGATGTGGGGCATGAATCAGCGTGGTCTGCTGTCAGAACTCAGTCTGCTGAGCGGAACACTGGGTGAGTAGGTGATGTCACAGGACAGGTGAGACCTGGAGGTGGTGACCGCCGGGGGGAAGAGGGCTGGCTGGGGGGCACAGAAGGGGCCATCTCCCACCCTGGGGAGGTGGAGCTCAGCACCCTCATGGGATGGTGGCGGAAATGCTCTGGTAGGGAGAGAAAGGGCATATGTTACTTTGGGAGGACATGGACTTGATGGAAGCCCCGCCCCTGGGCCAGTGCAGGGCTAGGTTCAAGAAAGAAGTGACTGGTGCCAAGTGACGTCTGGGACCTGCCTCTTCCCAGTGCTGTCCAGAGAGTGTCAGTCTCCACACGCCTCTCCCTCCAAACCCATTCTGACTGCAGGGTGGAGGAACATGTGCCAGCGTGTGCTAGCAATGGCCCCTGAAATGGTCACCCCCTGAGGGCTTGCTGAGAGTGTCCAGACTCCGAGAGCAACAGCCAGGAAACCGTTGGTGCTCCTGGTGGCAGTGCCCACAACGGCTTCTGCAGCAGCCCCAGTGCAAACAGCAGTCCCAGCTCAGGTCAAGGTCAAGCTTAGGTGACCAAGGGAAATGCTGAAGGAACACCCACTGCTTGGAGCACTCGTGGTGGGTTGGGCTGTTTCCTGAACATTGTCTCCTCATGGTCATGAGTTCACTGATGTGTTCTTCTACTTGTTCCTTTGTGAACTGATGTGTTCACCAAATACATTTTTATGGAGCGGTTACTTTGTGTCTGAAACACTATTGTAGGTCTTCCATCTGCTCCTTCTGTGCCTGCAACGTCGACTCTGTGCCCGAAGCCTACTTCCTCCAGGCAGGTACCACCTTCAGATAATGCTGAATGAACATAGCTTCCCACTCTCACTGGACTTTGAGAAGAGAGGGACAAAGAGTACATAAGAAACAAAGAAAACTTACAGTATGTCATCAGTAGTGGTAAGTGTCAGGAGAAAGATCTAGCAAGGAAGGGCAGTGGGAAATATGGGGCATGGGACCTTTTCGGTGGGGTGGCCAGGAGGTGAATGTTGAGAAAAGATGGAAAGCTATGAGAAAGAGAATGCCCTGGGATCTCTGGGGGTGGAGGGAGAGTGGTGCAGGCTGTGAGAGCAGGAGGAGGTGCAAAGGGCCTGAGGAACATGGGCTCTTCCAGAAAGCTGACCCAGGAGTGGAGAAGGAGGGGCTGGGGTCCAAGGGTTGAGGGGGAGAGAGGGTGTCCATTG
This sequence comes from Cervus canadensis, assembly GCF_019320065.1. NCBI lineage: Eukaryota > Metazoa > Chordata > Mammalia > Artiodactyla > Cervidae > Cervus > Cervus canadensis. The sequence continues at coordinate 90,853,092 of NC_057393.1, read as the reverse complement.
TTAGAGTGTAGGCTCAGTCTGCAAGAGGCAAGGGTTCCCCGAATGCCATCTTCCCATTGTTGACCAGGTGTTGATCCCATGGAGGAGGGCATGGGCCAGGGCAAGAAAAGGTAGCCTGTCTAGCAGGGGAGATGGAACCAGCCTTCCAGATAATGGCCATGGTGCTGGCAGGAGGGGGCGCAGTATGGAATCCCTCTCTTTTGGCTGCTCTGAGTCTCCATTGTTGCATGTGGGCTTTCTCTGGTTGAGTGAGCAAGGGCAAGCTGGGACAAGCAGGGGCTACTCCCTAGGTGTTGTGCTTGGGCCATTGTGGTGGCTTCTCTTGTTGCAGAGCATGGGCTCTAGAGCCTGCGGGCTTCAGTAGACGTTCCTCATGAGCTCAGTAGTTGTAGTACATGGGCTTAGTTGCCCTGTGGCAAATGGGATCTTAGTTCCCAGACCAGGGATCAAATCCATGTCCCCTCATTGGCAGGCAGTCTCCTAACCACTGGACCACCAAGGAAGTGGCCATCTCCATCTTAAAGGTGGAGCCAGCAGCATTTGCAGCTGGACCAGATGTGAAGACTGACAGGAAGATAGGGGTCAAGAATGTTTTCAGAGATTCTTTCCTGAGCAGCTGGGCCATTGTGTTGACCTTCATTGAGAAAAGCAGGGCTGCCAGGGAGGGAAGGGCAGGATGTCAGTTCAGGTTGTGTGAAGTATGAGAAGGCCGGGAGCCATCCAAGGACAGAGGTAGAGTGGGCAGCTTGATCAGTGAGTCAGACTGGAGGTCTGGTGTGAGATAAATATTGGGTCATTTTGCTGACAAAGGTCTCTATAGTCAAACCTATGGTTTTTCCAGTAATCATGCATGGATATGAGAGTTGGATTATAAAGAAGGCAGAGCACTGAAGAACTGATGCTTTTGAACTGTGGTGCTGGAGAAGACTCTTGAGCATTCCTTGGACTCAAACTAGTCAAGGAGATCAAACCAGTCAATCCTAAAGGAAACCAACCCTGAATGTTCATTGGAAGGAATGATGCTGAAGTTGAAACTCCAATACTTTGGCCACCTGATGCAAAGATCTGACTCTTTAGAAAAGACTGTGATGCTGGGAAAAATTGATGGCAGGAGGAGAAGGGGGTGACAGAGCAGGAGATGGTTGGATGGTGTCATTGACTCAATGGACATGAGTTTGAGCAAGCTCCAGGAGATGGTGAAGGACAGGGAAGCCTGGCATGCTGCAGTCCACGGAGTCACAAAGAGTTGGACATGACTGAGTGACTGAATAACAAAAATACTTGGGAGTCAGTAGCAGAGAGATGGAAACCACAATCCTACATGAGGTCATCTAGTGAGTGACACTCCACAGCCAAGAGCAAGCCTGAGGTCCGAGTTATGGGCTTGGCAACACATGAGGTTTAGAGAGAGGAGACTGAACCAGCCAAAGAGTTTGAGAAGGAAGGGCCAGGGGCCTGGGAAGCCTGTGTCAACAAGGAGCCCCCCCCCCCCCCCGCTCCTGCTGCTAAGCACCAGGAGGAGGGTGACTGGAGAGTGGCTGAGAGTCTGGGCAGTGCTGAGGACAGAGGCCTGGTGGGGGAGTTGGAGACAGAGTGGAAGGAGAGACTTAGGGGATGGGGTGTGTTGTCACCTTCTTGAAGTAGCTCTGCTGGGAAAGGAAGGGGCAAAATGGGTCAAGAGGGGTTCTTTGCAGGAACACCCTGAAAAATCTACTTGTCAATGAGGAAAGACTTCACAGATGGGTGTCTGGACTAAGATCTCAGGCTAGTGAGAGGGGAGGTGGGACCCCAATTCAGATCTGTCCTATTCCATGTGGTTCTGTCCACAGTATCTTGGTAGATTTTTTCAGAAATCTTCGTATAACCCTATAACCCAGGAATTCTACTCCTAGAGACATAATCAAGAGAAATGTGTGTGTAGACACACCAAGAAATATCAAAAAGTATCAGTATTTGTAAAATCACTAAATTGGAAGGAATCCAAACTTCCATCAGCAGTAAAATAGATAAAGAAATTGTGATCCATTCTTATATTGAGAAGGAACTAATTATTGCTACTCTCAAAAACACAGATTATAGCCCACAAATTACAAGGTTGAGCTAAAGAAACCAGACACAAACAGTACACACCATATTATTCAATTTAAACGCAGATGCAAAACAGCCAAAACAAACCAGTGGTGACAGAAGCCAGAGAGATGGTTCCTCCGGGCAGAGGTATTGACTCTGACAGTGATGGGAGGTGCTGGGGTGTTAGTAATGTTCTGTTTCTTCATCTTGATGATGGTTACATGGTGATTCATTTTGTAAAAGTACAGTGAGATGTATAGTCATAATTTGTGTATTTTGCTAACTTTTAAAAATATAATAAATGCTTTTTAATTAAAAAAGGAAGTCTTTATATTCTTGAAAGCCACAGAGCTTGGTTGGAAGCTTGGTCTTCTGTTCTCTGGATCTGCTGAAGGTTCTTGTCCAGGAGGCCCTGAAGATAGGCTGGCTGGCTGTCAGGTGCCCACATGTTGCAGGGCCACAGAGCCTGTGTGGCCCCAGCCTGCCCCATGTCCTGCAGGCGCTCAAGTCATCTTCTGCACACAGCCTGGACAGAAGGGCCTGGGGTGCTGAGAAGTACTTGCTGCTTTCACCTCCTGGAGATAACCCCACCCTGGCTCCATCACTTTCCTCTTGCATGCACACATGAACACCTACACACACACATACTCACACACGCACCCCTTCTGCCCACACTACACACAGATGTTTAAGGTGTGTCTTGGACTTTAAAACAGAAATCAGCAATCAGAACCTTGTTTCCACAAGAAAAACCTTCGAGGGCCAGAGGGAAAGGGGCTGGGCTTGAGGTCTTCTTTGTGTGGGGAGGGTGACTTCCTGGCTATCTTGCTCTTCTTGTCTGATCCCTGCAACAGAGTCAGGGGATGCCTGGGAAAGCTTTGTGTCTTTGTTTGTGGCATATGCTTGTGTCTTTTCTGGCTCAAAATCAGAAAAGATATTGATCTTGCCTTTTGCTTCCTTCTGTTTTATTTATTTATTTTTCTTCTTAATAACTGATGAGTGTCGTGGTTTGTGCATGGGTTGGAAAAGAATTTCCAGACATGAGGCAGAGTGAAAGAAGAATAAAGTCTGTTAGAGTGGGGAGGGGAGAGTCTCTGCCAGCACAGTGGGCTGGCTTTCTGATAGTCAGGAAGAGCTGACAGTGAACAGGGGTTCTTGGTTCATTTTGATACCCTGGGTGTAAGGAGCAGGATACGGGTCTTATGGGTCATTTGCTGATTGGATAAGGTAGATATATTGGGTGGGGGGAAAGAGTAAGGTAAATACCTTCTCCCTATATGGAAAAGGATGGGAGGCAGTCTATACTGGTCAGGTGGATCTGAAATTCATTAATAGTTATAACATTTGGGATGGGAAGGAAGGACAACAAGGGTCTGATTTTTCTGTTTCTGCATTCCAAGACCCTCCTTGGTTTCATCTACTCTTTCATCCTTGGGTCACCACAATGAGCTGTTTACCCTGAAAGCAACTTCTCATGTTTGCATTTGTCAAGTGTTCTGAGATTGGAACAATGTGAACCATCAACTCCAATCTGCACAAGAAGGCATGAAAGGGTAACAGGCAGGGAGGCCAGGGGACTCCAAATGGAGGAAATAGGCTGCAAGTGTCATACATTTTTTATCTCTCTTTTAAGCGACAGGAGGAAACAAACTACAAGTGTCAGATTTTTTCCCTTCTCTCTACCAAATTAAAAGGAGGTTTCTCTTAAAATTCTGTGTTGCCATTAGGACACCTGGTTCCACCTGAACTTAACTTTTCTCAAACCTTAAGCTAACCAATGTGTTTTTCTTATGGAAATGTTTTTCTTAAGCTATGTTAATGAACTGTGTATTTACCCTAGACTCTGTTTTTCTTCAAGTTCTACTCAAGACTCAGAACCGATAAGGGCTTAACAAACCAGATATATTTTACTCATACATTGTTCTCCTAATCCATGTTAATGAAATGATATATTTACTTGGAGATCTGCCTTTCTTCAAGATTCATGTCAATCATTTTATAGCCCAGGAAGACTCACCTTGTGCCAAAGTTATCTCAAAATACTTGTGGGTGAGGGGCTGGGTGCCACTCTGAGTTTTGAGACATTTCGTTTCTCTAATTAACAGTTTGCTGATAGGTACATAACATACTGCTAAAGGCTAGCAGGAGGGCACTCCTTCTGCCCCCTTCTGAAGTCTGTGTCAGAAGATTTCTCTATCTCTTTTATACTTTAATCAAACTTTATCACACAAAAGCTCTGAGTGATCAAGCCTCGTCACTGGTCCCAGATTGAATTCCTCTCCTCCGGAGGCCAAGAATCCCAGCATCTTTCACGGCTTAGCAACAACCTTTCAGGCATATTCCCATTTTATGGGGGGGCAAGTCTGAGGACTATGATGAGTGACATGCTCTTGTTGGGTGACATTGGGTGATGTATCTTGAAGTCAAACCATAAACCAGCTGCAGGGTGGAAAACTGAGGGACAGAAGATTCTCCACTTCTGATGAATCCACTCAAAGGCTTCAGGCTTTAAGTGAAGAAAGTAGAGATTTGTGCAGGTCAATTTCTGCTCTTCACCCTCACCTCCTCCCTGCGATTTCTGTTTCTCTCTTCTAATTCTTCCTGTATCCCTGTGATTAACCTTCTACCCAATTTAATATTTCAGCTGAACCTACTTTTGTTCTTTGTTTCAAGGATACACATAGCTCAGCTTCTCTCTAGAAGGTCCTTGTGATGTGAAATTAAGGACAAAAATCCAGCTATAAGGCAACTGTTAAAGAATAGGTCAGAGAAAGTTGCCTTTCACATCTCACTCACTTTAGACACATTCTAATTAACTCTGCTGGAAAAATAATTGGTTTAGATCAGGTTGATCTGACTGAGAATCTGAATAACCTTGCTTGAGTGGTATTTATATGTCAGCTTCTGGTCTTGGGTGAAGTTAGTGTGTGGCCTGAATGCTAATTGTACTCTACATGGGGACAAAAATAGCACCGAGGCCCATTGAGTGATATCTACATACTCCCAATCTCCTTGTAATATGTGTGGAGAGAGTTTTTCAAAAGTTCATTTAGCACGGTGGTCTCTCCAAAGTTCACTGTAAGTTGGTTGTTTAGAACTTGCATTATTTCCCTAAAGAAAGAATATTACCCCCAGTGATTAATTTCACTGGTCACAGTAATATTAATAGCAAAAGAAGTTCTAACGTAACTAGGATAAAGTATTTAGAGAACCAGCCAGAGTCACTGGTCCCAGGTGACAGATGGCATCTAATTTAGGAAAAACCAGAACAGGAAGAGGATCTTCCCCCACACTCCCTGGGGCAGCGACTAAAGAGAGTAGAGATGAAGAGCGATGCCCAGGGCACTTGCTGACCTGGACAGACTGGCCATCAGTATGGAAGGGTGACCAGCCTAGTGACTCCTATCGCTGCCCGCAGTTGAGAAAAGCTCATGGTGGGAGAGTAAACAAGTAGCTGAGATGAAGTCCACACGTGAGCCTAGGAGGGTGAGTCAGCATCTGAGAACTGACTTAGGGACCAGATAGATTCTGAAGCTGATTCTTGTAACTAAAGAGCATCAAGACAGGTGAGCAGAATCATAGTAAGTGTGCTTCGAACAGGGGGTAAGGATGGAGTTGGGACAGGTGGAAGAGGGCACAGGATGGGGGGAACCCAGGCAGGAACCAAGATGGATGAGTTATGATCTTTCCTTCCCATGGAAGACTTTTCCTTTCCTATTCTTTAAGGGAACCATGTTTAAGCAGCACTATGAGGTCAAAGACATTTGTCTTTGGCCTCTGCTTTTCTTGCCTTTCTGCCCTACTCCCCATCCCAGTGGTCTCTCCATGGGTTCTGGGTGCTGTGACCTTCTCTGTGCCACCCTAAGCCCCTGATACTCTCCCCTCCACTGGGTCCAACTCCAGGTTCTCAGGAAAAATGAGCTTCACACACTTGATGCACATTGTGAAAGAAATTATCAGTCATTCTTGGTAGCCCTTCCAGAAGGGTTTGACCTGTGCCTGTCCACTTATATGTGAATTTTTTCAATAGTAAATGCTACAGTATTAAGTGATCTGATGTTGGTTGTCTCCATGGATTTGGAATTTTGGGTACAGAGGAGCTACAGTTACCAGGGCTGACTATCAGTTATTTCCACCTGCATGAAAAGGGTCAGTGGCCCCTACTCCCATGTTCTTGTTCAAGGGTTAGCTGTATCTACCTCTATCTATCTATCTATATCTATCTATCTATGAGACAGATTGCTATTCTAGGCGCTTTGCCTCCCTTCAGTTGTCAACCTTAACAACAAGCTGTGAGTTGGTTTCATTATGACTCCCATCTTACTGATGGGAATACTAGGGCTCTGTGTCAGATATGTACTGTCTGATCCCATGGATCCACTTGTCCCGCTGCCTACACCATCCTTTCTGCCCTAGGAGCCAGGTCTAAATGGGCTACGTCAATAGGCTTCCATACTCCATAGCCTGCAGTTGAGTTCAACCAGTGAGGAGCATCATCAGGAGAACAGAGGGGTGGAGGGAGTGTGGTCAGCATTGTGTCACCTTGGCCCCCTCTCTGCAAAGTGGTCACGTGTGTCTGTGTTGCCAGCCTGAGGACTCTGCTGCTTTGGAGGCCGATTTTCCTTCTGGGCTGCACTAACCTCTCTCTGCCCTCGTTACCTCTGTCCTAAGGTGGTGACAACTCCAGCCTGTCACCCTCAGTCCCTGCACTAATCCTGGGTGTCCCCATACCCTGCCTGCATGAATGAATCCCTTTGTGAGTAGACACCCCCTCTCTCAGGCCAAGAATACTAATTTGGGTGTGCCATCTGATTCCTACTGGAACGGTGACTGATATAGACCCCATGAAAGTTAATTAATTTGCCCAAGATTTAGCTTAGCTGGTAAAGAATCTGCCTGCAATGCTGGAGACTCTGGTTCGATTCCTGGGTCAGGAAGATTCCCCTGGAGAAGGGAACAGCTACCCACTCCAGTATTCTGGCCTGGAGAATTCCACAGACAGAGGAGCCTGGCAGGCTACAGTCCATGAGGTCACAAAGAGTCGGACACAAACAAGCGACTATCAGACATCAGACTTACAGCCAATAAGGGGCAGATCTGCCTCCCACAGTCATGCTTCCAATGACCATCTAGTGGAACAAGCACCAGTCAGGAACCCAGGTTGCTGTATTGTGCTCATTGACCAAGAAGTAATGCTGCCATTTTAGCTTCCATTTTTAAGGAGTAATGAGGTTGTTGCAGTTCTTTTTAGCTTTCACATGTGATAATTTCCAAACTTCCACTGAAAATAAGTCTCTCCCAGACCTGTACTTTCCATATCTCCCCCTACTATTAGTTGTCATGGCAAAAGCTTGCATTTATCTCTGATAAACAGCTGAGAAAACAATTTGCGGGGGTAACACTGGAGAGAATGAAGTCAGGCTCCACTGTACAATGTGTTCCGCCTCAGGAAATCAGGCCTTCCTCATTCTGGTTCAATGTGGGTCCCTACTTGCTTCTCTTATTTATCTATCCCCCCCCCACTTCGATTCCATTAAATTAAATAACTATTCCCTTCCCTGCAAAGAGCTTTATGTGTTATGAATAGCTGCAGTCTTCACTCAGAAAAATGCTCAGTTCACCAAAAGTGAGCAAAGTTCTTGCTTTTGCAACTCAGCAAAGCCTGTTTTCTTGTTCATGAACATCAAGTGACTGAATGCCAACTAGAGAAGCTAAGGTTTGGTTGGGAAAAGTGGTTAGCAACATGAACCAAAATCAGTTTTACTCCTAAGTCTGAGAATTTGGGGGACTGAAGACCACCACTCAGGGGTAGGTCAGATCCCTTGGGTTCCCAGCTTGCTGGGAGAGAGGGTTGGAGTAAATGGAGTAAGCGAGGTGACAGTGGGACTGCAGGGGTCGCAGTGGTGAAGCTGGCAAGGGGCACACCCTGGGTGGGTGGACAGTGCAAGCTGAAGACATTTTGTCGACACAACCACCGTAAAGCAGGAGGACAGCTGACAAGTAACCCAGCCCTCATCCCTACCCCTAAATCAAGACAAGGAGAGACTAGAGGGACACTAGATTTTCTAGAATTTATTTAATGTGAAAAATATCAGAGAGTCTTAGTGGACCACAAGTTCACAGAGGTGGCAATTCTTCAAGACAAAGAGTTTAGGGTCAGATAGCTTAAAGTTTTTACTCAAAATTGCATATCTTGGGCAAAGCCCAGACTCAAACTATGACTTTCTCACTATAAAGGCCCATGCTAATATTTTTGAATACTATAGGTTCCCAAACCTGAGAAATTAAAAAACCATATGGATTTTCAGACTGCCACTCCTGACTTACTAAACCAGAAAATTCAGGGGAAGTAGCTTTGGAATCACTACTTTTATAACAACATCAAAGTGGAATGATGTTGGCAGTAGGTGCTAAATAATCCAGGGATGGTGGGGGTGGGCAGAATACAAGAGTGGCCATTAGTTGACAATGGCCAGAGCTGAGTGATGAGCTCCTGGGGGGTAATTTCTCTCTGTTTTTGTGTATGTTTTAATGATTTCATCATATACCATCGAAAAAGGAAAAAAGAATCATAAAGCATTCTCTCAATCAACCAGGCTGGAGATGTCTCATCCTATGTTATACACTGAGTGGCCTTGCCAATTTGTAAGCAGGCATTGAGAGAGGGACTGAAATAAGATGTCTCATTTGAAAGGGAATTAAGTATTGTTGGCTCCCCAGAAAATCACCATCAGACACTATAGAATGTAGGAATCAGAGAGCCCAAGGAGTCTTGCAAAGTTGAATCTTCCCCTGAGTTCTGACATCATTGCCCTAAACCACTCCCAGTAAGAGGGTACTCTGTTTCGGGACAGGATTTGCCCTTTTCCTGGGCTTGCTAAGCACCCCGAGAACATAAGCTCACAAGACGATGACAGTCTGGGTGCTTCTCCTGCCCAGCACAGCCAGCACCACCTGCCTGACAGCAGTGGGGAGGCGGGCTACTGTAGCCTCGCTGAGGACAGGGCCCTGCTCTGCACGCCCAGCGCCTGGGGGAGATGGATGTGCGCATGTCCCACAGCCTGCATTTACCTGTCCAGTCCCTCAATACCTGGTTTAAGATTTTCTAAATTAAATTCTTTCTGTAGAAATCACTGGTGGGGTGTATGATCCCTGACTGGGCCTGACTGGTACAGGATGGGTTGCAGGTGACAGAAAGATGCAGTATCACTAGCATCTGAGAGGTGTGATGGCCACGCTAACTCTATGGGCTATGGAGATGGCTGGGGATTGTTAGGTGCACGGATGCACTGGAGGGAGAAATGGCAGCTCAAGCAAGCCAACCATCTAAGTAAGCCGAAATTAGGAGCCAGAAGTCCTTGGTGGCAGCACCAAAAAGGACTATGTACTGTGGCCGATGGCATACCCTGCTGATAAAAATATGAGAAGTGTGAAGCCATGACCCTAGTGAATATCCTATGCTAAAGTCAAGGGCCTGATTTAGAGGACCCCAGGGACCTAGCATGGGGACATCTAGGTAGATGCGCTTGATCACTCTCAATCCTCGGAGTCCCTGGGACTCTCTGGGCTTGAAGATGAGGCTCATTCCTCCTGTAGACAGCTACAGCATCCTCTTTCCTTGAGACCAAGCAGAGTTCTCTGCTGAGGCAGAGGCCTTGCAGGTGATACTCAACCTTCTCAAGATCTCCTCACCAGCCTGCACAGCTTTTAGGTCAGCACACGTTTCCTATAAATGGGCACATGATAGACATTTTAGGCTTTGCAGAATAGTCTCTGTCATAGCTACTCAGTTCTTCCACTATGTCCAAAAGCATCATGCTGTTGTTGTTCAGTCACTAAATCATGTCTGACTCTTTGCAACCCCATGGACTGCAGCATGCCAGGCTTCCCTGTCCTTCACCTTCTCCTGGAGTTTGCTCAAATTCATGTCCGTTGAGTTGGTGATGCCATTCAACCATCTCATCCCTTGTCACCCACTTCTCTTGCCTTCAGTCTTTCCCAGCATCAGGGTCTTTTCCAATGAGCTGGCTCTTTACATCAGGTGGCCAAAAAGTATTGGAACTTCAGCTTTTGCCTGCTTTTTCAAAGGCGCCATAGATAATATGCAAACAAATGGGTGTGGCTGGATTCCAACAAAATCTTATTTATAAAAATGGGCTGTATTTGACCAATGGGCCATAGAGTACCAATCCTGCTCCAGGCCCATACTAAGGCCTCCCACAGCTTGGCCTGAGAGACTCTGGCGCACTTAAGAAAAGGTCACAGAACCTCCCTCACATATACTGACACAACCCAGGAGGTCACATCTGGAAATGAATTTTGGATGGACTGGACTTGGGGTAAGATATAAGCCTGGATAAAGGGGAGGTTATTGATATTCAGGCAGTCCCCCAGGACTCAGGATTTGTATCCTGGCAGGGACACTGAGAGCCAGTCCTGATCTGCTGCAAGTGATAGCAGCCAAGATAGCCCCCTGCAGCTAAGAAATGATGCTGGCCTTGAGAAAATGATATATGAGTGCTAGAACTGCCTGGGTAGCAGCAGAGGCAGAATGTTCAGTGAGGGAAGCAGACAAAATAAATTTATTTTGTAAGGTCAGATTGTCTACCAACTAACTAGTCTTTGGGAGGGTCCAGAGGGCATGGTCTCCACTAGTTAAATAAGGAACATGCCAGCAAGGGGTGGCCAGCATGGTTGAAACCAACCCGACAGTTGGTCTTTCTGTGCTGCTCTGTGTCTCAACTCCCTGGTGTCTGGGGATGACAGATTTGGGGAAGAGTACAGGAGAGTTGGCAGCCCTTAACCATCAAAGGCAAGGCGGACAGCTATCATAACCATAGAAAAGTTGCAAAGGCAACCTGGACTCTTATTTGCAAGACTAAGAGAACACTGGGGGCTTCTCTGGTGGCTCAGATGGTAAGGCATCCGCCTGCAATGCAGGAGGCCAGGGTTCGATCCCTGGGTCAGGAAGATTCCCTGGAGAAGGGAATGGCTACCCACTCCAGTATTCTTGCAGGAGAATTCCACAGCCAGAGGAGCCTGGGTGGGGGGGGCGGGGGCGCGGCGGGGGGCTACAGTCAATGGGGTTGCAATGAATCAGCCATGATGAGGGACTTACACTTTCACCTTCAAGGGAGCAGTGGCTCACAGACAGTGAGATTGGAGCACTGCTTGAGCTGTGTAACTGAAGACCGAGAGCAGGTGAGCCTGGGACTGATGCCGGCCGCTGCAATGGAGAATCAGGACCCTTTGCCCAGTTTCCAGTTCTGAGCCACTCATCAGAGAGCCAATCTACTGAAGGGGACATGGGTGTCCTTGGGGAACAACCCTGCAATGTCACAGCAAGTTTACACAGGAGTGACAACTTTCATCTAGGACCGAGAGGCCCTAAGACCACTTCTCCTGCAGGACAGAATGTTGCATATCCTCAACGATCTGTGAGTACAAGATCTGAACTGAAACCAGTGCCACAGAATCCAAAATCTATCATAGCCCTCTTGCTGATGTGGGGAAAGTCTGACTCTGAATCCATCTCTTAGAGGTCCAATGGATCACATACCACCTGGTGTTCATTTTCCTGGTCCCTGAGTTTATAATTGGAATAGACATACTTATCAGCTTGAAGAACACTCTTATAGATTAAGAACCATGGTGCCAAGAAAAGCCAAGTGGAAACTCTTGAAACTTCCACATCCCAGCTAAGATAGAAAATCAGAAGTAATGTCTCTTTATGGGCTAGATGCCACCTCAAAGACTTAAAGAAGGCAGAGGTCTACTTAGTTGGCCTGTGATGTTTGTTCTTTGGTGAGTCCAAGAAAAGTTACTTTGTTTGCCACTCTTATTGTTAGAGAAGGAGTGAGTTCATTTCAGTCGCTCATTCGTGACTGACTCTTTGCAACTCCATGGACTGCAGCACACCAGGCTTCCCTGTCCATCACCAACTCCTTCAGACATTTAAAATAGGATTTAAAAGTGTAATATGTTTTATTTCCTTTTTAAGGTAATTTAATGACCTAATATGATTGTAAGAGTTGGACCATAAAGAAGACTGAGCACCAAAGAATTGAGGATTTCAAACTGTGATGCTGGAGAAGATTCTTGAGAGTCTCTTGGATCTCCCAGCAAGGAGATTAAAACCAGCCAGTCCTAAAGGAAATCAACCCTGAATATTCATTGGAAGGACTGACGCTGAAGCTGAAGCTCCAATACTTTGGCCACCTGATGTGAAGAACTGACTCACTGGAAAAGAGCCTGATGGTGGGAAAGATTGAAGGCAGGAGGAGAAGTGGGTGACAGAGGATGAGATAGGTGCATCCCTGACTCAACGGACATGAGTTTGAGCAAACTTTGGGAGAAGTGAAGGACAGGGAAGCCTGGCATGCTGCAGTCCATGGGGTCCCAAAGAGTTGGACAAAACTTAGTGACTGAGCAATATCAACAACACTGTTCTAATGGATAAACCAAACCTCTCTAGGTCTTTAGGTAATTTTCATAAATCTAATTAATTATGATTATAAACAGGATTCATCTAGATCTTCTTAAATATTCCTACACTGTTCACTGTTATAGTAAATTTCAAAATAAGGACCGTAAGTATAAATCACTTAATTTTACTATAGAATCACAAAGCTGGTCTCTTACTTGCACAGGGTAACATCCCTTAAGGACTGAAAAAACTTAAACACTAAATATGAACAGAGTGCTTATTTCAAGAATTGTGAGGAATCTAAGATTTTAGCCTACTTTCAAACTCACAGGTTTGGTGGGTTTTGCTGGGAAAAGATATGAGGCCCCTGGGGCAGAGGCACTCACAGCAGGGGTAGCACACAGTGTTCCAGCCTTGACTGGTTCCCCGAGTCCCAGTCCCCACAGTGGGATGTGAAGAGCATGCGCGGTGGTGACAGGGCAGGAGCCCTCAGCACAGGAGCTGGAACCTTTTCTAGAGACAATGATCCTGCTTGTCTCCTCAAAGTACAGAAGGCTGACCTAGACTCTGAGGGGAGACTCTGTCTCTGTTTTCCAAAATCCCTGAAAAGTTGGTCTAGAGCAAAGGTAGTAATGCTTCAGCCCACACGATATGAAGAAATATGAGAAACTGACAGAAAATTGTCTCTCAACAGCTCAACCACAGGCCACCTTGAGGTGGTCTTCCTATGGGTTGGATGTCTCCAGCATTTCTAAGTTTAAATCTAAATCTGTCTGTGGCTGAAAGGTGTGCTCCTAGTAAGGTGTTGATTCCAAATGATGTTTGAGTTATTTTCTCATGTGACTTTTGTGATTGCCTCTCAGTTGGCTGAGGAGACTTCTTTTCTTTTTTCTTTTTTTTAAACATCCTTCTCAGGGTTTACTACAACATGTTGTTTCCAAATACAAAAGAAGAGGACAGGACAGGGAGCACGGAGTGGCTGCGCCGGGGGAAGGGTTCTGAGGTGGGGGCAGGCAGGTGGGTGGGCGGACCAGCCCAGAGGATGGGGGGCCTGTTACCCCTCATATGAGGGGCCAGGGGGCCCTGTTACCTCTCCTGGCTGGACTTTCCAGCAAATAACAGGAGGGGGTTGGGTCCATTCTGGGGAACCCCTGATGCCAAGCCACTGGGCTGGCAGAAGGAGTGGGAAGGGTGAGAGACACTTGGATGGCATTTGGACCCACCCCTTCTCTACCTGGGATGGTGGGTGGGAGTGACCAGGAAAGCGCTCTTGCCGGGGGGCTGGTGCCACCTGCAAGGGGAGCGGGGGTGCCAAGACAGGACCTTCTCCCGTCACAGCTACTCACTTCATCAGCTGAAGGGTCTTAATGGCCCATGGCTCACTCACTGGCTGCAATACTGCCAGGGACTTGTTGGTGACCTTGATGGTCAAGGTGATCCTGGCTTCATGGTCACTGTGCCAAAGTTCTCCAAGGAGGATGTTCTCCCCAACTGGGCACCCGCACTTTCCTTACCCATGACCTCCTCCTATTGACTCCTCACAGACCTCCAGCTGCCACACTGTTTGACTGGATTTGTTGATGTTCAGTTGTTCAGTCGAGTCTGACTCTTTGAGACCCCATGGACTGCAGCACACCAGGCTTCTCTGTCCTTGACCGTCTCCCAGAGCTTTCTCAAACTCATGGCTGAATTTAGCATGCTTATTTACATCATCATCCTTTTTGTATTAGCTCTGTCTTTTCGACCACAAACTTCAGACCTATTTCTGACTAATGCTCTCTACACTGAAGAAGACCAGTTTTCTGGGTTCTTCGATGGGCTAGTAAAGGGGATAATCCTTTGATTATCCCCAGTTCTAGAAGGTGACCAACATGCCCTTTGGGCTGCAGGAGAAGGAAATCCTTCCGTGCTGGTCCCCCAGAGACATAATGATTATGGCAGCAGCCCCTGTGCTATGGCTGGGAGTTGGGGAACACCATCCTCCCCAGAACTCTGGGCCCCAGCTGGCAGCCCATCTGCTGTGCCCATTGGCGGAAGCCCAGCCCCATCCCAGGAGGACCACTGTCAGGAGGCTGAGTCCAACACCTGAGTGTTCGCCTTCACGGCACAAAGGCAGCACCCAGAGAAGGGGGAGCTCTTACCACAGGTGCCCCTCCCTCCCACAAAGATGTCACTCATCTCCTGGCATAGCAGCTGTGCTCCAAGGGCTGTCACAATGGGAATGGGTCAGGGAGAAGGGCTGCCATGTTGGGATGAAGCTGCCTACATGGAGATGCGGTTTTGATGGAAATGTGAGAAGAAATCACTGCCCCAAGGCAGCTTCTGGCTTGAACAGCTTGAAACAAACAAGATTTCTCCCCTCTTCAAATTCTAAATTAATGATAGCCTGAGTGGAGTATAGCAGTCAGTCTTCATCATCCTTGCAGTTTGAAGGCCTTCACCAGCCACAGGGCTCTACCGCACAGCCCATAGCAGCCTGTCTGGACTCTGGACTCTCGAGGAAAGCTCCAGTTGGTAACTCATTTCCTCCTCTAAGCAAAGTAAAGATCACTCTCAAGGAAAAGTGGCAGATGTCTTCCCCTTGGCATAGACCACAGATGGATCAGGGGCAGCTGGGGAGGGAGGCCCATGCTGGGAGTGTCTGAGCTGAGCACCAGGGCAACATTGACCAGTCCTGTGACACTGGCTTGGGCTCACAGCCTTTTCTTTTGCAGAATGCATGGCAAACCAAGATGCTCTGACTTTTGCTTTAAGATGGTCCTCGCCTTGATGAGGACCCCCAGGACTTTCTGCAATTAGTCAGCAGGTGCCATTGATGAGGAGCCCAGAGACTTGAGCTCTAGTCTTGTCTCTGTCCCTCATTCCCGCCATCCCTCAGTAAGTCACTCAATCTGTTAGTTACCTAAGTCATACAGGAGTGTGATTCTGTCTGCCACAAGTAGATTCCAGGGTTATCATGGGCATCAAATTAAATAATGGGATAATAGATAAGAATGTACTGTGGGAGGCATCATCCTTGCTATACTAAATGGGAGTCCAGGGCTCATTTCTGTTCTCAGGACAGGGCAGAGCTGTCCTGACCCACCTAGGGACTGGGACCAAGAGACCCAAGTTCTGGGCTTGAAACAAGATCCAGGAGCAAGAATGGTGGTCATGGCACTCTGTCTGGGGTGTCAGAATGCAGCCTAGAGCTGGAAGGAGAGGGAAGAGCCCCCTGCCTGACCGTGAGAACTTAGGCAGCCACTTGATAAAAAGAAACGTTCATATACGAGGTCTGGGGAAGTTGTTCTGGCTTGTAAATGAGTTAACTTGAATTTTTTAAAAGTATTTATTTTAATTGGAGGATCGTTACTTTACAATATTGTGATGGCCTCTGCCATGTATCAACATGAATCAGCCATAGGAATACATGTGGCCCCTCCCTTCTGAAATCCTCTCCCACCTCCCCGCCCACCCCTTCCCCCCAGATTGTCATGGAACACCAGTTCTGGGTTCTTTGTGTCATACACCAAACTCCCACTGGCTATCTATTTTACATATGGTAATGTATATGTTTCCATACTATTCTCTCAAATCATTCCACCCTCTCCTCCCACTGTGTCCAAAAGTCTGTTCTTTATGTCTGTGGTACATATACACAGTGGAATATTACTCAGCTCTGAAAAAAGAAGGCATTTGAGTCAGTTCTAATGAGGTGGATGAACCTAGAGCCAATTATACAGAGTGAAGTAAGTCAGAAAGAAAAAAAAATACTGTATATTAACACATATATATGGAATCTGGGAAGATAGTCCTCATGATTGTACATGCAGGGCAGCAAAGGAAATACAGACATAGAGTTAACTTGAATTTTATGTAACTAAAACAGCCTGTTTGCAGCCTATCAGACATTCTTGTACATCTGCTTTAATTATTAAAGAAAAGGGTGGAATGACCAGCAGTAAAGAGAGTCCACATTAAAATAAAGATTAAATTCCTCACTTCCTGGGAGGCAATGCTGGACTTCCTTCCACGATAACATTCTCTTACCAGGTGCCAAGGCCATACTGACTGTGTACATCTGGTCTATTTTTGTGAAACCTTCAAGGTATGTATCCGTAACTTGTTTTGATGTTCTTTTTTCTGACAAGACCTGAAACTGTGTTGAAAACCATGCTTCTCTGGAGCAGCTCCTCAGCGTTCTTTGAGAAGTTGTCTTCCAGGATATAGTCCTCAGTGTAACTCAAATAAAGCTTTTTCCTATTCTTGTTATAGGCTTTTTATTGATATTTTCAGTGACACATCTAAATAGACAAGTTTACCAAGGGATATATTGCAGAGAGAGAGGGGGACAGAGCAGGGCAGAGAGCTGGCAGCAATGGGCTGAGCTTGAAGGTTGCGCTGTGTCCTCAAGCTGACTCCAGAGTCCAGGAACATCTCCCCTCCACCTACCTTGCACATTATTTGCCTGCAGAGGCCATTCATGGTCCTCCTGCATCTGCCCAAACACCCTCTCCCTTCTGTTCTCAGGCAAAGTCAGATCCTGCCTCACCTCTCTGAGCCCATGAAGAAGAGGAAGAGCCCAGGCTTCACTAGCCTGCACAGCCCACTCCTTCAGGCTTCACTTCCCCCTGCCCTCCCAGCCACGAGCCCATCCAGGCTTCTGGGCTGTGCCTCTGCAGTTGCCCTGCCTGGACCACTCTTTCCCTGATTCCCCCAGTGATGCTCCATGACTCTCTTCACCACACTTGACTTCATTCAAATGTCATGTTCACAGTGAGGCTTTCCTGCCATCCTGTTATCAATAGAAGCACCACAGACTGCCTGGCACCTTCCTAATCTGGGTTTGTGTTTCCCCACAACCTTTATCACCTACAAAATCACACGATTTAACTCATTCACTATGCTTATTGTTTATATTTTCTCATCCCTCCTCCACCCTCACCCATCAGAAGATAAGTTTCGTGAGGAAGAGGGTATTTACCCATTACTTTTTATCTATGTATCCCAGCAACTTGGAACACTGCCGGCACGGATCAAGTACTCAATAAACATCTGTAGGAAAATGAGTAATTCTGTGGGAAGACAGGGAGGAGACAGTCTCAAGAAAGAGGAAGAATTTGACAATGTCAACACTTTTCAATGCTTTGGGGAGGCCAAGGTGAGAGCAGAGAATGGATGGTGAATGCAGCGCTGGAGGGAGTGGGATCAGTAATGTGCTTAAACCAGGAACAGATCATGAACAATGACCAGATGAATGAACAGAACTAAGTACAGAAACAGTGCAATCCATTGACGGAATGCAGGGGTGAAGGAGCAGTAATAACTTGAGGGGACATCACTTCCAGAAGAGAAAGGCTTTCTGTTGTTTCCATTAAATATTGCTTTTATTTCTAAAATTAATTTGTGCTCATTTTAGAAGATTCAAAAATTACTGAAGCACCAAAAACAAAAATACTTCCATCACCCAGACAAAATTACAAGTAACTTCTGTAGTTGTTACTCAAAGGCTAAGTCATATCCAACTCTTTGTGACACCAAGGACTGCAACATGCCAGGCTCCTCTGTCCTCTAATATCTCCCAGAGGTTTCTCAAATTCATGTCCATTGAGTCAGTGATGCTATCTAACCATCTTGTCTTCTGCCACCCCTTTCAATCTTTCCCAGCATCAGGGTCTTTTCTGATGAGTTGGCTCTTTGCAGCAGGTGACCAAAGTATTGGAGCTTCAGCTTCAGCATCAGTCCTCCCAATGAATATTCAGAGTTGATTTCCTTTAGGATTGACTGGTTTGATCTCTTTGAAGTCCAAGGGACTCTCAAGTCTTCTCCAGCACCACAATTTGAAAGCAATTCTTTGGTGTTCAGCCTTCTTTATGGTCCAGTTCTCACATCTGTAGATGACTACTGGAAAAACCATAGCTTTGACTATATGAACCTTTGTCAGCTGAGTGATGTCTCTGCTCTCTAATATGCTGTCTAGATTTGTCATAGCTTTCCTTCCAAAGAGCAAGCATCTTTTAATTTTATGGCTGCAGTTACAATCTGCAGTGATTTTAGAGCTCAGGGGAAAAAAATCTGTCACTGCTTTAACTTTCCCCTCATCTATTTGCATCAAGTGATGGGAATCAGATGCTATGATCTTGGTTTTTTGTATGTTGAGTTTCAAGCCAGCTTTTTCATTTGTCTCTTCACCCTCATCAAGAGACTCTTTAGTTCCTCTTCACTTTCTGCCATTAGAGTGCTATTATCTGAGGATTTAGGTTGTTGATATTTCTTCCAGTAATCTTGATTCCAGCTTGTGATTAATCTAGCCCAATATTTCATATGATGCACTCTGAATAGCAGTTAAACAAGCAGGGTGACAATACACAGCCTTGATGTACTCTTCTTAATTTTGAACCAGTCCACTCTTCTATGTCCGATTCTAATTGCTGCTCCTTGACCTGCACACAGATTTTTTGGAGGGCGGATAAGGTGCTCTGGTACTCCCACCTCTTTTAAGAATTTTGTGATCACACAGTCAAAGGCTTTAGTTAGTGTAGTCAATGAAGCAGAAACAGATATTTTTTTCTGGAATTCCCTTGCTTTCCCCATGATCCAGTGAAATGTTGGCAATTTGATCTCTGGTTTTTCTTCCTCTTCAAAACCCAGGTTATACATCTGGAAATTCTCGGTTCATGTATTCCTGAAACCTAGCTTAAAGGATTGTGAGCATAACCTTGCTAGCGTGTGAAATGAACACAGTTGTACAGTAGTTTGAACAAAGTTTGGCATTGCAAAGAGAAAAACCTACAACCCAGATTACTATGCCCAGCGAGGATCTCATTCAAATATGAAGGAGAAATCAAAAGCTTTACAGACCATCAAAAGCTCAGAGAATTCAGCACCACCAAACCAGCTCTTCGACAAATGTTAAATGATCTTCTCTAGACAGGAAACACAGAAGAGGTTTATAAACTCAAACCCAAAACAACAAAGTAAGTGGCAACAGGATCATACTTATCAATCATTACCTTAAATGTAAATGGTTTGAATGTCCCAACCAAAAGACAAAGACTGGCTGAATGGATTAAAAAAAACAAGACCGCTATATATGTTGTCTATAAGAGACTCACCTCAAACCTAGGGATACATACAGACTGAACGTGAAGGGCTGGAAAAAGATATTTCACACAAATGGAGACCAAAAGAAAGCAGGAGTAGCAATACTCATATCAGATAAAATAGACTTTGAAATAAAGGCCGTGAAAAGGGACAAAGAAGGACACTACATAATGATCAAAGGAGCAATCCTAGAAGAAGATATAGCAATTATAAATATATGTGCACCCAACATAGGAGCACCCCAATATGTAAGGCAAATGCTGACAAGTATGAAAGGGGAAACTAACAGTAACACAATAATAGTGGGAAACTTTAATACCCTACTCACACCTATGGATAGATCAACTAAACAGAAAATTAACAAGGAAACACAAACTTTAAATGATACAATGGACCAGTTAGACCTAATTGATATCTATAGCACA
Organism: Cervus canadensis; assembly: GCF_019320065.1. NCBI lineage: Eukaryota > Metazoa > Chordata > Mammalia > Artiodactyla > Cervidae > Cervus > Cervus canadensis. Next base: position 90,833,088 of record NC_057393.1, on the reverse strand, counting down.
CTTCACCCTAAAACAATGAATTTCACCTTTTTCTCAAGTGCACATGGAACCTTCTCCAGGATAGATCACATCCTGGACCATAAATCTAGCCTTGGTAAATTTAAAAAATTCAAATCATCTCAAGCATCTTTTCTGATCACAATGCAGTAAGATTAGATGTCAACTACAGCAGTAAAACTATGAAAAGTACAAACATATGGAGGCTAAACAACACGCTTCTGAATAACCAACAAATCACAGAAGAAATTTTTAAAAAATCAAAATATGCATAGAAACAAATGAAAATGAAAACACAACAACCCCAAACCTATGGAATTCAGTAAAAGCAGTGCTAAGGGGAAAGTTCATAGCAATACAACCCTACCTCAAGAAACAGGAGAAAAATCAAATAAATTACCTAACTCTACACCTAAAGCAACTAGAAAAAGAAGAAATGAAGCACCACAGCATTAGTAGAAGGAAAGAAATCATAAAAATTCAGTTCAGTTCAGTTCAGTCGCTCAGTCATGTCCAACTCTTTGCAACCCCATGAACTGCAGCACGCCAGGCCTCCCTGTACATCACCAACTCCCGTAGTTTACTCAAACTCATGCCCATAGAGTCGGTGATGCCATCCAGCCATCTCATCCTCTGTTGTCCCCTTCTCCTCCTGCCTCCAATCTCTCCCAGCATCAGGGTTTTTTCCAATGAGTCAACTCTTTGCATGAGGTGGCCAAAGTATTGGAGTTTCAGCTTCAGCATCAGTCCTTCCAATAATGAACACCCAGGACTGATCTCCTTTAGGATGGACTGGTTGGATCTTCTTGCAGTCCAAGGGACTCTCAAGAGTCTTCTCCAACACCACAGTTCAAAAGCATCGATTTTTCAGCGCTCAGCTTTCTTCACAGTCCAACTCTCACATCCATACATGACCGCTGGAAAAACCATAGCCTTGACTAGACGGACCTTTTCTGGCAAGGTAATATCTCTGCTTTTTAATATGCTATCTAAGTTGGTCATAACTTTCCTTCAAAGGAGTAAGCATCTTTTAATTTCATGGCTGCAGTCACCATCTGCAGTGATTTTGGAGCCCCAAAAATAAAGTCTGACACTGTTTCCACTGTCTCCCATGTCTATTTCCCATGATGTGATGGGACCAGATGCCATGATCTTAGTTTTCTGAATGTTGAGCTTTAAGCCAACTTTTTCACTCTCCTCTTTCACTTTCATCAAGAGGATTTTTAGTTCCTCTTCACTTTTTGCCATAAGGGCAGTGTCATAAAAATTAGGACAGAAATAAATGCAAAAGAAACAAAGGAGACCATACTCAAAATCAACCAAGTTGAAAGCTGGTTCTTTGAGAAGATAAATAAAATAGACAAACCATAAGCCAGGCTCATCAAGGAAAAAAAAAGGGAGAAGAATCAAATCAACAAAATTAGAAATGAAAATGGAGAAATCACAAGAGAAAACACAGAAATACAAAGGATCATAAGAGACTACTATCAGCAACTATATGCCCATAAAATGGACAACTTGGAAGAAATGGACAAATTCTTAGAAAAGTATGACTTTCCAAAACTGAACCAGGAAGAAATAGAAAATCCTAACAGACCCATCACAAGCATAGAAATTGAAACTGTAATCAGAAATCCTCCAACAAACAGAAGCCCAGGACAGATGGCTTCATGGCTGAATTATACCAAAAATTTAGAGAAGAGCTAACACCTATCCTACTCAAACTCTTCCAGAAAATTGCAGAGAAAGTTAAACTTTCAAACTCATTCTATGAGGCCACCATCACCCTAATACCAAAACCAGACAAAAATGCAACAAGAAAAGAAAACTACAGCCAATATCATCCATGAACATAGATACAAAAATCCTCAACAAAATTCTAGCAAACAGAATCCAACAGCATATTAAAAAGATCATACATCATGACTAAGTGGGCTTTATCCCAGGGATGTGAGGATTCTTCAATATTCACAAATCAATCAATGTAATAGACCACATTAACAAATTGAAAGATAAAAACCATGTGATTATCTCAATAGATGCAGAGAAAGCCTTTGACAAAATTCAACATCCTTTATGATAAAAACTCTCCAGAAAGCAGACATAGAAGGAACATACCTCAACATAATAAAAGCTATATATGATAAACCCACAGCAAACTTTATCCTCAATGGTGAAAAATGGAAAGCTTTTCCCCTGAAGTCAGGAATAAGACAAGGGTGCCCACCCTCACCACTACTATTCAACATAGTCTTGGAAGTTTTAGCCACAGCAATCAGAGAAGGAAAAGGAATAAAAGGAATCCAGATTGGAAAAGAAGTAAAACTCTCACTGTTTGCAGATGACATAATCTTCTACATAGAAAACCCTAAAGACTCACCAGAAAATTACTAGAGCTAATCAATGAATATAGTAAAGTTGCAGGATAGAAAATTAACACACAGAAATCCCTTGCATCCCTATACACTAACAATGAGAAAACAGCAAAGGAAACTAAAGAAACAATTCCATTCACCATTGCAATGAAAAGAATAAAATACTTAGGAATAAATCTACCTAAAGTAACAAAAGACCTATATAGGAAACTATAAAACACTGATGAAAGAAAGCAAAGAGGACACAAATAGATGGAGAAATATACCATGTTCATGGATCAAAAGAATCAATATAGTGAAAATGAGTATACTACTCAAAGCAGTCTATAGATTCAATGCAATCCCTATCAAGCTACTAACAGTATTTTTCAGAGAACTTGAACACATAACTTCACAGTTTGTATGGAAATACAAAAGACCTCGAATAGCCAAAGAAATCTTGAGAAAGAAGAATGGAACTACAGGAATCAACCTGCCTGACCTCAGACTATACTACACAGCTACAGTCATCAAGACAGTATGATACTGGCACAAAGACAGAAACATAGATCAATGGAACAAAATAGAAAGCCCAGAGATAAATCCATGCACCTATGGACACGTTATCTTTGATCAAGGACGCAAGACCATAAAATGGAGAAAAGACAATCTCTTCAACAAGTGGTGCTGGGAAAACTGGTCAACCACTTGTAAAAGAATGAAACTAGAACTCTGTCTAACACCATACACAAAAATAAACTCAAAATGGATTAAAGATCTAAATGTAAGACCAGAAACTATAAAACTCCTAGAGGAAAACATAGGCAAAACACTCTCTGACATAAATCACAGCAGGATCCTCCATGACCCACCTCCCAGAAGAATGGAAATAAAAGCAAAAATAAACAAATGGGACCTAATTAAACTTAAAAGCTTTTGCACAACGAAGGAAACTATAAGCAAGGTGAGAAGACAGCCTTCAGAATGGGAGAAAATAATAGCAAACGAAGCAACTGACAAAGAATTAATCTCAAAAATATGCAAGCAGTTCCTGCAGCTCAATACCAGAAAAGTAAACGACCCAATCAAAAAATGGGCCAAAGAACTAAACAGACATTTCTCCAAAGAAGACATACAGATGGCTAACAAACACATGAAAAGATGCTCAACATCACTCATTATCAGAGAAATGCAAATCAAAACCACAAAGAGGTACCATCTCTTGCCAGTCAGAATGGCTGCTATCAAAAAGTCTACCAACAATAAATGCTGGAGAGGGTGTGGAGAAAAGGGAACCCTCTTACACTGTTGGTGGGAATGCAAACTAGTACAGCCACTATGGAGAACAGTGTGGAGATTCCTTTAAAAACTGGAAATAGAACTGCCATAGGACCCAGCAATCCCACTGCTGGGCATACACACTGAGGAAACCGGAATTGAAAGAGACACTTGTACCCCAGTGTTCATTGCAGCACTGTTCAAAACAGCTTGGACATGGAAGCAACCTAGATGCCCACTGGCAGTCCAATGGATAAGAAAGCCGTGGTACATATACACAATGGAATATCACTCAGCTATTAAAAAAGAATGCATTTGAATGAGTTCTAATGAGGTGGATGAAATTGGAGCCTATTATAGAGAGTGAAGTAAGTCAGAAAGAAAAACACCAATACAGTATATTAACGCATATATATGGAATTTAGACAGATGATAATGATGATCCTATATGAGAGACAGCAAAAGAGACACAGAAGTAAAGAACAGTCTTTTGGACTCTGTGGGAGAAGGCAAGGGTGGGATGATTTGAGAGAATAGCATTGAAACATGTATATTGTCATATGTAGATCTCCAGTCCAGGTTCAATGCATGAGACAGGGTGCTCAGGGCTGGTGCACTGGGATGACCCTGAGGGATGGGATGGGGAACACATACACCCGTGGCTGATTCATGTGAATGTATGGCAAAAACCACCACAATAGTGTAGAGTAATTAACCTGCAACTAAAATAAACAAAAAAAGAATTCTAAGAAGTCAGGAAAGAGTCCAGAAAAAGGTAAATATGATGCAGGGGCTCGGAAGTGAGGCTCTACGAGGAACTGAGAAACACACAGTAGTTGCTTGACCTGGAGCAGAAGCAGACTTGCCATACATAGGATGGACCTAGATATTATCACACTGAGTGAAATAAGTCAGACAAAGAAGAAGAAATATTATGTAACATCCCTTATATGTGGAATCTAAAATGAAATGACACAAATGGAACTACTTGCAAAACAGAGACTCATAGACTTAGAGAACTAATTCATGGTTGTGGTGGGGAAGGGATAGTTAGGGAGTTTGGAATGGACATATATGCTCTGCTATATTTAAATGGACAACTAACAAGAACCTCCTGTATAGCACAGAGAACTCTGGTCAATGTTATGTGGCAGCATAATGTAACAGTGGATGGGAAAGGGCTTTTGTGGGAGAATGAATACATGTATGTATATGCCTGAGTCCCTTTGAAATTATCACAACATTTTTAATCAGCTATACCCCAATTACAAAATAAAATGTAAAAAAAAACAAATGAGTGAGCAAAGAAAGAAGTAGATTTGCCACATGACTTAGGAAACATTAAGGCCCCTCATTTTCATTTCATACCTCCCTGCCAAGGCTCTGTATATATATATATACTTTTTTGCTTTCATTTTCCTACAGAGTGTCCCCTTCCACTCCTAAATTGTATAATCCTTAGGCTCTAAGACAGACTGGATCTACTCTTGGTCTAGAGAAGAGATGACCAAGAAATAAACAGATCTGAATAAAATTTAAAAATATCACTGGCGTGTGTGGGGAGTGCTTGCAGTGTATGGACCACACTGGGTTTGCTCCTGCTCATGGCGTGTGTGCTTTCCCCATCTACACTGCTCAGGCTCCAGGTTGCTCTGCAGGGGAACTGTCCAAAGCAGGCCCTGGGGTTTGTGCACTTCCCAGGTCTAAGCTGCTCAGGTTCAGGTTCTCAGGTATTCCACAAAGGCACAAACTCAGTTGGGCATGCGTTTTGTGCCCTTCCCAGGTCGGAGGAGCTCAGGCAACCAGGTGTGTGGGGGAGCACACTATTCCAAGTGGCCAGTGCATCTTAATCACCTCCCGGATCCCAGCTGCTCTGTTTCCTGGGTGTGCAGTGGGAGCACCGTCTCAGCTGTGCCGTGTATCTCTTCTGGGGAGCTGGTCTCTGGCTGAGACACTCCTGGCAGATGTCAACTGTCCAGGATCCCAGGAAGACTTGGTTAGCAACTGGGAGCCTGCTCACAGTTTGGTGCGGCATGCTGTCTCTGGGGCCGAGATTCGCCCCCCACCCCCACCCCGCCTTCTGGCTCTGGCTGTCACCCGCTTGCCTCTGGCACGGGATGCACCAGTCTGCAGCCAGCCAGTTCTCTGGTACTCGTTCAGTCCTTTGTTCTATGAGCATGCCCAGCTGTGCCTTAGGTTGAGCTTTTCGAGGGAAAGTTCTCTCTCTCTCTTTGTTTTTGATTTTGTTTTTCTCTCCCTGTCTATCCCACAGTCTGGGTTGCTATCTCACGTTAGCTCCCTCAGATTGTCCTCAGGGTATTCAGGCCCCGTCATTACCCTAAACCTGCAGCCCACTCCTCCCTGTTCAGCCCCCACTTGCTGGTGGTGGATGCGAGCATCTGGACTACTTCTCCGCTGTGAGTTGTGGTTAGGTGCATATTCTGTGTTTTTGTTTTTTTTTCCTTCCCGGTTATGTTGCCCCCTGAGATCCCAAAACTCCCCACAGACCTGCTGGTGAGAGGGTTTCCTGGTGTTTGGAAACTTCTCCTCCTTCACAACTCCCTTCCCAGGATGGGTCTCCGTCCCTAACTGTTTTGTCCCTTTTTGTCTTATATTTTGTCCTACCTCCTTTCAAAGAGAATGGGTTGCCTTTATGGGTGCCTGGTGTCCTCTGCCAGCATTCAGAAGTTATTTTGTGGAAGTTGCTCAGCATTCAAATGATCTTTTGATGAATTTGTGGGGGAGAAAGTGGTCTCCCTGTCCTATTCCTCCACCGTCTTCACTAACACTCCTTTCCCTTGCTTGTTACTTCTCTTCCTTCCACAGCTATTTGTAAAGCCTCCTCAAACAACCACTTTGCCCTCTTGCATTTCTTTTTCTTGGGGATAGTTTTGGTCACTTCTTCCTATATAATGTTACAAACCTCTGTCCATAGCTCTTCAGGCACTCTGTCTACCAGATCTAATCCCTTGAATCTATTTGTCACCTCCACTGCATAAGGGATATGAATTAGGTCATACCTGAATGGCTTAGTGGTTTTCCCTACCTTTTTTCAATTTAAGCCTGAATTTTGCAATAAAGACCTTATAATCTGGGCTACAGTCAGCTTCCAGTCTTGTTTTTGCTGACTGTATAAGCTTCTCCATCTTCAGCTGCAAAGAAGGAAATCAATCTGATCTCAATATTGACTATCTTATGATGTCCATGTGTAGAGTCATCTCCTGTGTTGTTGGATTTTGCTGTATGTTTGCTGTGATCAGCATGTTCTCTTGACAAAATTGTGCTTTTTTTTTTCTGGACGTGGACATTTATAGAAATTCTGGTACTTGTAGGGTTGTTTTTTTTTTTCCCCAAAAACATAGACCTGTACATGATACAACTATTTTGTTGTTATATGTCTCTTTTGTAGCTTTAGTCTTATTTAAAATTTTATTATGATTTTTTCCATGTCATCATATATTTTTGATGATGTAATTTTTAGTAGCTGCAAATGATTTTACTCATTAAAGTGTATAACCAGTTTTCTTTTCAGACATTTAAACTTCATCTATCTCTTTACTGTAAACCACACTATAATAAGCATAATTTTTCTTATTCTTTTTTAGGAGAAGGAGAAAATAGAAGTTGGAAGAATGAGTGAAAATAGAAATAACTTATGGAAAAAGGTCCTGAAGAACTCTGAATAAGGTGAGATTAAAGGCAGGTGCACATGAAATGTGACATTGATAGTACAGCCTGTCACTACCTGGACACAGAATCAATATAAGCATCACTGAAGTTGGACAGTGAGATGCGTGCTTCGCTGTGACATGACAGGAGCACATGCATCGTCTGTGGCCCTGTAACCAGAGAGCCTAGAACAGCCAGTGAAGCACACAGACCCCCAGCCTCAGGCAGGTGAGGAGCTTCTGCCAAGCTCCTTTGGTGAGCCCAGTGCTTACCAGAGTTTGAGCCTCTTCAAACTTCTATCTCCAGAAATAGAAATAGAAGAAATAGAAACAGAGCATAGAGGAGTGAGTTAAACAGCACTGTCAGGAATCAGAGAAATCCAGAAAGGGGAGCATTCTATAGGATGTCCTAAAAGTCCCCACCAGCCAGCAACAGCCTGGAAAAATAAATTTGGGGTGAAAAGAGCAGCTTAAGATTTAAAAAATGGTTAAGAGACATAGAAACCAAATGCAGAGTGTGGCCCCTGTGTGAATTTTGTCTCAAGTCAACCAACTGTAAAAGACCTTTTGGGAGATAATAAGGGAAATTTGCATGTAGACCAGTGATGAATGATATTAAAGAATCATCGTTAATTTTATTTTATGTGATATGGTATTATAGCTGAGTAAGAAAATGTCTTTATATCTTAGTGTCACATACCAAAGAATTTATAGTCAATGTGGCAATGTAGACTTTGTTTTATAATATTTCACCGAGGAAAATGGGAACAAATAAGTACATTAAGTCCCCTAGATACAAGCCCTAAATTTGCGAACTTTCAAAGATGCTACTGTGCATTCACATGTCCATTCACATAAATGACTTCACATGTCTGGTGTACATTGTCGCATGTGTGTATCCATTACAAGTGGCTGTGTTTTGGATACTTCACAGTACAGTACTGTATAGAGTACAGTAGTACAGTATCTTTATTTCAAGCCCAGGGTGTCTGGAAACAAGTGTAAAAGCAGCAGTACATAGCCAACTGTGTTAGTTATGTACCTAGGCTAACTTTGTTGGACTTACAAATGTACTCTTATAACAGTACTCATTCAAAACTAGGGGATTTACTGTGCAGGAAATGTTGACAGATAAATCTAGGTCCTGGAAATAGGGGGACTTATTTTACTATTTTAGTCACACACACACATACACACAGATGTGTGTGTATATATATACACACACATATATATATATATGACATTTTTAATAGTTAAATGTTAAAAAGGCATGTGGGAGGTTAGCCTTAACAAGTTATAGAGACCCTCTTTCCTCAAAAACTGACTTGAGGGAGACCCAGGAGAAGAGGAGACATTTCCAGGTGTTGTGGGGGTTGGGGGGACCTGAGGAAATTGAGGCTAGAGAGCCTAGTTACCCTGTAGGCAGAGGGGATGGGGAGAGAAGAGATGGGGGCTCACCTTGAAGAAGTTTCCAGCACAGCAGTGCTGCAGGCAGAGTACTGTGAGGGGTCCCCTCCCACCAGACCGAGGTGAGAGTCCCCATTACAAGATATAGTTTTTTCTGGCCCAGTTTCCCTGCCAGGGAGCAGGGTGGGGACAGGGGGAAGTGGAGGCTGGCAGACCCAGACCTTGAAGGGCAACGTGGGAAGGAAGGGGTTCTGTGTCCTGTGGCTTATTTCTGGGTCATGAGGGATCACTTCCTAGAGCTGCAGAGTGGCTGGAGAGTCCTGCTCTGTGGGAGGATTTGGGGAGGGGATTCAGTCAGCATTGTGTGTTTGCCTCAGTGAGGGAGCAGGGGGTGTCCATGGGTTGTTCAAGTACCTTTCATACTGGAAAAAAATAGGTTCATGCCTTCCAAGTCCTGAGAGCCCTGCCTCTCCAACAGCAGAGAGATGTGATTTACTAACCCCGATCCAACTTAGGGAGCACGATCTTCTAGATGACACCCCCTGCAGCATCACCTGTGTGGTTCCTTTGGGCCAGCAAGGGGGGCAAGCTTAGGACTCTCATCACAGCACACAGCACACTACAGTGTTATAGAGCGTAGTGGGGTTTTGGGGGCTTCCATGTTTGGGGCTTCCAGGGTGGCTCAGCAGTAAAGAATCTTCCTGCAATGCAGGAGACACAGGTTCGATCCCCGGCTTGAGATGATCCTCTGGAGGAGGAAATGGCAACCCACTCCAGGATTCGTGCCTGGAAAAGCCCATGGAAAGAGGAGCCTGGCAGGTAACAGTTGATAGGGTCACCATGAGGCATTCACTACTGAAGCAACTTAGCACACACACACACATAGAGTCATGTTCACATTTATTTTAAATGATTTTATGGCATACATCTCTCTGAAACCTGCAAAAAGATATTACTTTTCTCCCTAGAATAAAATGTACAGATGGCTGCTATGTACAAAAATCTGCATCAAATTTCAGGAAATTCACGAATTCCCTGAGGCTGATGGCTGACTCCCTGGGGCTCTCTGAGATGGAGGTTTTCACAGACATGTTGAGGGAGGTAAGTGACAGGCTGGTCCTGGGAGGCTGAGGGGGGTTCTGGAGGTGGGCCTGGCCTCAGAGGGTGGCCAGGGCTTATGTTCCCAACCCAGCTGCTGAGCCGGAGACAGGAAGCTAGAGTGAAGACAACCTGGGGCATGAGATCCACTGGGTCTCACGGACCTTTGTCCCTGAAAGTGCCCGTCCACTGAAGGCTTCAGGCAGGGGTTGGGCTGGGCTCCCTGGTGTGCAGTTAAGGGATGTGAGGCGGCTCCGACTCTGGAGACCACACGACTTTCCGATGGAAGTCACGTTTTTCATCACCTGTCCATGCCTCTGGTGGAGAGAATTGTGGGGGACACCAAGATAGGGGTGTCTGTCCATGGGAGGGGTCCCTGCTATTTGAGCACATCTGTTAGATTTGGTTCTCAGGCTGTGGACTCACGTAACAGATGTGTGACCCCATTTCAGTGGGGTCAGCTTTTTGTCCCCCCATCAGGCACCAATTTAGAATAAGCTGGGTTGGTTCTCTACTTACTTGTCTGGCTTGGGGGAATGGAAAATGTGGTTCTTTCAACCCTGCTCCCTTTGGCAGGTGGTTAGGGGTGAGGGCAAGGATGGCCACAGCCTCGTAAATAGCGGCTGGTCTTATCCCATCTTTGTTCCTCTTTCTCATTACTCCGCTGACAGCTGCAAGCCCCTGGTGACGGCTGAAAACGTTGGAACAATTGAGTTTCTCTGCTTCAGGCCCATCAGCATCCAATAAGCCAATGGGAGAGAGACTGACTGCTGCAGCCACTGTAGGATGAGTGGCTGGCAGTGGGGATGGCTGGGGCAGCGCTAGCCAAGAAAGAGATTTGAATCAACTGGCAGATCTTTCTCTCTCTTTTCAGCAAGCGAATCCTGTGTGTGTGCTTGTGTGTGTGTGCCCAAGTACATATACTTCTTATAACTTGACCTCTGCTCTTCCTGTTTTAAATAATAAGGTTTAGGAGTTTTCTGATAAGTGGAATTAATAAATCATACCTCTATCCCCACTGTACTTTATAATTTTTAAAGTACTTTCACAGCTGTGACTTTAAGACAGCCCTAGAAGCAGGCACAGCAGGCATTGTAATAATCTTGTTTTGCAGATAAGCAAGTTGATACCCCTGGATATAGTTCGTGATTATCATGCTACTAAAAAATGCCATTCTAGTATTATTTCTTTGAGATTTAAGATATATAGTAATACTTTGAGAAGAGTTTCATCTCAGCCTGTCTGGGGTTTAGATACTTAATTTTCAAAATCAGTCTCTTAACTACACACTTCCATTGGTTTTCACATGGTCTAGAGACAAAAGAAGCTGAGGTCACACTTTAAGCCATATTATCCCCAGGTTAATCAAGTAAAGATTATTAGAAGCTAATTTTTTTTTAAACTTTCACAATATGCTAGACATTGGTCTAATTATGTTAATCAACATATTATTTAGTTCTCAAGGTGAACTGTTATATATGTTTTACAAGTGATGAAAAAGAGGTATAAAGGAGTTAAGTAACTTTCCCAAGGACCCACAGTTAATGAGAGTCCAGATCTGATCCCAAGCAGTTGAATTCAGAGTCTGAGAGAGCTCAGTATTTGGGTTTATCAGACACACCAATCATTTCAGAAAAGTGGGGCTAAGAATAAACCAGTATTCCCAGGCCCTAGGTCAGAGTGTCTGGCCTGTTTCTTACTTTGTGAGGGAGAGTGGACGTCTATCTCTGGTGATGTTAGAGGGAAATTTGGAGGAAGCTTTTCCCATTGAGACCAACTACAAAAATTGAAAAACATGTAGTATACATAATTTGAAGGCAAAAGTGACCTGGTTAACATTCAAAAGAAGGGAACCCAAAGAAGAGAGCAGATGTTTAGGACCTTTTGCCTAGGGGATATCTGTGGTTCCACAAGAGGAGGCTGAGAGTTGACCAAGGTGTAGGAGGACAGGGGCTAGGAGTGACACACAAGATGGCAGAGTAAAAGGACGTGTGCTCATCTTCTCCCATGAGAACTCCAAAATCACAACTTGCTGCTGAACAACCATTGACAAGAGAATGTCGGATCCGACCAAAAAAAGACACCCCTCATCCAAGGGCAAAGGAAAGCCCCAGCAAGATGGTAGGAGGGGTGAAATCATGTTTGCAGTCAAACCCCGTACCCACCAGAGATGTCTGGAGGCTCAAACAAAACCTTGTGCACACCAGGATCCAGAGACCCCACGGAGACTGAGCCAGACCTGTGTTTGAGTCTCCTGTGGAGGTACGGGACAGCAGTGGCCTGCTGCAGGGGCAGGAGCTCTGGGTGCAGCTACCTGGGTCACACAGCCTGTGACATAAACCCTCTTGGAGGAGGTCACCATTAACCCCACCACAGAGCCGCTGAGCAGATGACCTACAAACTGCAGAACAATTATACCAAAGAAATTCTCCCGTTGTTAAGAAAGTTCTAGGACCCACAACAGTTTTCTCAACCTAAGGATTTGGCATAGAGACTGAGAAGCCCGAGGAAATTTGACTTTGGAGGCCAGTGGGATTTGATTACAGAACTTCCACAGGACTGGGGAAAGAGACTCTAGGAGAGCACAAACAGAACCTTGTGCACCCACGCCCATCAACCAAAAATTGGACTAAAGATTTATTGGGCATGACCCCGCCCATCAGAACGAGACCAGCTTTCCCCCAGTCAGTCTCTACCATCAGGAAGCTTCCATAAGCCTCTTATCCTTATCAGAGAGTGAACAGAATGAAAACCACAATCACAGAAAATTAATCAAACTGATCACATGGACCGCAGCCTTGTCTGACTCGATGAAACTATGAGCCATGCCATGTAGGGCCACCGAAGATGGAGGGGTCTTGGTGGAGAGTTCTGACAAAACGTGGTCCACTGGAGAAGGGAGTGGCAAACCATGTCAGTATTCTTGCCTTGAGAATCCCATGAACAGTGTGATAAGGCAAAAAGATATGATACTGAAAGATGAACTCCCCAGGTTGGTAGGTGCCCTATAATATGCTACTGGAGAACAGTGGAGAAATAACTCCAGAAAGAATTAAGAGATGGAGCCAAAGTGAAAACAACACCCAGTTGTGGATGTAACTGCTGATGGAAGTCAAGTCCAATGCTATAAACAGAAATATTGCACAGGAACCTGGAATGTTAGGTCCACGAATCAAGGTAAATTAAAGTGGTCAAACAGGAGATCGCAAGAGTGAACATCAACATTTTAGGAATCAGTGAACTAAAATGGACTTGAATGGGCAAATTTAATTCAGATGAACATTATATCTACTACAGTTGGCAAGAATCCCTTGGAAGAAATGAAGTAGTCCTCACAGTCAACAAAAGAGTCCAAAATGCAGTACTTGAGTGCAATGGCAACAACAACAGAGCGATCTCTCTTTGTTTCCAAGGTAAAACGTTCAATTTCACAGTAATCCAAGTATATGCTCCAAACAGTAACGCTGAAGAAGCTGAAGTTGAACAGTTCTATGAAGACCTAACTTCTAGAACTAACACCCAAAAAAGATGTCCTTTACATCATAGGGGACTGGAATGCAAAAGTAGGAAGTCAAGAGATACCTGGAGTAACAGACAAATTTGGCCTTGGAGTACAAAATGAAATAGGGCAAAGACTAATAGAGTTTTGCTGAGAGAATGCACTGGCCATAGCAAATACTTTCTTCCAACAACACAAGTGAAGACTCTACACATGGACATCAGCAGATGGTCAATACCAAAATCAGATTGATTATATTCTTTGAAGCAAAGATGGAGAAGCTCTATACAGTCAGCAAAACAACACCAGGAGCTGACTGTGGCTCAGATCGTGAATTCCTTATTGCCAAATTCAGACTTAAATTGAAGAAAGTAGGGAAAACCACTAGACCACTCAGGTATGGCCTAATTCAAATCCCTTACAATTATACAGTGGAAGTGACAAATAGATTCCAGGGATTAGACCTGATAGACAGAGTACCTGAAGAACTATGAACAGAGGTTTGTGACATTGTACAGGAGGCAGTGATCAAGATCATCCTCAAGAAAAAGAAAGACAAAAAGGCAAAATGGTTGTTTGAGGGGGCCTTACAAATAGCTGAGTAAAAAAAGAGATGCTAAAGGAAAAGGAGAAAAGGAAAGCTATACCCATCTGAATGTGGAGTTCCAAAGACTAGCAAGGAGAGATAAGAAAGCCTTCCTCAATGATCAATGCAAAGAAATAGAGGAAAACAACAGAATGGGAAAGACTAGAGATCCCTTCAAGAAAATCAGAGCTACCAAGATAACATTTCATGCAAAGATGGGTACAATAAAGGACAGAAACGGTAGGGACCTAAGAGAAGCAGAATATATTAAGAAGAGATGGCAAGAATACACAGGAGAACTATACAAAAAAGATCTTCATGACCCAGATAACCACGAAGGTGTGATCACTCACCTAGAGCCAGACATTTTGGAATGTGAAGTCAAGTGGGCCTTAAGAAAGATCACTACCAACAAAGCTAGTGGAGGTGATGGAATTCCAGTTGAGCTATTTCAAATCCTAAAAGATGATGTTGTGAAAGTGCTGCACTCAATATGCCAGCAAATTTGGAAAACTCAGCAGTGGCCACAGGACTGGAAAAGGTCAGTTTTCATTCCAATCCCAAAGAAGGGCAATGCCAAAGGATGTTGAACTACTGAACAATTGCACTCATCTCACACACTAGCAAAGTAATGCTCAAAATTCTCCAAGCCAGGCTTCAGTAGTACCTGAGCTGTGAACTTCCAGATATTCCAGCTGGTTTTAGAAAAGGCAGAGGAACCAGAGATCAAATTGCCAACATCTGTTGGATCATAGAAAAAGCAAGAGAATTCCAGAAAAAACATCTACTTCTGCTTTATTGATTACTCCAATGCCTTTGACTGTGTAGATCACTACACTGTGGAAAATTCTGAAAGAGATGGGAATACCAGACCACCTTACTTGCCTCCTGAGAAATCTTTATGCAGGTCAAGAAGAAACAGAACCAGACATGGAACAACAGACTGTTCCAAATTGGGAAAGAAATATGTCAAAGCTGCATACTGTTACCCTGCTTATTTAACTTTTATGCAGAGTACATCATGAGAAATTCTGGGCTTCTTGAACACAAGCTGGAATCAAGATTCCCTGGAGAAATATCAATAACCTCAGACATTCAGATTATACCACCCTTATGACATAAAGTGAAGAGTAACTAAAAAGCCTCTTGATGAAAGTGAAAGAGAAGAGTAAAAAAGCTGGCTTAAAATTCATCATTCATAAAACTAAGATCATGGCATCTGGTCCCATTACTTCATGGCAAATAGATGGGGAAACAATGGAAAAAGTGACAGACTTTATTTTCTTGGGCTCAAAATCACTGCAGCTAGTAGGTGCAGCCATGAAATTAAAAGATGCTGCTCCTTGAAGAAAAGCTATGACCAAACTAGAGCATATTAAAAAGGAGAGACATTACTTTGCCTACACAGGTTCGTCTACTCAAAGCTATGGTTTTTCCAGTAGTCACGTATGGACGTGAGATTTGGACTATAAAGAAGGATAAGCACCAAAGAATTGATGCTTTTGAACTTGGGGAAGACTCTTGAGAGTCCCTTGGTCTGCAAGGACATCAAACCAGTCAATCTTAAAGGAAATAAGTCCTGAACATTCATTGGAAAGACTGATGCTGAAGCTGAAACTCCAATACTTTGGCCACCTGATACGAGGAACTGACTCACTAGAAAAGACCCTGATGCTAGGAAAGATTGAAGTCAGGGGGAGAAGGGGATAACAGAGGATGAGATGGTTGGATGGCATCACCGACTCAATGGATATGAGTTTGAGCAAGCTCCGGTAATTGGTGATAGGCAGGGAAGCCTTATGTGCTTTAGTCCATTGGGTTGTAAAGAGTCGGACACAACTGAGTGACTGAACTAAACTGAAGGAGGAAAAATTCAAGGTACAGCTCACCAGCAGAAGTAGCCATAGGTTTTGAGTCAGCTGCATCCTATGGGTAAGGGTAAGCCAGAAATAGATCAGTTCTCACAGGTTCTGAAGCCCAATTTGGAATCATCTCAATCTATGCATGAGTTAAGCTCATCTGGGGTTGACAGTGTCCCTACCTACCTGCCAGAAGTAAATGCCAACCATCCTTAGAAAAAGGTAACATTATCTGGAGCCTGAAATTGTCTTATAAAAATTCCACATTAATGTTAGGGATAGAAATTTTAAAATACCATGGTTTCGAAGAGTGAGGCCAACATGATTTTCTAAAAAATATGGGAAACTATAGATCTTAGCAGGAGACCCAGGTGATACAGAAAATGAGGCTATCAAACATGAATTTTAAACTAATATGTTTAATATGTTCAAGAAAAGAAACAACAATTTTGGTAATTTTGGTAGACAGTTGGGAGCTATTAAAAAAAATAACTACACAGAAAGTTCTAGAATTGAGCAATGCAATTATTGTAATTAAGTACTCAGAGGATGGATTTAGAAACATATTAGAACTTAGAGAGAATTATTGAACTTGAAGTTAGGTTGTTAAGAGATAAGTCAGTCATAGAATCAGATGAGAAATGACCCAGATGCTAGAATTACCAAACAGAACTTTATAGTGGCTGTGACTGCTACATTAAATGATGTGGGCAACATGCATGAACAGGTAGGGAATCTTAGCAGAGAGGTGGAAATGCTTTAAGTCAAATGGAAATGCTAGATGAAAAAAAGACCCATATTATTAAAGACTAATTTCTTTCCCAAGTTTAAAAGAGAATTGGATATTGGTGAGGAAAGAATCAGTAAAACTTGAAGACAGGTCAATAGAAATGATTAAAACAGAACAAAAAGGGAATAATCCCATAGCATCCAGAGCTGTGAGAAAAATCAAATGAAATTAAAATAAAAACAAACAAAAATGGATCCTAGAAGGAAAGGAGAGGAAGATAATAGTTGAACTAATAACTAAGAATCTTCTAAAAATAATTAAAAACAACAAAGCACAGATACAAGAAATTCAAAGACTCCTAAATAAGATAACACACAATATCATAATCAAATTTCTGAAAGCCAAAGACAAAGGGAAAAATTTCCAAGCAGCCAAAAGAAAAGGTAACATTAAATGCAGTGGACCAAAGGTAAGAATATCAAGCAGATTTTTTTGTCATAAAGTAGGCAAACCAGAAATAAGAAAGCCACAACCTTAGAGTACTAAGAGAATAAAAAGTCAACTCAGAACTCTATATCCAGCGAAAATGACTTTCAAATATGAAGACTAAATAAAAAATTTTAAGGACAGTAAGAGCTAAGAAAATTCACTGCCAGGAGATCTGAACAGCAAGAAATGATGAAGAAAGTTCTTGAGACAGCAGAATAACACTGGCTGGAAATGAAGAACTCTAGTATTACACACACACAAGTTGTAGAGCTCTAGAAATAAAGCTCTATAAATAAAGTAAAGATAAAAGTATTAATAAATAAAATACAAATTTTCTTATTTTGTATTATTTTTAGTTACTGTGTAAAGGCAAATGATAGCAATGAATTTTGGGGTTTATAACATGTAGAAGTTAAATGTATGACAAAAAATAGCTCTGAATATGGAAAGGAGAAAGTGGAAATATAATGTTGTAAGGTTCTCACACTGTACCTAAAGTACCTAAAGTGGTTACTATTATTTGAAATTAGGTTCTGATAAAGTAATGCTGTACGTGGTAATCCACTGAGTCAGAATGAAATAAAGTATAAAAGAGGTATACCTAATAAGCAAATAGTGGATATAAATGAAATCATGCAATATAATTTTAATACAAAAAAGGGAACAAAGAAACAAATGAAACAATATGAATAATAAGTTGATTTAAATCCACCATATTAATAATGACGTTAGATACAGGTAGACTAAATACCCCAATTTAAAAGGCAAAGATTGCTGCTGCTGCTGCTGCTGCTAAGTCACTTCACTTGTGTCCGACTCTGTTTGACCCCATAGACGGCAGCCCACCAGGCTCCGCTGTCCCTGGGATTCTCCAGGCAAGAATATTGGAGTGGGTTGCCATTTCCTTCTCCAATGCATGAAAATGAAAAGTGAAAGTGAAGTCGTTCAGTCATGTCCAACTCCTGGCGACCCCATGGACTGCAGCCCACCAGGCTCCTCTGTCCATGGGACTCTCCAAGCAAGAGTACTGGAATGGGTTGCCATTGCCTTCTCTGAAAAAGGCAAAGATTATCTGGTTGAATAAGAAAAGGAAGACCCAATGATAAGCTGTCTGGTAAGAAACAAATTTAAATATATATAAATATGCAAGCTAAAAGTAAAAAGATGGGAAAAGATGTGCTATGCAACCACTAATCAAAAAAGTAGGAGTGATTACATTATTACTAGAAAAATTATCAATAGATTTCAGAACAATGAATATTATCATCGGTGAAGACATTACATCAGGGGACAGTTGATCCTGTGTATGCACATAATAACAATACATGAAGGAAAATCTGTTAAAAGTGAAAATCACATTTGAAGATTTTAGCACTGATCTCTGCTTAATTAAAAGAACAAGTAAATATAACATTGCTAAGCATGTAGAAGAGCTAAACAACTTGGGCTAAGTGATATGTATGGACTGTTCAACCTGACAACAGCAGAACATATGTTCTTTCAAGTGTGTGAATTCTTTTTAAATGTATGCATGGAGCATTCACCAAGACAGATTTTATTCTGTGTCATGAAACAATTCTCAAAAATTTAAAAGAGTTGTAATCAAATAGCTATCTACTTTGGCAACAGAATTAAAGAAACAATCAGTAACAGAAATATATCAAATATCCCTAAATAGTTTGAAATTATATAATAAGTGTAAATAACATATAAACCAAACAAAAACTCAAAAGGGGAATTTGAAATCTCTGTTCACAGCTTTAGCTGTGTTAGCAGCAGCTGCTGCAGCAGAGGGAAATCAATAGTATTGAATACTCATATTACAAAAGAGCAAAGATTTCAAACCAGTGATCCAACTTTCCACCTTAAGAAACTGGATAAAGAAAAGTAAATTATGCAAGAAAGTAGAAGGAAGGAAGTGATGGTAACAATAAGAACAGAAATAAATGAATTTGAAAACACAAAATAAAAGTCAATGAAAGCAAAACTTGATTATTTGAAAAAAATAATATTGCTAAATCTCTAGGCAGATTGAGTAGGAGGAAAAAAAAGAAATATACAGAGAGGACATGAATTACCAATATTAGGAATGAAAGAGATGACATAACTACAGATCCAACAGACAATCAAAGGATAATAAGGAGATGTGGATTTGCTGGTCAATGGATATAATGTTTCACTTGAGATGGGTGAGTATATCCTAGAGACCCACTGTACAACATGGGGCCTACAGTTAACATTAGCATACTGTGCACTTAACTATTTGTCAAGAAGGTAGATCTCATGTAAAATGTCCTTACCATAAAACAACAACAAAAAAAATAAGGTAGTATGATATACAGCTACATGAAAGTAAGTTCAGTAGCTTAGATGAAATGGATAGATTCTTTTGAAAACAGTAATTTACCAAAGCTCAGTCAAGAAAACATGAGTATATAACCTGAATATTATTATATATACACATATAAAAGAAAAAGAATGCATATTTTAAAATATTCCATTAGGAAAACTCCACCTCCATGCTTTACTGATTAATCCTACCAACTAAGAAACAAATAACACTGATTCTCCATGAAAAATCTTCCAGAAAATAAAAGAACGGGGAACACTTTCCAACTTGTTCTATGAGACCAGCATCATCCTAACACCAAAACCAGACAAAGATATTATGAGAAAAGAAAGTCACAGACTAATGAAAAGAAATGTAAAAATATTTTTAAAAAATTACCAAGATTTCTGGCAGAATGAAACATTCATACATTTAATGATTAAGCCATAAACAACCTTGAGGCCCTCCATTTCATGGAATGTCAGTCTGTGGAACTGTGATTGTACTACTGCTCCTGGACTCCTACCTCCCATAAGACTGTGCCATGTTGCAAACATTCAGAAAGATGAAGCCTCAGAGCTGCTAAAAGATCAAGACCTGAGCCTTTGGAGTGGGAGCACTAACTCCAAGACCTTAGACTACCAGAAAACTAACCTAAGGGGTATTAAATAGTGAGAACTCACACAAAGGAAACCACTTGAATACAAGACCCGGCATCACCCAACCACCAATAGCACCCTGTGCAGGATGCCTCATCCAAACAACAAACACAAAAAAATACAAACAAAATCATCAGCAGACAGGATTACCACCTCACTCAGCCTTGCCCATCAGAGGAAAAACAAACAAAAACTCAGTACAAATTTCACCCTATAAGAAGCTTACAAAAATGACTGGACCAAACTTAGAGGGAAGGAACCAAAAGGAGGAAAGAATTCAACCTTGAAGCCTGAGAAAAAGAGACCTCAAACAAAATAAGTTTTAAAAATGAAGATGAAAAGGCAGAGAAATACTACACAAATGAAGAAACAAACTAGAAACACAAAAGTCCAAACAATTGAAGAGGAAATAGGCAAAGCACCCGAAAAAGAATTCAGAATAATGATAGTAAAGATGATCAAAACCCTTGAAAGCAAAATGGAGAAAATGCAAGAATCAATTAACAAGGATCTAGAAGAATTAAAGAATAAACATGCAGAGACAAACAACACAATTTCTGAAATTAAAAATACTCTGGAAGGAATCAATAGCAGAATAGCTGAAGCCTAAAAACGAATCAGTGAGCTGGCAGATAAAATGGCGGAAATAACTTTGAAAGAGCAGAATAAAGTAAAAAGAATGTAAAGAACTGAGGATAGACTCAGAGACCTCTGAGACAATATCAAATGCACCAACATTCGAATAATATGGGTCCCAAAAGAAGAAGAGAAAAAGAAAGGGTATCAGAAAAATTTTGACGAGATTATAGTTGAAAATTTCCCCAAGGTGGGAAAGGAAATAGTCAATCAAGTCCAAGAGGCACAGAGTCCTATACAGGATATACCCAAGGAGAAACACACCAAGACACGTACTAATCAAACTAGCAAAGACTAAACACAAAGAAAGAAAATTAAAAGCAGAAAGGGAGAAGCAACAAGTAACATACAAGGGAAACCCATATGCTTACCAGCTGATCTTTCAGCAGAAACTCTGCAGGCCAGAAGGGAATGGCAGGATGTATTTAAAGTACAGAAAGGGAAAAATCTACAACCAAGATTACTGTATCCAGCAAGAGTCTCATTAAAAATTGATGGAGAAATCAGAAGCTTTTCAGACAAGCAAAAGTTAAGAGAATTCAGTACCACCAAACCAGGTTTACAACAAATGTTAAACAGACTTACATAGTCAAGAAATACAAGAGAAGAAAAAGATCTACAAAATCAACCCCAAACAATTAAGAAAATGGCAATAAGAACATATATATCAATAATTACTTTAAATGTAAATGGATTAAATGCTCCAACCAAATGACATGGACTGGCTGAATGCATACAAAAACAAGACCCATAAATATGTTGTCTACGAGAAACCCACTTTAGACCTCAAGACACACATAGACTGAAAGTGAGAGAATGGAATATATTGCATGCAAATGGGAAGCAAAAGAAAGCTGGAGTAGCAATCCTCATATCAGACAAAATAGACCTTAAAATAAAGAAGATTACAAGAGATAAAAAAGGACACTATTTAATGATCAAGGGATCAATCCAAGAGGAAGACACAACAATTGTAAATACCTATGCACCCAACATAGGAGCACCTCAATACATAAGACAAACACTAGCAGGCGTAAAAGTGGAAACTGACAGTAACACAATAATAGTAGGAGACTTAAACACCCCACTCACACAAATGGACAGATCGTCAAAACAGAACAGTAATAAGGAAACACAAGTCTTAAACAATACATTAGATGAGATGGATCTCATTGATATCTTCAGGACATTCCATCCAAATGCAGAAGAATACACCTTCTTCTCAAGTGCACATGGAACATTCTCCAGGATAGGTCACATCTTGGGTCACAAGTCAAACCTCAGTAAATTTAATAAAATTGAAATCATATCAAGCATCTTCTCTGACCACAACACTATGACACCAAATATCAATTACAAGAAAAAAAAAAAAACTGTAAGAAACACAAATGCATGGAGATTAAACAATACATTTCTAAATAACCAACAGGTTACTGAAGAAATCAAAAGGGAAATAAAAAAATGTCTAGAAACCAACAACAATGAAAACACCATAACTCAAAACCTATGGGATGCAGCAAAAGCAGTCCTAAGAGGGAAGTTTATAGCAATACAATCCTACCTCAAGAAACAAGAAAAACATCAAATAGATAGCCTAATTTTATGCCTAAAACGACTGGAAGAAGAAGAACAAAAAATCCCAAAATTAGTAGAAGGAAAGAAATCATAAAGATCCAAGCAGAAATAAATGGAAAGGAAATGAAAGAAACAATAGTAAAGATTAATAAAACTAAAAGCTGGTTCTTTGAGAAGGTAAACAAAATTGACAAACCTTTAGCCAGACTCATCAAGAAAAAAAGAGAGAAGAATTAAAAATTAGAAATGAAGAAGGAGAAGTTACAACAGACAATTCAGAAATACAAAGGATTATAGGAGAGTATTATGAACAACTATATGGCAATAAAATGGATAACCTGGAAGAAATGGATGGATTCTTAGAAAATTCAATCTCCCAAGACTGAACCAGGAAGAAATAGAAATTATGAACAACCCAATTACAAGCACTGAAATTGAGGCTGTGATCAAATATCTCCCCAAAACAAAAGCCCACTAGCATATGACTTCACAGGAGAATTGTATCAAACATTTAGAGAAGAGTTAATGCTTATACTTCCAAAACTCTTTCAAAAAATTCCAGAGGAAGGAACACTTCCAAACTCATTCTACAAGGCCACCATCACCCTGATACCAAAACCAGACAAAGACAACACAAAAAAAGAAAACTACAGGCCAATATTATGGATGAACATGGATGCAAAAATCACCAACAAAATTTTAGCAAAAAGAATTCAGCAACACATCTAAAAGCTCATAAACCATGATCAAGTTGGGTTTATTCCAGGAATGCAAGGATTCTTCAATATGTACAAATCAATGTGATACACCATATTAACAAATTGAAAGATAAAAACCATATGATCATCTCAATAGATGCAGAAAAAGCCTTTGATAGCATTCAATACCGATTTATGATTAAAACTCTCCAAAAGTGGATATAGAAGAAACCTACCTCAACATAGTAAAGGCCACATATTATGAGCCTACAGCAAACATTATTTTCAATGATGAAAAACTGAAAACATTACCCCTAAGATCAGGAACAAGACAAGGGTGTCCACTTTCACCACTATTATTCAACACAGTTCTGAAAGTCCTAGCTACAGCAATCAGAAAAGAAAGAGAAATAAAAGGAATCCAGATTGGAAAAGAAGAAGTAAACCTCTCACAGTTTGCAGATGACATGATACTGTACACAGAAAACCCTAAAGATACTATCAGAGCTAATCAGTGAATTTAGCAAAGTTGCAGGATACAGTATCAATACACAGAAATCACTTGCATTTCTATATACTAGCAATGAAAAATAAGAAAGAGAAATTAAGGAATCAATCCCATTCACCATTGCAACAAAAAGAATTAAATATCTAGGAATAAACTTACCTAAGGAGACAAAAGAATTGTACCCAGAAAATTATAAGACACTGATGAAAGAAATCAAAGATGACATAAACAGATGGAGAGATAATCCATGTTCCTGGGTAGGAAGAATAAATTTTGTGAAAATGACTATGCTACCCAAACAGTACAGATTCAATGCACCCCCTATCAAATTACCAGTGACATTTTTCACAGGACTAGAACAAAAAAATTCACAATTCATATGGAAACAAAAAGACTCTGTATAACCAAAGCAGTCTTGAGAAAGAAGACTGGAGCTGGAGGAATCAACCTTCCTGACTTCAGATTATACTACAAAGCTACAGTCATCAAGACAGTATGATACTGGCACAAAAACAGAAATATAGACCAATGGAATGAGATAGAAGGCCAAGAAATAAACCCATGCACCTATGGGTACCTTATTTTTGACAAAGGAGGCAAGAATATACAATGGGACAAAGACAGCCTCTTCAATAAATGGTGCTGGGGACACTGGACATCTACATGTAAAAGAATGAAATTAGAACATGTCCTAACACTATACACAAAGATAAACTCAAAATGGGTTAAAGACCTAAATGTAAGACCAGAAACTATAAAAGTCTTAGAGGAAAACATAGGCAGAACACTTGATGACATAAATCAAAGCAAGATCCTCTATGACCCAACTCCTAGAGTAACATAAATAAAAGCAAAAGTAATCAAGTGAGACCTGATTAAACTTAAAATATTTTGGACAGCAAAGGAAACTACAAGCAAGGTGAAAAGACAACCCTAGGTATGGGAGAAAATAAAAGCAAATCAAACAACTGACAAAGGATTAATTTCCACAATATACAATCAGCTCACACAACTCAATACCAGAAAAACAAACAACCCAATCAAAAATTGGGAGAAAGACCTAAACAGACATTTCTCCAAAGAAGA
Source organism: Cervus canadensis (assembly GCF_019320065.1). NCBI lineage: Eukaryota > Metazoa > Chordata > Mammalia > Artiodactyla > Cervidae > Cervus > Cervus canadensis. The sequence continues at coordinate 90,808,632 of NC_057393.1, read as the reverse complement.
CATAGATGGCTAACAAACACATGAAAAGATGCTCAACATCACTCATTATTAGAGAAATGCAAATCAAAACCATAATGAGATATCACCTCACCCCAGTCAGAATGGCCATCATCAGAAAGTCTGCAAACAATAAATGCTGGAGAGGGTGGGGAGAAAAGGGAACGCTCTGGCACTGTTGGTGGGAATGCAAACTAGTACAGCCACTATGGAAGATGTTATGGAGATTCCTTAAAAAACTGGGAATAAAATCACCATATCCCAGCCATATCCCACCATCACCAGCAATCCCACTCCTAGGCATACACAGTGAGGAAACCAGGGTTGAAAAAGACACATGTATCCCATTGTTCATTGCAGCACTATTTACAATAGCCAGAACATGGAAGCAACCTAGATGCCCATTGACAGATGACTGGATAAAAAGTTGTTTTACATATACACAATGCAATATTACTCAGCCATAAAAAAAGAATGTCTTTGAGTCAGTTCTGATGAGTGGATGAACCTAGAGCTTATTATACAGAGTGAAGTGAGTCAGAAAGAGAAAGATAAATATCATAATCTAATGCACATATACAGAATCTAGAAAAAAATGGTACTGAAGAATTTACAGGGCAGTAATGGAGAAATAGATATAGAGAACAGACTTATAGACATGCGGAGAGGGGAGGAGAGGGTGAGATGTATGGAAAGAGTAACATGGAAACTTACGTTACTAAATGTAAAATAGACAGTCAATGGCAATTTGCTGTATGGCTCAGGAAACTCAAACAGGGGTGCTGTATCAATCTAGAAGGGTGAGATGGGGCGGGAGATGGGAGGGAGGTTCAAAAGGGAGGGGTTATATGTGTACCTATAGCTGATTCATGTTGAGATTTGACAGAAAACAACATTCTGTAAAGCAATTATCCTTCAATAAAAAAATTTTTAAAAATTACCAAATGGATCCTATAATATATTAAAAAAGACCAAGTTGGGTTTATCCTAGGAATGTTGGTTTATTCAATAACTATACCTTGTATGGTTTAATAACCATACATTGTAATTCACCCAATCTACAGAATTAAAAAGGAAAAAAAAAAACCCACATAATAAGCTCAGTAGGTGCAGAAAAAAACATTTGGCAAAATTCAACTTCTATTTGTGATTTAAACACTCAGAAAACTACAAATGGGCAGGAACTTCTTCAATCTGACAAAGGGAATCTATAAGATAACATTCAGTTCAGTCACTCAGTCATGTCCGACTCTTTGCGACCCCATGAATCGCAGCACGCCAGGCCTCCCTGTCCATCACCAACTCCTGGAGTTTACTCAAACTCATGCCCATCGAGTCGGTAATGCCATCCAGCCATCTCATCGTCTGTCATCCCCTTCTCCTCCTGCCCCCAATCCCTCCCAGCAGCAGGGTCTTTTCCAATGAGTCAGCTCTTCACATGAGGTGGCCAAAGTATTGGAGTTTCAGCTTCAGCATCAGTCCTTCCAATGAACACCCAGGACTGATCTCCTTTAGGATGGACTGGTTGGATCTCCTTGAAGTCCAAGGGACTCTCAAGAGTCTTCTCCAACACCATAGTTCAAAAGCATCAATTTTTTATGAACTTGCAAAACCCACTTATTAATTTCAGCTTTTTTTCTAGATTCTTTGAGCTTCCTACACAAAAGAGAGTGTTGTCTGTGATTAAAGATAGGCTTATTTCTTTCTCTTGTTTCACATTCTTGACTCATTGTGTTGGCGAAGGTCTCCAGTACAAGACTATGACAGTAAACATCCTTTCCTTGTTCAGTCCTGGGGTAAAGTATTCAGTCTTTCATCTTTAAATATGTATGAGGTTGGCTATAGTTATAGGACTGAACAAGGAAAGGATGTTTACTGTCATAGTCTTGTACTGGAGACCTTCGCCAACACAATGAGTCAAGAATGTGAAACAAGAGAAAGAAATAAGCCTATCTTTAATCACAGACAACACTCTCTTTTGTGTAGGAAGCTCAAAGAATCTAGAAAAAAAGCTGAAATTAATAAGTGGGTTTTGCAAGTTCATAATATAAAAAGTCAATACAAAAATCAATTCTGTTTCTGCATACTAGCAACAAACCATCAGTAATTGAAATTTAAAACACCATTTATAATAGCTTTAAACATATAACATTTAGGGATAAATCTAACAAGATGGGCAAAACTTGGATGCCAAAAATTATGAAGAACTGCTGATAGAAATTAAAGAAGATCTAAATAAATGTATATAATATATACAAATGTATATAATAAAGGCATATCACATTTATGAAGAGGAAAATTCAATATTATCAAGATGTTAGTTCTCCCCAAATTGGTCTACATACATATTGAATGCAAACCCAATCAAAATTCCAGCAGGCTTTTTTTTCTTCCCCTGTAGACATCGATAAGGAGATTGTAAAATATATTTTAAATAAGATACTTTGAAAAAGAGCAACAAGGTTAGAGGATCCCCAACATCTGATTTCAAGTTTTACTATGAAGGTACAGTAATCAAAAGAATGGAGTTTTGGCATAAGAATAGACATGTAGAAACAGAGTATGTAGAAATAGACCCACACACATGTGGGCTGTTGTATTTTTACAAAGTTACCAAGATAATTCAATGGAGAAATGGTAGTCTTTTCATAAACTTTTAAAAGATCTCAAGCACTTACAACATATACAAAAATTAACTGAAAGTCATAGACCTAAATGGAAGAGCTAAACTATAAAATCAATAGAAGAAAACTTAGGGGAAACTTTGTCACTTGGGTTAGGCAAAGTATTTTTAGATAAGACACTAAAAGTATGAACTATAAAAGGAGAAATGGCAAACTGGATTTCATCAAAATTTTACATTTCTGCTCTTTAACATGAAAAAACAAGCTATAGACATAGAAAATATTTCTATAACACATAAAAACATAAAAGACGTGTATCCAAAATAGATAAATGAATCTTCCAATTAAATTATAAAGAGGCAACTCTACAAAAACTGAGTAGATCTGAATAGATACTTCACTAAAGAAGTTATAAGTATCATAAATAAGCACATACAAATATACCTAGTATTATTTTTCACTAGAAGTTGTGTGCATATTAAAACCCCCAATGGAGGGAAGGATAAATTGGAAGTTTGAGATTGATACCTATACACTGCTATATTTAAAACAAGTAACTAACAAAGTCCATCTAGTCAAAGCTATGGGTTTTCCAGTAGTCATGTATGGATGTGAGAGTTGAACCATAAAGAATGCTGAACGCTGAAGAATTGATGCTTTTGAACTGTGGTGTTGGAGAAGACTCTTGAGAGTCCCTTGGACTGCAAGGAGACCCAACTAGTCAATTCTAAAGGAGATCAGTACTGAATATTCATTGGAAGGAATGATGCTGAAGCTCCAATACTTGGGCCACCTAATGCGAAGAGCAGACTCATTAGAAAAGACCCTGGTGCAGGGAAAGATTGAAGGTAGGAGGAGAAACGGACAACAGAGGATAAGATGAGATTGTTGGATGGCATCACCAACTCAGTGGACATGAATTTGAATAAACTCTGGGAGATGGTGATGGACAGGTAGGCCTGGCGTGCTGCAGTCCATGGGGTCACAGAGTCAGACACAGCTCAGCAACTGACCAACAACATTATAACTGAATCACTTTGCTGTATACCTGAAACTAACATAACACTGTAAATTGACTATAACATAAAATAAAAAATTTTAAATAAATAAAACTTATTAGCTGATAAAAAAAAAACCTCCAAACTCAATTAGTTGTTTTTTTCCAAACCTACAATATCAAGTATTAATGAGGATGCTGGTGACAGTGTAAAATATTATAGCCACTTTGGAAATGTTATTATATATAAATTATACATATAATATATTATATTAATTACTAAATAAACCATATTAAATAAATTATCATAATTAATTATAATTAAATATTATATATGAATATAAGATATTTATATTTATTATATATTACATATTATTTTATATTATATAAAATAATATATCATATTATATATAATATATCATATTATATTAAATAAATTATAATATAATTATATAATATCTATTGCAATATATAAAATATAATTATATTATAATTATAATATAATTTATTAAATTAATACATTATATTAAATAGATTAATATTAATTATAATTAAATATTATATACAATATAGTGATTATATATAACATACTTTATATTGTATTATATATCATATATAAAATTATATAAATTAAATATAAATTATAAATATAAAAATATTATAGCCACCACAAAAACTTATTGAACTATATATACTTAAAAAATATATGCATTAGAATACTTATATATATATATATTTTTACACTTTGTAAATTATACTGAAAAAATATTTTTAAAACACAAAGGAAATTGCAGTCCTGGATGATTTCACTTTGCCAGATTATACCTACTATCTAAGTAAAAGTAATGCCTATCTATCTACAGAGAACTAAAACTTGCAAAAAATAATAGAAAAAGAGGGAACTTCTCTTAACTTGTTTTATCAGGCCAGTGTAACTTTGATCCCAAAATCCACGAAATGGCATATATACATTGTTTTATATATAAATAAACTTATAGACCAATCTCACTCATGAATTGTCCAAAATTTCTAAATAAAATACCAACAAATCTAATCCAGCAGTACATATAAAAAAGATAACACATCTTTACCAAGTTGGTTTAATTTTAAGAATGCAAGACAAACTTTACACTTGAAAACCAATCAATGTTATTCACTACATAGAATAAAAAAAAAAATCTTACAATTATCTCAATAAATGCAGAAAAAGCACTTGATAGCATTCCGTATCTATTTATTTTTTAAAACTCTTCAGAAAACATTATACTTAACAGTGAGATATATAAAGCTTTCTCTCTGAGGGCAGGATAAGGATGTCTACTATCACCACCAATATTTAACATTATATTAGTGATTCAAACTGATGCAATAAAGCAATGAAAATAAATATTGGGTAAGAAAATTGGAAGGCAAACATTACAACTGTTTTTTCTCAAATAACATAATTGTGTATGCAGAAAAATTTTAATTTACAAAATACATTATTGCAATAAATTGCCAGATACAAGGTCAATACAGAAAATTAAAAAAAATAATTGTATCCTTATACAGCAGCAATAAGTATAAAATAAACTCTAAAACCAATATTATATCACAATAGCATATTAAATCACATGGAACCAAATCTAATGAAAGATATTCAAGGCAAGGAAACAATATTAAGAGAAACTAAAGAAGATTTAAATAAATGGAGGAAAAGTACAATGATCATGAATAAAATAGACCAAACAATAGAAAAAATCAGAGAATGGAGAAAACTTGTAGAGATATTATACTCAAATTGATTGATAGATTCAATAAAACCCCAATACATATTCCCACTGATGTGTGGGTGTGTTTTTGTGTAGAAATTAACAAGCTGATTCTAAAATTTATGGGGAAATGCAAAAGCTATGACATTCTAAAGAAGCACAATCTAAAGGACTTCCTTTATCATTCTTACTTATAATATAGCTAGAATGAGTGACATTAGAGCAAGAACAGACAAATAAGCCAATGGGACAGAATATGAACTGAAAACGGATTCATAAATATGTGTGTGCAGGAGTAGCACTTGGAAATGGCAAGGGAGAAACAGAGTTTTAGTAAAGGATGATGCATCAGTTAGGTATCCAGATGGGGAGAAGATGAAACTTGACCCTTCTTACCACCTCACACCACATACAGAATTAAATTTGGAGTGGACCATAGATTTAACTGTGAAAAGACAAACCAGTAAATCTTCATGAACATACACAGGAGAATTTCTTTGTGACTCTGAAGTAGGCAAGACGCAGAAACCACTAACCATATCGGAAAGGATGGTAACAGTACCCTCATGAAAATTAAGTGGATCTGGTTATTGACTTAGGTATGAGGAACAATTAACGCCTGTGCAACTGTTACATAAACAGTGGAAAGATGAAGAGTATTGCCTTAAATCTAAACTACAATGTGGCACCACCTCACACTGGGGGCTTCCCAGGTGGTGCGGTGGTAAAGAATTCACCTGCCAGTGCAGGAGATGCAAAGATGAGGGTTCAATCCCTGGGTCAGGAAGATCCCCTGGAGTAGGAAATGGCAACCCACTGCAGTATTTTTGCCTGGAAAATTCCATGAACAGAGGAAGCTGGAGGGCTACTGTCCATGGGGTTGCAAAGAGTCAGATATGACTGAGCAACTGAGCCCCCATGCACCACCTCACACTGATCAGAATGGCCATTGTCAAAAAGTCTGCAAATAGAAAATGCTGGAGAGGGTATGAAGAAAAGGGAAACCTCCCATGCTCTTGGTGGGAATGTAAATTGGTGAAGCTACTGTGGAGAACAGTATGGAAGTTCCTTAAAATCTAAAAATAGACTTACCATATGATCCAGCAATCCCACACTTGGGCAAACATCCAGAGAAAACTCTAATTCAAAAAGATGCATGCACACCAGTGTTCATAGTAGCACTATCTATAATAGTCAAGGCACAGAAACAATCTAAGTGTCAATTAACAGATGAATGGGTAAAGAAGACATGGATGTACACACAATGGATACTACTGAACCATAGAAAAGAATGAAATAATGCCATTTTGTAGCAACATGGATGACTTAGAGATTATCATATTAAGTGAAGTAAGTTAGACAAAGAAAGGCAAATATCATATGATATCACTTACAGGTGGCATTTTAAAAAAAGATATTAATGAACCTATTTACAAAACAGAAAGAGACTCAAAGAATTTATGGTTGCTGCTGCTGCTGCTAAGTCACTTCAGTCGTGTCCGACTCTGTGCGACCCCATAGACGGCAGCCCACCAGGCTCTGCTGTCCCTGGGATTCTCCAGGCAAGAACACTGGAGTGGGTTGCCATTTCCTTCTCCAATGCATGAAAGTGAAAAGTGAAAGTGAAGTCGCTCAGTAGTGTCTGACTCTTCACGACCCCATGGACTGCAGCCCACCAGGCTCCTCCATCCATGGGATTTTCCAGGCAAGAGTACTGGAGTGGGGTGCCATTGTCTTCTCTGAATTTATGGTTACCAAAGGGCAAATGAGGGGAGGGATAAATTAGGGGCTGAGATCAACATGTGTGCACTACTATATATAGAATATATAACCAACAATGACCTACTGTATAGCACAGGGAACTCTACTCAATGTTTTATAATAACCCATAAGGGAGAACAATCTAAAAAAGAATATATATGTATGTATAACTGAATCACTGTGGTATATACTTGAAACTGAAACAACACTGTAAATTAACTATACCTCAGTTTTAAAAAAGAGTATTGCCTTTTCAAAAAAAGGTTGTCTGACTTCAGATCTCACAAGGAAACAAGTAAGAAATATTTCCCAGACTTTAAGGACAAATGCAGGAATGACAGGAGGTAGGGCCATTTATGTCATCTGGGAAACTCAACTTTCCTTGGTCTCCTGGGTCCAAGCTGAGATGCCTTTCCATAAACCTCTCCTCATCAAGCTTGCTCAGGGTTTCTGCCCCATGGGTCATGGGCCATGGGTCTCCCAAAAGAGCAAATGTTTTATTTATTTTTTTGTTTTGTTTTGTTTTTGTTTGTTTTTTTTTCCATTTATTTTTATTAGTTGGAGGCTAATTACTTTAGAATATTGCAGTGGTTTTTGCCATACATTGACATGAATCAGCCATGGATTTACATGTATTCCCCATCCTGATCCCCCCTCCAGCCTCCCTCCCCATCCCATCCCTCTGGGTCTTCCCAGTGCACCAGCCCCGAGCACTTGTCTCATGCATCCAACCTGGGATGGTGATCTGTTTCACCCTAGATAATATACATGTTTCGATGCTGTTGTCTCGAAACATCCCACCCTCGCCTTCTCCCACAGAGTCCAAAAGTCTGTTCTGTACATCTGTGTCTCTTTTTCTGCTTTGCATATAGGGTTATCGTTACCATCTTTCTAAATTCCATATATATGCGTTAGTATACTGTATTGGTCTTTATCTTTCTGGCTTACTTCACTCTGTATAAAGGGCTCCAGTTTCATCCATCTCATTAGAACTGATTCAAATGAATTCTTTTTAATGGCTGAGTAATATTCCATGGTGTATATGTACCACAGCTTTTAAATAGCAACCTGAACAAGTTGGAGACCCAGAAGGGTGAGCCAGCAGTTAAGACTGAAGAAGTTGGGGCAAGGGCTGGGTGTTACACTTCAGTAAACTTCCACAAAGCTTCAGCACCCAGTCACTGAACTTGTGTAGTAAAAATAGCAAGTCGAATGGAGCCAGGATTAGATCAATGAAGTCATTATCTAAACAACCTTGTGAACATAAAAGGGGAGGTAAGACTTCAGGAGTGAAGTCCAGAAGTTATCTCTAATTTCAGAGAGAGTGAATGGCTCTCACATCACTATCTTGACAAGTAACATTTCCAGAAAATTTTATTCCTGCCCCCCACATGCATACACTTTTTTTCTTCCATCTCCTCACTCACTAACTCTATCTTTCTTTTCTCTCTGTTATATTTTATTTCTCATTTCCTCCCTATCTTTCTATCTCTTGACTCCTAATTCTTCCTAAATTTCTAGCTCTTTCTCTTTAGAGTAATCACTTTCCATCTTTTTACTGTCTTTCTCTTCTACTCTGTCTAGGTAGCTTTCCCCTTCGTCTTTCACTCATTTTCTCTCCCTTAGAAGCACTTCCTTTGTGCATCTCTGCCTCTCTGTCACCCTCCTCCCACTTCTTGTTCTGCCGGATCCAGGGTAATATTAGGGGAGGTCACATCAGAACTGCCATCCACCTGGTTCTCACTTTGCTCACCTCTGAAGACACATGTGCCTACAAACCTCCCACGACCCCCCTGGATCCTTTCCAGAGATATATACCTGGAAAGATATATATGAGGTATAAGGGAGACGGGGGTGGAGATGGGTGAGAAGGATGAGAGCTTATCAATATCCAGGAGACCTGGCATCATCTAGCAGCTGGAGGGAGTTTGTTGTCAGGCTGTAAACCACCCCCCAGTACCATGTGGCTGGTAGATTTTGTTCATGAGTATGATGGGCTCACAGAGGTTTATCAACTTCTGAGTTACTGCATCTCCCTGACACAGTCTTCAAGCAGAATGTGTGAGATGATGCAAGAGGGGAAGAAGAGGAAAGGAAAGAAATCCAGCTTTTGATGTGACTTTGCAACCGTGGGCCAGGGCAAGATTGCTGCCTTGCAGGTCTGTTTTTCCATCACACATTTCATTTCAGATCAGAACCTAAGTCAATTCACTTGAATTTTTTTTCATACATTTATGTACCTTTTTGTTATAGATAGAAAAGTAAATAGTACAGAATGCACTTGCAGTGTGATTCATCAAAACAATTTTAAAAATTGCTTAAGCAATTAGCCAAGAGATCTTTTGTGTTAAAGGCACGCCTGAACAATTTATGAGTTGGTGAAGTCTTCATTAAATCAGTTAATCAGGCGTCCATTGCTGAAGCTGTCAGGCCTGGCTTAGATGATTGCTGCTGTTATGTGAAACTGTTGACATTTTGCTCTGAGTCAGTCAGACGTGATGTATCATCTTGGTCAGAGACCAGCCTGCCCATTAGAGTAAGGAGCTCCTGGAAGTGGGTTCAGAATCTTTGGGTGGGAGCAGAGTAGTCCATGAGAACAATGAACTGTAACTGCAGAAAAAGAAGTAGGATAGGCTCAGGTCAGACAGGCAGGGTCCACGGAGCAGAAATGGTGGGATGGAGACAGGCGGCATAAGGGAGAGGGGAGGGAAAGATCGGCAACGTCGCAGCTGCCACTTCTGTGAACCTGGGGCATACACCACCCACTCAGTCACACAGCTCAACAGTCCTGAAGAGTGACCACTAATATTCCCGTTCCACCGGTGAGGAAGCTGAGTTTCCTAGCAGTTCACAGAGCATGAACCTCACACTTTGTATACTTCACAAATCTTGTCTCTTGTAATCACCACAACCCCCTTTGAAGGCTTTTACAAATGGGAAAATGGAGGAGCTTGCAGTTGTTTAAGAACTTGCCTAGAATCAAACAGCTGGACACTGCAGAGCGTGGCTGAGCACAGCTGTGGCCGTATCACACAGCCCTCCTTGCTTTCCTGGGGACAGAGGGTCGGGCCGGTAGAGGGAAAACCTCACCCACCTTTCAGTCTACCCAGTGTCATCCCTGATTCGTGGCTACAAAGCTTTTGCTCAAGACCAGGCTTCCATCAGTGGCTTCCCAGAGGTCTAGCTGTGGTGAGGAATCTTGATGCTGATAAAGCTAAATTTAAATTCTGCTTCTAGAATTTTCTGTCTTTTTGGCTTTGGGTGAGTCCCTTGCCTTCCCTGAGCTTCAGTTTCCTCAAGATTGTAGCTTGGAGACTGCTGGTGGGGATAGGGGGTGGAGGTGGGGGTTAAGAACTGGGAGAGGTCAAGCATCTAACCCATGATAGAGTCCCAACCATGGGCTCATTTTATTATTGTAACTAGTGTATGGACTGAGCTGTATCCCCTCAAATTCTTCGGTCAAAGCCCTAACCCCCAAGGACATCAGAATGTGACTGTGTTTGGAGATGTAGCCTTTACAGAATGATTAAGTTAAGATGGAGTGGGCCCTGATCCAGTGTGACTGGTGTCCTTATAAGAGCAGATGAGGACCCAGAGGGAGGACAGTGTGAGGACACAGGGTCATGACCATCTCCAAGCCAAGGAGAGAACACTCAGGAGGAGCCGGCCCTGAAGACACCTCGATCTTGGACTCCCACCCTCCAGAACCATGAGACGATAAACACCTTTGCTGAAGCCACTTCATCTGCAGTACTGTGTCAAGGCAGTCCCAGCAAACCTACATAACTAGCAATACAGAACTAGAGAGGTCGCCCAGTTTCCCCAGTATCTTTTCCATAGGTGAATGCCTCTAGAGAGGCCTTATGTCATACCACACTAGGGTGGCCCCCACCCCAATTACCCTCCAACATCTTCCCCTTACTGGTCAACTGTCTTCCCCACTAGGATATGGATTCCATGAAGGACCTTGCAGGTGTTTCCAGAGCTCACCCAGTGCCTGGCCCCAGGCAAGCTCTACCAAATAGATGGACCAATTAACTAATTCACCTCTTTAAAGTATTCAGAGAGCAAACATGAAAGTGATTCCATCTGTCAAGATATTTTGAGGATCCAGCTTCCGCTGGTCAGTCTCCTTCTCATTCCTAGAAGTGAAATACCCATCACCCCCTATTTTGTGGACTGTCCCTGAATAAAGAGCTGTCAACTCTGAAAAACACATCTCCTCTGACACACAGTGTGCACCAGACTTACTGCTTCAATTTGTCTCCTTCAAAGAGTGATCCCCATGGGTCCAGAGTATCCCTGGAAATGTCACTTTCGCACCATCTTCCCCACGGGAGCACCCAGAGGCTGTCTTTGTGTATCATAAGGACTGAGGAGCAGCAACAAGAGTGGGATATGAGACAGAACACCTGTGCAGTCCTCTTTCATGTGTGAATTTCCCCTTTTGAAAAAAAAATGTAGGAGATTGTCCATAAGGACACAAGAAATAATTTTTAGATGTATTATGAGGTCATCTAAGTAGGAATTTCTCCTTATTTTAAGAAAAGTGTAGAAAGTTGTCCAGAAAGAAACAACAGCTGTTTTAAAATGTTTTATGAGGTCATGTAGGTAGTTGCAGAGAGGAAACAGTTTGTCTTAACAAAATCCTAGAGTGACACATATTTCTTCTTGTGCTCCTAGGGATGTCTGTTTCAGGGGTCTTACAAATTAGTGGAACACAAAATTAACTAGAGAAAAAGTGGGAGGGGCAGGTAAGTGGAAGCTCCTGCCCACACTTTGTACCCCAGTGTTCTCATTGCTCCCCTCCCTTGATTGGCACTAACGTTGACCCCAGAGATGCCTGCCATGCCTTTGGGCCACACGCCCACCTCTCTTCCCTCTGGAATCTGAGGCCCTAAGGGATGGGATCATGTATCTCCCTTTATACGCTCACCACCTATCTCAGTGCTCAGCACACCATAGGGTGTCGTCTGTGGGCTGCTGAACTGAAATTCAGCAGATGTGAAAGCTGCCCAGAGAGAAGGAATTTTCTGGAGTCCTTTCAAGGTGAGGGAGTAAGTGAAGTGAGTGAAAGTCACTCGGTGGTGTCTGACTCTTTGCGACCCCATGGACTATACAAGTCCATGGAATTCTCCAGGCCAGAATACTGGAGTGGGCAGCCTTTCCCTTCTCGGGGGATCTTCCCAACCCAGGAATCAAAACGGGGTCTCCTGCATTGCAAGCGAATTCTTTACCAACTGAGCTATGAGGGAGTAAAGGGGTGACTTAAAGGCAGAATACTGGCAAATGAAAAGGAGGTAAAGAGGGGATGGTCTGCAGGCTCCTGTCAGTGGTAAGTGGTGAAACTGGTTCTTGTGGTATAATCCAAGGTTCACGCATGCTCAGTCACGTTCGACTCTTTGAGACCCCATGGACTGTAGCCCACCAGGCTCCTCTGTCCATGGAATTTCCCAGACAAGAAGACTGGAATGGGTTGCCATTTCCTTCTCCAGGGGATCTTCCCGACCCAGGGATCAAACCTAGGTCTCCTGCATTATCGTAGGCTTTATTTTGCTTTTGTGGAATTTCACAACTCACAGTCCAAATCATGAGTTTGGGATTTTCACAGGTATCAGAATTGATTTGATGCATGCTTTGGTTCTGATAAAAAGCGAAGTCTAGAGAGAGGTAAGAGAACAAGAACTTAGTCAGCTACAATGATGAATGAATGTTTTACTGGGCCATGCCCCTCCCAAGGTGCTCTGCACAAGCACGTATAGCAAAAGCACATTCTGTGAACGCCAAAATAGAAATCTACTAAGGTCACTCTCATAAAACGGCCAAGAGAGATGGAGCACCACAGGAACAGACAGGATTGTTTACCGATATGGGTAAACATAGTTGTCGCTAATAGACTTTTCCATCTCAGTGTGAGTATATATCTGTGCTGTGTATGGTATGTATGTGTTTGTGAGCGTGCATGAGTCCAGATGTGTGTGTGATGGGAAAGACCAGAGTGGCAGAGTCTTGCAGGTGCTCAGAACTGCAGGTTTCTCAAATGTGATAATTAAGGGTCTCGGGGAGAAAGACTCACAAGTCCACAGAGATAAGGTGCCATGCCCCAGACAGAGGCTACCCCACAGTTGCCCGAGTTTGGTTGCACGTGGAGACACACAACTTGCGAGATGCTCTCACCTTTCCCCGTGAGAGTCACATCTGACTTCTCCTCCATAAAAAGCCCTGTCTGTTCAACACTGTGGTTTCCACACAGGAGAGCATAGAAACAGTAGTGGGTATCAATGGCATTATAAATCGTTGTTATGAACTATCAGAAAAGCAATGTGAAAATATTTATCAAGAGTGTTAAAAACACTTCTACTATTTATTCTAGTCATTTCCTTCCTAGGTAATTTAACCTAGGAAAACAATCCAACATACAAATCAATATTTCTGTACAATATTTTGACCAAAAACTCATTTATTATATGGAAAAATTATGAACAACCTAAATTTCCAATATAGTGCAACCACAGCATGAAACATTGTGAGTTTCAAAAAGGATACTTAAAAAGACCTTTTAAACATGTAAAATTCCTAAGAGATGGCTTGATATAAGAAGGATGATTTTTAAAGCTATTACAGGATGACAAATATAGAAAAATACAAAGAAAAAATATAAAAGGAAATAATCAAAATGTGAGCAGTGATGGCTTCTGGTTGATGAAATACTGAAATTTCTACTTTTTCAAAATTTACTCTACATTCCTAATTTTCTTTAATGAGCTTGTGTTGTTTTGTAATCATACAAAAATAAACGTAAGTATTCATGGTCAGCTTGCTCTCCAAGGGAGCTCCTCTTTGCCTCCATTTAGGTCTCCTAAAGCTGTGTGATTGTGATTGGAACCTTGCCATTGATAGGGAGATAGCAACTTTCTGTTTTTGTCCTACATCTAATGCCTTAAAAAAAAAAACCTGAAAATTGTACAACAAAAATTGTACAGCTCAATAAATCACTACAAAGCAAGCAGCAATGTAACCTGACCCAGGTCAAGAAAAAGAACACTGCAGCATCCAGATTCATTCTTCATGCATTTGCCTAATCATTATATTTTCTCTCCAGCTCAAATCATTGTATCACTTTTAACACTCTTTTTATATTTCCTATTTGTTAAATTGTAGAAATAGAATCATATAGTTTTGCTCTCTTGCATGTGATTTCCTACAGTCAGCATTGTTCATGAGATCTCTTCATATCTCATATAGCCGTGGTTTGTTCTATTTCACTGCAGTACTATGAATTCATTTTGTGGTAGGAATATTCATCGATTCTATTTTCTGTTCACCTACCCTGCCCCCCTCACCTACTCTACTGATGTCAAATGTAAGTATTATTTATACTCATACTTATATTATAAATATAACTATGAACATTTTAATGTAGTCTCTTGTGGTACCTGTGCATGCATTTACATTGTGTATATAACTAGGAGTGGAGTTGCCAGGTCAAAGGCTAAGCATATACTCCACTTGTATAGCTAATTATTTATTTCCAAAAGTTTGCCATATCCTCATCAGCATCAGGTGTTATCTCTTTTTAATTTTAGGCATTCTGAAGGGAGGGTGGTTGAAAATCTATTATACATTTCAATTGCATTTCCTTGATTATCAATGGGGTTGCAAACATGTTTAACAGTCATTCAGATATCCTCTTTGTGACTTGTTCTTTCAAGTCACTTGCCCATTTTTTCTATTGGGTTATATGTCTTTTTCTCACTGATATATATAAATATTTCACGTCTTTTAGATATGCACCCTTCATTGGTTATTTCAAATGTTGAAACATCTTTTCATATTCTGTGGCTTGCATTTTCATTCTTTTTACAGTGCCTTCCAATGAACAGAAGCTCTTAAATGTAATGGAATCCAATTTGTCAATATTTTCCTTTATGGCTAGTGATTTTTTGTCTTCTGTAAGTTTTCCCTATCATGAATTCATGAGGTTGTCTTCACAGATCATTTTCTAAAAGCTTCGCTTTTTGCCTTTCACATTTAGAGCTTCCATCAAAGTGGAATTAATTTTTATTTATGTTTTATGGAAGAGGTCATTTTCCCAAATGGATATTCAATTATCCTGGCCCCATTTACAAAGACATGGTTCTTTTCCATCTCTCTTGTGGTGCCAAAATAGTCATAAATCAAGTGTCCATATATACACTGGGAAGTTTCTGGGTTCTCTTTTCCATCACAGTGTACTATCTGTCTATCTTTGAGCCAATATCACACTTTATTAGTTACTATAGCTTTATGATACATCTTAACATCTGATGTAACAAGTTTATCTACCTTGTTTCGGCCATCTGGATTTTTTTATACACACTTCAGTTTAATTATAACAGAATGGGGCAGCGAGGCTAGGATGGGAGTACTGTAGAGATTTTTATTAGAATCTCATTGAATCTACTCATCTATTAGGGGATGATTCACTCTTGACAATATGGAATCTTCCAATTGATCCACTCTGTATTCTGTTCAACTAGGCCTCCTTGATTTTCTTGATTTTTGTTTCTGATAGCTTGTTATTTGTGTATAGAAACACCACACATTTATGAGTATTACTTAAGCATCTTGCAACTTGACTGAATTCATTAACTGTTTCTGGTTTCATCTTTATGATTTTCTAGGATATCATCTGCAAGCAGTGACAGTTGTACTTCTTTTTTCCAATTTGGATTCCTTTTATTTATTTTTTGTGTTTCATTGCTGTGGCTAGGACCTCCAATACTATATTAAGTGAAAGTGGCAAGAGTCAGTATCCTCGTCCTGTTCCTGATCTTAAAGAAAAATCTTTCAGCTTTTCCCCATCAAATAGAATGTTGCCTGTGGGGTTTTCATATATGGTATTCATTATGTTGAAGTACGTTCCCCCTATACCCACTTTGTTGATGCCCAGTTTGTTTGAACGTTGAGTTTGAACCTTTTTATGTATCAAATATTGAAATGGATAAATGGTTTTTACCTTTCAATCTATTAATGTGATGTATCATGTTTGTTGATTTACATTGTTGGACCATCCTTGCATCCCAGGGATAAATCCCACCTGATCACAGTGAAAATGTATTGTTGAATTCAGTTTGTTAATGTTTTGCTCAGAATTTTTTCATCTTTATTCATCAGGAACAATGTTCTATGGTTCTGTTTCTTGTAGTATTCATATCTGGCTTGGTGTGAGGGAAATGCTGGCCTTGTAAAATGAACTGGGAAATGTTCTCTTCTATGTTTTGAAAGAGTTTGAGAAAGACTGGCATTAATTCTTCTTTAAATACTTGATAGAATTCACCAGAAGACAATGTGGTTCTGGATTTTTCTTTGTTGGGAGTTTCTTGATTATTGACTCAATGTTCTTACTCATTAATAAGAATTTCCGTTCTACACTTTCTACCACCATACACAAAAATAAACTCAAAATGGATTAAAGATCTAAATGTAAGACCAGAAACTATAAAACTCCTAGAGGAGAACATAGGCAAAACACTCTCTGACATAAATCACAGCAGGATCCTCTATGACCCACCTCCCAGAATATTGGATATAAAAGCAAAAATAAACAAATGGAACCTAATTAAACTTAAAAGCTTTTGCACAATGAAGGAAACTATAAGCAAGGTGAAAAGACAGCCCTCAGATTGAGAGAAAATAATAGCAAAAGAAGCAACAGACAAAGGATTAATCTCAAAAATATACAAGCAACTCCTACAGCTCAATTCCAGAAAAATAAATGACCCAATCAAAAAATGGGCCAAAGAACTAAACAGACATTTCTCCAAAGAAGACATACAGATGGCTAACAAACACATGAAAAGATGCTCAACATCACTCATTATCAGAGAAATGCAAATCAAAACCACAAAGAGGTACCATTACACGCCAGTCAGGATGGCTGCTATCCAAAAGTCTACAAGCAATAAATGCTGGAGAGGGTGTGGAGAAAAGGGAACCCTCTTACACTGTTGGTGGGAATGCAAACTAGTACAGCCGCTATGGAGAACAGTGTGGAGATTTCTTAAAAAACTGGAAATAGAACTGCCATATGACCCAGCAATCCCACTTCTGGGCATACATACCAAGGAAACCAGATCTGAAAGAGACATGTGCACCTCAATGTTCATCGCAGCACTGTTTATAATAGCCAGGACATGGAAGCAACCTAGATGCCCATCAGCAAACGGATGGATAAGGAAGCTGTGGTACATATACACCATGGAATATTACTCAGCCATTAAAAAGAATTCACTTGAATCAGTTCTAATGAGATGGATGAAACTGGAGCTTTTTATACAGAGTGAAGTAAGCCAGAAAGATAAAGACCAATACAGTATACTAACGCATATATATGGAACTTAAAAAGATGGTAATGATAACCCTATATGCAAAACAGAAAAAGAGACACAAATGTACAGAGCAGACTTTTGGACTCTGTGGGAGAAGGCAAGGGTGGGATGTTTTGAGAGAACAGCGTTGAAACATGTTTGTTATCAAGGGTGAAACAGATCACCATCCCAGGTTGGATGCATGAGACAAGTGCTCGGGGCTGGTGCACTGGGAAGACCCAGAGGGATCAGGTGGAGAGGGAGGTGGGAGGGGGGATCGGGATGGGGAACACATGTAAATCCATGGATGATTCATGTCAATGTATGGCAAAAACCACTACAATATTGTAAAGTAATTAGCCTCCAACTAATAAAAATAAATAGGAAAAAAAAAAGAATTTCCGTTCTTTATTTAGTCTTGGTAGTTTGTATGTTTCTAGGGATATATCCCTAGGAAGCCTGTTAATAATACAGAGTATCCAATTTGTTGACATATTATTGTTCATAGGGGTCTCTTATGATCATTTGTATTTCTGTGGCTCAGTTATAATGCCACTTCTTTCATTTTTTATTTTCTCATTTCTGATATTATCTACTTGGGTCTTTTTCTTTTTTTCTTAGTGTAGTTAAAGGTTTGTCAATTTTGCTTACTTTTTTTAAAAAAGGTTAATTTCATTATCTTTCCTACTGCTCTTCAGGTCTCTATTTCCTTTCTTCCTCACACACAGCTCTATTCATGCGCTCAGTCATGTCCAACTCTTGGTGACCCCATGGACTGTAGTCTGCCAGGCTCTTCTGTCTATGGATTCTCCCAGCAAGAATACTGGAGTGGGGTGCCACTTCCTTCTCCATGATATCTTCCTGACCCTGGGATTGAACTCGAATCTCTTATATCTCCTGCTTTGACAGGCATAGTCTTTCTTTCCCCAGGAAGCCCCTCCTTTGTTCCTGCTCTAATCTTAATTATTTCCTTTTTTCTAACTTTGAATTTAGATTTGTCCTTGTTTTTCTAGTTTCTAAAAGTGTATAGTTAGGCTGCTTATTGGAGACTGTTTTTTCAATGTAGGTATTTATTGTGGTAAACGTCCCTATTAGGACTGTTTTTGCTGCATCCCATAAATTTTGGCATGTTTTATTTTCATTTTTATTTGTTTCAAGATACACTAGTTACCTCTTACTTGTGATTTCACTTTCCATAGCTTCAGTTACCCTGGTCAACCATGGTTTGAAAATATTAAATGGAAAATTCCAGAAATAAATGACTCATAAGTTTTTAATTGTGTGCCATTTTAGTGGTGTGATGAAATTTTGCACTGTCCTGCTCTGTCCTGTCTGGGATGTAAATCATTTCTTTGTTCAGCATATCCCTCCCATTACTCACTTAGTAACTATTTAGGTTAGCAGATCCACTGTTATAGTATTGCAGGGTTTGTGGCCAAGAAACCCTTGTTTTACTTAATAATGGCTCTGAAACACAAGAGCAGTGATGCCATAAAGTGCTTCTTTTAAGTGAAAAGGTGAAAGTTTTCAATATGATAAGGAAAGAAAAAGAATCGTATACTGAAATTGTTAAGCTCTATGGAAGAATGAATCCTCTGTGGTGATACTGTGACAAAAGTAAAAGAAATTCATTTTTTGCTGTCACACCTAAAACTGGAAAAACTAAGTGCCATAGTGCATGAAAACTGCTTAATTAGAGGGGAAAAGGCATTAAACTTGTGCAATAAGGTGTTTTTAGAGAGATATATACCACATTTACATAACTTTTATTGCCGTATTTTGTTATAGCTTTTCCATTTTATTATTAGTTATTGTTGTTAACCACTTACTCTGCCTAATTTATAAATTAAGCTTTATCATAGGTATGTATATACAAGCAAAAACATAGTATACAAAGGGTCCAGTACTCCCTGTGGTTTCAGGCATCTACTGAGGGTCTTGGAAAGTATCTCTCATGAATGAAAGGGAATTACTATATGTTTTAGTTCCTTATTGATTTCTTTTTTGACCCATTGCTTATTCAGGAGTGTGCTGTTGATTTGCACATATTAGTGAATTTTCCAATTTTCCTATTATTAATTTGTAGTTTCATATCACTGAGTTTGAAAAAGACAGTTGGTATGATTTCAGTTTTCTTAAAATTGCTCAGACTTGCTTTGTAATCTAATATATGATCTATTCTGGGGAATGTTTCATGCACACTTGAGGAGAGTGAGTTTTCTGCTGCTGTTGTATGGAATACACTGTACATGTCTGTTAGGTTAATTTGAGTCAAAGTATGGTTGAAGTCCAATATTCTTTGTTGATTTTCTGTCTGAATGATCTATCCATTGTTGAGAGTGAGGTAATGAAGTATTATTGTATTGTTATCTATTTCTTCCTTCACACCTATTTTGTAATTGTTCAGTCTCTAAGTTGTGTCTGACTCTTTGTGACCCCATGAACTGCAGCATGCCAGGCTTCCCTGTCCTTCACTCTCTCCCTGTGTTTGCTTAAACTCATGTCCATTGAGTAAGTGATGCCATCCAACCATCTCATCCTCTATCACCCCCTTCTCCTCTTGCCTTCAATCTTGCCTTCAACCTTGCCAGCATCAGGGTCTTTTCCAATGAGTCATCTCTTTGCAGCAGGTGGCCAAAGTATTGGAGCTTCAGCTTTAGCATCAGTCCTTCCAATGAATATTCAGGACTGATTTCCTCTAGGATGGACTGGTTTGATCTCCTTGCAGTTCAAGGGGCTCTCAAGAGTCTTCTCAAGCAGCACAATGAAAGCATCATTTTTTTGGTGTTTAGCCTTCTTTATGGTCCAATTCTCACATCTGTACATGACTATTGAAAAAACAATAGCTTTGACTATATGGACATTTATCAGCAAAATGGTATCTCTGCTTTTTAATAACGCTGTCTAGGTTTGTCATAGCTTTTCTTCCAAGAAGCAAGCATCTTTTAATTTTGCAGCTGCAGTCACCATCTGCAGTGATTTTGAAGCCCAAGAAAATAAAGTGTCACTATGGCCATTGTTTCCCCATCTATTTGCCATGAAGTGATGGGACCGGATGCCATGATCTTAGTTTTTTGAATGTCGAGTTTTAAACCAGGTTTTTCACTCTCCTCTTTCACCCTCATAAGAGGCTCTTTAGTTCATTTTCACTTTCTGCCATTAAAGTGGTATCATCTTCATGTCTGAGGTTGATATTTCTCCCAGCAATCTTGATTCCAGTTTATGATTCATCCAGCCCAGCGTTTAGCATGATGTACTCTGCATATAAGGGCTTCCGAGGTGGTGCTAGTGGTAAAGAACCTGCCTTCCGATGCAGAAGACATAAGAGATGTGGGTTCGATCCCTGGGTTGGGAAGAGACTCTGGAGAAGGAAATGGCAACTCACTACAGTATTCTTGCTGGAGAATCCCATGGACAGAGGAGCCTGGTGGGTTATAGTCCATAGGATCGCAGAGTCAGACATGACTGAAGTGACTTAGCATGCACTCTGAATATAAGTTAAACAA
This sequence comes from Cervus canadensis, assembly GCF_019320065.1. Taxonomy (NCBI): domain Eukaryota; kingdom Metazoa; phylum Chordata; class Mammalia; order Artiodactyla; family Cervidae; genus Cervus; species Cervus canadensis. The sequence goes on along the minus strand of NC_057393.1, from coordinate 90,787,647 downwards.
GCAGGGTGACAATATACAGGTTTGATGTAGTCCTTTCCCAATTTTGAACCGGTCAGTTGTTCCATGTCCAGTTCTAAGTGTTGCTTCTTGTCCTGCATACAGGTTTCTCAGGAGACAGGTAAGGTGCTCTGGTATTCCCAGGAGATAGGTAAGGTGCTCTGGTATTCTCATACCTGTTCATATTTGCTTAATCTATTTAGATTCTCCAATGTTGAGTGTATGTATATTTTCTGTTGTTCTATCCTCTTGGTGAATTGACTGCTTTATCATTATATAATGACCTTCCCTGTCTCCTGCTACAGTTTTTTTTTTTTTTTTTTTTTTTACTTAAAGTCTCTTTTGTGCAATATAGTATAGCTATTTATATTCTCTTTTAGTTCCATTTGAGTGTGATATTTTTCCATCCCCTTACTTTGGGTCTATTTGTTTTCTTAAAGCTGATATGAGCTTCTTGTGGGCAGCATATAGTTGGATATTTTTTTTTATCCATTCACTCTATTCCTTTTGATTCATTTATATTAAAGGTATTATTGATAAGTACTTACTAATCTTCTCTTATTAACTGTTTTATGGCTAATTTGTTGTTCTTTTCTTGTTTTCTTTCTTTGGGAATTGGTCATTTTTCATAGTGGTATGCTTTCATTCTCTTCTCTTTATCTTTTTATATCTACTGTAGATTTTTGGTTTACAGTTACCATAAAGCTTAAATAAAACATGTTATGGGTAAAAAAGTTCATTTTAAGCTGATAATTCAACTTCAATTGTGTTCAAAACCCTACCCTTTTCCACCCCTTTGCACATTTCATATATTTTTATGCCATAATTTTCATGTTTTTATATTGTGTGCTCATTATCAAATTAGCAATAATCTGTAGCTATAATTGTAGCTATAATTATTTTTGATACTTTTATCCTTTAACCTTTAAACTAGAGTTAAGTGATTAATATACTATTATATTGTATAAAGTATTTCTAATTTGACTATGTATTTATCTTTACCACTGTGTTTTATATTTTCATATCCTCTCATGTTACTAATTGCATCCATTCATTTTAGCTTGAGGAACTCCTTTCAGCATTTCTTTTCAGGCTGGTTTAGTCGTGATAAGCCACCTCAGCTTTTGTTTTTCTAGGAAACTTTTTCTCTCCCTTATTTCTAAAAAAAACTTTGATAAGATATTCTTGATTGCCAGCTTTTCTTTCCAGCACTTTGACTGTATCATCCCACTTTCTCCTGGCCTGCAAGTTTTCTTCTGAGAAATTCACTGTTAGAGTTCTCTTGAATGTGAGGAAATATTTTTTTCTCTTGTTGCTTAAAATTATAATTTTGTCTTTGATTTTAGACAATTTTATTATAATGTGTCTTGGAAAAGAACATTTTGAGTTGAAATTTTAGGGGACTTGGAGACTTCATGAACTTGGATGTGTAAATCTCTTCCCAGATTTGGGAGGTCCTCAACACTATTTCGGAGAAGGCAATGGCAGCCCACTCCAGTATTCTTGCCTGGAAAATCCCATGGACAGAGGAGCCTGGTAGGCTGCAGTCCATGGAGTCGTGAAGAGTCGGACATGACTGAACGACTTCACTTTCAATTTTCACTTTCATGCATTGGAGAAGGAAATGACAACCCACTCCAGTGTTCTTGCCTGGAGAATCCCAGGGACGGGGGAGCCTGGTGGGCTGCCGTCTATGGGGTCGCACAGAGTTGGACACGACTGAAGCGATTTAGTAGCAGCAGCAGCAGCAGCCACTATTTGGACTTCCCAGGTGGTGTTAGTGGTAAAGAACCTGCCTGCCAATGCAGGAGATGTAAGAGATGCAGGTTTGATCCCTGGGTCAGGAAGATCCCCTGAAGGAGAGCATGGCAACCCACTCCATTATGCTTGCCTGGAGAATTCCATGGACAGAGGAGGCTGGCAGGCTACAGTCCATAGGGTTGTAAAGTCAGACATGACCGAAGTGACTTATTAGCAGCAGCCACTATTTCTTCAAGATTTCTGCCCCTTTCTCTCTCTCTTCTTCTTCTGAGACACTAATAATGTGTAGATTGTTCTCTTAATAGTATTGTATAGTTCATGTAGGCTTTCTTTACTTCTTTTCATTCTTTTTTCTTTGTTTTCCTCTGACTGGATAATTCCAAATTTTCTGTCTTCAGAGATTCTTTCCTCTGCTTGATCCAATCTGCTGCTGATGCTTTGTATTACATTTTTTTTTTTTTTCATTTCATACATTGTAGTCTTTGCTCCAGGATTTCTGTTTGATTCTTTTATGATTTCTACCTCTGTGTTAAACTTGTGTTGTTTGTGTATTTCATTGAATTGCCTTTCTGTATTTTCTTGTAACTCACTGAGCTCTTCAATATTCTTGCCTTAAGAATGCCATGAACAGTATGAGCTTCTTTAAGACTATATTAAATTCTTTGTTAGGAAAATTGCTGATCACCATTTCTTTGGGTCAGCCTCTGGAAAGTTATTTTGTGCCTCTGGTGGTGTCATTTTTCATTGAGTTTTCATGTTCCTTAAAGTTTTGTATTGCTGTCTTCACATTTAAAGAAGCAGTCATCTCCTCCAGTCTTTACTGACTGGCCTCTTCAATATGTCCTAGCACAGATTTTTTTCCTCCAACAGTGTGCTGAATCTTCTCCACTGACTCCCAGACTTCCTCAAATGTACTCTCATCCTTAGATGACTGTTAGAAACAGTCTTCTTTCAGAAGAAGACAATAGAAAACTCCTATTCTGCCATTTTGATGACATCTGCCTGAAGCAGTGCCTTCAGGTCTTTAATCAGTTTTGGAGAATATTTAGTCTTTAATCTTGCTTCAAAAATTGCTTTTGCACCATTCTCTATCTTTTCCACTTTTGAAACTGGTAGGATTGCCTCTCTGTCCTGTGTTTTGTGTGGCCCTTATGCTGTTTTCTCAAAACAGTCGTAGTTTATGCCTATTAATATTATGTAGCACCCTATTTAGCACTTTTCCCCATATTTAGTAAAGTATTTGTATTAATTATGTCAAAATGAGCCAGGACGTATTTGACAAATCTCTATAGTTCAATTCCTGCTATAGACTTTTGATAGGTTCATATGAATTTAAGAAAATTCTCACTTTCCTAGGTGGTTAAATTTGAAATAGGAACAGCAACAACCTATTTTCTTGACTCTTTTCCAGATGTGACTCAATACACCCCTTCCTTTTAAGAACAATATTCAAGGGAATCTGCATGGGGAAAAGTGGGCTTAGTTCCAAGGAGCTAAAGTCAACTAACTCTTCACTTTCTAGAGGCAATGGTAAAGGTAGTTGGCATCCCTGTACTAGCTGATTACTTGTTGCATTGCCAGTAGGGCCATTTCCATGAGGGTATGGAGCTGCCAGGACACTGTGAGAGGAGTTGGTGGGAATGTGGAAAATTACATATTAGATGTATGTGACAGATGTGTGCAGACTGAGCAGGCCAGTCATTAAGCAGTAGAGCATAATCTGAATGCTGTTACTACTGCTGTTTTGTCTTATTGTCTGGTGTAAGTTTATAAGTGTTTATTTTATTGTTTGGCAATTTTTTTTTTCACAATAAGCCCTTTTGTCAACAATGAGTGAAAGTGTTAGTCACTTAGCCATGTCTGATTCTTTGTGGCCCCATGGACTATAGCCCACCAGGCACCTCTGTCCACGTAATTCTCTAGGCAAGAATACTGGAGTGGGTAGTCATTCCCTTCTCCAGGGGACCTTCCTGACCCAGGGATCAAACCCAAGTCTTCTGCATTTCAGGTGGATTCTTTACTGTCTGAGCCACAGGGAAGCCCTAAAAAGTAATAAGTGTATATTTAATAAAATTAAGTAGCAAATTTTCATTTCTCAAGACAGTTGGTGGCTTGTGTGACTCATATATAGTGTTTGTCATTAATATGCACTATAGGGGCTGTGGGCTTCCCTCGTGGCTCAGTGGTAAAGAATCCACCTGCCAATGCAGGAGTCACAGGTTTGATCTCCAGGTTGGGAAGATCTCCTGGAGAAAGAAATGGTAACCCACTTCAGTATTCCTGCCTGGGAAATCCCATGGAAAAAGAAGCCTGATGGGCTATAGTCTGTGGGGTCAAAAAGAGTCGGACACAACTTAGCAACTAAACAACAACAACAATAGGGGCTGTATCACTGACCACATGGAATTCAGGGGACTAAACATGCTGAAAGGGCACCAACAGCTACTCTGAAAGTTAATCATCACTTTAAGAAGACTGTGTCCTAAAACGACACTTTAATGTTACATGAGCAGAAGTTTTGTTTGCATGAACTGTGTGAAGCAAGACTCATTTACATCAAATAACTGATCTTCTAAATTAATTTTACTTTTTTGTCTGAAAAGTAAAATTATATTATTCTTGTTACTTTGGAAAAAGAGAAACTTTGAAAACAGATAAGTAATACCAGTAGTATAAGAGTGTCATCAGATGCTTCAAAAAGAATATCTCAACAATGATGTGTAGTTCATACTCTTTCTTGCATCAAAGTAGAGCTTTTGGAAGTTTACTCCACCATCATGAAACATTTGACATCATTGTAAATGCTACTGTAACTCAGTAAAAATATCAACATTAAAAAGAAAATAATATATGTGATAATTATATAGATATAAATTTTGACAAAACATGATATTTTCTTATGAATGATTCTCTTACTAATTAAGAAACCATATTTGGCACTACTTGTGGTTCTCACATACTTAATAAATATGTCTGTAAAAGCTGTGCTATTTTACCAGTCAAAGAGAAATGATAAGCATCAAAAATTTTTAAATCATATTATATAGAGCAACTAAACTAAAACATCTAGTTGTACAAAGCTGATGTAGATCCTTCAGCAGGGCTGTATGAACTTTATCTCTTTACTGGCCGTCACTAATCAGACATTAGAGAAAGTTAAACCTTTGAAGAATTAATTTGTGAATTTACTGTGTATTTGGCAATGACACTGAAGTCTTTTTTAAGTCTTCTAAATTTGAAATGTAATTTTTTTCAAAATCACTTAGAACTATTTACTCTCAGAAATCAATGCATGGAGCACCAAAAACTTCTGTTAAGAGTTTTTTATATTTTCAGAAAATTCCATTTATTCAAAATAAGATCTGCAAATAGAAAACAGTAAATATATCTCCCCAGAAATGAAGGAGACCCTCAATAAATGAAATGATAAGAACTCAAATAGTGAACAAGATTTAATTTTGAAATTGTTTTCTTGAGCTTTGGAATGTTCATCTCAGTTGATGCAGAAAAAGCGTTTGACAAAATTCAACCACACCCGTGTATGATTAAAAACTCTCCAGAAAGTAAGTATGGAGGGAACATACCTCAACATAATAAAGGCCACATATGACAAATGTTAGGTAGTTAGAACAGGGAAAAGGAGTCCAAAATGGCGGTGGCTAAAAGAGAAGGAAGGGAAAAGCCCGTGGAAATAGAACAGAGGAAGGTCAAAGGAAGGTCCGAGGACCGGAGTGAGGACTTCAGGTAGAGCAGCGCTCCTGGCTGAGCCCAATTTGCACAGGACAGGCCCAGAGGGAAGAAAAAGCATATAAAAAGAGCCAAAGGGCTCTCTCTCTCTCTCTCTCTCTCTCTCTCCCGCATGTGTATGCTCTTTCTCTCTCCCTACCTCCCTCCCCCTGAAACCCACTTCAGGGTAGATGTCAGGCGAGTTTATGCTCCTCAGTTCTTGTCTCGTCACAACAATGATTTGGAGCGACGTACATTAAAGCCCTTGGTGCGTCACAGCTCTTGGGTCTTGGATAAACTGTGTTATAGCTCTTAGACAAATCAGTATTACAGCTCTATTTTATTTAGAAGATAGCAGGAGAATCCATCCTCAAAGAAGAGAAGAGAGTGGAGGAGTGTGGGGGGGAGGGGTGGGGTAGAGAGAGACAGAGAGAGAGAGAAAGAGCGTACGCATGTGGGAGAAACAGACACAGAGAGAGAGAGCACGTGCTTGGCTCCTCTTTTTATATGTTTTCTTCCTGCCCTATGCAAACTGGCTTCAGCCAGGAGTGCTGTGCTACCTGAAGTCCTCACTCCGGTCCTCGGACCTTTCTTTGACCTTCCTTTGTTTTATTTTAGCAGGTTTTTCCCTTCCTTGTCTTTTAGCCATGGCCATTTTGGACTCCTTTTCCCTATTCTAACTACCTAACATTCCCCATTCAAGAGATGGGAGGCTCAGTTCTTTGGGAATAGGGGCATAGAGGTCTTTCTGGCTACTTCCTGCTGGATTGGGACGGTGAGGGGTATTGGGCCTCCTCTTGCTAGTCTCAGTCCTCAGAGTCCTCATAGAGGTGTCCATCTAAGGGTGAGTGATGTCCATAGTCAGCTGTAGTTTTGTATCTTTGTTGAACTGGCACAGCATGTTGTAGCTTGTTGACCTGAGCAGAGACAAAACAGGTTAGACAATTAATAATGCATGGAACAATCATAAGCAGCATCAGTGTGGTGTTACAAGGACTAGTAAGAGCATTGATGGTGATGGTGAAGTCTCTCAGTCGTGTCCAACTCTTTGAGATCCCGTAGCCTACCAGGCTCCTCCATCCATGGGATTCTCCAGGCAAGAATACTGGAGTGGGTTGCCATTTCCTTCTCCAGGGGATCTTCCCAACTCGGGATTGAACCCGGGTCTCCTGCATTGGAGGCAGATGCTTTAACCTCTGAGCCACCAGGGAAGACTTTATGAGCATTAGCCAATTCTAAATTCCCATCGCCAGGATGGCTCAAGTCCCTCCTTGTTCAGGGATCAGAAGATTTGTCTCCTGCCTGTTTTGGAGTACAATCTCTACCAAGCTGTGTTGGTTCTTTAGAGCTATCCTGAGGAATCATGTCTCTAGAAACCAGGTTTTGGGGGTGTTCATTAGGATGGCACTCATTTGTAGTTCTGAATAGGTATCTGAGATCTCCCAGGGGCTCACAGGTGTATTGAGTGTCCTCTTCTGTTTTCTTCCATGGCTTGACTCATGAGTAGTGAATCCAGGAGTCGTGTCCTGGTACCTTGACTACTGTGGGGGTAGAAAGTATTACAGGGTAGGGGCCCTTCCATGTGGGCTGAAGTTGAGCCTTTGGGAACTCATCTTTCCAGACTTTAATTAGGACTTGAGTCCCTGGAGCATATAGTGGTGACTCCTTAGAATCTTTTGTGTCCTGGTTCATACCCCACAAGCGTATATCCTGTTGGAATTGCCCAATGGCCAAGGTATAAGACTTGAGGGTCTGAACCTCTGGATCTAGGCAGAGGTCATTGACATAAACAAAAGGTCTCCCATATAGCATCTCATAAGGACTAAGACCAACCTGTTCCTTGGGGGCAATACAGGTGCGGAGGAGAACTATTGGTAAAGCCTCCTTCCATCCCAGGGAGGTCTCCTGGGTTATCTTTTTTATCGCTGATTTTAAGAATTGGTTGTCTCTTTCTACTTTTCTTGAAGACTGAGGCCTCCAGGCACAATGGAGATAATAAGTAATGCCCAATGCTTTAGAGACCCCTTGGGTGACCTTAGAAGTAAATGATGTCCTACTGTCACTTTGTAATGACCTGGGCAGACCAAATCTTGGAATGATTTCATGGAGCAGTTTTTTCACCACCTCCTCAGCCTTCTCAATCCAGGTGGGAATGCTTTCAATCCATCGTGTGAGTGTATCTTTCATGACTAATAGGTATTTATACCCTTGAGAAACTGGCATCTGTGTGAAGTCCATCTGCCAGTCCTCTCCTGAATAAGTCCCATGCCATTGGATGGGCTGGGCCAGCTGGGGTCTTCGACCTCCTTGGGGGTTGTTTAATTGGCAAGTGGGACAAGAGGAGACCACTTGCCCTATAACTATTTGCAGGCCTGTTCCTCTGAAGGACCTTTCTAGTAATCTTTGGAGGGGCTTCTCCCCTAAAGGAGTGGTGGCATATAAGGAGCTAACCAACTTCCATTGGAGGTTCCCAGGCAGAAAAAGGAGCCCCTCCTTTTGGAACCACCCGATATGATCTTCTTGAAAGCCCTCACTCTTAGCTTTAAGAGTCTCACCTTCAGTATACGAAGGAGTTTCTGGCAAATTAGTCTGTGGAACTAAGGTGGCAACCCTTTAGTAGGCCACTGTTCTGTAACGCTGCTCTCTTAGCTGCCTGATCAGCTGCTTGGTTCCCTCGTGCCACTTCCATGCTCCCTTTTCTAAGTCCTTTACAGTGAGAGACCAAAACCTCAGCGGGCAGATGGACTGCCTCCAAGAGTCTAAGAATTTGATCACCGTATTTGATTGGGGATCCTCTAGTAGTCAAGTGGCCCCTTTCTTTCCAAATAGCAGCATGTGCCTGTAGCACCAGAAAGGCATACTTGGAGTCAGTGTAATTAGCTACTCTTTTTCCTTTTTCCAGCTCTAAAGCTCAACTCAGGGCTATGAGCTCAGCTAATTGGGTTGAAGGACCTGGTGGCAGAGGCTTAGCCTCTATGGTCTCAAAATTGGAGACTATTGCACACTCCTTTTTCCATCCAAGACAAAGCTGCTTCCATCAGTGTACCAGATTTCCTCAGGATTGGTCAGAGGATCTTCTGACAATCCCTCTCAGGGTTTTGTCCAGTGGTCCAAGGTTTCTAGACAAGAGTGAAAGGGGAGAGAGCCCTCAGGGGTAGGCAGGAGGGTGGCTGGGTTAAGAACCTCACAAGGAGATATAGTGAGGCCTGGATTTTCCATCAGCATTACTTGATATCCGAGGATCCTTTGATCAGACATCCATATATGGCCTCTCCCATTTAGGAGTTGTTTTACTTGGTGATTGGTAAAAATAGTTAGATTGCCCCCAAAGGAGAGTTTTAAAGCATCTTCTATCATTGATTGCAATAGCTGTAAGATTTTGAAGGCAGGGGGTCCAGCCTCGGGCGTTTGGATCAAGCCCCTTGGATAAGTAAGCTACAGGTTGGGGCTCAGATCCCAACCTTTGAGTTAATACTCCCAAGGCTATTCCCTCTCTTTCATGGACATAAAGTTGGAATGCTTTTTCTGGGTCTGGCAACCTCAAGGCAGGTGCCTGAGTTAAGGCCTGTTTTAGTGTAACCTCTGCCTTCTTTTGAGGAGTTCCCCACATCATTGGGATTGAATCATCTCGTCCCTTTAAGCTTTCATATAAGGGCTGGGCAATTAGACCATAGTTGGGTATCCAGATTCTACAATACCCAGTTAGCCCCAGGAAAGCTCGCAATTGTTTTTGAGTCGTGGGGGAGGGTAACTGGAGGATTCCTTGTACCCGATCAGAAGACAGCCTCCTGGACCCGTGCGTAATCTGAATTCCCAGATAAGTGACCTTTGTCTCAACCATCTTAGCATGGGAGACTTTATATCCCCTTTCTGCCAAAAAGTTTAGAACCTGAATTGCATGTTGTTGGGCATTTTTCCCATCTGGAGAGCAGATTAGTAGGTCATCTATGTATTGTAATATTTTCCCATTAGGTCCCAGGTCCAGATCTAGGAGATCCTGGCTAAGGGCCTGTCCAAACAAGTGGAGGCTATCTCTGAATACCTGAGGTAATACTGTCCAAGTGATCTGTTGGTGTTTTTCTCCTGGGGCGTCCCACTCAAAGGCAAAAAGATCTTGGAATTAAACTGAGTGGGATCTTGGAGGACAATGATGACCAGTTCAGCTTGGTGGTCTCATCCAGGAATTCCCTGGTCCCACACCTGGGGGTTAATTTTGTCCTCCCATAGTTTTTGGTCCCTGTCTATTGGAGATGGTGTAATGGGTTTTTAAGTAGTAACCAGAAGCTGTATGGCTATAGGGGCTGAAAAGCTTCCCATCACAAGCGTGGTCCCCAGTTTAGAGAATATATCTCTTCCCAATAAGGGAGTAGGACACTCAGGGACCACCAGAAACTGGTGGGAAAATATTTGTCCATCCCAGCAACAAAATGCTTGGGTGAATCTTTTATTAGTTGTTTTTCTGTAGCACTCAAAATGGTACAGGTTTGGGAGGAAAAGTCTCCGGAGTAGGAGATCAAGACAGAGTAGGTAGCCCCTGTGTCAACCAAGAAATTCTGGGACCTACCTGCCACATCCAGTTGCACCCTTGGCTCCAGCCCTGTGATGGTTATCTGTGACAGGGGGGCTGGCTGGAGTGGGCCACTTCAGTCCTCTTGAACCATCGTGAGGAAATGCTTAGCACTTGACCTTGAGGCTCTTGGGGCCCAAGGGCAGAGTGCTGCCCAATGTCCCAGTTGATGGCATTTGTGGCAAAGTGTTCTAGGAGACTCGTCACGATTTGGACACTCTTCGGCCCAATGCCCCGCCTGTCTACAGATTGGGCATTTGTCTGTGCTTTGTCCTTCAAGACTTGGGGTTTGCCACAGGGCTTCCCTGGAGGGTGGCCAGCATCTGGGCATGCCTTGTCTCTTTCCTTCTCCCCCTCTCCTGGGTCTTAGCCTCCTTCTCCTGTTCCCTGTTATAAAAGGTATTGGTGACTGTCTGGACCATCGCATCTAAAGAGGCAGCAGAGTCCTGCTGCTGTAGCTGTTGTAACTTAATTCTGATATCTGATGCACATTGGGACAGGAATTTGTCCTTTAAAATCACCTGTCCCTCATAAGAGTCTAAGTCCAGATTGGTAAAACTTTTGGAGGGCCTCTTTTAGCCTTTCCAGGAAGGCAATTGGGTTCTTGAGGGGCTCCTGAGTTATTGCTGAGACTGGGCAGAGACCCACAAGTTTCCTTCTGTTTCCATGGGTGGACTTCCTTAGGGGTGAATTTTTCTGAAGCTTATCCTACCTACTGTTGCAACCTGAGAGCCAGGCATCCCTGGGTCAGCGTGCAGATCCCCAGGCAGGCTGAGGCGTGACAGCCTCCTAGAGATGGGATCCCCGAGCAAGTCGAGGTGTGACGACCTCCTGGGACCCCTGGGACTAGCGGATCCCCGAGCAGGTTGAGGCATGACAACCTTTCGAGGACCAGATCCCTAGGCAGGTCGAGGTGTGATAACCTCCTGGGACCCCCAGACTGGAGTTTGGGCGTCAACAAGGTCTCCAGCGTGACCAATGCTGAGTAGGATTAAGGGGATTGGATATTATACTGTATTTCTCTCCCAAGGCTAGCTATTTTCTGGTTGACCCTCCAGAAGGTTGTAGAGGCAACATTGTGGGCCCAGGTGGGGCTGAGGAAAGGAGTATGAAACAGAAGGGGAGGAAGCAGAGCACAGCCTTTGAAAGAATGACGTAGCACAAGGGCATAACATAAACCAATTAAAATCAATTGGGTCCAAGATGACAAGTCAAATTTAAGTAAACCTTAATCCCCAATCTGTAAGCCAAAAGACACACCCAGAGGTGGCAGAACAGCTCTAAGTCACTGTCAAAAGATGGAGGAGTGGGTGGCTTCCCAATGGCTGAGATGATCCTCCCACTCATTAGAATTCACCCTGCTTGCAAAACCTAGCCAGGCCACATTCCATGGCCCATATCCTGTAGAATGGGCGCTTCTCTCTGAATCTTAGCAAATCCACCTCCCACTTATCACTTTGTCGCTCACTGAATTTTTGCAATAAGACCTCAGAGCCTGAGCTGGGCATCTTGGGTTTTGGTCGGGCTCGAGTCCCGGGAGAGAGAGCTGAAGGACAGGAGGAAAAAGCAGTGGGAAAAACGTGCCAAGGAATCCCCTTCATAGCCTGCTGGAAAATTTGCTAGATATCTGACCAGTGCTCACAGTTTCCATTGGCCTGATTTTGGGCACAGAGAAGAGTAGGGACAGAAGAACCCCCACCGGCTTGGGTAACAGCTACTGGGGCCCAGCAGAGAGTGCCTTTGGGACATTCCCAAGAGTAGCCTCTCCAGAGTCCCTCAGTTGCGCTCACTGCCGCCCGCCTGTTCGCAGGGGGTTTGAGGAAACAAGAAACAAGAGATTGTAAAGGAATTAAGATTTTGTTAGGCATGTGTCCCTCCAGCCATAGGAGCGAGGACTGCCTACTTTAACCTGAAGTCTTCTGGAGTCTGAGGCTGAGCTGTGAGCTTTCTGCTGAGTTCGTTTTTCGCTGTCCCGGTTTCCAGCATGATGGGCCTCTTGCCACTTCCCCTACACTGTGTTTTCTTCGCGCTTCACTTCTACCGTGGGAGCTTCACTGAGTTGGGCTCCTGCTGTGCTTGGCCTCTTCCATGCAGAGGTTGTTTCAGCCAAGTTAAACCCGAGTCATGGCACCATAGATGTCAGGCCAGTGTATGCTCCTCGGTTCTTGTCTCGTCACAACAATGACTTGGAGCGACGGACATTAAAGCCATTGGTGCATCACAGCTCTCGGGTCTTGGACAAACCATGTTATAGCTCTTAGACAAATCAGTGTTACAGCTTTATTTCATTTAGAAGATAGCAGGAGAATCCATCCTCGAAGAAGAGAAGAGAGTGGAGGAGCGCGGGGTTGGGGGGAGGGGAGAGAGAAAGAGAGCACTTGGCTCCTACTTTTATAAGTTTTCTTCCCCCTGGGCCTGCCCTATGCAAATTGGGTTCAGCCAGGAGTGCTGTTCTACCTGAAGTCCTCACTCCGGTCCTCGGACCTTTCTTTGACCTTCCTTTGTCTTATTTTTGCGGGCTTTTCCCTTCCTTGTCTTTTAGCCACCACCATTTTGGACTCCTTTTCTCTATTCTAACTACCTAACAACAAACCTACAGGGCTTCCCAGGTGGTGCTAATGGTAAAGAACCAGCCTGCCAGTGTAGGAGACATGAGAAACATGGGTTCAATCCCTGGGTTGGAAAGATTCCCTGGAGGAGGGTATGGCAACCCACTCCACTATTCTTGCCTAGAGAATCCCCATGGACAGAGGAGCCTGGCAGGCTACAGTCCATAGGGTTGCAAAGAGTTGGCCACAACTGAAGTGACTTAGCACACACACACAGGACAAACCAACGGCTAATGTTATATTCAACCATGAAAAGCTGAAAGCATTTCCTCTAAGATCAGGAACAATACAAGGATGTCCACTCTTACCACTTTTATTCAATATAGTATTGGAAGTTCTAGCTATGACAATCAGAGAAGAAAAAAATAAAAATAAAAGGAATTCAAATAGGAAAACAAGAAGTTAAACTGTCATTGTTTGCAGATGACATGATACTATACATAGAAAATCCTCAAGATGTTACCAGAAAACTACTGAAGAAGGAATTCATAGGGCCTGGACTCCATCTCAGGCCTGTCTGTGCTGATCGTGCGCGGCCACCTCTCCAGTGGACTCTGAACTCTGTGCTTAGCGCCTGTGGGAATGACAATGGAAGGATAAGACCCCCCTCTGGGCAGGGGAATCTTGAAGAACAGACACTAATCACCCCTGCCTCCGGACACTAGCTATCAGAATGTAAGCACAGGCTTATCAGTTATTAACTATTTGTTATGTAACTGCGGGCTTATTGATTATTGACTGTTTGAACACATAACACGTGAATGATGGGGTTATTGTAGTTGTATTTACCCTTCCTTTGTTTATGTAAGTCTCAAGGGAATTGGGGTAGTGGGTTTGGACGCGTACACATGGGGTATAAAAGATTTTCACAAATGCTGGTCGGGGTCCTTGGCTAAGAGGAGACTCTGCCTTGGGCCCGCCGGCGTAATAAACTGCACTCCACTATCTGCATTGTCCTTCTGAGTGAGTCTGTTTCCCGGAAAGCGTGGCTATAACACTACTAGAGCTCATCAATGAATTTGGTAAAGTTGCAGGTTACAAAATTAATATACAGAAATCTGTTGCATTTCTATACACTAATGACAAAAGATCAGAAAGAAATTAAGGAAACAATCCCATTTATCAATGCATCAGAAAGAATAAAATACCTAGGAATAAGCCTACCTAAGGAGACAAAAGATCTGTACTCCACAAACTGTAAGACAGTGATGAGAGAGTCAATTCCTACCTAGGCAGGTTGACAAGAAGTCCAGGACCCTATGGAGGAGAAAGGGGTCTGGAATTCTCAAGGAGGAGGAAAGGACAACGCTTTTCCCCCCTCTACCTTCCTTAGTCTTAGTCACATAAAGCGTTTTTTTGTTTTTTTGTTTGTTTGTTTTTCCTTTAAGCCCGGAACTGATGGTTATACAACAAGCAATTCAGTTCAAACTCTGTATTAAGGATTATATAACAACAATGTGTCCTGCTTGAGGACAGTTTCTGCTTCTTGAAAACCTTCTGACTAATCCTGTTATCTTAGAATGTAAATTATGGGAGTGGGTCTAGTAAGATATTTACAACCTTGAGACATTCTTTTGATTGATTGTAATAACCAATTTAAAAAGTATATAACTCCATTGCTTAGACTAGCGAGGGGCACTCTACGTCCCCTTCTGATGTCTGTGTCAGAAGCTTTCTCTGTCCCTCTTCATACTTTAATAAAACTCTGCTACACAAAAGCTCCTGAGTGATCATGCCTGGTCCCTGGTCCTGAATCTTCTTCAGAGATCATGAATCAGACACTCTTCATCATAAGCTATCAGTGATGAAAGAAATAAAAATGACACAAACAGTTGGAAAAATATACCGTGTTATTGTATTGGAAGAATCAATATTGTCAAAAGGGAAATATCATCTGATATTGCTTATATATGGAATCTTAAAAAATGATACAAGTGAACTTATTTATAAAACAGAGAATGAACCTATGGGAAAGTTGAGGCAGGGGGTGGGAATGGGGAGGGATAGTTAGAGAGCTTGGGAATGACAAGTACACACTGCTGTGTTTAAAAGGGATAACCAACAAGGACCTACTTCACAGCACAGGGAACTCTTCTTAATAATATATTGCAACATAAATGGGAAAAGAACTCGAAAAAGAACAGATACTCGTATCTATAACTGAACCATTCTGCTGTGCACTTGAAAGGGACACAACATTGTTAATCAGCTATACAATATACAAAAAAAATTATTTTATACAATACAAAATAAAACAGTTTAAAAATAATAAAATAAAATTTTGCTTCAGTGAACATTTTTTATTTTTAGCAAGAATTTTCCCCTAAAAGGGTTTTTCAAAATAATATATATCCTTCAATGGATTTTGACCAATTTTCAGTCTATAATTTTAATCATTACAATATGCTCCCAAAATTGTATTGAATTAGTAGTTAAATCAAATGGTCACATATCTATAGTCTCTGATGCTTCCTCCTGCATTTTGCATCCTCAGCCTTTAGGGTTCTGAGTTCTATTCCCCTTCCTCTTCTCCCTCCTCATTGACACCTTGCTTCACAGACCTTTCAGGGATAGACTCATTTACGCATGCTGGTATCAGAATATAGCTTTACACCTTTTTTTCCTTTTTACTCTCTGAGGTGTAGGAATCAATAGATTCATCACCCACTCTTTGATACACTCAATGATCCCTCTCCTGTATTCCAGGTGCAAAGAGAATTTAGGAAAGTGAGACCCTCCCTTTGAGGAAGGTATTCCGAGTTGCTGGGGGCAACTAAGGGTTTTTCCTGCTGCCCTGAAGCATGCATTTCTCTGCCTCCAGCCAGGCCATCCCAGCAGACTGCAAGATAGGTGTCCCTATTGAAACATCACTGCAAATCACTCACCTACAGGAAGAAGAAAAACAATCACAGACAAACCCTCATCCACCTTTCCCTCAGGGTCACTGAAGTGGAGGAGTTGCAAAATCTCACTGGCACAGGTCCCAGGAGCCGTGGGGTTTCACCCCACCCCAGCACATCCTCTTGTCACCTACCTTCCCCTGTCCTGGCCTGCAGGGTCCTTTGTGCCGCAAGGAATCACCTCTGGATGTGAAGAATACAAAGTCCTGGTCACAGGGCCATTCACTCACCTCTGCCCTTGGGCAGGGGTATTTCTCCCTAGCCTGAAGTTAGAGCTGCCAGGGCCCCGGTGAGCAGCAGACCGGGAGCACACTCCCCATTCACTTCAAGGTGTGCTCATCCTCTGCTTTAGCTGAGCCCCCATAATGCCCGTCCCCACCATAACCAGACAACCTACCAGGGGACCCTCCTCCTCCCTGCTGGTCTGGACTCGGCGCCTGTCCAGGACCCCAAAACTTAGCTCTCATCTCTTTCCCTCCTCCACGGGCTGGGCTGGGTAGTTGTTTCACAAGTTCGCTTTGGTTCCTGTGCACCACCCACCCCCCACCCCTTTTTTTAAAGGCTTTGCTTTGTTTACTAGGGATGCTTGTCAATATCATAGTGAGAAGCATGTGGAAAAAAGTCCATGAAAAATCCCCACAGCACTATCAAAAAAAAAAGTGAATTAAATGCATCAAAGTCTGCGCTTAGGAATTTTAAAAGAAAATAGTAGAACAGAGAACAAAAGTAAACAGATCCTACCCTTGAGGAAAATCCTGCCCAGGAGAGTGAAAGAGCTGCAGGTGATGGAGAGGGAGATAATCCCACAGCACCTGATCCCTGACCCCAAGGCCACAGTCAAGTCCGAGGCAGCCCTGAGGCTCTGCAGTAAGGAGTTTTGGCTATGGTTCCTTCGAGCCTCTGGGGTTGTGTCTTGTTTTTATCCTTTTCCCTTGCTTGTACATATTTCCTGACTTCTGTACAGGAGACATAAGCTCTCTGAAAAAAATTTAAAGTTATTTTCTAGGATGAACTTTCTTTTGATCTTATTTATATTGCTGGCCCTATTCCAAGCACATTTCACATATTAAACTGTTCTTCAAAAGAGCACTATTCAGATGCTATGATTACTATTACCCCCCTTTTCAGATGGGGAAGAAGAGACACAGAGAGAGTCAGTGATTAGCACAAGCCACACAGCTAGCCAGAATTATGAAGCAAGTGGTCTGGCTTGCTTGGTGAGTTCTTGCTTGGTGAAAAGGGTGGAAATGAGAGAGAATATGGCAATGCGAACTACTCTTTGCCAAGAAAAGGACAAGGATGAAAGGACCAGTCAAGAGGTGAGCCTCAAAACAGTTGTGGTTGTGTTCAATAACCATCCGGCGGCTGTTGACTGCGAGAAAACGTGATGGAAAAGAAGGGATAGAAAAGAGACAATAATGATACTGTACAGGAGACGTAGATGGAAGCATATCGAAAAACATTTTCTTTTACCTGGAAATTGTTTATAGTGAAACTCTACTTCTGAGGACCTTTATGATTAGACTGTA
Source organism: Cervus canadensis (assembly GCF_019320065.1). Classification (NCBI taxonomy): domain Eukaryota; kingdom Metazoa; phylum Chordata; class Mammalia; order Artiodactyla; family Cervidae; genus Cervus; species Cervus canadensis. The sequence goes on along the minus strand of NC_057393.1, from coordinate 90,770,558 downwards.
AGAATCACTGAGCTCACAGGTCAGGGTTCCTCTAGCTGTCTAGAAAATGCTCTGTGTCTCTGTCAATCCTGGCTCAAAAGTGATGAAGCCAGGGGCATGTCTTTCCTTAACTCTTCCCGTGAGAGCAATGTCTGGTGTCTTACAGTCCACTATTGGGCCCTGCTGGGTGGGGAATCAGGATGCCGCTAACATTCATAGGAACGCATTTCTTGTGCTTCTGCCTCCACCCAGTATGGAGCATCATTCATGGCCACTGTGTTCTTCCATCTCCCCTCCAGGCTCTGGTCACTACATAAACCACTAATTCTTTTCCAGAAGGAAATGAAAGTAATAGTCATTTCTTTATTTTCACTCACCCAAGGAAGTTATGCAAGGGTCAAATGAGGGCGTCTACAATGTTTTTCTAATGCCTCCATCTAAGACTCACTTTTTTGTTGTTAGCAAGTTAGTGGTTTTTTTCTGGAGTTTTTCTTCCCTGCCTGCTTCCATTTATTCCTTTTTATTCTTTGTCATATTATAGCTGAGTTTGAGGACTTAGTTTATTCATATATATTTTTAAATCAATATGTGATTTTCTCCTCTGAACAATATAAAAAAATAGATTTTTCTTTTGGCAAGAAGGAAGAATGTGATTTATTACTAGAGCTTGATAAAACTACATATATTTGACCATAAAGGATCACATCTATGGTGTTCTAGACTAATAACTTGTCTCAAGTAGAATTCATAGCTTTTGATAAATTAATGATCTTGTTTGACAGTTTAATTAAGTTACCATCCTGAGCTCACAGAAAAGTGGGTTTAGCCTAATGTTTCTTGTATTCCTTTGTCATTCTTAGAAACCAGCAAGTTCCTTTTCCTTTTTAAAGGAGAAAAGCAAATTCTTAGAGGAGGCAATAGATGGCTTTGTCCTGAATCCTGAGGGGCTTACACTTAGAACAGAGTGTCTTGTGACTGAAAGACTCAGGCTGGCTACAGTGGTGAGTGTATGGGGTTGGTGGGAGCCTCTGCGGTTCTATTAGCAGGTGAAGTCTGATCCCTAGAAGAAGATAAGCAAAAGAGAAGAGGACAACATCACAGACACAAATACTCTATGATCATCTGGGTTAGTTCAACATTAAAAAAATTTTATTTTAGTTGAAATATAGTTGATTTACAATGTTGTGTTAATTTCTATTGTATAGCAAAGTGATTCAGTTATCCATGCTGAATATATATATATATATATATATAGTATTTTTAAAATATTATTTTCAATTGTGGTTTATCATCAGATACAGAATATAGTTCTCTGGGCTATACAGTAAGGTCTTGTTGTTTGCCCATTCCATATATAATAGCATACGTCTGCTAACCCCAACCTCCCACTCCATCCCTCCCCCAGCCCCTCCCCCTTGGCCACATAGCTCTGTTCTCTATGTTCATGTTTCTGTTTCCTAGATAAATTCATTTGTGTCATATTTTAGATTCTACATATAAATGATGTCCTGTGGTATTAGTCTTTCTCGTTCACTTGGTGTGATAAGCGCTAGTTGCATCCGTGTTGCTGTAAATGGCATTATTTGGTCCTGTTTATGGCTGAGTAACATTCCATTGTGTATATACATACCAGATCTTCCTTATCCATTCCTCTGTCAATGGGCATTTAAGGTGTCTCCGTGTTAGCCCAGCATTCAGAGGTGGGTCTGGGGAGGGTGCTCAAGACCTTTGTCATATTGAAGAGCAGGAAAGCAAACACATGCCCAGGCAGGCATCACATGGGTGTTTATCAGATGCTCTATTGGCACAGAACTGCTGTGACTGCCTGCTGTGACTGCTATCAGCATCCCCCAACTCTCACCTCAAGCATCAGTGCAACCTAGAGACCCCAGAGGATAAAGGATCCACGGAAAGAGAGCCACTGGCCTCTCTAGAAGGTGTGCTTAGCTTAGAGGAATGGATTATACATAAATATTCAGGAAAGCTAGGGTGGCTGGAAACAATTAAGATTCATTTAATTCAAGGAGAGAATATCTAACAGAGCCCCTGCTACACACCAGGTGGACTGGATGAGGAACACAGGTGTGTTTGCCCTCAAAATGATCACGGTCTCCTCTGGCTGCTTGTCTGCTCCCCTTCTTCCCCATCAAAGGGGATCAGGGGTCCAGTCAGCACCCATCAGAGTTTAACCTAAGATTTCAGAGGTGCAAGGTCTCACTCCTTTATGACTCACAAAGTAAGAATAAAGATGCAGGTGTCAGTGAATGGGTTTCCCAGCATGAGAAGACACATCTGTCATATAAAGCCCAAAGGAGGGGTGGAGGAAGTGAGGTGGGGGGTCAGGGAGTGAAAGCCTGTCTCAGCCTCTAGATTAAGCCTTTCTACACATCGTGGACTTGCCAGTCCCTTGAGCTAGTTGGAATTTCTGAAAGTGTCATCAGCTGGGTCCTGGCTCTTGTTGTTTCTGAAGCTTGAGAGGCAGAGAAGAGCCCTGTGAACACCATGGGGTCCAGAAGAGTTGAGCCTATGAAAACGCCCTGGGCTTTTTGGAGAGAGGAGAGCAGTGGGTCTCATCTGCAGGACAGTCAGCTCAGGAAAGAAAGACTAGAACCAGGAGCAACCCCCACAAATCCCATGTGAGATGCCAGTGCCCCCATGACCCCTTCCCCAGACAGGAGCACTCCCACCCCATGCTTCCACCTCAGAATACTTCCAATCTTACATAAACTGAGATGAAAATTCTGACTCATGCTCCAGGATTCTGGTGACAATTTTGAAAAGTCTGGCCAGGGCTGCCAATATATGTGGCCAGACCTGACTGCCAGTGGAAAAAAACATACTGGTGGTTTAACTAAATTGACCTTTTGGTGATATGGCAAAGTTAATTATTGCTATGGACAACCCAATTACACGTATTGATACAGCCTATAATGAACTCTATTGTCTGTAAGTACCTAGAATTTTAAACAGGTTACTCAACTTTTCTCAGCCCCACTTTTTTCCCTAGATCTTAAGGAGCAAATGGAACATATCTGGCACAATCAGAAAAGTGTATAAGGATCTCCCCTGTAGCATTTTGAATAATAGCAAAACATTGTTACATATGCATCCAAAGGTGTATCTATAGTACATTCAGATACATCATTGAAAAAGATATAGTCTGCACATTGGCATGGAAAGCTGCTTATGATATATGTGTGAAATGGGAATAAAACTAGGTTACGTGATACCAGGAGCCCCATATAAATGTGTGTGTGTGTGTATGTGTGTGTGTGTGTGTGTGTGTGTGTGTGTGTATGTTTACAAATGCAGAGGAGGGTTCACCCACTTCTTAGAGTTATCTCTGGTAAATGTGGGGGAAGGGTGGAAAGAGGTTTATATATATTTCTGTATTGCTTTATTTCTGTTTTACAGCCAGTTTGCGGGCTTTCTTTATAATTTAAAAAGCATGATAAATATATTTACATTTTAGGAAAAATAACTCACTCATTTTTTCATGTGAAGACAGCGCACACAGAGGCTTTACACAGGCCTGGACCTGGGGGAGCGTCTCCCTGACGGCACCTGCTGCTGTCACTACTATGCTGCCTTCCTTTGTGTCCCACTCCATCAACTTTCATCTTTATGGAGACATTACTTTCTTAGTGAAGCTTTCCCCACGCTCCCTGTTTGTATGGCCGACTCTTTCACCACACACACACACATTCTACACCTCTTCCCTGTTTGACTCTGTCCTTGGGACATCACTGCCTCATGTGCTTTATTATTTATTTTTTGCTTTGTGTACCATCTCTTTCCTCCTGTGGGAATGCTAGCTCTAAGAGAGCAGGATACTTGAGTCAACTTTGCTCAAGCCTGCTTCTCTAGTACCTAGAACAGGGCCAGCATGTAGGAAGCCCTCAAAAAATGTTTGTAAAATGACTCACAAGGCATGCCTTAGAATGTCATTGCAAACACGGGATCAGGTCATCTACATGCAATCAAAACTGAGCCAGAAGTGACATAAATATTAGAAATGGCAGATAAGGACTTTAAAAGAGTCACTATAATTTTATTCCATATGTTTAAAGAGTTAAGCAGAGGTAGGAAAGATATTAAAAACATCAAATCAAACTTTATTGTATTTCTCAATAAGCTAAATATCAGTGCAAGATAAATAAGAAAAATGACTACAATTGCAAAAAAAACAGTAATAAAAAGAAAATCTTAGAAGCAGTCAAGTTATTAAAATAGAATTCTATACTCGGAAAAAGTAGCTTTCAAAAATAATAGCAAAATAGAGACTTTTTCAGAACTACAAAAGCTGAAAAAATTTATAACCAGCAGATCTGCATTACAAAACATAGTAAGGGAGTCATTCAGGCTTAAAGAGATAATACCAAATGGAAACAGAAACATGTGCACAGATTGAAGAGCAGTGGAAATGGTAATATGAGTGATGACATAAGGATTTTAAAATTATTTAAATGTCCATTAAAAGTAAGTGATTGTTCAAAAGTCATGACAATGTAGCATGGGGTTTAAAGCATGACAAGGTGGAATACATGACAACAGTCACATAAAGATTGGGGGGAGAGGTACAGGCGTACACTGCTTGCTATAAGATATTATAGGTAAGTTGAATAAAATCACTTGAAGTTAAACTATAATAAGCTATAAATGTATACTTTGAACTCTAAATTCACCACTAAAATGAAGAGTAATTTTAAGTAAACCCAAAAAAAGAGCTAGAAAGGAATAATAAAACTTTTCAATCAATTCAAAAGAAGGCAAGAAAAGAGAAAAAGAGGAAGAAAGAATCAGTGGGTCAAATAGAAAACAAATAGCAAGATGATGGATTTAAAGCTAACCATATAAACAATGACAGTAAATATAAAACAAATGTTCTTTTTAAAATTTTAATAGCATATTTTATTTAACTCAAAATACCCCAACTATCTTAATTTCAGTATGTAATCAATGTAAAAATTACTAATGAGATAACTGGTATTTTTGGTACTAGGTCTTTAAAATACAATGCTGCTGCTGCTGCTGCTAAGTCACTTCAATCATGTTGGACTCTGTGTGACCCCATAGACCGCAGCCCACCAGGCTCCCCCATCCCTGGGATTCTCCAGGCAAGAACACTGGAGTGGGTTGCCATTTCCTTCTCCAATGCATGAAAGTGAAAAGTGAAAGTGAAGTTGCTCAGTCTGACTCCTAGCGACCCCATGGACTGCAGCCTATTAGGCTCCCCAGTCCCTGGGATCCTCCAGGCAAGAACACTGGAGTGGGTTGCCACTGCCTTCTCCGAAAATACAATGCAAATGTTCTTAATATCCCATTGAAAGGTAGAGATTGTCAGAATGACCAACTACACGCTGCCTACAAGAACGTCACTTCAAATACTAATAGCAATTAAGTTAAAATGATGGAAAAAGATTAATGGTGCTCACACTGATGAAAAGAAAGTAATTACTTATATTAATATCACACAAAGTAGATTTCAGAAGAAATAATATTAATTGGGGTAAAGGGGTTATTTCATAACGACAGAGGAAATCAGTTCATCATGAGGAAATTACAATATGAAATATGTATACACATAATAAACGAGCTTTAAAATATATGAATCAAAGATTGATAGAACTACAAGGAGAAACAGATAAATACAGAATGATAGAGATTTCAATATCCTATTCTTGATAACTGATAGAACAGAACTAGAAGAGAGAAAACTAGTAAGGACACGGAAGGTTTTTAAAAATACTAGCAACCAACGATGTAGCTGACATTTATAGAACACTCCATACAAGAGCAGCAGAATATTCATCTTTTTCAAATGCACACAGAATGTGAATCAAGACAGGTAAATGGGCCATAAAACAAATCTCAATTAATATCAAAGGATTTTCATACAAAAGGAGTTTCTGATGATAGTAGAATTAAAACATAAATCAATTAACAAAGGATCACTGGCAAATCTCCCAAAATCTGGAAACTCAGCAACATACTGCAAAATAAGCCAAGGGTCAAAGGAGAAATCATAAGGAAAATTAGAAAGCATTTTGAACTGAATTAATATGAAAGCATAACATGTCCATGTGTAGGATATTGCTAAACAGTACTGAGAAAAAAATTTTTTATACTAATCCAAAATACTAGAAGAGAAGACAGGTCCCAACTCAATGACTTCTGATTTTACATTAAGAAACTCTATGGGGGGAAAGCAAACTAAACAATGGTAGTAGAAGAAAGGAAGCAGCAAATATTAGAGTAGAATCAATGGAATAGAAAACAGACAAGCAATAGAGAAAAACCAGTGGAATGAAAGCGGTTCCTTGCAAAGATAAATGAAATTGATATATCTCAAGACAGAGTGCTCAGGAAAAATGAAAGAGGAGATATAAGTTACTAACATCAGGGATGAGAAGGGGTGATACTCATACAGATTTCACAGATATTCAAAGGTTAACAGAGGAATTGTTATTGTATTCATTTCCTAGGGCTACCATAAAAAAGTATCACAAACTGGACAGCTGAAAACAACAGAAATGCATTCTTTCATGGTTCTGGAAACTAGAAGTCCAAATTCTAGGTATCAACAGGACCATTTTCCCTCTGAGACTGAGTAGAACCCTTCCTGGGCTCTCTTAGCTGCTGGTGGTAGCCAGAGATTCTTGGCAGTCCTTGCCTTGCCGGTTGCCACCCCAGACTTCGCCTGTGTCATCATGTGGCATTTCCCTTATGTCCATGTATCCTTCTTCTTCCAAAGACATTAGTCACATTAGATCTAGGGATCACCCTAATCCAGTGTGACCTCTTCTTAGTTAATTCCATCTGCAAAGAATCCCATTTCCAAATAAGGTCACAGTGGACATGAATTTCAACCTAGCATAATCATGAACAACCTTGAGCCAATAAATTTAACAAGTTAGATGAGATGGTCAAATTCCTTAAAAGATACAAACTGTCAAATGTCACTGAAGAAGAAATAGATAACTTGAGTAGCCACATAGTTATTAGAGAAATTAAAGTTGTAAACAACCCCTTTCCACCCCTCCTCCCCACCCCAAAAAAAAACAGAGAACAGAAAACAAAAATCTCCAGGACCAGATGATGTAGTGATGCCAGTGATGTAGATGATCTGGTGATGCCAATAGATAGTTCATCAGTAAATTATACCAAATATTTTAGAAAGAAATAACACCAAATAACTACAAATGCTTCCAGAATACCAATTCTATAAATTGAAGAGGAAAGATTTCTTCCATTCATTCTGAAGCCAGTCTTGATACCAAGCCCTATACCAAAACCAGGTAAAGAAAACTATTGATAAACATCTTTCATGAATATAGGTGCTAATTTCTCAAGAAAATTTTAGTTAATTAAATCCAAAACATCTAATAAGGATAATTCCTTTGACCACAATTATTATTTTGACTGTAAAATTAATATATAATTATATATATATTATATATAATATTTGAATATAATATAATTTTTGAATATATATATTCAAAAATATTCTGTAATATAATATTTGAAAATCAACCCATATAATTTACCATACTAACAAACTAAAAATGAAAATCCATATGGAAATACCCCAAATCTTAAATAGCCTAAACAGTGTTGACAAAGTAGAACAGAGCTGTAATGGTGTGAAGATAGACAAATAGATCCCTGGACTAGAATAGAGAATCCAGAAATAGAACCACATGTAGTAAACTGATTTTTCATCAAAATACAATGGCAATTCAGTAAAGTACTCTCTTTTCAACAAAAAGTGTCAGAACAATGGATACACATATGCAAAAAAGTTCTTCAATCCATATTTTGTGCTAATATATAAAAATTGTACTAAATATAAAAATTAATGCAAAATACTTCATAAACCTAAATGCAAAGCCTATAACTATAAAAATTCTAGAAGACAACAGAGGAGAAACCTTTGACATCTTGAGTAAGGCAAAGATATTTTGGATGCAACACCAAAAACACAGCACATAAAAAATTAATGAACTGGACTTCATCGAAATCAAAAACTTCTGTTCTTCCAATGGTATCATGGACTGGAATGAAATATTTGCAGATAATATATGTGATAAAGGACTAGTATGCACAACATATTAAGAATTCTCTTGGTCCTCTGTAATCACCTATATGGGAACGGAGTCTAGAAGAGAACAGATATACACATATGTGCGGCTGATTCACCGCTGTACAACAGGAACTAACACAACCTTGTAAATCAGCTATACACCAATAAAAAAGTATTAAAAATAATTCTCAAAACTCAATAATAAGAAAGCAAACAACATAAAACTTAAAATGGGAAGAAGATTTTAACAGACACTTCATCAAAAAGGATACACACATATCAAAGTAAAAAAATGCTCAACATCATTAGTCGTTAGGAAAATGCAAATTGGAACCACAACAGGAAACCACTAAACACCCGTTAAGATGGTTAGAGATTGCACACGTGTTGGTAAAAATGAGCAGGAACTAGGATTCTCATAGCTTAATATTGGCAATGTGAAATGCAACATCTAACTTTGAAATAAGTTTTACAGTTTCTTAGAAAGTTCGTCATTTGATCCAGCCATTCTCTTCCTAGGTATTCACTCAAAAGAAATGCATGAGTTCATGCAGATATGTGTACAAAAAAGTCCTCAGAAGATTTATTTATAACCATCCCAAACTGGAGACATTCCAACTGTCCACCAACAGGTGAGAAGACGAAGTATGTCACTGCATACTCTTCGGCAGTGAGGAGGAATTAGGCATGATTCCAGTTACGTAAAATTATGTAAAACTGAAGAAAATGCAAACTAATTCATAGTGCCCAATAGCAGACCAGTGGGTGCCTAGGGTGGGGGAGGGGTGGGGAAGGAGTAGGGAGGGGTAGGCATAGGAGGTGGATTGCCAAGAGGCATGAGAAAACTTGATGGTGGCTCAGCCTCTTGATGGTTGTCATGATTACATAGGTGTTTACATAGATCAAGATAATAAATTTTATCAGTTAAATATAGGTAGTTTATTTTGTCAGTTATACCTCTATTAAGCTATTTCTATTTTAAAGTCTCAAAACTTTGACCACATATTTTAAGCAATACAAATAATTATATATATAAATCCTAGCATGTATTTTTTAAATGCTAGTTATGATGTCTTTAGTAAATACTGTTCTTCTGCCATCTTTCTATTTATTTACCTCTTTGGGAGGAATTAACTAATATGCAAATTGCATAGATATTAAATGTATAACCCTTTCATGGATCACAGCACTTGTCATGGAAAAGGTGCTTGCATAACTCAGTGAAGTTATAAGCCATGCCATCAGGGCCACCCAAGATGGATGGATCATAGTGAAGAATTCTGACAAAACGTGGTACACTGGAGGAGGAAATGGCAACCCACTCCAGTATTCTTGTCTGGAGATTGCCATGGACACTGTGGAAAGGCAAAAATAAATGGGACCAGAGGAGAGCCCTCTGGGTCACAAAGCGTCCAATATGCTACTGGGGAAGAGCAGAAGGCAATTACTAATAGCTCTGGAAAGAATGAAATGACTGGGCCGAAGCAGAAATGACTCTCAGTTGTGGATGTGTCTGGTGGTGAAAGTAAAGTCCAATGCTATAAAGAGCAATATTGCATAGGAACCTGGAAAGTTAGGTCCATGAATCAAGGTAAATTGGGCAGGGCCAAGCAGGAGAGGGCAAGAGTGAACATAGACATCTTAGGAATCAGTGAACAAAAATGGGTGGGAATGGGTGGATTTAATTCAGATGACCATTATATCTACTACTGTGAGCAAGAATCCCATAGAAGAAATGGAGTAGCCCTCCCAGTCAACAAAAGAGTCAGAAATGCAATACTTGGGTGCATTCTTAAAAATGACAGAATGACCTCAGCTGGCTTCCAAGGGAAACCATTCAACATCACAATTAATCTAAGTCTGTACCCCAGATACTGATGATGAAGAAGCTGAAGTTGACTTGCTATGTGACTTGCTAAGTGACTTCTATAACACCATCTAGAACTAACACCAAAAAAAGATATCCTTGATTCAGGTGGCAAAAAAACACATGAAAAGATGCTCAACATTGCTCATTATTAGAGAAATGCAAATCAAAACCACAATGAGATATCACCTCCCACACAGAATGGCCATCATTAAAAAGTCTACAAACTAAATGCTGGAGAGGAGTGGAGAAAAGGGAACCCTATTGCACTGTTGTGAGAATATAAGTTGATACAGCCAGTGTGGAATATGGTATGAAGATTCCTTAAAAAACTAGGAATAAAACCATCACATGACCCAGAAATCCCACTCCTAGGCATATACCCTGAGGAAACCAAAATTGGAAAAGACACAAGTATCCCACTGTTCATTGCAGCACTATTTACAATAGCTAGAACATAGAAGCAACCTAGATGTCCATTGACAGATGAATGGATAAGGATGTTTTGGTACCTATACACAATGGAATATTCAGCTCACTCAGTCATATCCGACTGTTTGCGACCCCATGAATCGCAGCACGCCAGGCCTCCCTGTCCATCACCAACTCCCAGAGTTTACTCAAACTCATGTCCATCAAGCCGGTGATGCCATCCAACCATCTCATCCTCTGTTGTTCCCTTCTCCTCCTGCCCCCAATCCCTCCCAGCATCAGGGTCTTTTCCAACGAGTCAACTCTTCACATGAGGTGGCCAAAGTATTGGAGTTTCAGCTTCAGCATCAGTCCTTCCAGTGAACACCCAGGACTGATCTCCTTTAGGATGGACTGGTTGGATGTCTTTGCAGTCCAAGGGACTCTCAAGAATCTTCTGCAACATCACAGTTCAGAAGCATCAATTCTTCGGCGCTCAGCCTTCTTCACAGTCCAACTCTCACATCCATACGTGACCACTGGAAAAACCATAGCCTTGACCAGACAGACGTCTGTTGGCAAAGTAATGTCTCTGCTTTTTAATATGCTATCTAGGTTGGTCATAACATTCCTTCCAAAGAGTAACCGTCTTTTATTTTCATGGCTGCAATCACCATCTGCAGTGATTTTGGAGCCCCAAAAAATAAAGTCTGACACTGTTTCCACTGTTTCCCCATCTATTTGCCATGAAGTGATGCGACCAGATGCCATGCTCTTAGTTTTCTGAATGTTGAGCTTTAAGCCAACTTTTTCACTCTCCTCTTTCACTTTCATCAAGAGGCTTTTTTAGTTCCTCTTCACTTTCTGCCATGAGGGTGGTGTCATCTGCATATCTGAGGTTATTGATATTTCTCCCGGCAATCTTGATTCCAGCTTGTGCTTCTTCCAGCTCAGCGTTTCTCATGATGTACTCTGCATAGAAGTTAAATAAGCAGGGTGACAATATACAGCCTTGATGTACCCCTTTTCCTATTTGGAACCTGTTTGTTGGTCCATGTCCAGTTCTAACTGTTGTTTCCTGACCTGCATATAGGTTTCTCAAGAGGTGGGTCAGGTGGTCTGGTATTCCCATCTCTTTCAGAATTTTCCACAGTTTATTGTGATCTACACAGTCAAAGGCTTTGGCATAGTCAATAAAGCAGAAATAGATGTTTTTCTGGAACTCTCTTGCTTTTTCGATGATCCAGTGGATGTTGGCAATTTGATCTCTGGTTCCTCTGCCTTTTTTAAAACCAGCTTGAACATCTGGAAGTTCATGGCTCACATATTGCTGAAGTCTGGCTTGGAGAATTTTGAGCATTACTTTACTAGCGTGTGCTGCTGCTGCTGAGTCGCTTCAGTCGTGTCCGACTCTGCACGACCCCATCGATGGGAGCCCACCAGGCACCCCCATCCTTGGGATTCTCCAAGCAAGAACACTAGAGTGGGTTGCCACTTCCTTCTCCAGTGTATGAAAATGAAAAGTGAAGGTGAAGTTGCTCAGTCGTGTCTGACTCAGCGACCCCATGGACTGCAGCCTACCAGGCTCCTCCTCCATGGGATTTTCCAAGCAAGAGTACTGGAGTGGGGTGTCATTGCCTTCTCCTACTAGTGTGTGAGATGAGTGCAACTGTGCAATAGTTTGAGCATTCTTTGGGATTGCCTTTCTTTGGGATAGGAATGAAAACTGACCTTTTCCAGTCCTGTGGCCATTGCTGAGTTTTCCAAATTTGATGGCATATTGAGTGCAGCACTTTCACAGCATCATCTTTCAGGATTTGAAATAGCTCCACTGGAATTCCATCACTTCCACTAGCTTTGTTCGCAGTGATGCTTTCTAAGGCCCACCTGAATTCACATTCCAGGATGTCTGGCTCTAGGTGAGTGATCACACCATCGTGATTATCTGGGTTGTGAAGATCTTTTTTGTACAATTCTTCTGTGTATTCTTGCCACCTCTTCTTAATATCTTCTGCTTCTGTTAGGTCCATACCATTTCTCTCCTTTATAGAACCCATCTTTGCAAGAAATGTTCCCTTGGAATCTCTAATTTTCTTGAAGAGATCTCTAGTCTTTCCCATGCTGTTATTTTCCTCTGTTTCTTTGCATTGATCGCTGAGGATGGCTACCTTATCTCTCCTTGCTATTCTTTGAAACTCTGTATTCAAATGGGAATATCTTTCCTTTTCTCCTTTGCTTTTCACCTCTATTCTTTTCACAGCTATTTGTAAGGCCTCCTCAGACAACCATTTTTCCTTTTTGCATTTCTTTTCCATGGGGATGGTCTTGATCCCTGTCTCCTGTACAATGTCACGAACCTCCATCCATAGTTCATCAGGCACTCTGTCTATCAGATCTAGTCCCTTAAATCTATTTCTCACTTCCACTGTATAGTCAAAAGGATTTGATTTAGGTCATACCTGAATGGTCTAGTGGTTTTCCCTACTTTCTTCAATTTAAGTCTGAATTTGGCAATAAGGAATTCATGATCTGAGCCACAGTCAGCTCCCAGTCTTGTTTTTACTGACTGTATAGAGCTTCTCCATCTTTGGCTGCAAAGAATATAATCAATCTGATTTCGGTGTTGACCATCTGGTGATGTCCAAGTGTAGAGTCTTCTCTTGTATTGTTGGAGGAGGATGTTTGCTATGACCAGTGTGTTCTCTTGGCAAAACTCTATTAGCCTTTGTCCTGCTTCATTCCATACTCCAAGGCCAAATTTGCCTGTTACTCCAGGTGTTTCTTGACTTCCTAGTTTTGCATTGAATTCCCCTATAATGAAAAGGACATCTTTTTTGGGTGTTAGTTCTAGAAGGTCTTGTAGGTCTTCATAGAAACATTCAACTTCAGCTTCTTCAGTGTTACTGGTTGGGGCATAGGCTTGGATTACCATGATATTGAATAGTTTGCCTTGGAAACAAACAGAGATCATTCTGTCATTTTTGAGATTGCATCCAAGCACTGCATTTTTGACTCTTTTGTTGACGATAATGGCTACTCCATTTCTTCTAAGGGATTCCTGCCCACAGCAGTAGATATAATGGTCATCTGAGTTAAGTTCACCCATTCCAGTCCATTTTAGTTTACTGATTCCTAGAATGTCAACATTCACTCTTGCCATCTCCTGTTTGACCACTTCCAATTTGCCTTGATTCATGGACCTAACATTCCAGGTTCCTATGCAATATTGCTCTTTACAGCTTTGGACCTTGCTTCTATCTCCAGTCACATCCACAACTGGGTGTTGTTTTTGCTTTGGCTCTATCCCTTCTTTCTTTCTGGAGTTATTTCTCCACTGATCTGCAGTAGCATATTGGGCACCTACCGACCTGGGGAGTTCCTCTTTCAGTATCCTATCATTTTGCCTTTTCATACTGTTCATGGGGTTCTCAAGGCAAGAATACTGAAGTGGTTTGCCATTTCCTTCTCCAGTGGACCACATTCTGTCAGACCTCTCCACCATGACCCGACCGTCTTGGGTGGTCGCACAGGGCATGGCTTAGTTTCATTGAGTTAGACATGACTGTGGTCCGTGTGATCAGATTGGCTAGTTTTCTGTGATTATGGTTTCAGAGTGCCTGCCCTCTGATGCTCTCTTGCAACACCTACCGTCTTACTTGGGTTTCTCTTACCTTGGACGTGGGGTATCTCTTCACAGCTGCTCCAGCAAAGCGCAGCCGCTGCTCCTTACCTTGGACGAGGGGTATCTTCTCACGGCCGCCCCTCCTGACCTTGATCGTGGTCCTCTCGGCCCTCCTGCACCTGCGCAGCCACTGCTCAGCCATAAAAAGGAATGCATTTGAGTCAGTTCTAATGAGTTGGATGAACCTAGAGCCTATTATACAGAGTGAAGTAAGTCAGAAAGAGAAAGATAAATATATACTAATGCATATGTACGGAATTTAGAAAGATGGTACTGAAGAATTTACTTGCAGGGCAGCAATGGAGAAACAGATGTAGAGAACAGACTATGGATACGGGGAGAGGGGAGGAGAGGGTGAGATGTATGGAGAGAGTAACATGGAAACTTACATTACCATATGTTAAATAGATAGCCAATGGGAATTTGCTGTATGTCTCAAGAAACTCAAACAGGTGCTCTGTATCAAACTAGAGGGATGGGATGGGGAGGGAGAAGGGAGGGAGGTTCAAAATGGAGGGATATTACCTATACCTATGGCTGATTCATGTTGAGATTTGACAGAAAACAACAAAATTCTGTGAAGCAATTATCCTTCAATTAAAAATGAATAATTTTTTTAAAAAAGGTGTCCTTTTTAACATAGGGGACTGGAATGCAAAAGTAGAAAGTCAAGAAATACCTGGAGTAACAGGCAAATTTGGCCTTGGAGTACAAAATGAGGGAGGGCAAAGGCTAACAGAGTTTTGTAAAGCGAATACCCTGGTCATAGCAAACACCCTCTTCCAATAACCCAAGAGACGACGCTACACATGGACATCACCAGATGGTCAATACGGAAATCAGATTGATTATGTTCTTTGCAGGCAAAGATGGAGAAACTCTATACAGTCATCAAAGACAAGAACTGGAGTTGACTGTGGCTCAGATCATCAGCTCCTTATTGCAAGATGAAGGCTTAAATTGAAGAAAGTAGGGAAAACCACTAGACCATTCAGGTATGACCTAAATCAGACCCCTTGTGATTATATAGTAGAGGTGACAAATAGACTCAAGTGATTAGATTTGATAGACTGCCTAAAGAACTATGGATGGAGGTTTGTAACTTTGTACAGAAAGGAAGAAAATGAAGTAGCTCAGTCATGTCTGACTCTTTGCGACCCCATGGACTGTAGCCTGTCAGTCTACAGAAATCCATGGGGATTTTCCAGGCAAGAATACTGGAATAGGTTGCCATTTCCTTCTCCAGTGGATTTTCCCGACCCAGGAATTGAACCCGGGTCTACCCACATTATAGGCAGACGCTTCACCGTCTGAGCAACCAGGGAAGGCAATGACCAAAACCATCTTCAAGAAAAAGAAATGCAAGAAGGCAAAGTGGTTGTCTGAGGAGACTTTACAAATAGCTGAGGAAAGAAGAGAAGTGGAAGGCAAAGGAGAAAGGGAAAGATATGGTGAACCGAATGCAGGGTTCCAGAGATTACAAGGAGAGATAAGAAGGCCTTCTTAAATGAACAATGCAAAGAAATAGAAGAAAGCAATAGAATGGGGAAAGCCAGAGATCTCTTAAAAACTGGAGATTTTACCAAGAGAACATTTCATGCAAGGATGGGCACAATAAAGGACAGAAACAGTAAGGGCCTAACAGAAATAGAAGAGATTAAGAAGAGGTGGCAAGAAGAACTATATAAGGAAGGTCTTAATGACCTGAGTAACCACAGTGGTATGTCACTCACCTACAGGCAAACATCCTGGAGTGTGAAGTCAAGTGGGCCTTAAGAAGGATCACTACGAACAAAGCTAGTGGAGGTGATGGAATTCCAGCAGAGCTACTTCAAATCCTAAAAGATGATGCTGTTAAAGTGCTGCCCTCAACATTTCAGCAAATTTGGAAAGCTCAGCAGTGGCCACAGGACTGGAAAATGTCAGTTTTCATTCCAATCCCAAAGAAGAGCAATGCCAAAGATTGTTCAAACTATTTTACAACTGCACTCATTTCACATACTAACAAGGTTACACTCAAAATCCTTCAAGCTAGACTTCAGCAGTACACGCACCAAGAACTTCCAGCTGTACAAGCTGGATTTAGAAAAGGCAGAGGAACCAGGGATCAAACTGCCAACATTCGTTGGATCATGGAGAAAGCAAGGGAGGTCCAGAAAAACATCTACGTCTGCTTCATTGACTATGCGAAAGCCTTTGACTGTATGGGTCACAACAAAGTGTGGAAAAATTCTTCAAAAGACAGGAGTACTAGACTACCTTCCCTGTCTCCTGAGAAACCTGTATGCAGATCAAGAAGCAATAGTTAGAATCAGACATGGAACAATGGACTGGTTCAAAATTGGGAAAGGAATACAAGGCTGTATATTGTCACCCTGCTTATTCAACTTTATGCTGAGTACATCATGTGAAATGCTGGGCAGGAAGAATTATAAGCTAGCAGAAAGTAAAGAGGAACTAAAGAGCCTCTTGATGCATGTAAAGGAAAAGAGTGAGAAAGCTGACTTAAAACTCAACATTCAAAAAAATAAATTCATGGCATCTGGTCCCATCACTTCATGACAAATAGAAGGGGGAAAGTAGCAGCAGTGACAGATTTTATTTTCTTGGGCTCCAAAATCACTGCAGATGGTGATTGCAGCCATGAAATTAAAAAGACAATTGTTCCTTGGAAGAAAACCTATGACAAACCTAGACAGTGAATTTAAAAAGCAGAGACATTACTTTGCCAACAAAGGTCCATGTAGTCAAAGCTATGGTTTTTCCAGTAGTCATGTGTGGATATGAGATTTGGACCATATAGGAGGTTGAGCACCGAAGAATTGATGATTTCAAAGTGTGATGTCAGAGAAGACTCTTGAGAGTCCCTTGGACTGTAAGTATATCAAATCAGTCAATCCTAAAGGAGATCAACGCTGAATATTCACTGAATGGACTGATGCTGAAACTGAAGCTACAATCCTTGGGCCACCTGATGCGAAAGAGCTGACTCATTAGAAAACACCCTGATGCTGGGGAAGATTGAAGGCAAAAAGAGAAAGGGGACAGAGGATCAGATGGTTAGATAGCATCATGAACTCAATGGACAAAAATTTGAGTAAACTCTAGGAGATACTAGAGGACAGAGGAGCCTGGCCTATTGCAGTCATGAGGTCTCAAGGAGTCGGACACGATTTAGTGACTGAATGACAACACATAAATGTATAGCTTGATAACATTTTTGCACATTTCCAGAACCTGAAGAAGTTCCTTCATGTCCCTGCTCTGTTAATACTCCCCGCAATACAACTAGCATGTTGAAATCTTACACCAGAATTTAGTTTTGCCTGAGCTTCAAATAAGTGGAATCACAAGACGTACTCGTGTCAACCTTTTTTCATTTAACGTTAGGACTGTGAGATTCATCCATGTTGTTACACAGTCATTATTAAATCTTTTCCCTCATTTTCTCATACTTCACTGTATGACTATACCACAGTTTATTCATCTATTCTGCTGGTGAACATTTAGCCAATTTCCAGTTTGTCACCATCCTGCTGTTGTGAATAATCATACATGTGTTTTTGTGCCCAAACCAAGCCCTTGCTTCCTACCTTTAGTTCACATTTTCAGTTTTATGAGGAGGAGGTGGGCTCTGCTTCTCTCCAAGACTCATTAAGTGAGTGCTCCCCCAAATCCAGGGGGTTCAGAGGCTGGGTAGCCAGAACCAATGGCAAACATTGCCTACCAGTCCCTTGGTGGCTTATTACAGCAGAATTTATAAGAAGCAGTAATTAGAAGGATCCACACCATCCCAACATTCTGCCTACCTCCATGCCTCCCCCATTAAGAATAGTCAGCAAAATCAAGCCCTGAACCAAATCCAACTGCTGCCATGTTACCTTCCCTTGCATTCCCGTGTGGGTTCGTCTCAAACTCTACTTCTTGAAGAAGAAACACCCTCAAAGTCTGATAAGTTTGGGATTAATGCATCTTCCAGCCCCCCGTTGGAGATTCACGACCTACCTTAGCATATTAGGGATTCAGAGACACCCCCCAGGACATAATCTGTTTTTTTCTAGCATTTCCCAAATCGATTTTCAGCCTGCAGCCACAGGTTTCTATGGAGCCAGCGTATCAGGTAACATGCTTTAGGAAATAGTTCTGTGATCCTTGATATGCTTTTCCATGCTCTTCTTCAGATGTTCTTCCTCACACATAATAGTGATCACCAGACCATCGTGGCAGTGCAGAGGGCATGTCACACGTGGAAAGTGAGAAATTTAGGAAAAGACTTTGCCCCCAAATGCTTGGCATGCTGAAGATCTATTTTCAAGGACTGGTCTGCTTTAAAAATCCACAGCTTTCAATATGGAAGTTTTTCATAAAAGTCAGTGTTTTATTTTTTACAGGGTATCTATTGAGTCTCAGTTCCATAGTTTTGAGACACTCTAGCAGGCAGAAGGAGAGTAAAGAGTCCAGAGAGAGAAGATCTGAAAAAGAGGGAACATGGAGTTGGGGCAAACTGCCCTTCCCAGGTTAGACATACTAGTCACAACAAAGAGGAGCAGAGCCCTGGGCATCCCTTGATCAGGCTCTGGGACCTGGGACCAGAGAGAAGTAGTGGGAAAACCAATCTGCAGAGGAACTCACTCAAGGTGGGTGGGGCTGAAGAATTCTAGTTACAGGTGCATTTGCCATTGACCTAGGAGGCTGAAGCATCACAGTCCGCACTTACCCTAACCTCTTCCAAGATTGGATGTAATTTTATCATCGTCTCCAGTGCATTCTTAATCTTATAGAGGATACAAAAATTTTATTTTTACTATTTTAATCTTATTTTTATACTTAAAAAATTTTTATCAAAATATAGTTGATTTACAATGGCGTGTTAATTTCAAGTGTACGTCAAAGTGATTCAGATATATATATATATATATATATATATATATATATATATATATTCTTTTTTAGATTCTTTTTCCATTATAGGTTATTACAAGATAGTGGCTATAGATCCCTGTGTTATACAGTAGGTTCCTGTTGGTTATGTATTTTATATGTAGTAGTGCATGGATGTGTGTTAAGTCACTTCAGTTGTGTCTGACTCTTCACGACCCTATGGACTGCAGCCCACCAGGCTCCTCTGTCCGTTGGATTCTCCAAGCAAGAACACTGGGTGGGTTGCCATGTCTGCCTCCAGGGGATCTTCCCAACCCTGGGATCCAACCTGCATCTCCTATGTCTCCTGCATTAGCAGGCGTGTTCTTTAGCATTAGTGCCACCCGGGAAATCCATGTGTAGTAGCGGGTGTATTTTACTCCTAAGTTCCTAATTTACCCCTCCCCCTTTCCCCCTTTGGAAGCCATAAGTTTGTCTTCTATATGAGTCTATTTCTGATTTGTAAATAAATTCATTTGTATCACATTTTTAGATTTCACATAAAAGCAAACATCATATGATATTTGTCTTTTCCACTGTCAATTACTGCACTTAGTATAATAAGCTCTAGGTCTGCCCATGTTGTTGCAAATGGCATTATTTAAGTTTTTTAAATAGCTGAGTACTATTCCATTGTATATATGTACCATGTCTTTTTTACCCATTCCTCTGTCGAGGGACATTTAGGTTGCTTCCATGTCTGGCTACTGTAAATAGTGCTACTATGAACATAGGGGTGTATGTATCTTTTCAAATTAGTTTTCTCTGGCTATAGTCCCAGGAGTGGGATCAAGTTATAATCATCAAAACAGTATGGTCCTGGCACAAAAACAGACATATAGGTCAGTGGAACAGTATATGAGACAAACAAACTTCAGATTCACTGCTCTCTGCATTTTTTGAACTGAAGACCTTGTTTTCTTGAAAGATTCTTTCCTATATACCCTTCTCTTTTCCTCCTTCCCTCTCTGACTTTTGTGTTCATATCCATTTGGGTGAATGGTTGTGTGTTTGAGTGTATATGGGCACATGTGCATTTGTGTACACATAAGGATGTGTGTGTACATATGTGCTCATATATGTGTTTGTGTGTGTACACAATGTGAACTCATGTGGGGGGATATGCAGCCATGCACATGTGTACTAGGACCAATAGAAGGTTTGTGTTTTCATTGAAATTGCACACATTTTCATGATTTCACAGTGTTGTTCTGAATGCATTTCTTCCAACTCGACAAAGTCTAGCCATACGGCACAAGTCTCTCAGCCCATTTCCCCAGAAAAGTCCAAACTTATTTCAGTCTCCCTGAAAATGACTCTAAACATAATTAATCCACTTTTCCCTAAGCTCCCTGAACATTTTCCTGTTTCCAGATAATGTCTTGGAGATGGCCCAAGTTGGTGGAGTCATGAAGGGAACAGGATCTCTGGCATGGTCACATTTCAAAGATGCCACAGTTCAGCTCAGTTCAGTCACTCAGTTGTGTCCGACTCTTTGCGACCCCATGAATCGCATCACACCAGGCCTCCCTGTCCATCACCAACTCCCAGAGTTTACCCAAACTCAGGTTCATTGAGTCGGTGATACCATCCAGCCATCTGATCCTCTGTCGTCCCCTTCTCCTCCTGCCCCCAATCCCTCCCAGCATCAGGGTCTTTCCCAATGAGTCAACTCTTCAAGTGAGGTGACCAAAGTATTGGAGTTTCAGCTTCAGCATCAGTCCTTCCAATGAACACCCAGGCTTGATCTCCTTTAGGATGGACTGGTTGGAACTCCTTGCAGTCCAAGGGACTCTCAAGAGTCTTCTCCAACACCACAGTTTAAAAGCATCAATTCTTCAGTGCTCAGCTTTCTTTATAGTCCAACTCTCACATCCATACATGACCACTGGAAAAACCATAGCCTTGACCAGATGGACCTTTGCTGACAAAGTAATGTCTCTACTTTTTAATATGCTATCTGGGTTGGTCATAACTTTCCTTCCAAGGAGTATCTTTTAATTTCATGGCTGCAATCACCATCTGCAGTGATTTTGGAGCCCCCTAAAATAAAGTCTGACACTGTTTCCACTGTTTGCCCATCTATTTCCCATGAAGTGATGGGACCAGATGCCATGATCTTAGTTTTCTAATTGTTGAGCTTTAAGCCAACTTTTTCACTCTCCTCTTTGACTTTCATCAAGAGGCTTTTTAGTTCCTCTTCACTTTCTGCCATGAGGGTGGTGTCATCTGCATATCTGAAGTTATTGATATTTCTCCCAGCAATCTTGATTCCAGCTTGTGCTTCCTCAAAGATGCCTCAAAGGTAGGTTTATTACCTCAAGAGGAAAAAGAAAGCAAGCCTGGTTTCCACGGCTGCACCCCCCACATCTCCAGCCTCTCCATTGAAAGTGTTTCGCTCAGTTGTTTCCAACTCTTTGAGACCCTATGGTCTGTAATCCACCAGGCTCCTCTGTCCAAGGAATTCTCCAGGCAAGAATATTGGAGTGCGTTGCCATTTCCTTCTCCAGGGGATCTTTCTGATCCAGGGATTGAACCCAGGTCTCTTGCACTGCAGGCAGATCCTTTGCTATCTGAGCTACCCAGAAAGGCGCCTGCAAATCTGAAATGAATTCTGGGCCAACCCCAGGCAACCTCACATTCATTTGAGGCAACATCTTAAATAAGATTTCGTCCTGCAGCAAAGTTACCTGGCCTTTCCAGCCAGCTGAACTACGCTTCATCCCAGGATATTTTCCAGCAAAGGGAAGTGTGTTCTGAGAGCTAATTAAGGGTGTTTCAAAATGGTAAATGAAAGTGTGTTTCTGTTTGGAGGGTCTAGGGTAATGGGAGCTCAGCCTCTCCACCCAGGATTAATCTGCCTTGTGTTTGGAGAGGGGCAGACAGCACAAGGAGTGGGAGGCAGGCAGATTTGGGAGGGCAGGGCCGAGAGGAGAGCAAGGCGTTCTCTGCTGTTTATTAATTTTCTCTGATTGCTACCCAAAAGGATTTGAGAAGGTTTCAGTCACACGTGGCAACTTTTGCAAAACTAATGGATTAAATTATCCCCAAATCTACAACAGGGAAAGCTACCAAAAATAACAACAAACTTCAGCTCCGAGCTTCCAGAAGTTCTGCAGGTGGGGGTGGGGAAGCGTCCTGTATCAGAGATGTTCTTATTTCCCAGGAAGCAGAGTGGGTAAGGTGCCTCCTGAGCATCTGGCAGCCAGCACCATGCCCACACACAGTAAGTTCCTGCTAAGTGTGTGTTGATTGAATACTTGGGCCAAGAAGCCCGCAGGTTTTGCATGTGGGGAGCTTGCTGAAATTGTTATTTATGGTTGGTGAACAAAGCAATGTTTGGAACCCTTCCTTAAAAGGACTGCTTGAGGAATTTTAACTTGTCTGATTTCTTTAAAAAAAAAAAAAAAACTTTAAAAAAAATTATGAAATAGAACATAGAAAAATAAAATTGCACAAGACGTATGTGGACAATTTAATTAATAAATAAAAAGCATGCACTCATAACCACTGACCAGAGGGAGAAATGGAATATTACCACTCCCAGCCCCACGTGTCCCTCCTTTCCAGAGGAAATATACTATCTTACTTAGCCTAATAATTTCCATACTTTTTTTAAAAATAGTTTTTTATTTAAAACCTTAAAAATGCCACTACAATATTGTAAAGTAATTAGCCTCCAACTAATAAAAATAAATGGGGAAAAAAAAAAAACCCTTAAAATGTGGTTCTATTTTGCCTGGGTTTCAGTGAATAGAATTACATGCCTGTGTTCTTTGGGGTCCTCGTTCTTTCTCTTAGTATTACATTTGCAGGGTCTGCCATGTTTTCACAGCTGTAGTTTGGTCATTTGGTTGCTGCATTGTGCAAACCACACTTCATCCACACACCCTCTTGTCAAAGGACACTTGGGTTTTGTTCTAGTCCTTTGGCAGCCTGCCTGGGTTTTCAAGCCAACTCTGAACTCTCACTTCTGGTTGATACTTACTTGCTGAAGCTCTCTTGGCCACCAGGTCAGAGTTGCTCCATGGAAAACACCGTTGGTTTCTGCCCAGCAGCCCTAGGGCTCTGGCAAGGCTCTGTTGCCCAGCCCAGCAGTCAGTTCTGGGTACCAGTGACTGACCTGTGACCTCAGAGCTGAGGCTAGCTTGCTGGCTTAGCACCTCAACTTTGACTCAAGTTTTACTACACAGATGTATAGAACAGTCTTTTGGACTCTGTGGGAGAGGGCGAGGGTGGGATGATTTGGGAGAAGGGCATTGAAACATGTATATCATCATATGTGAAACGAATCACCAGTCCATTTTCTTATTCTAGTTTGTCTCTGCTCCCTGCTGTCTAGCTCTTGGGCTAAAATCAACCAGCCCACTCTGTAACTGTGGCCAGGCCTGGCCTCCCATAATTGACGCAAGGAATTCCAGCCCTTTGTCTGTCCTTTCCCTGAGTCCTGCTCTCTGCTTGGGCTCTTTGAATTGGATCACACAGGTTTATTAATTCTGAGGACGTGAACCGGAAAATGATTCATTGACTAGCCTTGATCAACTCCAAAGTTAGAAGATAGAAATGAAAAAGTTTCCCACCATCTCATGCAGCCACCATCTCAATTATTTCATTAAACAAGTTAGAGATATTGTTTTATCTCTCATCAAAATTGAATAACAAAGGATATTAGGTTCATTAATTCAGTCCACCAACATCACTGCACATTTAGCATGCCCCAGACACCCTTGTTAAGTACTTTGAATTTAATTATAAGTGAAGTGAAGGGAAAAACAATACGTGAAGGGTAGTTTTTTTTAATCACAGTTCCTATATTCTAAGGGTGGTACTAGAATTTGTATTTGGAATATCCATTAAGTTGTCTTACTTCTGCTAAGCTATGGCAGGGGGTGACCGGGAGGGGTGCAGACCACTGAGCACAGTCTCCAGAGAACCTGTCATCCTGGTGAATGGGTGGCGCAGTGATGAGGGAGATCACAGTGTCCGGAGCATCAGCGGAGGGCGGCTTTAACAGGGAGACTCTTGTGTGGGCTGGCATGGACCACAGGAAGCATGGCTGCCAGCCGCAATCAAGAATACTGATGGTTGGAGGAAAACTTCCAGAGATAGAGCCAGATGGAGGACTTCAGGAGCCTTGGTATCTGATCTTGAGAGGCTAGTTTTCTGCAGCTTTCTGTTCCTAGGTTTTTTATTAACCCAATGTTACCCTTGGCCTTTAATAGTGTTTCCCAAGACAGCCTGGCTTATTGTTAGTTGGGCTGCACAGAAGCAAAGGCTGGGGATGGGTCAGAGGGAAAGAAGAGGCAGGGGGTCCACTGGTACCAGCTCACTCAGAGAGCAGCTGAAGCAGGAGGTAGAGAAAGTTCGTAGGAGATGTTGAGCATCTGGGGGTCCTGCCTTCCTCCAGGCACACTCAGTGGGGCCTGAGTTACAGCCAGGTGACTTAGGCGTGTGGAGAACTTGGGCTTCTGGGCTAAACATAAATGAATATGGTGAAGTCCTGCCCTCAGGAGCTTAGAGTCAGGGTAGAGCAGCCAACCTGCAAATGGGCAGAGCACAAAGAGCTAGGTAGGAGGCTGTGTGCTGGAGCAGGGAGGGCGGTGCACCTGGGAAGGCTTCCTGGAGGAAGCGCGGCCCGGCAGGCAGTGTGCAGGTAGTTGGGAGCATGCCTGGGGTCATGGGCTATGCGGGGAGCAGCAGCAGGGGAGAGGAAGGGGTCAATATTTACGTGATGAGGAGCCAGCCCTCTGATCCCATGGGTTCCGTGCGCTGTCTTCCCTTTCTACGGAGCTCCAGGGCTCCGGATGGTGCCTCCCTGGAGAATGGACACAGGACACCAAACTTAAATGCCTCATATCTGTGCCTCGCGCAGCTCTTCTAGGATGCCGAATGGTGCAAGGGGCCAGCATCTTAGTCTGGGAGAACCTTTTGATTGCTGGTGGACCACGTGTCTGTCTAACCCTTGACCTGGTGACCACGAGGCTGCCCGTGCACGAGGCATCATGTGGCTCTGGCTCCCCCAGAGCTTAACCTCTCACTTCTCTTTCCTCCCCCAACTCTCTCCCACCCCACCTTCCCAGGGCTTTCTGGAGGATGTCCCTGATGGTATGCATTTTATGGCCACTGACCAGGCTCTGACCAAATCACCCAGTGAGATCCGAACTCCACATCACCTGCTGGGCTGGCTCCCTACTTGGTGCTCCTGGGCCACTGCTTGAAGCTGCTCTTCCTGCAAGTTGTAAATATTTCCAGATGCCACACTGACTCATGTGTTACTGCTTTCTTGAAATATGGACTCTTCTTTTTCCCATGGGCAGGGCTGTGCCGTAACTGAGGCACTTTTGAAGAAGAGGACAGTGGAATACATTTTCAGGGTCATTAGACTTTGAAAGGAAATAAATGGAGCCCTTGAAGCTGGCAATCCAACAGGCTGATGAAGTCCCCGACGCCACTGACTCCTCTTTGTTTGACTTAATTTTCCCATTTATGAACTGGAGATAACAATGTAGTTCCCAACGTCTACTTTCCTAAAAGGGTGTTAAAATCCAAACTTTTGGTAACCTCACCCCCAAAGTTCTCCATTTCTTAACATACAAATTCCTGACAGTGGTGCTCTGACTCTCCCAGTCACCAGCCTGATGTGCGTTTTTGACTCTTTGCCATCTCCCGTTTCCAAGTTGTCAGCCTCTGAGCCCTGCCCATGGTTCCCTGTGATCTGACCTCCATGCTGCCCACCAGCAGTTCTGCCCCAGGGTCACCAGCCACACTCACCCCTCGGCTGTCCCCGAACCTGCTTCCCCACCAGTCACCTCCTCAGTGGTTCTCTGCCAACCCCCTCAGAGACAGCTGCCAGAATCACCAGTCTGTTTTCACAGACTGTCCACTATACCCAATGGTCACCTGCACCCCCTGGGGAGATTCTGCCCCCAGGGGACACATGGCAGGGTCTGGAGACATCTGTTGACGTCACAACTGGGGAGCTCAGCAAAGAACCATCGGCCCCAAGTGTCAGTAGTGCCAAAGGTGAGGAACACTGTTTTCATCTTTGTGAAAAAACTTTAGTGGCTTCCTGGAACCTCTAAGAAAAAGTCCAAACTTACCCTGGCTTCAAGTGATCGCAAGGGGCATCAGGGCTATCTAGGCTACTCTCTTCACCGTGCACACTGGTTGTATGGTGTTTTCAGATTGTGATAACTCATTGAGCTGTTGTGCATTTTTCCAAGTGCATCTTTATTAACAGTAATTCCTATTTAGACTTTTTCTCAGACAGTCTCCTTAAAAGAATTGCCTGACTCACCTCAAGTCAGGAACTGCCAGTGGTCCTCTGAGTGAGCAAAGGAAACTAGCATTTGGAACTTGTTAAACCAAAGTAACGCTCGGTGGTGACTGCAGCTGCTCCTACAGCCTTGTAGAGAGTTGGCATGTCAACAGTTGTTTATTAAATGCACTTCGTTCTCATGAACTTTGGGTCCAGTCAGCGGTCAGACAGCAATCTAGCCAAGCAGCTGTGTAAAAAGTTTTCAGTTGCTGAAGCCAGACAAGAAACTCAGAGCCTCTCCTTGACACCCTTTAAGGGATTTTCTCCTCTGCCTCTCTACCTTGAAATGTATTCTAAGATGATGGAGAATCTGCAAAAAGGAACATGTGAAGCAAAATATCTGGAGGAGAGGCAGGAAGCTAGAGAAGCACTTTTACACAATTCCAGAGAGTAAAGACAAGTGATTTATAAAGTAAGACTTTCAGATTGGCAGCAGATTTCTTACATTGCCTGGAGACTAGAATATGGTAATTTAGGAACTATAGGCTATAAAAAGAGCAAACTTGCAACCCAAGTATCCTCTTCTCAGCCAAGACATTATTAAGAAATATATTTTATAATATCCAAGAACTTGGAGTATACATATTCCCCCCACAACTTCAGCTGCTCCATGGTACAGCTTCAATCAGAAAACTTGTATAAACTCCATCCAACAAGAAGCACCTCAGAGTCCTAACCAAATAAAAACTAACTCAAAACAAACACCTCAAAACAAACAAAAAACTGTGAAGTCCTCAGTTTGGAAGTACAAAGGCAAAAGTAAGCAAGATACACCAAGGTGTGTCTTTTCTCACTTAGCCACAATAGAATCCTTAAATTAAAAAAAGAAAAAGTAGAAGTTTTAAAAGCTATATTATCTAGTCACAAGTCAATAAAGCTGGGAAAAAATAAGAAAAAGAAGGACATAAAAAGCTTTATTATAAAATTAAGAGCTCACCTGTGGATCAAAGAGGAAATCACAAGTGAAATTATAAGTGATCAGTCTACAAAGCAATGTAAAAAAGTATACTTCTGTCAAAATCTATGTGCATAGCAAAAGTTATTTATGACTTTAAATGTCTTTTTTTTTTAAGAAAAAATCTAAAAATGAATGTTGTGTTTTTCTATAAAAAGGAGGGGGAAATACAGCAAAATAATCTAAAACAGTAAGAAGGAATTAAATAGAAAACAAAAATAATTTTGAGAGGATAAATAGTTCCTAAAGCTGGTCTTTGAAAAGATGGAGGCAGGGAGGGAAGAAGGAAAAATGGAAAAAGCACAAATAAATAATTCTAAGATAATAATTGGGCAACAAATTTAAGTCTCTAAGCAGAATGGATGATTTTCAGTGAAATATATATTAGCAAAATTAAGAAGAAATGGAAAACTTGAATAGACCAGTTACCATAGTTGAGATAGGAAAAGTGAATAAAAATCTTACCTCTAAAAAGGTTACTGGGAGCAAATGGCTTTTGAGTTTAGTTCTAGCCAACCTTTAAAGAACAGATAATTCCAATAACACATCATTCCAAGCTGTAGAAAACATTAAAGGTCTTCAAATTTATTTTATATGATTAATACAGAAACCTAACATAGTACAGAAGGAAGAAAAAAAAACTACAGCCTAATCTCATTCTGAATATAAAAACAAACATTTGACACAACGTATTGTTTCAGTCGTGTCTGGTTCTTTGCGACCCTGTGGACCGTAGCCCGCCAGGCTCCTCTGTCCTTGGAATTCTCCAGGCGAGAATACTGGAATGGGTTGCTGTACCTTCTTCCAGGTGATCTTCCTGATCCAGAGATCAAACCTTTGTCTCCTGTGTCTCCTGCATTGCAGGTGGATTCTTTACCAGTGAGCCACCAGGAAAGCCCGTTTGCTATAATAGTGGCAAATAAAATAGTAATGCCTCAGAAGAAATATACTATGGCTAAGTAAAATTTTTTGTAGAAATGCAGGCATGGTTCAAATTTCAGGAAATCTGTACGTAAGATTGATTACAACAACCCATTAAAAGACAAAACCCATAGTCATATTGACAGATGTTGAAAAGGCAGTTAATATAAGCTCAGAAGTCATTTTTCAAAGGAATTCTAAATAAGATAAGAGAAAGAATCAACTTAAATATGTTACAGACTGTTTACAGTTTCATTAGACAATAACATCCCAAACAGCAAATCACTAAAACCATTTTAATTACCATCAAAAAATAGACAGGATGCCAACTCTGTCATTTTTCTTGAACAATGTCTTGGAGATTTTAGCAAATGCAATTACAGAAGAAAATACAACTGGCACAAATATTAAGTGAGAAAAAATAAAATTTTCTTTTGCTGATGACATAATTTTTTACCTAAGAAACAAATTTAGTAAAATAACTAGATGTAAGAAAAATATACAAAAATTAATAGCTTTTCTCTAGGCTGCTTTTCATACAGAAAAAGAAATTAATAAAAAATACTCTGATTATAATTGTGACAAATCTATCAATGTAAAATTCATGTAAATAAATATGGTGAAAGTACAATAGCTATATAAAGAAAAAGTTAAAATATACTTGAAAGATATAAAATGACTTCTAAATAATAGAAGGTATATGTTTTTATAGATGGGAAGACCTAATACCATAAAGGTAATTCTCCCAAAGTTTTTATGCAATGTTACTATAATTTCAATTGAAATACTGACAAAATTTCTTCACTCTAAAATTAGATAAAATTATCTTAAAGTTCATTTGAAAGAATAAACAGGTGAAAGTAACCAAGTGAAATTTGGAAGAAAATTATGAGGACTTGTTTTTCTAATGATCCAAACACTTAAGTTACTGTACTAAAATCAAAATTATATTGGCAGAGGAATAAGCATACAGATCTGCTAGAAAAAAATATGATCAGGAAATAGATCCTCATTTCAAATGAGAATTTCATATATGACAAAGTTTGTATGTCAATGAGCATGGAGTCTATTTGCTGTGAGGCTCGGGGAACTCAAACAGGGACTCTGTAACAACCTAGAGGGTGGAATAGGGAGGAAGATAGGAGGGAGGTTCTGGAGGGAGGGGACATATGTGTACCTATGGCTGGTGCATGTTGAGGTTTGGCAGAAACCAACAAAATTTTGTAAGGAATTATCCTTCAATTAAAAACTAAATTAATTTTAAAAAATACTATTGAGTTGGTCGCATGTGTTATCGTTGGAGGGTAGGAGGGGACAGTACATCATGCAGTTGAAGCAGGGAAGACGAGAGAGAGGTGTGAGGCAAGCATATATCACAATGACAATAATAACAATGGTACTTACAATGCTCTCTCAGTGTGAGACACTGTTCCATGGGTGCAGATAGACATAGACATGGTATAGAAGAAGGTGATCAAGGGTATAGATGATATAGATGCAGTAGATACACATGCGTGCAAATCTTCCTTGACTTATGATGGGGTTATGTCCTGATAAGCTCATAGGAAGTTGAAAATAGCCTAAGTTAATACTCTTGACCTACTGAACATCATGATTTAGCCAGTTAAATCATGGGCTAAATCATAAACATACCATATATTCTATCTTCTAAATTACACATATATGTATTTTTTGGTAACACACCAACAGAGTAGATGCTATCAGATTCTATTACTGACCCATTTTACCAGAAGCTAAAACTACAGCACAGAGAATCAAGTTGTCCAAGTCCACACAGAGAATCAAGTTGAGTCCAAGGGTCAGGACTCAAGTCTGGCTGTCTGGTTCCAGAGTCTGTGCTCTTACCTAGTCATATGTTGCCCCTAAAAGAGAAAGGACTGCTCGAAGGACAAAAAGTATGAGGCAACTTCACCCATCAGGAGTGACCCCACACGAGCACCTCCCTGGATTTTGCTCCCTCAGCACTCCACCTGCCCCACCCCAGTTCCAGCCCTGCTGTTCACATAGACTTATTTATAGATGTATCTGTGCAGAAGAAATTTCAAAAAAAGACTTGTGTCTATGTTTATAGACCTGTAGGGATATATATGATGTTGACATGTGAAAAGGACAAGTTACAGTAATTCAATTTTGCTGAAAACAAACAGGTAACAAAATGTTGAACGAGGAGCTGTGTCATTTACTCTCAGATGATAGATATCAGAGCGCAAGAATCAGTTAAAAGACAACCCCATGGGGAATAAACTTTAAAAGCTACAAAACTAGGAGGATTTACAAGGAAGAAGAGGGTCTGTGAAGAGATTTCTTTGGCGAGAGCTACTGCCTTTTTGTGAACGCCCCCTCCACCCCGCCACCACGACTTTTCAAGGGGAGAGCATTGAGAGTGTCACCTGGCTCTCCCTCACCTAAGGAGAGCCAGCTTCAACAGAGCCTCAGGCCGGCCAGGTCTCCTGCCCCCAGACACAGTGAAGCATAGGACCCAACCACAACACACCCCTGAGACAACTGACTGCTGGGCACAACAGCAGGGAACACTACTTCCGTGGCATTTTCTGTGGCAGCAGCCCCTCTGCATGAGTTGGGTAGCACCCAGGCTCCCCTGGACAGGGCTGAGGGTGCTACAAGCCCAGGCCCCAGATGGGGAGCCTGCAAAAGGAATATCTCCTGGAGTTCAAAGGATGAATGGCCCCTTGTTGCATAGTCAGTGTCGATGGGTGGCCAACAAGCCTACACAAAGGGGGAGGACAGCAGCCCACCCAGGAAAGAGAGAGCAAGGAGGCCCTCCATGACCTAACGAAATGCTCCAGGGAGAAAGAGGTCACTTTATGTATTTATTTTGATTTATACTGGGTGATTTTTTATTGCAATATAGTTGACTATATTTACATATAACATAACTAATGTTATGTTAGACAAAGTGATTCAGTTATACACATATATGCAATCTTTTAAAATATTTTTAGTATTCTTTCCCATTATGGTTAATCACAGGATATTGAATATAGTTTTATTGTTGTTTATTCATCCTGTGTATAATAGCTTACATGTGCTAAACCCAACCATATCCTTCCCTCAAGCCATCCCCCTTGGCAACCACATGTCTGCTCTCTGTGCCTGTGAATCTGTTTCTGCTTCATGGATAGGTTCATTTGTATCATATTTCAGATTCCACATATAAGAAACACCAGCCCAAGCAAGAGTGCATGGAACCATCGGCATCAGCTCCAGCCAATAAAGAACTTCTCTGCCCCGCTTTGTCCTCCTACCTGTGGCCCTAAAAGTATGAAAGTGTGAGTGTTGGGTAGGGGGCGGTGGGAGGGGAGTGGTGGGTAGCAGAATGAGTAGAAATCTGAACTTTGAATTAACAATGCGTAACCCCCAAAAGATATAGCTACGTGTGTGTTTTGTGTTTTGTGAACAAGAAAGGACCATGGGACCAGGCAGGGATGGTGACTGTGACCTTTGGGAGAATAGGGGATGGGAGGAGGAAGCAAGAGAGCTAGAGAGAGTGGGTGCTGAGGCCAGGGTGGGATGGACAGAAGGGCTGAGCACCCCAGCAGGCACATCAAAATGGCTTCACAGTTTTGCCCAGGTCCTACCTGTCATATTTACTAAACTTCTGGCCACCCTGAAGGCTTGTGGAGAAGTCAGGAGCCCCGAGGACTGTCCTCAGCTCCCCAGTCTCCATGGTCAGCATCAGCCCACAAGGACTCCTAGGCCCTGAAAGGCTCAACCTTTTGGGTGGGCTGACTCTGCCAGACATGGTCACACTGGACCCTAGTCTTCCTATCTGTGTTGCAGAGCTAGCCAGAATCCTGGAAAGGGAAGAAAGGGAAAGCTTTCTCTGTGTGTCCTCCATACCCTTCAGTTCCTGATTCTATCACAGACAGCACTTTCCATATTTTATTAAAATCTTATATCTTATGTCTGCTTATTAGAAGCAGAAAATAAGTCCCTTAGGCAAGGGACAGTCATACTCATCTTTGCATATTCAATAGTTGACTCATGAGTACTAATAAATATTATTTGTCCTGAAACACAACCACATAGGTTTCTTGTTGGAAGATTCTGAACCAACTCAGTGACAGATGATAGCAAGAACACTTGTTTATGGCTGAGTTTTGTGGGATCAGCGGCGAGCACACAGTGCTCTGCCCCACCAGGACGTCCCAGTATCCCAGGGCCACATGGGCACTGCCCAGGGCCAGTGGTTCATCTCTCTCCTACTCTAGAACCCAAGTTGACCAACACTGTCTGATTTGTCTTCTGCTGTCACTAGTATCCAGAAGGGTGTGTCATAGGATTGAGTGAATGAAAAAATGAATGGATGGATTTTTTTTTTTCAGATGAAGATATTCATTCATCACTAGCCCTGACTACCCAATGGGCTCTTTTAATCCAAACTTTGTGTTTTTCATTTCTATATTTCAATAAGTCTATTTTCAAATCATTCTACTGAGTTTCCAATTTCTGGTACATTTGTTTTTGTTTGCTTGAAATTTTAGTTTTCTGATTGTTTGGAGGTTTGGGACGAGGGGTATTTTTTTGCTTCACAGTTTCAGTATCTTCTCTAATATCTCTAAAGATATTAAAGTTAACTTTTGAGGGGGTTAAAAATTGAGACAAGCCTAATGAATTTTCTAACTTTCTTCTTTATACTGAATTATAGTTGCTTAACAATGTTGTGCTAGTTTTGGGTTTATAGCAAAGTGATCCAGTTATACATATACATGTATCTATTCTTTTTCAAGATTGCTGGGAGAAATATCAGTGACCTCAGATATGCAGGCAACACCATCCTTATGGCAGAAAGTGAAGAGGAACTAAAAAGCCTCTTGATGAAAGTGAAGGAGGAGAGTGAAAAAGTTGGCTTAAAGCTCAACATTCAGAAAACTAAGATCATGGCATCTGGTCCCATCACTACATGGCAAATAGATGGAGAAACAGTCAAAACAGTGGCAGACTTTATTTTTGGGGGCTCCAAAATCACTGCAGATGGTGATTGCAGCCATGAAATTAAAGGACGCTTACTCCTTGGAAGGAAAGTTATGACCAACCCGGATAGCATATTAGAAAGCAGAGACATTACTTTGCCAACAAAGCTCCGTCTAGTCAAGGCTATGGTTTTTCCAGTAGTCATGTATGGATGTGAGAGTTGGACTGTGAAGAAAGCTGAGCACCAAAGAACAGCTGCTTTTGAAGTGTGGTGTTGGAGAAGACTCTTGAGAGTCCCTTGGACTGCAAGGAGATCCAACCAGTCCATCCTAAAGGAGATCTGTCCTGAGTGTTCATTGGAAGGACTGATGCTGAAGCTGAAACTCCCATACTTTGGCCACCTCATGTGAAGAGTTGACTCATTTGAAAAGACCCTAATGCTGGGAAGGATTGGGGGCAGGAGGAAAAGGGGACAACAGAGGATGAGATGGCTGGATGGCATCACTGACTCAATGGACCTGGGTTTGGGTAAACTCCAGGAGTTTGTGATGGACAGGGAGGCCTGGTGTGATGCGATTCATGGGGTCACAAAGAGTCGGACACGAGTGAGCAACTGAACTGAACTGATTCTTTTTCAAATTCTTTTTCCATTTAGGCTGTTACATAGTATTGAGCAAAATTATCTGTGCTATACAGTAGGTCTTTATTGGTTATCCATTTTAAATATAGCAGTGTGTACATGTCAATCCCAAACTTCCTATCTCTCCCCACCAAATTTCCCCCCAGTAACTATAAGTTCATTCTCTAAGTCTGTGAGTCTGTTTTTTTTAATAAGTAAGTTCATGTGTATCATTTTAGATTTTACATTTAAGAGAGATCATATGATATTTCTCTTTCTCTGTCTGACCTACTTCACTTGGTATGACACTCTGAGGAATCATTCATAGGCAAATTCTATCAAAAATTTAGATAATATCATTTTTAATTTATAGAGCATTCCATCCAAAAGCAAGAGAATACACATACTTCTCATGTACACATGGAACATTCTCCAGGATTGACCACATGCTGGGCCACAAAGCAAACCTTGGGAAATTTAAGAAAACCGAAATTATAACAGGTATCTTTTCTGATCACAACGTTATGAGATTAGATATAAACTACAAGAAAAAAAAACTATTAAAAAAAAAAAAACACAAACATGTGGCAGCTAAACAATACGCTACTGAACAACCAATGGATCACTGCAGAAATCAAAGAGGAAGTAAAAAAATACTTAGAGACAAATGAAAGCACAGTGATCCAAAACCTATGGGATGCAGCAAAGGCATTTCCAAGAGGGAAGTTTACAGGAATACAATCTTTCTCTAGAAAACAAAAAAAAATCTCAAATAAACAACCTAATCTTACACCTACAGCAACTACAGAAGGAACAAATGAAACCTTGAGTTAGTAGAAGGAAAGAAATCATAAAGATCAGAGCAGAAATAATGATAGTTTATGGAAGATTTCCATTTCTTGAAGATTGTCTTCTTTAGGTTGCTTATTTGCAAGTTTTCCCCAAATGTCTGGTACTCCTTGACTGCTTGCTGGCATTTTTGAATGAGGACCACAAGTGTGATCGGCAGCTCTGAGCATGTGAGTGGGCTTGTCCATGGTGCGCTCACTATGGCTTAGTCGTTTTGTTAGGGAAGACATTTCATTGGTGAATGAAACCCCGTGCTTTGTGATAGCACTGAAAAGGGCAGTGATCCGAATAATCAGAGTTGGAAAGGATGTTTAGGACTCTAACTGCTTCTTAAAGACATACCCAATCTTTACACCTTATTTTAGCATCCCATGTTAGTCAAACCACCAGGGGTACCTGGTGCCTCCAATTCCAAGACTTTGAGGATTCTTCTAAATGAATTACCTTCTTAGCTCTCCCCCTTGTTGGTTTAAGAATTATTCTTTTCTAGACCTCTTTAAACATTTTATTCCTTTTGGCTTCCAAATTTTGTTGTCATTACTTTAACTACAGTTTTCTCTCTCCTTCTGGAGAATTATGCTTATTTTATAATTTCAAACTTCTAATTGTGGTTATCAAAAGAATGATCCCCAAATGTCCACATCCTAATCCCCCACAACCTATGAATATGCAGGTTATATAGCAAAGGGGAATTATATTGCAGATAGCATGAGACTTGCAAATCATCTGACCTTAAAATAGGAAATTTTTCATGGATTATCCAGGGCCCCAATAATCACAAAAGTCCTACAAGATAGAAGAGGGAGATGCTGACAGAAGAGGAGGTCAGAGTGATGTGATGCAAGGAGGATTCAACCTGCCATCTTGGGCTTTGAGGAAGGAGAATGGGGCCCAGAGGGAATACAGTGGCCTCTAGAAAAAGCAAGAAAATGAATTCTCACCAGAGCTTCCTGGAAGAAATCCAAACTCATTAACACCTTGATTTTTGTCCAGTGAGACCCTTGAACTTCTAACCTACAGAACTGTTAGGATAATACTTTTGTGTTGATATGTGTTTGAATCACTAACTCTGTGGTATTACTAATTTGTTACAGCAGCAGTAGGAAACCAATACACAAACCATAAAAAATTAGCTGCTCTGTGTCTTGCCCTCTGTTCATAAATAACAAGGAAATTGGACCAATTATGTGAAAGAACTCTTTTTCAGATGTTGGCAACAGCAGTGCCAGACTGATTCTCCGAGACTTGGAACTCAAAGTGAGCCTTGTGATTGTCCCAGCTTTCTGCCTGGAGGCCATTTGCAGACTACAGCACAGAGGGAAATCCCGCAGAGCTCAGCAGGCTCACAGAATTGCAGAGTCAGAGATCAGAGTTTAAGGAAGTGACAAGGAGGGACAGAGTACCAGGGAGCTTGGAAGTTACACAGAGAAAGAGACCTGGAGCCTGCATGGGAATCCCCGTGCAGTGCCTCTAAGGACACCAATCTGCACACAAGTGGGGCTGGCTAAACTCCATTAAGCTGTGCAAAACCAACTTGGGAAGAAAGAAAAATTCTGGGAAGCTGTCAATTGAGCAATTCCCAGAATTCATAATGGAATCACACAGGCAGAAAATCATTGAGTTCCCACAAGTGGAGAAACCTGAAAGAATACATGGGGCTCTGAAAATGAAATGCTTTACAAGTGAAACTAAACTAGACTTGGAATAAAAGATACCCTAGGCTGACTCAAAAATAAGACCTAAAAACAAGACTCAGAAGGATCAAGTACCTTACCTATGGGGCAGATCTAAGTCCAAAGAATAAAATTCACAAGGTATTGCATCCAGTTACAAACTATTGGATATATAAAAAAGCAGGAATGTATGACCTAAAACCAGGAGAAAAATCTGCCAGTAGAAACAGTCAACAGAAATGATGGGATGGAAATAGCAAAGATTTTAATCACTTATTTACGTGTTACAAATACATATAAGGATTTTTTAAAAAAATAAACAGAATAAAGAAAGAATTTGAAGATGTAATAAAAATAGATTGAACTTTTAAAGGTAAAATGTAGTGTCTAAAATTTAAAAAAAAAAAAACCCTAATTAAATTCATGGCAGATTAGACACTGCAGAAAAAAATGATGAGTGAACTTGAAGTCATAGTAATAGAAGACCACCCAGTGAAATACAGGGAGAGGAAGAACTGATAACAAGGAACAAAGCATCAGTGGGAAATCAGTGTAACTTACAAGTAGTTGGGGTCCCATTTAGGAAAAAATGAAGTTTTTTCAAGTCTAATGAAAGTTATAAACCCATAGGTCCAAAAGGGGAAGAAGGCCCAAGCAAGATAATCACAAAGAAACTCACGCCAAATCACATCATAATCAAATGGCTGAAGCTGGTGATAAATGGAAAACACTAAAAACATTCAGGGAAAATGACACATCACATATTGAGGAGTAAAGACGAATTATTTCAGACTTGTTAGAAATTATGCTTATCAGAAGAAAATGAAATAACATGTATAGAGTGCTAAAAGAAAAACCATGTCAAACAGAATTCTCTATCCAGAAAACAAATGTTTAAAATTTATAGGTGAAGTAATTAAACAAAAGCAATTAAACAAAATCTGCAAGAATTCTTTGCCAGTAGACCTGCACAATAAGAAATGTAAAAGTCTTACAGGTAGAAAAAAAAGCTATACTATGTTAAAATTTGGATCAATACAAAAGAGAACAGGAGGGAGGCATTAAAAAGTGTCCTAAGGAAACTCTGGACTTCGAATGGTGATGAATATATCCATTTGATGGTGGTGACGGCTTTATGAGAGTGTGTGTGTACAAATATATATGTATATGATTTGTTTCATCAGTGTTTTGTAGTTTTCTATGTATAGAAAACTATGTTTCTTTAGGTAGATATACTCCTAAGTATTTTATTCTTTTTGTTGCAATGGTGAATGGTATTGTTTCCTTAATTTCTCTTTCTGTTTTCTCATTGTTAGTGTATAGGAATGCAAGGGATTTCTGTGTGTTAATTTTATATCCTGCAACTTTACTATATTCATTGATTAGCTCTAGTAATTTTATGGTAGAGTCTTTAGGGTTTTCTATGTAGAGGATCATGTCATCTGCAAACAGTGAGAGTTCCACTTCTTCTTTTCCTATCTGGATTCCTTTTATTTCTTTTTCTGCTCTGATTGCTGTGGCCAAAACTTCCAAAACTATGTTGAATAGTAGTAGTGATTATAATTTTAAATATGTGGAGCTTGGTGCATATCAATTATACCTCAATAAAACTATAAACAATAGGCTTGGAGAAAGTATTTGTAACATTTCATAAAGTTGGGAAAGTATTTATAACACAGATATTTGAAAAAGAATTATATGATTTGTTTATATGTATATATATATATATCCTTACAACTGAATAATAAGATAATCAAACAACCCTTTGCAAATAGGCGAAAGTCAAACAGATCTTTCACAAAAGAAGATACAGAGATGGCAAATAAGCGTATGAAAAATATTCAACATCATTGATAGTTAAAACTACAATGAGATGTCACTACACACCCATTGAAATTGAAGGGACTGGCCTTGTCAAGGGTTATTGATGATGCAAAAGAATTAGAATCCCTGAATAATGCTGATATGGCAAATTTGGGGAAACTGCTGTTCCTTTTAACATTAACGTATACTTACCATATGACCCAGTATTTCTGCTCACTTGAGAATGAAAACAAATCCTCACAAATTCTTGTACTTGAATGTCTTAGTCATAAGAGCAAGCACTTCAACAGGTGAAGGGATGAACAAGTTGTCGTCAATCCAAACCACAATCTCTCACACGGTAATAAAAGACAAGAAACTACTGGTGCTTTCAACAACTTGTATGAATCTCAAAACATGCTGAGTGGAAGAAGCCAGGTCCAAAAGATTTCACACTGTATGATTCCTTTGATAGGAAATTCTCAAAAAGGCAACACTAACCTATAGTGACAGAGGCAGATTAGAGGTTCCCTGGGAACAGAGTTATTAGTCGGCTGCCTGTCAAAAGGCATAAGGGAGCTTTCTGAATGATATAAATATTCAATGTTTTGATTATGGTGGTGATTACAGCAATATACACATTAACAAAAAGTCATCTAACTTTATAAAACACGTGTATTTGATTGTATTCAAATTATACCTCAACAAGGTTTGGTTTTTGTTTTTTTTTTTAATCCTTTTATTCTCTCTTTGGACTTTCCTGGTGGCTCAGATGGTAAAGAATCTGCCTGCAATGTGGGATTCCTGGTTTAATCCCTGGGTCAGGAAGATCCCCTGGAGGAGGACATGGCAACCCACTCCAGTATTCTCACCTGGAGACTCCCCACAGACAGAGGAGCCTGGTGGGCTACAGTCCACAGGGTCACAAACAGTCGGACATGACTGAGCGGCTAAGCACACAACACATTATCTCTTTAGTAAGGTTCAAAGTGAGAAAGAAATTATATGTGTGTTTTAAATCTACTATTTTGACTAACAATTTTTTATTAATTTCTGAAACATCCCTATAGGGCTTGGCTGCATGTCTGATGTTCAAGTACTTACATAATTGCTAACGTTTTTATACTACTTCATAGTTTACAAGGACTTTATTCTTGTTATCTTCAAAAATACCTTGAGAGATTTGGCATTGACTTCTTGGATATGACACCAGAATCACAGAAACAAAAATAAAATTAGTAAATTGGGCTACATGAAAATGAAAAGCTTTTGCACGTCAAAGGACACAATCAACAGAGTGAAAAGGCAACATCTGGAATAGGAGAAAGTACTTTCAAATCACATGTCTGATAAGTGGTTAATTCCAGAATATACAAAGAACCCCTACAACTCAACAACAAGACAAATAACCTGATTAGAAAATGGACAAAAGACTTGAATTAGACATTTGAATAGACTTGGATAGACATTTCCCCAAAGAAGATGTACAAATAGACAAGCTGCATATCCATTCTCAACATGAACAATTATTAAGGAAGTTCAAGTCAAAACCATACTCATCCATCCAAATAAATGGCTGCCAGAAATAAGTGTTGGTGAGGTGTTGAAGAAACCTTATATGCTATTGGTAAAGTGGTGCAACCACTATGGAAAATAGTATGGCAGGTCCACAAAAAATTAAAAGTAGAATTACCATAGGTTCCAGAAATTCCATCTTTGATATTGATCCAAAAGAATTGAAACTGGGGACTCTAACAGGCATTTGTAAATCCAAGTTCATACTTGCATTATATCCTAGAGGAGGAGCAATCTAGTGCTCATAGAAAGATGAATGCATAGACAAAATGTGGTTTATCCATATGACAGAAAATCATTCAACCTTGAAACAGAAGGAAATTCTGACACGTGCTGCAACATAGATGAACCTTGAGGACACTATGTTAAGAGAAGTAAGCCAGGCACAAAAGAACACATACTATATGATTCCACTTACCTGAGGTCCTTAAAGCAGTCAAATTCATTGAGGCAGAAAGTGGATTGGTGGCCGCCAGGGCTGGGGGAGGAAGAATGGGGAGTCAGTGTTTAACATGTATGGACGATCAGTTTTACAAGATAAAAAAGGTTCTGGAGATGGATAGTGGTGATGGCTGTACAACAGTGTGAATGTACTTAATGCCTCTGAATTGCACACTTTAAAATGTTTAAGATGGTAAGTTTTATGTTATGTGTGTTTTACCATAATCTTTTTAAACCTTGGGAGATAGATTTTCACCTGCATTCTAATAATGAGAAATTGTGGTTCAGAGGGGTTAAATAGCTGCCAAGGGTCACACACCATACTGGTAGTGACGCCCAAATCTGAACCCAGATCTTACTTTGGACTCTGGCCTTTTTCACTTCCTGCTAAACTGGCATTTTTTAAAAATGTGCTTGATTAAGTGCAGTGGAACATGAGCAGTGTTATGAGTGCCATTTGATGCAGGAGAGTCTGGAAGTCATGTCCCACTTGAGAGGGGGACCTGAGGACACTGCAGTGTTCTCATGATCACCTGTAGGAAACCCACGAGGAGGAGGGCGGGGCCCTGGGAAAGGAGAGCTGGCTGTAGTCCCCAGGAAGGCTGACTGGGCCAGGAGATGCTGTCTTCCTTCCTGGTAAGCAGAGCCCAGTGGCTGTAGTGTGAGTCGTCCCTCTAGTATGAGTCGGAATGCTTGCTTCTGTGGGAACCTCATTAAAAAGCCCTAAGGACACACTTCTTTGCCACAGAGACTCACCTAGTTCCAATTTGAGCTCCTCCCACTGCATCCCAGTGTGTACATCCCACAAGAGTCCCTGCCTTTCCTGCTTGGCCACCCCTGAGGGCTCCAAGCGATTGTTCTGACGTCCATGTAGCTGGGCACCCGGCTTCACCCTGGGCCTTTCTTATTCTGCCAGCACCACTGTACTGTGCAAGCCAAGGACAAGCCTGGGCGCTCTGTGCCCTCAACCACACCAACCCCGCCTGCGGGTCCCTGGGCTCTTCCTGCCCAGTCAGCCTTCCCGGGGACCACAGCCAGCTCTCCTTTCTCAGGGCTCCGCCCTCCTCCTCATGGGTTTCCTACCGGTGCTCCTCTCTTAAGGATCTTGGAAAGCAATAAGACCCTCTGAGGTAAGAAACAGATGGGCTCCGGGCTGGGCAGCTACAACCAGTCTCCTGCTGACGCTTCAACATAAGACCCTAGCAGGAGCATCCAGCTCTGATTGGGTGGAAGACAAAACTTCATCATTCTTGTGGTCAAGGGTATCTCCCAGCCCACTCATGCACTGAGAAGGTCATCAGTCTGGGAATGGGCAAAAGGGGGAGGGAGGCGCCAGCCCATAATATGTCCTGCCTGCCCGCCAGAAACCCTAGTGATGAAACCCACCTTGGCTGAGAGATATGCACCCCTCCAGGAAGGGCCCTGAGTCAGACCAGATATGGGCACAAACAAGATGGCTGGCCAGAGACAACCCAGAAGGCTGCCATTCCTACTGGGAGCAACTCACTCTGTTCGCCCATGTGTTTTTCCACACATAGTTTGCTTCTAATGAACACATAATCTATTTCCCAATCTTGGTCTCTTTCTTCAGAGACAAGGACAGAGGTGCCCTTTCTTCCCCTCCCAGGACCTCCTTCTTGTAAAGTGTTGATACACTTTCCCCAGCACTTAGCAACCCCCTGTTGGCAACCTCAGTGATAGCACAGGACGCCACCCTGCTCTGTCAGAACACAGCTGCCTCCCGCCCTGCCACCCGCTGGTGTGGGACCCGGTCAGAACCTCCCCTGACGGGCGCCTACACCGTGGCCTTCGCTCCTCTTCCCTCTGTCCCTACAACGACCACCCAAGCGTGAGGGCTCATGCCTAAACAACCAGCTCACATTTCAGAAACGTGCCAGTCTCCATCAGAAGAAAGGAGGAAGGAGACATTTCTATTGCCATAGCACATATTTGAAGGGGGCTTTAAATAACTCACAGCAAATACCCAGCCAAACTGGTCACAGAGGCCTACGATGGGGCCTTGCCCGGGCAGCACCCACACCAGCCGCTTGAATCTGAGGACCCAGTGATGACTCGAAGCTCTTTGGAACAACTTTGGTTCCCCACCCAGAGTCCAAGCCTGCCAACCTGCTGTGTCTTCTGAAGGGAATTGTTATTCTTGTCCCCAGTGAGTCAATAACAAACTCTACCCTCCCTTGGAAAATCAAAATTGGTAAACAGAGGAGATGAGGACAGGAAGCTGTACAGTCTCCCAGAGCTTCTCTGGCTCCACGGGTAGTGGGTAGCACC
Organism: Cervus canadensis; assembly: GCF_019320065.1. Taxonomy (NCBI): domain Eukaryota; kingdom Metazoa; phylum Chordata; class Mammalia; order Artiodactyla; family Cervidae; genus Cervus; species Cervus canadensis. The sequence continues at coordinate 90,728,217 of NC_057393.1, read as the reverse complement.
AGTCACCGCCCCTTCCTGCCATGGAGGCTGTCCTGGCCCCACAGACCATGCAGGCTGGGCCTCTGCAGCCCTGGTCGGGACCCAAGGCTGCAGCTTCTGCCCCTGTGCAGAAGCAGCACCCACACCACTGAGTGTGAGCCTTGGCTGAGCCCCTAATTAGGCTCCGACTCCTTCTTGTCCATTCAAAATAAGGAAGAAACCCAACATACACCACAGAGCTGGGCCTGGCTGCCTCCTCAGCTCCACAGCAGGATGGCAAGAGGAAGATTGCTTACTGGGCTCTGCCCCCCTCCCAAGCTCCCAGGATGGCTGCACAATCTGCAAATTCCCCTTGACAATGCCCCACCTCCCCCCATCCTCCAGCTCCCATCCCTTCCCCCACCCAGCACTCGCAATGCACTGCAATCAGGGCTCCACTGTTTAGAGCTGACTTTCCACAATCCCCTCCCGCTCAAAGGCACTGGAGCCCAGTATGCACCACCTCCTGGGGCATCAGCAGCCTAACTCCAGAGAGACACCTGCCAGAAGGCTCCAAGCAGATGGCACTCTCCCTTCAGGCTGTGGGCTATTGTGGTTTTTCTTTTTTCTTCTCCAGAAGCAACACAAGATCATTTAAAATACACATTTTTAATATTCCAGTGCCTCACTACAACACACAGAGCAACAGTTCCAAAATAACTCAGCATCTGTAATCCATAACTTATCATCCAAATTTGCTGTGTTCAATTATTCATATCCTGCAACAGGGTGTCCCCAAATAGGCAAACAAACTTGAAAGAAAATTCACAAAATGTAGAAAATGAAAAACAACCCAAGCATTGCCATGAAGTTTTCAGGATGCAGTGGGAGAGTACAGGTTGCTGGGTAGGGAAGCACAGGTTGTGGTCAGAAAGAATTTCATATAAAACTTTTCTCCAAGACCTGACAATGTTGTCATTTGCTGCCCTATTCTCTTTGGGGGGCTGGGGCAATGGTGGGCATACACTAGTTTTTTATTCCTAGTACAGATAGCACCAAATGTTTCTTCTAGCTATTTAGGGGCACCAAATTCAGTCAACATTTCTTCAGATATTATTAAGCATTTGTGATGTACCAGGCACTATGCTTTGCATAAAAAGAGGAGTAAGATGCAGCTCTTGACTCTAAAGAACCTCCCTGATAGACAGAGACCAGACGGTGGAGAGGAATTTGGTTCATTCTGAATCTCATGCTGCACTCAATGTGCCAGCAAATTTGGAAAACTCAGCAGTGGCCACAGGACTGGAAAAGGTCAGTTTTCATTCCAACCCCAAAGAAAGGCTCAAAGAATGCTCAAACTACCACACAATTGCACTCATCTCACACGCTAGCAAAGTAATGCTCAAAATTCTCCAAGCCAGGCTTCAACGATACGTCAACCATGAACTTTCAGATGTTCAAGCTGGATTTAGAAAAGGTAGAGGAACCAGAGATCAAATTGCCAACATCTTCTGAATCATCAAAAAAGCAAGAGAGTTCCAGAAAAATATTTATTTCTGCTGTATTGACTATGCCAAAACCTTTGACTGTGTGGATCACAATAAACAGTGGAAAATACTGAAAGAGATGGGAATACCAGACCACCTGACCTGCCTTTTGAGAAACCTGTATGCAGTCCAGTTAGAACTGGACATGGAACAACAGACTGGTTCCAAATAGGAAAAGGAGTATGTCAAGGCTGTATATTGTCACCCTGCTTATTTAACTTCTATGCAGAGTACATCATGAGAAACACTGGACTGGAAGAAGCACAAGCTGGAATGAAGATTGCTGGGAGAAATATCAATAACCTCAGATATGCAGATGACACCACCTGTATGGCAGAAAGTGAAGAAGAACTGAAGAGCCTCTTGATGAAAGTGAAAGAGGAGAGTGAAAAAGTTGGCTTAAAGCTCAACATTCAGAAAACTAGGATCATGCATCTGGTCCCATCACTTCACAGCAAATAGATGGAGAAAAAGTCAAAACAGTGGCAGACTTTATTTTATTGGGCTCCAAAATCACTGCAGATAGTGACTACAGCCATGAAATTAAAAGACGTTTACTCCTTGGAAGAAAAGTTATGGCCAACCTAGACAACATATTAAAAAGCAGAGATATTACTTTGCCAACAAAGCTCCATCTAGTCAAGGCTATGGTTTTTCCAGTTGTCATGTATGGATGTGAGAGTTGGACTATAAAGAAACCTGAGCACTGAAGAATTGATGCTTTTGAATTGTGGTGTTGGAGAAGACTCTCAAGAGTCCCTTGGACTGCAAGGAGATCCAACCAGTCCATTCTAAAGGAAATCAGTCTTAAATATTCATTGAAAGAACTGATGTTGAAACTGAAACTCAAACACTTTGACCACCTGATGTGAAGAACTGACTCACTTGAAAAGACCCTGATGCTGGGAAAGACTGACGGCAGGAGGAGAAGGGGACGACAGAGAAGGAGATGGTTGGATGGCATCACCGACTCGATGGACATGAGTTTGAGTAAACTCCAGGAGTGGGTGATGGACAGGGAGGCCTGGCATTCTGCAGTCCATGGGGTCACAAAGAGTTGGACATGACTGAGTGACTGAACTGTACTGAACTGAATCTCATGAGGAACTTTGGAAGGTTTCAAGCAAGAATATGACATATTCTTAAGTTACTAAAAGATTCTTCTAGATACTGTTAGGAGACCTGATTGTCAAATACAAGCACAGAAAGATGGAGGAGAGTTTGAAAGGGGCCCTGGTGTCTAGGTGAGAGCTGGCGGTCTGTGTGTGTGGCAGTGGGGACCAGACGAGGAAGTTGTGGGGGTGGTAGCATGTGATCAGAGGCAAGGTATGGAGTCTCCAGCATTCGCTGCTGGTGTGAATGTGGGGCAAGAGAGGGACAGAGTTCAGCATGACTCCTAGATCTGGGCCCCAGCATTCTGATGAATAATGACGGTGCCATTTACTGGAAAGGAAACTGAGGGGGAGGGCTCACTTCAAGCGTGAAATGAAGAGGTCTGCTTTGGACGTCTTGGCTTTGCTGCTTCTTAGTCACCCACAGGAAGGTGCTGAGGTGGCCGCTGTGTCTACAAAGCTGAAGCTCTAGAGAGAGAAACTGAAGTGACCAATTTATAGGTGACATTTAAAGTCCTGTGATTGCACAAGACTGTCTGGGGATTAAATGTATTAGAGATGAGAAGAGGTGTCAGGACCGACCGTTAGACATGTCCCGATGTGTACAGGAAATAAAGAGCAGGCAAACCCAGCAAGTCGTCAGCTCCCTTTAAAGATCTGCTGAAAGTGCCACTCAACGACTTACAGTTTACTCTCATCTGGGATCATGCTCAGCTGAGCCCCTTGCCACTCTGAAGAATCAGGAAGGCAGAGGGGGAGAATGCCTCCATCCCCAGCAGGACTCTGCACATCCCCATCCCTGCCCTTTTCCCACCTGTTGCTTGCGCAGGCAGAGCTGCCATGCCAGGAGGAGAGGGAAGACATGGGAAGAAAACAGTCCAAGAAGATTGTCCAATGCTCCCCAGAGACAAGACCATGGCAGATTGTATCCAGCGACTGGCACACCATGGTACCTCAGTGAACAGCTAGGGAAGTATAGAAAGAAGAAAGAGAGGTGGGGGGTGGGGGAGGGTGAGGAGGTAATCGAGCAATTTTCGTAGATTTTCTGAGCAAAAGAACATAGAACCAGGAATCAGGAGACTGGAATGCACGTAACAGCCACAGGCAGTCATCTGGTCAACCTGAGTCTCCGTTACCAGACTGAAATATTTCTCAGAAGTTTCTGCAGTAAAAAGAGGGCTCTGACACATTGTCAGTGACATTATGAATCCAACTGGGAAAGCAGTATATCGATGAATCAAGAGTCCACCAAAATATGCATGTTTTAAACCATTTCTGAGTTTCTATTCTAAGAAACATTTGCTGGATCATTGAAAAAGCAAGAGAGTTCCAGAAAAACATCTATTTCTGCTCTATTTTCTATGCCAAAGCCTTTGACTGTGTGGATCACAATAAACAGTGGAAAATTCTTAAACAGATGGGAATACCAGACCGCCTGACCTGCCTCTTGAGAAACCTGTATGCAGGTCAGGAAGCAACAATTAGAACTGGACATGGAACAACAGACTGGTTCCAAATAGGAAAAGGAGTATGTCAAGGCTGTATATTGTCACCCTGCTTATTTAACATATATGCAGAGTACATCATGAGAAATGCTGGACTGGAAGAAGCACAAGCTGGAATGAAGACTGCTGGGAGAAATATCAATAACCTCAGATATGCAGATGACACCATCCTTATGGCAGAAAGTGAAGAACTCAAGAGCCTCTTGATGAAAGTGAAAGAGGAGAGTGAAAAAGTTGGCTTAAAGCTCAACATTCAGAAAACTAAGATCGTGGCATCTGGTCCCATCACCTCATGGCAAATAGATGGGGAAACAGTGGCTGACTTTATTTTTGGGGGCTCCAAAAACACTGCAGATGGTGACTGTAGCCATGAAATTAAAAGACGTTTACTCCTTGGAAGCAAAGTTATGATCAACCTAGACAGCACATTAAAAAGCAGAGACATTACTTTGTCAATGAAGGTCTGTCTAGTCAAGGCTATGGTTTTTCCAGTGGTCATATATGGATGTGAGAGTTGGACTATAAAGAAAGTTGAGCGCCAAAGATTTGATGCTTTTGAACTGTGGTGTTGGAGAAGACTCTTGAGAGTCCCTTGGACTGCAAGGAGATCCAACCAGTCCATCCTAAAGGAGATCAGTCCTGGGTGTTCATTGGAAGGACTGATGTTGAAGCTGAAACTCCAATACTTTGGCCACCTCTTGCGAAAAGCTGACTCACTTGAAAAGACCCTGATCCTCAGAGGGATTGAGGGCAAGAGGAGAAGGGGATGACAGAGTATGAGATGGTCGGATGACATCACCAACTCAATGGACATGAATTTGGGTGGACTCCAGGAGTTGGTGATGGACAGGGAGGCCTGGCGTGCTGCGACTCATGGGGTCACAGAGAGTTGGACATGACTGAGCGAATGAACTGAACTGATTCTAAGAAATAATTCCAAAAAAAAAAAAAAAAGAGAAATAATTCCAAATATTCTCAAAAGCATCTGTTCAAATATTAAAATAGCCTGGGTCCCTGATGACAGATACTGTGGGAAAATAAAGCATTAATTGTTTAAACATTGTGGTCTGATACTATCACTAGCAGCTGGACACAGTTCTACTTGAATCCCAGGCTGGGGAGTCTGGCTGATTTGGGCTAATCTGGATGTCAGAGTGTGGTGACAGGGGAAAATAGGAAAATAGCATGTAGTAAGTAATACAATTAGTCCTGCTGATCTTTTAGGGGAAAGTGAATAAGCAGTTCTAATTTTAGTTTCCAGCATGCAAATGATACAGAGAGCCGTGTGGTGTGGGGATATCAGGAAATAAATATCTTCCTTGGAACTGGGAACTGGGGTGCTTTTACATGCTGCAAGAGCCACTGCTAAGGACTCTGTGGGGTGAAACTGTGACTAAAAAAGGCAAGTCTTTGTGTATAATATTCATTCTGATTATAACTATGCAGAGATATGTGATTTTTAAACTTTGGAGATATTATAACATTTTCTATTAAGTTATAATTTACACAAAGAAAAACTCACAAGTTTAGTGAACAGCTCTGAGTTTTGTGACAAATGCATAGTCATGTGACCATTACCACAATCAAAATATGGCACTGTTCCCTCACTCTGAAGATTTCCTTCATACATGATTGTAGTCATTTCTTTCCCCCAACCCTACAGACAAAGACTGACCTGTTTTCTGTCTCTGTAACTTTGCTTTGTCCAGAACTTCATACAAATTGAATCATAAAATATATAAACTTTTGAGCCTGGCTTTTCTCACTTAGCATAAGGCTCACTCATGTTATCATATGTTTGTTCCTTTTATTTCTGTGTTCACTAGATGGTTGGACTACAGTTTATTCATTTATCAGTTACGATATTTGCATTGTTTCCAGTTTGGGCAGCAAATAAGGAATAAACATTTGTGTACAGGTTTTGTATTTGATAAGTGTATGTTTAACTTTGAAGAAACTGCCAAGCAATTTTTCAGAGTGGCTGTACCATTTTGCATTCTCACCAGCAACTGATGAGAGTTTCAGTTGCTCCACAGTATCACCAACACTTACTATTGCATTCTTGTTTTTGTTGTCATTGTTGTTTTAGCCATTCTAAAAACTGGGGGTGGTATCTCTTTCGGTTTTAATTTGCATTTCCTTAATAACTAATGATGTTGAGTATCTTTTCATGTGCTTATTTGTCATCTGCATATCTTCTGGGGTGCACTGTCTTTTCCCTATTCCTTTCTTTCTTATTATTGAATTTTGAGTGTTCTCTATATATTCTGTGTCCTATGACTTTATCAGGCATGGAATTTGAAAACATGTTATCCAACTCTGTGGTTTGTCTGTGTATATTTAAAACTCAGAGAAGAAAAATTCACACTATAAACCCCAGTCCTGGTCCCAGCTCTTCAGAATGAGCCTTCAGCTATAAATACTTTTACCACCCTCCTACTCAAAGGAATCCAGGATAATGTCATCTTCTTCTCTTATCAGTGACACTTGGAAGTAATCATGGCTCTCCTACACCCCACTCTTCAACAACAAATGTTTGTGAAGCTTCTGAGGCTCTGAATGTCTATAAGGGTTAGAGATGATTCCTGCCTGGGTGTCCTGGGCTCCCAGGAGGTGCTTGGCCTCCTCTTCAACTCCCAATCACAGGGCAAACCCTAGGAGTCTGTACCCTGTGCTCGAGTTAGTGAAACATCATCCTGAAGTTTCCTTAATCATTCCCTTGTTGTTATTCTTTTTTGAAGAATATATATATATATATGTGATTCATGTACATATATACATGTATCCCTATAAATACACTGTGCTACTTTTTGAACTTTTTATGTCTGCAGTCACACTGTAACATTCTTTACGATCTGCTCCACTCAAAATTATGTTTTCAAGACACATCCACAAGGACACAGTAACAATCTTTTTTTTTTTTCCACTTTTCCAACTCTGTAATGGTTCTTTTTGTAAAATAGCACAATTTGGTTATCCATTCTACTCTTGATAAATATATGACTTAATCTTTATGGGTAAACTCCATGTCCTTCTCCTTCAAGAATTTTGTCTTTTTATTTTCATGATCTTTTCTGTCTCTTTCTCTCTTTCAAGAACCTGAGTTTATGCATATCAAAAGTTTTAGCTTTCCAAGCTATTGAATTTGAAATTAGCTTCAGATGTCTGCTTTGGTAGTCGCATTTTGTTGCTTTGTAACAATTCTGAATCTTCAGAGGCAATGGATGCCTCTGCACAAGGAGAGGGGCATTTATGAAGAAGTGCAAACAAGAAGAGTACATTCATATTATTTTGTCTTACTTCTAAAATTAAAACAAAAACAAAATGCAATTTCTGGAGCATAAATCTCTGGAACCACTACTGGAGGTGAAAAACCTAAACAGTAACTGAAAAATGACTGGAGACTCAGTGTGGACCAATCTGAGAGTTAGAAGCTCCAGGGGACCCATTTTCTTTGGATGCAGTCACCACACTTTTGTGTTTTACATCCAGGAGTCTTATGAGATTCTCACATTGGCTATCAGGGGGAAATATCTAATGCTTCTGGCAAGGGGAAGAGAAAAGTAACCATTTTGAAACACATAGAACTTTCTGTTGTTCTTAACAAAGCCTATTCTCAAGGGAAACTATTTTACCAGAGCCTAAACTGCTCTGGAGAAGGAAATGGCAGCCCACTCCAGTATTCTTGCCTGGAAAATCCCATGGATGGAGGAGCCTGGTAAGCTACAGTCCACAGGGTCGCTAAGACTCAGACATGACTGACCGACTTCATTTTCACTTTCAAACTGCTCTTACTTTGGCCACCTCATGTGAAGAGTTGACTCATTGGAAAAGACCCTAATGCTGGGAAGGATTGGGGGCAGGAGGAGAAGGAGACGACAGAGGATGAGATGGCTGGATGGCATCACTGACTCGATGGACATGGGTTTGGGTAGACTCCAGGAGTTGGTGATGGACAGGGAGGGCTGGCGTGCTGCGATTCATGGGTCGAAGAGAGTCAGACACGACTGAGCGACTGAACTGAACTGAAGTAACCTGAGCAAAGACAAATACTCAACTCCAACCCCTACTACAGATTTCCATGTGGAAGAAGGGAAATATACAGCTCCAGCAAAGAGTCGGACATGACTGAGCGACTGAACTAACTAACTAGCCCCTCTAGCCATTTTGTCTCATCTAAGGGTGCAGTGGGGGTGCTGAGAAGCACTTGCAAAGGACACAGACCAGGGACGCGGAGGGAACAGGAGAGGACTGGATGAAGGTGGTCAAAGAAGACAAACTTCCAGCTGTAACATAAGTCCTGGTGATATAATGTACAGCATGATAAATATAATTAACACTGTTGTTCAGGCGCTCAGTTGTGTCAGACTCTCTGTGACCCCACGGACTGCAGCATGCCAGACTTCCCTGTCCTTTACCATCTCCTGGAGTTTGCTCAAACTCATGTCCATTGAACTGGTGATGCCATCCAACCATCTCATCCTCTGTCGTCCCCTTCTCCTCTTGCCTTCAATCTTTCCCAGCATCAAGGTCTTTTCCAATGAGTCGGTTCTTTGCATCAGGTGGTCAAAAGATTAGAGCTTCAGCTTCAGCATCAGTCCTTCTAATGAACATTCAGGGTTGATTTCCTTTAAGACTGAATGGTTGGCTCTCCTTGTAGTCCAAGGGACTCTCAAGGGTCTTCTCCAACACCATAATTCAAAAGCATCAATTCTTCAGCACTCAGCTTTCTTTATGGTTCAACTCTCACATCCCTACATGACAACTGGAAAAACAATAGTTTTGACTGAATGGACCTTTCTCAGCAAAGTGATGTCTCTGTTTTTTAATATGCTGTCTAGGTTGGTCATAGCTTTTCTTCCAAGGGGCAAGTGTCCTTTAATTTCATGGCTGTAGTCACCATCTGCAGTGATGGAGCCCAAGAAAATAAAGTTTCTCACTGTTTCCATTGTTTCCCCATCTATTTGCCATGAAAGAATAGGACCAGAGGCCATGATCTTTGTTTTTTTAATGCTGAATTTTAAGCCAGCTTCTTCACTTTCCTCTTTTACCTTCCTCAAAAGGCTCTTTAGCTCCTCTTAGCTTTTTGCTATAAGGATGGTGTCATTTGCATATCTCAGATTATTGATATTTCTCCTGGCAATCTTGATTCCAGCTTGTGCTTCATCCAGCCTGACATTTCACAAGATGTACTCTGCATTTAAATTAAATAAGCAGGGTGACAATATACAGCCTTGACATACTCCTTTCCCAATTTGGAACCAGTCCATTGTTCCATGCCTGGCTCTAACTGTTGCTTCTTGATCTTCTTACAGGTTTCTCAGGTAAGGTGGTATGGTATTCCAATCTCTTTAAGAATTTTCCAGTTTGTTGTGATTCATACAGTCAAAAGTGTTAGCATAGTCAATGAAGCATAAGTAGATGTTTTTCTGGAATTCTCTTGCTTTCTCTATGACCCAACAGATGTTGGCAGTTTGATCTCTGGTTCCTCTGCCTTTTTTAAATCCAGCTTGTACATCTAGAAGTTCTTGGTTCATGTACTGTTGAAGCCTAGCTTGAAGGATTTTGAGCATAATTAACATTAGTATATGTTATATATGAAAGCTGTTAAAAGAGAGTAAATCCTAAGAGTTCCCATTACAAGGAAATTTTTTTTCTATTTCTTTAACCTTGGTAGCTATGTGAGATGGTGGTTGTACACTGAAGTTGTGATAATCACTTCATGATGTAAGTCTAATCATTATGCTGTGCAACTTAAACTTATACAGTGCTATATGTCAGTTACATCTTAGTGAAACTGGAAGAAAAGGGTGTTTAAAAAAAACACAGAGACTGTCAGAATGCTTTAAAAAAATACATTAATATTTTGTCTGCAAAAATCCACTTTAAATATAAAACACAAATTTAAAATAGAAGGATGAAGAAAGATACACCATGATAACACTAATCAAAAGAAAGTGGGAATAGCTATATTAATTTCAGACGAGGCAGACTTTAGAGCAAAGAAAGTTATCAGAGATAAAGAGGGGCATTATGTAATGATAAAAGGGTCAATCAACCAAGAAGACAAAATAATTATTAATGTTTATGCATTTAAAAACAGCTTCAAAATATATTATGCAAAAACTGATAAAACTATAAAGGAAAATAGACAAATATACTATTATAATTGGAGACTTCAACATCCCTTTTTCATGAATATACCATTTCAGCCAGTGAAAAAGCAATAGGATATAACTGAACTGAGAAACACCATTAATCAATTGATTTAGTTGAAATATATAGAATATATCATCCAACAAAAGCATAGTACATTCTTCTCAAACTAACACAGAACATTTACCAAAATAGGTCACAATCTGAGCCATAAAATACATCTTGTTTTTTATTGTTTTAGTCAGTAAGCCATGTCTGACTCTTTGCAACCCCACAGACTGGGGAAGCCATCAGGCTCCTCTGTCCATGGGATTTCCCAGGCAAGAATACTGGAGTAGATTGCCATTTCCCTCTCCAAAAGATCTTCCCAACCCAGAGACTGAACCCATGTCTTCTGCACTGACAGGTGGATTCTTTACTGGCTAGCAACCAAGGAAGCCCCAAAACGTGAATTTTAAAGAATAGAAATTAGATGAAGTATCCTCCCAAACTACAATGGAAGTAAGCTAGAAATTGATAACAGAAAGATAGTTGGAAAAAACAAAACTTTGAGATTACAATACATTTTCAAATAAATATGAATCAAGAGTTCTCAAGAGAAATTTTAAATATTTCAAACTAAATAAAACAGAATGCAACTCAACAAGTTTTGTAAGATACAGTAAAAGCAGTCCTCGGTGGGAAATTGATAGCACTGAATACATATATTAGAAGGGAAAAAAGAGAAGAGCAAATTAACTCCAAAAATCAATGAATTTGGAACAGGAAATTAGTAGAAAAAGTCAATAAGTCAAAACTGGTTTTTTGAAAAGATCAATCTTAATCTCTCTAGCCAGTCTGATAATCAAGCAAATTAAAAAAATGCAAAGACTCAAGCTACTATTAGAATTGAAAGATGGCCATCGTTACTCAATCTGTGGATATTTAAAATAATTATTTTAAAATAAAAGAATAGTATAAATAGTAGCAATATTTTTCATTAATTTATTTTTAATTGAGGGATGATTGTTTTTCAGAATTTTGTTGTTTTCTGTAAAACCTTTACATGAATCAGCCATAGGTATACATACACCCCTCTGTTTTGAAACTCCCTCCCAGCTCCCTCCCCATCCCACCCCTCTAGGTTGATACAGAGCCCCTGTTTGAGTTTCCTGAGCCACACAGCAAATTCCTGTTGGCTATCCCTATTACATATGGTAATGTAAGCTTCCATGATACTCTTTCCATACATCTCATGCTCTCTTCCCCTTGCCCAATGTCCAGAAGTCTATTCTCTCTGTTTCTCCACTGCTGCACTGTAAATTAATTATTCAGTACCATTTTTCTGGATTTTGTATATATATCCATTAGAATATGATATTTATCTATCACTTTCTGACTTACTTCACTCTGTATAATAGGCTCTAGGTTCATCCACTTCATTAGAACTGACTCAAATGCATTCCTTTTTATGGTCCATTTGACTGCAGAGTTCCAAAGAATAGCCAGGAGAGATAAGAAAGCCTTCTTCAGTGATCAATGCAAAGAAATAGAGGAAAACAACAGAATGGGAAACTAGAGATCTCTTCAAGAAAATTAGAGATACCAAGGGAATATTTCATGCAAAAATGGGCTCAATAAAGGACAGAAATGGTATGGACCTAACAGAAGCACAAGATATTAAGAAGAGGTGGCAAGAATACACAGAAGAACTGTACAAAAAAAGATCTTCATGACCCAGATAATCACAATGGTGTGATCACTCACCTAGAGCCTGACATCCTGGAATGTGAAGTCAAGTGGGCCTTAGAAAGCATCACTACGAACAAAGCTAGTGGAGGTGATGGAATTCCAGTTGAGCTATTTCAAATCCTGAAAGATGATGCTATGAAAGTGCTGCACTCAATATGCCAGCAAATTTGGAAAACTTAGCAGTGGCCACAGGGCTGGAAAAGGTCCGTTTTCATTTCAATCCCTAAGAAAGGCAATCCCAAAGAATGCTCAAACTACTGCACAATTGCACTCATCTCACACGCCAGTAAAGTAATGCTCAAAATTCTCCAAGCCAGGCTTCAGCAATACGTGAACTGAGAACTTCCAGATGTTCAAGCTGGATTTAGAAAAGGTAGAGGAACCAGAGATCAATTGCCAATATCCTCTGGATCATCAAAAAAGCAAGAGAGTTCCAGAAGAACATCTATTTCTTTTTTTTTTTTTGTAATTATTAACCTCTTTATGATAAACAAACGAATTTAAGCTTCTTACACAAAGGAGTCAGTATCATACAGAAGAAACTGAGGATGAAATGTTTCTGAATAATATTGAGCCATCTCACTGTGTTCCTATATAAAAAGCTATGAAATAAATGTACCAAAATATGCTCAAGATCATTTCCACTTTTGAGTGAAGCTTCTGACTGTGGCTGAATCACTATCATTCCCTCTGTTTTAGTGAAAAGTGAAAGTGAAAATCGCTCGGTTCATTTCAGTTGCTCAGTCGTGTCCGACTCTTTGCGACTCCATGAATCGCAGCATGCCAGGCCTCCCTGTCCACCACCAACTCCCAGAGCCCACCCAAACCCATGTCCATCGAGTTGGCGATGCCAGCCAACCATCTCATCCCCTGCCGTCCCCTTCTCCTCCTGCCCTCAATCCCTCCCAGCATAAGGGTCTCTTCAAATGAGTCAGCTCTTCGCATGAGGTGGGCAAAGTATTGGAGTTTCGGCTTCAACATCAGTCCTTCCAATGAACACCCAGGACTGATCTCCTTTAGGATGGACTAGTTGGATCTCCTTGCAGTCCAAGGGACTCTCAAGAGTCTTCTCCAACACCACAGTTCAAAAGCATCAATTCTTCGGCACTCAGCCTTCTTCACAGTCCAACTCTCACATCCATACATGACTACTGGGAAAACCATAGCCTTGACTAGACGGACCTTTGTTGGCAAAGTAATGTCTCTGCTTTTTAATATGCTGTCTAGGTTGGTCATAACTTTCCTTCCAAGGAGTAAGTGTCTTTTAATTTCATGGCTGCAATCACCATCTGCCATGATTTTGGAGCCAGAAAAATAAAGTCAGCCACTGTTTCCACTGTTTCCCCATCTATTTGCCATGAAGTGATGAGACTGGATGCCATCACCTTAGTTTTCTGAATGTTGAGTTTTAAGCCAACTTTTTCACTCTCCTCTTCCACTTTCATCAAGAGGCCTTTTAGTTCTTCACTTTCTGCCATAAAGGATGGGTGTCATCTGCATATCTGAGGTTATTGATATTTCTCCTGGCAATCTTAATTCCAGCTTGTGCTTCTTCCAGCCCAGCGTTTCTCATGATGTACTCTGCATAGAAGTTAAATAAGCAGGGTGACAATATACAGCCTTGACATACTTCTTTTCCTATTTGGAACCAATCTGTTGGTCCATGTCCAGTTCTACCTGTTGCTTCCTGACCTGCATACAGGTTTCTCAAGAGGCAGGTCAGGTGGTCTGGTATTCCTATCTCCTTCAGAATTTCCCACAGTTTATTGTGATCCACACAGTCAAAGGCTTTGGCGTAGTCAATAAAGCAGAAATAGATGTTCTTGGCTACCGCTAGTGGAAGAAGATGGCGGAAGGCGGAGCGGCAGATCTGGACATCCAGCGGTCTGACATCGCGACGCTGCTCAAAACCTCGCTCCGGAAAGGGGACACCTGAGTACATCATGAGAAACGTTGGGCTGAAAGATGAAGCATAAGCTGGAATCAAGATTGCTGGGAGAAATATCAATAACCTGATATGCAGATGAGACCACCCTTATGGCAGAGAGTGAAGAGGAACTAAAAAGCCTCTTGCTGAAAGTGAAAGAGGAGAGTGAAAAAGTTGGCTTAAAACTCAGGATTCAGAAAACCAAGATCACGGCATCTGGTCCCATCACTTCATGGCAAATAGATGGCGAAACAGTGGAAACAGTGGCTGACTTTATTTTTTTGGGCTCCAAAATCACTGCAGGTGGTGACTGCAGCCATGAAATTAAAAGACGCTTACTCCTTGGAAGGAAAGTTATGACCAACCTAGATAGCATATTAAAAAGCAGAGACATTACTTTGCCAACAAAGGTCCGTCTAGTCAAGGCTATGGTTTTCCCAGTAGTCATGTATGGATGTGAGAGTTGGACTGTGAAGAAGGCTGAGTGCCGAAGAATTGATGCTTTTGAACTGTGGTGTTGGAGAAGACTCTTGAGAGTCCCTTGGACTGCAAGGAGATCCAACCAGTCCATCCTGAAGGAAATAAGTCCTGGGTGTTCATTGGAAGGACTGATGTTGAAGCTGAAACTCCAATACTTTGGCCACCTCATGCGAAGAGTTGACTCATTGGAAAAGACCCTGATGCTGGGAGGGATTGGGGGCAGGAGGAGAAGGGAACGACAGAGGATGAGATGGCTGGATGGCATCACTGACTTGATGGACATGAGTTTGAGTAAACTCCGGGAGTTTGTGACGGACAGGGAGGCCTGGCGTGCTGCGATTCATGGGGTCGAAGAGAGTCGGACACGACTGAGCGGCTGAACTTAACTGAACTGAATATTCCATTGTGTATATGTATCACAGCTTCTTTATCCATTCATCTGTCCATGGATACCTTGATTGCTTCTATGTTCTAGCTAATGCAAATAGTACTGCAAAGAACAATGGGATACATGTGTCTTTCTCAATTTTGGTTTCCTCAGGGTATATGCCTAGGAGTGGGATTGCTGGGTCATATGGTGGTTTTATTCCCAGTTTTTAAAAGAATCTCCATAACATCTTCCATAGTGGCTGAATCAACTTACATTCCCACTAACAGTGCAAGAGTGCTCCCTTTTCTCCACACTCGCTCCAGCAATTATTGTTTGTAGACATTTTGATGATGGCCATTCTGTCCGGAGTGAGGTGATATGTCATTGTAGTTTTGATTTGTATTTCTCTAATAATGAACAATGTTGAGCATCTTTTCATGTGTTTGTTAGCCATCTATGTCTTCTTCGGAGAAATGTCTGTTTAGGTCTCTTCCCCACTTTTTGAATGGGTTGTTTGTTTTTCTGGTATTGAGTTGTGTGAGCTGCTTGTATATTGTGGAAATTAATCCTTTGTCAGTTGTTTGATTTGCTTTTATTTTCTCCCAGTCTGAGGCTTGTCTTTCACCATGCTTATAGTTTCCTCTGCTATCCAAAATATTTTAAGTTTAATCAGGTCCCACTTGATTACTTTTGTTTTTATTTCCATTACTCTAAGAGGTGGGTCATAGAGGATCTTGCTTTGATTTATGTCATCAAGTGTTCTGCCTATGTTTTCCTGTAAGAGTTTTATAGTTTCTGGTCTTACATTTAAGTCTTTAATTCATTTAGAGTTTATCTTTGTGTATGGTGTTAGGAAGCGTTCTAATTTCATTCTTTTACATGTAGATGCCCATTTTCCCAGGACCATTTATTGAAGAGGCTGTCTCTGTCCCATTGTATATTCTTGCCTACTTTGTCAAAAATGAGATACCCATAGGTGGATGCGTTTATTTCTGGGCCTTCTATCTTGTTCCATTGGTCTATATTTCTGTTTTTGTGCCAGTATCATACTGTCTTGATGACTATAGCTTTGTAGTATAATCTGAAGTGAGGAAGGTTGATTCCTCCACTCCATTTTTTCTCAAGACTGCTTTGGCTATTGGGGGTCTTTTGTGTTTCCATACGAATTGTGAAACTTTTTGTTCTAGTCCTGGGGGAAATGCCACCTGTAATTTGATAAGGATCACACTGAATCTGCAGATTGCATTGGGTAGTATAGTCATTTTCACAAAATTGATTCTTCCTACCCAGGAACATGGAATATCTCTCCATCTGTTTATCATCTTTGATTTCTTTCATCAATGTCTTATAATTTTCTTGGTACAGTTCTTTTGTCTCCTTAGGTAAGTTTATTCCTCAATATTTAATTATTTTTGTTGCAATGGTGAACAGGATTGATTCCTTAATTTCTCTTTCTGATTTTTCATTGTTGGTACATAGAAATGTGAGTAATTTCTGTGTATAGATATTGTATCCTGGAACTTTGCTAAATTCACTGATTAGCAATTTTCTAATGCTATCTTTAGAGTTTTTTGTGTACATTTATCATGCCATCTGCAAACTGTGAGAGTTTTAATTCTTTTCCAATCTGGATTCCTTTTATTTCTTTTTCTTCTCTGATTGCTGTAGCTAGGACTTCCAGAACTATGCTGAATAATAGTGATGAAAGTGGACACCCTTGTCTTGTTCCTGATCTTAGGGGGAATGCTTTCAGTTTTTAACCACTGAGAATAATGTTTGCTGTAGGCTTATCATATATTGCCTTTACTATGTTGAGGTAGGTTCTTTCTATGTCCATTTTTTGAAGAGTTTTAATCATAAATGGGTGCTAAATGTTGTCAAAGACTTTTTTTGCATCTATTGAGATGATCATATGGTTTTTATCTTTCAATTTGTTAATATGGTGTATCACATTGATTGATTTCTGTATATTGAAGAATCCTTGCATCCCTAGAATAAACCCAACTTGATCATGGTTTATGAGCTTTTTGACATGTTGCTGAATTCTATTTGCTAAAATTTTGTTAAGGATATTTGCATCTATGTTCATCAGTGATATTGGCCTGTAGTTTTCTTTTTTGTGTGTTGTCTTTGTCTGGTTTTGGTACCAGGGTGATGGTGGCCTTGTAGAATGAGCTTGGAAGTGTTCCTTCCTCTGCAATTTTTTGAAAGAGTTTTAGGAGTATAGGCATTAGCTCATCTCTAAATGTTTGATAGAATGCTCCTGTGAAGCCATCTGGTCCTGGGCTTTTGTTTTGGGGAGATTTTTAATCACAGCTTCAATTTCAGTGCTTGTAATTGGGTTGTTCATAATTTCTATTTCTTCCTGGTTCAGTCTTGGAAGATTGAACTTTTCTAAGAATCTGTCCATTTCTTCCAGGTTATCCATTTTGATGTCATACAGTTGTTCATAATAGTCTCTTACAATCCTTTGTATTTCTTCATTGTCTGTTTGTAATCTCTCCTTTATCATTTCTACTTTTTTTTTTTATCATTTCTACTTTTGTGGATTTCATTCATCTCTTTTTCTCTTGATGAGTCTGGCTAAGGGTTTGTCAATTTTGTTTACCTTCTCAAAGAACCAGCTTTTAGTTTTATTATTCTTTACTATTGTTTCTTTCATTTCTTTTTCATTTATTTCTGCTCAGATCTTTATGATTTCTTTCCTTGTACTAATTTTGGGAGTTTTTTGTTCTTCTTTTTCCAGTTGTTTTAGGTGTAAAGTTAGGCTGTCTATTTGATGTTTTTCTTGTTTCTTGAGGTAGGACTGAATTGCTATAAACTTCCCTCTTAGAACTGCTTTTGCTGCACCCCATAGGTTTTGAGTTGTCATATTCTCATTGTCATTTGTTTCTATAATTTTTTTGATTTCCCTTTAGATTTCTACACTAACCTGTTGGTTATTTAGAAGCATATTATTTAATCTCCATGTGTGTGTTTCTTACAGTTTTTTTCTTGTAATTGCTATCTAGCCCCACAGCATTGTGGTTGGAGAAGATGCTTGATATGATTTCAACTTTATTACATTTTGAGGTTTGATTTGTGACCCAAGATGTGGCCTATCCTGGAGAATGTTGCATGTGCACTTGAGAAGAAGGTGTATTCTGCATTTGGATGGAATGTTCTGATGATATCAATGAGATCCATCTCATCTAGTGTATCATTTAAGACTTGTGTTTCCTTTTTAGTGTTCTGTTTTGATGATCTGTCCATTTGTGTGAGTGGGGTGTTACTGTCAATTTCTGCTTTTATGTCTGTTAGTGTTCGTCTTATTTATTAAGGAGCTCCTATGTTGGGTGCATAGATATTTACAATTGTTATGTCTTTCCTCTTGGATGTTCCCTTGATCATTCTGCAGTGTCCTTCCTTATCTCTTGTCCCATTTGCACAGAATATATTTTTCCATTCTCTCACTTTCAATCTATATGTCTCTTTAGGCCTGAAGTGGATTTCTTGTAGACAGCATATATATGGGTCTTGTTTTTGTATACATTCAGCCAGTTTGTGTCTTTTGGTTGGAACATTTAATCCATTTACATTTAAAGTAATTATTGATATATATGTTCCTATTGCCATTTTCTAATTGTTTGGGGCTGATTTTGTAGATCGTTTTCTTCTCTTGCATTTCTTGACTATACAAGTCCATTTAACATTTGTTGTAAAGCTCTTTTGGTGATACTGAATTCTCTTAACTTTTGCTTGTCAGAAAAGCTTTTTATTTCTCTATCAATTTTGAATGAGAGAGTAGAGATTTCTCTATCAATTTTGAATGAATGTACCTTGCTGGGTACAGTAATCCTGGTTGTAGATTTTTCCCTTTCAGTACTTTAAATACATCCTGCCATTCCCTTCTGGCCTCCAGAGTTTCTGCTGAAAGATCAGCTATTAAACGTATGGGGTTTCCCTTGTATGTTACCTGTTGCTTTTCTCCTGCTGCTTTTAATATTCTTTTTCTGTCATTAGTTTTTGTTAGTTTGATTAGTATGTGTCTCGGCATGTTTCTCCTTGGGTTTTCCTGTATGGGATTCTTTGCACCTCTTGAACTTGTTTGACTATTTCCTTTTCCATGTTGGGGAAATTTTCAACTGTAATCTCTTCAAAAATTTTCTCATACCCTTTTCTTTTCTCTTCTTCTTCTGGGACCCCTATAATTCAAATGTTGCTGCATTTGATATTGTCCCAAAGGTCTCTGAGGCTATCCTCAGTTCTTTTCATTCTTTTTACTTTATTCTGCTCTTCAGAGGTTATGTCCACCATTTTATCTTCCAGCTCACTGATTCGTTCTTCTGCTTCAGATATTCTGCTATTGATTCCTTCCAGAGTATTTTTAATTTCAGTAATTGTGTTGTTTGTCTCTGCAAGTTTATTCTTTAATCCTTCTAGGTCTTTGTTAATCAGTTCTTGCATTTTCCTGGTTCTATTTTCAAGGTTTTTGATCATCTTTACTATTATTATTCTGAATTCTTTTTCAGGTAGTTTGCCCATTTCCTCCTCATTTATTTTGACTTCTGTATTTCTAGCTTGTTCCTTCATTTGTGTAGTATTTCTCTGTTTTTCCATTTTTTTTTTAAACTTATTATGTTTGAGGTCTCCTTTTCCCAGGCTTCAAGGTAGAATTCTTTTTTCCTTTTGGTTTCTGCCCTCCTAAGGTTGGTGCAATGGTTTATGGAAGCTTCCTATAGGGTGAGATTTGTGCTGAGTTTTTTTCTGTTTGTTTGTTTGTTTTCCCTCTGATGGGCCAGTCTGAGTGAGATGGTAATCCTCTCTGCTGATAATTGGATTTATATTTTTGTTTTGTTTGTTGTTTAGATTAGATATCCTGCACAGGGTGCTACTGGTGGCTGGGTGATATGTTTATGCTTCTTTGAGAGTAAAATTACTTGCAAATACTTGTTAGTATTTAAAAGTAAGTAAGAGTTATGTGAATGAGCACAGAGGGTTGAGAACTGCTACAAGAATTGATAAGAGAAAGAACACAGATAGACCTTTTTCTTATCGCTCTCTCTCTTTTTTTTTTTGGACAACAAATACTCTAATGAATGAGTGGATGGTTTTGTCCTGGATTACATAATTGGTTAGATGCAGATATATGTTCAGAACCCAAGTGCTCTGACTATTAGCCCAGGTCTTTTTCCATAAAACTTTTAAAATTACACACTTAATCTTTACTTTTTACCTGTTTAACAGGTTTAATCTTTACCTGTTCTTGGGATTAGAAGTTGCAAGAATTAGTGGTTGAACCCATAGGTTCCACCTGCTTCACATCTTCTCACTTCAACAGCTCAAGGACCATCTGAATGCTAGGAGACCTGGTTTGGACTCAGCCAGAGGTCCTCCCCTGTACCAAAGAGGCAAAATTTGCCACATCAGTGGTGCCCATGTCTGCCACTGCACCCCAAGGCCAAGGTCCCCATCGATTTGCAAGGCTATGTGAAATAGGATTCAACAAACTAAATCAGATATAACTTCTGCTATTTTTGTAGAGCTCCCAAGATGAATTCAGAGAAGTTGTGAAGACGGACTGACCTGGGAAAAGGACGCTCCCTTCTCATCTCAACTCAGCCACTGTCTGGCTGTGGGCCTTGGAGTCTGACATCAGAATCTAACCAAAGGACTCCATTTATGCTAACTCAAGAGCCACATCCTTTATCTGGGAAGGTCATTTTCTCCAACCAATATGTGTGGACACAATGCAAAGAGGGTGTTCATGGGAAAGTTAGACTAGCGTGTTGCCTTCTAATCCAGTTTTGAAGATCCACTTAATTGTCCATTCTTTTGTTTACTAAATACTTACCATGAACTGGGGATAAGCTCTATGTGAATTGGTGGGAAATTCTAAACAATTCTCAAACATGTATGGTAGAGATTAAAACCTTTCGTAATCATCCACAGTGCTGGTCCAGCATGAGGCCTGTTGTTGATCTCCTAAGAAGCAGCTGCTAGTGGAAATCTCCATGCAGTCTGTGTCTTAAGGAACAGCCTCAGTACTGGCACTATGGATGAGAGGGTAGGGAAGCAGGAAACTGGATTCAGGCCCAACAACAGACTCAACTAATCCCACAAGTAATTCTGGAACTAAACCCATCATTCCTCAGAAGCGTCACACCTTGGGGCAAGATGGCCAGGCCTTTATACCTCAAATCAGCCTCTGTGCTAAAAAGGAACCTGATATGGTGAGACGGCTCCTACAGGGAGGCAGCCCTAAAGGTGACCATATCTGCTGACAGAACCCCCAGTACCTGAGAGGCAGAAATAGAGTCTGGGTGCACATCTCGATGCCTGCCACACAGGTGAATGTTGAGGGAATGACAAATACTTTGAAAACACTATTATTTTATAATAATCAGAGCTTCCATAATTCAGAGGAATTTTCAATATGCAGTCACTATGCTTGCCAGAGTAGGAAGTCAGGAAACACCTGGAGTAACAGGCAAATTTGGTCTTGGAGTACAGAATGAAGCTGGGCAAAGGCTAATAGAGTTTTGCCAAGAGAACACACTGGTCATAGCAAATACCCTCGTCCAACAACACAAGAGAAGACTCTACACTTGGACATCACCAGATGGCCAATACCAAAATCAGATTGATTATATTCTTTGCAGCCAAAGATGGAGAAGCTCTATACAGTCAGCAAAATAAGACCAGGAGCCAATTGTGGCTCAGATCATGAACTCCTTATTGCCAAATTCAGACTTAAATTGAAGAAAGTGGGGAAAACCACTAGACCATTCAGGTATAACTTAAATCAAATCCCTTATGATTATACAGTGGAAGTGACAAATAGATTTAAGGGACTGGATCTGATAGACAGAGTGCCTGATGAACTATGGACGGAGGTTTGGGACACTGTACAGGAGACAGGAATCAAGACCATCCCCAGGAAAAAGAAATGCAAAAAGGCAAAATGGTTGTCTGAGGAGGCCTTACAAATAGGTGTGAAAAGAAGAGAAGTGAAAAGCAGAGGAGAAAAGGAAAGATACAACCATTTGAATACAGAGTTCCAAAGAATAGCAAGGAGAGATAAGAAAGACTTTTTCAGCAATCAATGCAAAGAAATAGAGGAAAACAATAAAATGGGAAAGACTAGAGATCTCTTCAAGACAATTAGAGATACCAAGGGAATGTTTCATGCAAAGATGGGCTCAATAAAGGACAGAAATAGTATGGACCTGACAGAAGCAGAAAATATTAAGAAGAGGTGGCAAGAATACACAGAAGAACTGTACAAAAAAGATCTTCATGACCCAGTTAATCACGATGGTGTGATTAACCTAGGGCCAGAAATCCTGGAATGTGAAGTCAAGTGGGCCTTAGGAAGCATCGCTACAAACAAAGCTAGTGGAGGCAATGGAATTCCAGTAGAGCTATTTCAAATCCTGAAAGATGATGCTGTGACAGTGCTGCACTCAATATGCCAGCAAATTTGGAAAACTCAGCCATGGCCACAGGACTGCAAAAGGTCAGTTTTCATTCCAATCCCAAAGAAAGGCAATGCCAAAGAATGCTCAAACTATCGCACAATTGCACTCATTTCACATGCTAGTAAAGTAATGCTCAAATTTCTCCAAGCCAGGCTTCAGCAATATGTGAGCCATGAACTTCCAGGTGTTCAAGCTGGTTTTAGAAAAAGCAGAGGAACCAGAGGTCAAATTGCCAACATCTGTTGGATCATCGAAAAAGCAAGAGAGTTCCACAAAAATATCTATTTCTGCTTTATTGACTGTGCCAAAGCCTTTGAAGGATCACAGTAAACAATGGAAAATTCTGAAAGAGATGGGAATACCAGACCACCTGACCTGCCTCTTGAGAAACCTGTATACAGGTCAGGAAGCAACAGTTAGAACTGAACATGGAACAACAGACTGGTTCCAAATAGCAAAAGGAGTACAGGCTGTATATTGTCACTCTGCTTATTTAACTTATATGCAGAGTACATCATGAGAAATGCTAGGTTAGATGAAGCACAAGCTGGAATCAAGATTGCCAGGAGAAATATCAATAACCTCAGATGTGCATATCACACCACCCTTATGGCAGAAAGTGAAGAACTAAAGAGCCTCTTGATGAAAGTGAAAGAAGAGAGTGAAAAAATTGGCTTAAAGCTCAACATTCAGAAAACTAAGATCATGGCATCTGGTCCCATCACTTCATGGCAAATAGATGGGGAAACAGTGGCTGACTTTTATTTTTCTGGGCTCCAAAATCACTGCAGATGGTGATTGCAGCCATTAAATTAAAAGATGCCTACTTCTTTGAAGGAAAGTTATGACCAACCTAGACAGCAAATTAAAAAGCAGAGATATTACTTTGCCAACAAAGCTCTGTCTAGTCAAGGCTATGGTTTTTCCAGTGGTCATGTATGGATGTGAGAGTTGGGCTATAAAGAAAGCTGAGCGCCGAAGAATTGATGCTTTTGAATTGTGGTGTTGGAGAAGACTCTTGAGGGTCCCTTGGACTGCAAGGACATTCAACCAGTCCATCCTAAAGGAAATCAGTCCTGAGTGTTCATTGGAAGGACTGTTGCTGAAACTGAAACTCCAACACTTTGGCCACCTGATGCAAAGAGTTGACTCATTGGAAAAGACCGTGATGCTGGGAAAGATTGAGGGCAGGAGGAAAAGGGGACAACAGAGGATGAGATGGTTGCATGGCATCACCAACTCAATGGACATGAGTTTGGTAGGCTCTGGGAGTTGGTGTTGGACAGGGAGGCCTGGTGTGCTACAGCTCATGGGGTCGCAAAGAGTTGGACACGACTGAGCGACTGAACTGAACTGAAGTGAACTGAATGCTTGCCATCTACTGTCTGGAACAGAAACCCTTTTCTAACCCCAAAAATGTCTCCATCCTTCCTTCTCAGGGATGTCATGCCAACTGGATACACAGTTCTCTGTGTGTCTATCTGCATAGAGAACAGTGCACCAACCCACTACATCAGCTGTCACACAACCTGCCCCTAAAGCCACGTAGTCGCTCTTCTTCTGACTCAGCATTTACCAAAAAAAACTGACCTCTAGTGATCAACTGGCAACAATTTAGCTGATTTCTAGGCCTTATCTGTTTGACCTCCAAGCCAAACCTATTGTCAGTCAATCCCCTGGGTCCCCTGGGGATTCCCAAAGAGATGGAAGCAGAGTTGTAGTTGGAAACTGTCGGTCCCAAGGCCCCTTCCCTCCACTCTGCTCCTGGTTAAAGGCTTTGGGAGTTAGGAAGAACTCTCTGGAAGATTCTGAATGTTTGCCTGAATTGAGGTGGGTTTTGAAGGGGTAGTGGGATTTGTAGACCCAGTGATGAGGGTCGGGGGGAACTTTCCAAGCCCAGGAAGAGCTTGAGCTAAACCGGGAGGACAGGAGATATGGGGCAGGTTGGAAAAGCCAGCAGTTCTGCTGGCTCAGAGCACGGGTGAAGTGGGGTGCATTTATGGAAGTAGAGTTTTGAGCGCCTGCTGAGAACATTTATCCTGGAGGCCAATGGCACACACGTGCCTGAGAGCTGATGGGGCCCAGGGGCATGCCCAGGGTCTGGCACACCAGAAACTACTGGCTGCTCAGAGAGCACTTGGCAGTGAACGCCACAGGCAGCAAAGGCTGGGACTCCCTCTGGTAACATGAGGGCAAAAGGTCAACAAGAAGACAAGCAGGCTTATTTTCTAAGCAGAAGGATTTATCAGTAGCAGAACAGATCAATCCCAAGCCACAGAACCAGCTCTCTAGCTTGAACCACTTGCACCTCTTTCTCCTGGCCTCTATTTATATCTTTCCTCAGGAGGGCTGTCTGCCCTCCACATCTCTATGGCAGCTCGAGCCTCACCCTTGGGACTCCATCGTCTTCACCAGGCCAAGGCCGCCCTTTGCCAAAACCTCTGCCGCAGGGCAAACCCGTCAGGCGCTGGCCACGTGCCAGCGTTTCTTATCTCAGCTGAATGCACAACACGAAGAGGCTCTATCAGCTGCACAGTGAGCACCGCCTCTCCCTGTGAACTCAGCGCACGTTTCTTCTGAGTCTGTTGTCCTTGAGGGTGCTTTGCTCCCATTTCTTCAAATCGATTCGCATAACTAATGCTTAGCAGAGGTCTGCCGTGCTGGGCACACTCCCCAAACTTGCTGCGTGTCCACTCAGCCCCACCCCAGCCCTCTCCCTCTGCCTCCTGCAGCTTGTTCTTCGAGTCTCCTCATGGCCCAATCTTCATTCTCGTCCCGTTCCCTCCACCTCACCTGGCCCTGCTCGGGGATGGACAAGCAATTCAGAGCACAGTCCGACCTGGCCAACTGGAGCTGGGTCACCAGCTGCTGGACTAGGGGAAGGAGCACGAGACTCTACTCGCAAACCCGCCGGCGGGGGCGCTGTGGAGCCAGGTCACCAGGATGCCCAAGCTGAGAACTGAGAGCATCTCACAGCCGGGAGGCGGGGCCCGCATCATCCCTGGAACAACATCGTTGACTCACTCGTTCACTCACTGACTTGAGCCCCAGACAGCCAGGCCACAGACATGCCCTACTGGCTCCCTGCCGGCACGGCACCAGCCGGGAACAGCCTCGTGGGAGTCTTCATGGCAGCAGCTCCACTGGGCCCGCACTCACCCCCAACGGCATTGGAGCTCAGTGGCCCCTCAGCCGCTCCTAGTTCACACAGGCTGCTGACACCCTGCCTGGAACGCCTCTCCCACCCACCTGGCAAACTCTCAAGACTGGGGTCAAGACCACCTTCTTGCAGGAAGTTTCCCTGACTGACCCCAGTAGCTCCCATCACCACTGCAGTGTGCTGCACATGCTCACGTCCCCCTCTGGTGCTGCACTGTTCCTGTCGCATCCCCTTCCACTCCCACCTATTCTCACACACCTGGACACACGCATGCACCCATCCAGAAGTCCTAGTGGAGCATTTACTGCGTCAGAGACTTCTAGGGCTCTGCCCAGGACCCTGCATGTGCTGGGACTGAACTGGGCTGGAGCTACTTGTAGACTCCTGCCTGTGAGACCAGGCCAGACCAAGGCTTCACTGAGGGGAGAGCTGGGGAAGGCAGAGACGGTGGGAGAACGGCCTCACACGCACTTGGCCCTTCCCACTTACTGCTTCACATGACCTGTCCTTCTGCCTGCTCCTGCAGGGCACCAGCTCCTCACAGGCAGTGTACTGACCATGTCTCACAAGTCATTGTATGCATTTGTAATAAATAGCATGGACCAGGCACACAGTGGTTGGTAAATACTATCTGTGGCACGCTTGGTTGTTATGATTCAAAAGCAGGCAGCATTATAGAATCACACACTGAAAATTCACCTTGCCCGTCTTCTCACCTTCAAGCAGCTACACAAAGATGATTCACTTCGACCTTCAAGGAAGACGCGCCATCATTCCATCAGAACTCCATCTCCGCACGAGATGGAGACCCACAGACCTTCCTAAATGATTAGTGTAGCCCAGTACGTGCAACCTTCTATTTCAAAATCGAGCATGCAGCCTCATGCTCTAACTTACTAAAAAATATGACACAAGTAATGCTTGATTGTTATAAACATGTCCCACTCCACAATTTCCTTCAATGCATACTGCAAGCACAGATGGAAAGCACTTGGAATTGAACATTGAAGAAAATGTACGTGCACTTTGTAAAATGTGCCTTCAGAGAGATTACACTTTAATAAAGAGATACAGGGTGAGTTTCAGTACAGATTCCATTGCTAATTGGAAACTTCACATTTGGCAAGGCTATGAACTGCTTTTTCTTTTCTTTCTTTTTTAAAATATTTATTTATTTGGCTGCATCAGATCTTAGTTGCAGCATGTGGACTTCTCTAGTTGCAGCTCATGGTATACTCTCCAGTTGTGAACAGGCTTAGTTGCTCTGAGGCATGTGGGATCCTAGTTCTCCAACCAGAGATCAAACCCACATCCCCTGCATTCAAGGCAGATTCTTAACCACTGGACCATCAGGGAAATCCCTGCTCTTTCTTTCTGTACGTATTAACTTCAGTTCAGTTCAGTTCAGTCACTCAGCCGTGTCCGACTCTTTGTGACCCCACGGACTGCAGCACGCCCGCCAGGTTTCCCTGTCAATCACCAATTCCCAGAGCCTACTCAAACTCATGTCCATTGAGTTGGTGATGCCACAGAACCATCTCATCCTCTGTTGTCCCCTTCTCCTCCCACCTTCAATCTTTCCCAGCATGAGGGTCTTTTCCAATGAGTCAGTTCTTTGCATCAGGTGGCCAAAGTTTAAAGTTTCAGTTTCAGCATCAGACCTTCCAATGAACACTCAGGACTGATTTGCTTTAGGATGGCCTGGTTGGATCTCCTTGCTGTCCAAGGGACTCTCAAGAGTCTTCTCCAACACCACAGTTCAAAAGCATCAATTCTTTGGCACTCAGCTTTCTTTATAGCCTAACTCTCACACTCATACATGACTACTGGAAAAACCATAGGCTTGACTAGATGGAGCTTTGTTGGCAAAGTAGTCTCTGCTTTTTAATATGCTGTCTAGGTTAGTCATAAATTTTCTTCCAAGGAGCAAGTGTCTTTTAATTTCATGGCTGCAATCTCCATCTGCAGTGATTTTGAAGCGCAAGGAAATAAAGTCTCTCACCGTTTCCACTGTTTCCCCATCTATTTGCCATGAAGTGATGAGACTGAATGCCATGATCTTCTTTTTCTGAATGTTGAGTTTTAAGCCAGCTTTTTCACTCTCCTGTTTCACTTTCATCAAAAGAGTTTTTAGTTCTTCTTCACTTTCTGCCATAAGGGTGGTGTCATCTGCATATGTGAGGTTATTGATATTTCTCCCAGCAATCTTGATTCCAGCTTGTGCTTCATCCAGCCCAATGTTTCTCATGATGTACTCTGCATATAAGTTAAGTAAGCAGGGTGACAATATACAGCCTTGACATACTCCTTTCCCTATTTGGAACCAATCTGTTGTTCCATGTCCAGTTCTACATAATACTAGAAAGTATTAGCTAGCAAGCGGTAAATTCAGTTAACTTGGTATAATATTAAGAAAAGTTTTTTGGTAAAACAGAATGCAAAGTACCATCTTCTTTGTAAACCTTTTCCTTGTCATCTTGGTGGTACAGAAGATCACTTCCTGCTAATTTCTGTGACACTAGAGATCTTTCCTCTGTCTCCTTGTCCTTCACCTTAGATTCATTCAACAAAAGCAAAGTGATTATCTGTTACTGCTCACACTGTCGCAGGTGCTGGCCACATATCGGTGAGCAAGGCAGAGATTTCTGCCCTCCGGGAACTCACATCCCAATGAAGGCACCAGAGACAGATACAAGAGGCTGTCTTCTCTGCCCCAGCATACTACAAGCATCTTGAAGATGGAAACCACACCCTAAAGAAACCAAAGAAGGAAAAAAATAATAGAAAACTTTGGAAAGTTGAGCTTCTACTACATGGGCTGCGTTCCTGTAATTTGCAGTTCAGCCACTGAGGAGACCTGGGCCCACAGCTGCATACTCACCCCAGAACCCCATGTCCCCAGGACTTGAGTTTCAGGGGCACTAGGCAGCCCATGACCTTCCTGGTACACAGGCTGCTCCCTCGCCCTAAGAGGGGACAGGAGGCTGAATTAATAGGTCAGAGAAAAGGAGCTTGGGAGTGTAAACGTAAGCTGCTTCAGTGACCTACTCTTATCTAAAATTCCTGTGATTTACATGAAAATAATTAAGGTTTGGGGTGAATATTAACAATCTTGAAAGTCATTAAAAGGGTCTTCACCCCCTCTGTAGGCACCTACCCTACCTTTGTCAAATTCCCCTCTTCTGACCTCAAGATGGATGGCAACTCACAGCCCTGTGACAAAGATGGGGAGTGAAACAGGAGGGCAGGGTTGGGCTTTGCTTCCTAAGTAGCCGCTTATGCCTTGTTGGGGGTCCTTTCATCACTGAGCCCCTGAGTCCCAGGGAAGAGAAGTATACGGGTTGGGGGTGATTGCCCAGCACAACACTCAGCCCCCGCAGACCTCCCAACTCCATGAGTCTCCTCTCCCTGGAGTGTGTGTGTTAGTCACTCAACTGTGCCCAGTTCTTTGCGACCCCATGGACTGTATGTAGCTCACCAGGTTCCTCTGTCCTTGGCATTCTCCAGGCAAGCATGCTGAAGTGGGTTGCCATTCCCTTTTCCAGGGGATCTTCCTGACCCAGGGATTGAACTGCGGTCTCCTGCATTGTAGGCTAATTCTTTACCATCTGAGCCACCAGGGCTGGGTGCATTCTCTTCGGGATTCTGCCAGCCCTTCCTACCTGTAGAAATCATCATGAATCCACCATCACCGAAGCCCTTTCACTGTCCAGGCAGACACTGCTCAAAAACTTCTCAGAGGAGATCTTCTGCATGCACCACTCTTGAGGTAGTGAGCTCATCAGAACCTTACTTCTCAAATACCAGTTTCTGGAGTGGGTTCTTCTTGTTTTGTGAAATTTGAATGTTAAGTTTGATATCCTTGAGCCACTAAGTGTGTGGAAGTATTCTATCACAGAAGAGGGTGTCATAAGTTTTTCACCTGGAGATCATCAAGCGACTGGCAATTAAGGGCTGTTTAATCCTCTGACTTTCTCAATACTGTCTTCTATTTCCTGTAAACTCTAGCATCTGTTGCTGAAGATCTTAGGATCCAGGTTTCTAAATGTCCTCCTTTCTAGTTGACTGAAATCCCTGAGGTCCAAGACATTGTGATATATTATTTCATTTATGATTATATTTTTTCACCCTTGTCTGGATCCCAGGCTCAACTGGCAATGAGTTTGAGGCCTCAGATGGACTATCTTTTCTTTTAGACAGCATAAAATGTGGACTCTTCTCTGCTCAGGGCTTGTTCTGGAGGGAACTTGGGTCTGCTTGCCTGCTGAGCAGTAAAGCCAACCTACTGATGCTGGATTGTGGGGAAGGAAAGCACAGACAGCATTTATTACAGGGTACCAAGCAAGGAGAATGGGCAGCTCATGCTTGAAAGACCCAGACTCCCTTCTGGCTTTTGATGAGGGGCTTTTAAGGGCAACATTTGGGGTGAGGGTTGTAGGGGGCATGAATTTCTTCTGATTGGCTCGTGGTGAGGGGATAGGACAGTGTTCCAAGAATTTTAATCATTAACCTTCTGGTTCCAACCTGTCTAGGGTTTACCAGCTTGTTTGGTCACCATCCTCCACCTGGGTGAGGGTCTTAGTTTCTGCAGAACAACTCAAAGATATGTGTCACTTTATTATATATATATTCCTGGAGCAGGAACTAGGTCTCTGTTTTGTGTCTGAACTACTGTTTTTTGACTGCTTTTTCTTAGTTTCTGTACTCTCACTTCTCTAATTAGTAGCTGCTTAAGTCTGCTTACTGGAACTCAGGGAAGGCCAAAGAGACTGAAACATTTTCCTATAAATAGGAAATAGGGGACATAGATGGACTTTTGTACCCAGGAAAGCTTGCAGGATCCTTCTTAGTTTCAAGCTTCCTCCAGAAATTTCTAGAGCTGAGTCCCTTCACAGGATATAGAACTCCAGCCATAAAAACTGCTGTCTCTGGCCATCTGCCACTTTCCCATTGTCTTCAGGAAAATTCTGTGTTGCCTCAGTTGGCATGTCTGTATAATGGAGACAATACAGTAGTTTCTAACTTGTGGCTATGGTGGGAATTAAATGAGATGATTCATGTGAAGCTCTTGGCCAGAGCCTGACATAAGTTATCAAAGAAAGTTCACTGTTCACTTTTATTGCTGCTACTTGCTCATGAGTGGTGTTGACTTGGGGACATGCCATCCATATAGATTTGTTTCTGTGAAGCAAGGAGAAGCCAACAAAGGCTCTCAAGTACTTGGTGTTCCCTGAAAAATATTTCTGAGTGTAACTTAGATAGTGCAAGACATAAATGGAACACAGAGCTATGCGTGCCTTTTAAATGGACATCATCTAGTTTCCTGGTAGATCTTCATGCATTCTTTCACTGAGTTTTTTAATTTCCTCTTTTAAATTCTAAAAGAGGTGGATGTACAAACTATGCTTTGGAGTTCACATATCTGAAGAAATCCCATCATAACAAAGCATTCATTTTCTTATGATTAATACAGATGTTAATAAAAGAAATAGCACTTGGTACTTATGCAACTGTGCTTCCAGTTCTTCCAAGCATTGTTTCCATAAAATAGGGAAAGCATGGTCTCTTCTCCAATAAATAACAGAAACACCCACGAAGTGAACCGCATGCTTTGTTGTTGTTCTTTCTGCTTGTTTGTAACAGGGAAGAAAGAGAGAAAGTTACTTCTGGCTTTGCATATATTCAATACTCAAATTTTGATTATTTTTAACTATTGAGTATCCCTACTAAAGAAATATCAGCCAAAGCGTGAGTCAGAAAATTCTGGCTCTCATGTCTTGCTCCTTTGTGTGTGGGGGGAAGCAGGGGATGTTATGTTCTGTTTGTTTTCACACAAAAAGCACCAGGCAAACCTGAACCAGAAGTGACCAATAGAACTTTTCAAGTCAGGAACCGCTCCGTAATCTGTAGTCTTGATTACAGCAGCCACCAGCCACACATGGCTTCTGAGTACTTAAAATGTGGCTGATGTGTCATTGAAGGACTGAATTTTTAATTTAGTTTCATAAGAATTACCTTGAACTTGGATTTAAATAGCCACACGTGGCTACCACATCAGACAGCATGGCTCTAACACCATGGAAACAACCACAATAGCCAGGAAGAGGAAAGTGTATAAAGAAAATGCAGTGTGTATGGTATGTCAGTCTCTCCCATCAAGAAGCTTCCATAAGCCTCTTATCCTTCTCCATCAGAAGACAGACAGACTGAAACCCACAATTACAGAAAACTAAGCAGTCTGATCACATGGACCACAGCCGTGTCTAACTCAATGAAACTATGAGCCATGCTGTGTAGGGCCACCCAAGACGGACGGGTCATGGTGGAGAGATCTGACAGAATGTGGTCCACTGGAGAAGGAAATGGCAATCCACTCCAGTATTCTTGCCTTGAGAACCCATGAACAGTATGACAAGGCAAAAAGACAGGACACTGAAAGATGAACTCCCCAGGTTGGTAGGTGCCCAATATGTTACTGGAGATCAGTGGAGAAATAACTCCGGAAAGAATGAAGAGATGGAGCCAAAGCAAAAACAACACCCAGTTGTGGATGGGACTGGTGATACAAGTAAAATCCGATGCTATAAAGAGCAATATTGCATAGGAACCTGGAATGCTAGGTCCAAGAATCAAGGCAAATTAGAAGTGGTCAAGCAGAAGATGGCAAGAGTAAATGTTGACATTTTAGGAATCAGTGAACTAAAATGGACTGGAATGGGTGAATTTAACTCAGATGACAATTATATCTACTACTGTGGGCAAGAATCCCTTAGAAGAAATGGAGTAGCCATCATAGTCAATAAGAGTTTGAAATGCAGTACTTGATGCAATCTCAAAAATGACAGGATGATCTCTGTATGTTTCCAAGGCAAAGCATTCAGTATCACAATAATCCAAGTCTATGCCCCAACCAGTAATGCTGAAGAAGCTGAAGTTGAATGGTACTATGAAGACCTTCTAGAACTAACACCCCAAAAAGATGTCCTTTTTATTATAGGGGATTGGGATGCAAAAGTAGGAAGTCAAGAAACACCTGGAGTAACAGGCAAATTTGGCCTTGGAGTACAGAATGAAGCAGGGCAAAGGCTAATAGAGTTTTGCCAAGAGAACGCACTGATCATAGCAAACATAAGAGAAGACTACACATGGACATCACTAGATGGTTAACACCAAACTCAGACTGATTATATTCTTTGCAACCAAAGATGGAGAAACTCTATACAGTCAGCAAAAGCAAGACTGGGAGCTGACTGTGGCTCAGATCATGAACTCCTTATTGCCAAATTCAGACTTAAATTGAAAAAGTAGGGAAAACCACTAAACCTTTCAGGTATGACCTAAATCAAATCTCTTATGATTATAGAGTGGAAGTGACAAACAGATTCAAGGGATTAGATCTGATAGACAGAGTGCCTGAAGAACTAGGACAGAGGTTCATGACATTGTACAGGAGGCAGGGATCAAGACCATCCCCAAGAAAAAGAAATGCAAAAAGGCAAAATGGTTGTCTGAGGAGGCCTTACAAATAGCTGAGGAAAGAAGAGAAGCTAAAGGCAAAGGAGAAAAGGAAAGATATACCATTTGAATGAAGTGTTCCAAAGAATAGCAAGGAGAGATAAAAAGCCTTCCTTAGTCATCAATGCAAAGAAATAGAAAGAAACAATAGAATGGGAAAGACTGGAGATCTCTTCAAGAAAATTAGAGATACCAAGGGACCATTTCATGCAAAGATGGGCTCAATAAAGGACAGAAATGGTATGGACCTGAAAGAAGCAGAAGATATTAAGAAGAGGTGACAAGAATACTCAAAAGAACTATACAAAAAAGACCTTCACGACCCAGATAATCAGGATGGTATAATCACTCACCTAGAGCCTGACATCCTGGAATGTGAAGTCAAGTGGGCCTTAGAAAGCATCACTAAGAACAAAGCTAGTGGAGGTGATGGAATTCCAGTAGAGCTATTTCAAATCCTGAAAGATGATGCTATGAAAGTGCTACACTCAATATGCCAGCAAATTTGGAAAACTCAGCAGGGGCGACAGGACTGGAAAAGGTCAGCTTTCATTCCAATCCCAAAGAAAGGCAATGCCAAAGAATGCTCAAACTACCACACAATTGCACTCATCTCACACGCTAGTAAAGTAATGCTCAAAATTCTCCAAGCCAGGCTTCAGCAATATGTGAACCACTTCAGATGTTCAAGCTGGATTTAGAAAAGGCAGAGGAAGCAGAGGTCGAATTGCCAACATCCGCTGGATCACAGAAAAAGCAAGAGAGTTCCAGAAAAACATCTATTTCTGCTTTATTGACTATGACAAAGCCTTTGACTGTGTGGATCACAATAAACTGTGGAAAATTCTGAAAGAGATGGGAATACCAGACCACCTGACCCGCCCCTTGAGAAATCTGTATGCTGGTCAGGAAGCAACAGTTAGAACTGGACATGGAACAACAGACTGGTTCCAAATAGGAAAAGGAGTATGTCAAGGCTGTATATTGTCACCCTGCTTATTTAACTTTTATGCAGAGTACATCATGAGAAACATTGGGCTGGATGAATCACAAGCTAGAATCAAGATTGCCGGGAGAAATATCAATAACCTCAGATATGCAGATGACACCACCCTTATGGCAGAAAGCGAAGAACTAAAGAGTCTTTTGATGAAAGTGAAAGAGGAAGTGGCTTGGCTGCGGCCCAGAGCCTGCTCACCTGCCCTGTGATCTCAGGCCATAAGTCTCTGGACAGGAGGCTGGCTGACCAGGAAGCTGGCTGCTCTCGAAGCTCAATAAATGCCTGCTGAACTGATAAAAAAGAAAGTGAAAGAGGAGAGTGAAAAAGCTGGCTTAAAGCTCAACATTCAGAAAACTAAGATCATGGCATCCAGCCTCATCACTTCATGGCAAATAGACAGGAAAACAATGGAAACAGTGAGAGACTTTATTTTCTTGGGCTCCAAAATCACTGTAAATGGTGGATGCAGTCATGAAATTAAAAGACGCTTGCTCCTTGGAAAAAATTTATGACTAACCTAGACAGCATATTAAAAAGCAGAGACATTACTTTGCCAACAAAGATTCATCTATTCAAAGTTATGGATTTTCCAGTAGTCACATATGGGTGTGAGAATTGGACTATGAAGAAAGCTGAGCTCCGAAGATTTGATGCTTTTGAACTGTGGTGTTGGAGAAGACTTTTGAGGGTCCCTCGGACTGCAAGGAGATCCAACCAGTCCATCCTAAAGGTAATCAGTTCTGGATATTCATTGGAAGAACTGATGCTAAAGCTGAAACTCCAATACTTTGGCCACCCAATGCGAAGAACTGACTCATTGGAAAGGACTCTGATGCTGGGAAAAACTGAAGGCGGGAGGATAAGGGGACGACAGAGGATGAGATGGTTGGATGGCATCATCGACTCGATGGACATGAGTTTGAGTAGGCTCCAGGAGTCAGTGAGGGACAGGGCGGCCTGGTGTGCTGCAGTCCGTGAGGTCGCAAAGAGCCGGACACAACTGAGCGACTGAACTGAACTGAACTGACCTGATGTATTCAAAATGGAAATTACCCATAAAAATAATAAAATACTGCCATTTGCTGCAACATAGGTAGACCTAGAGATCAGCATACTAAGTAAGTCAGACAAAGAACAAGTACCATTTTATGTGGAATAGTACCTTTTATGTGGCATTTAAAATGTGACACAAATGCACTTATCTATGAAATAGAAAGACTCACAGACACAGAGAACAGAGCTATAGCTGCCAAGAGGGTGGAGAGTGAGAAAGGATGGACTGGGAATTTGGTATTAGCAGATGCAAACTATTATATTTAGAATGGATAAACAACAAGGTCCTACTACATACCACAGAAAAATATGTTCAATGTCCTGTGATAAACCTTAATGAAAAGAATATTAAAAAAGAATATATATGTATATACATGTATAACTGAATCACTTTTCCATACAGGGGAAACTAACACAACATTGTAAATCAACTATATATCAATTTAAAAAAAGGAAGTCCTCTATACATGCGAAGGGGTTGCCGCCACAGGAAAGGATTTGTCTGTCCCTGTTTTCAACGTCACTTTTAAAATGAGTTCTATTGCTTCTTGGCCTTTAGGCTAAGATCAAGTGTAAAATGAGCTCCACATCTCTAAAATACACATCTCCGGCCTCTGAAAAGTCCCTAGAAAAGTCAGGCTTGAAAACTCCTGGACCCCTGAAGAGGAGTCCATGTTCTGTTCAAAGTGACCCCTCCACGTGCAGGGAGTATATTTATGGACAAGCATTCTCATCGGCTGGCTAGGAACCTTCAGAGAACATTCTCTTTTTTCAGGCTCTTCCATAACTGTGTTGCTTTTTAAACTCTAAACTGTGGCTGTAAATTAATAGCTTTCCTGACAAAAGAGCCTGCCAGAGCCAACTACTGATTTTCCATTCATTATCAATTTGTTGTTAACCTGTACTTATGAGTATGAAATACAGAGGACGGCTCAGTGAAGAAAAGCCGAGACGGCGGGTCTTGCCCTGGAGAGATTGATTGGACAGAAACCAAACAAAACACAATCTTTGTGCCTCTTGGAAAGGAAACAATCACAAGCAACTTGGGCCACCTCCAGAATGCAGAACTACTTGTACCAGAAATGCAGTTCCATGAGGCAGAGGTTGGGAGCCCCCAGGAAAAGGGACACAATGGGTGGGCAACATCCCCCTCCAGCAACATCATCACAACCAAAGAGGCAAACTGATGCCTGCTGTCATGTCAGCAGAAATCAAGGTGGCAGTCCTGACTCCCGCCTCCTGAGATGGCAAAGTTTGCCAGCTTGGCAGCCAGGAATGAGATGTCACTCCCTGTGCCACTTGGGGAGGGCAGGCAGGTAGGCTATCATTTCTTCTTAAAGCAAGAGGATGAGGCAGCATGCTTTATGACCTTGTCTTGAAGTCATACATGCTGCCCCTGCTGTGTTCCATCAGGTACGCAGGCAGCCCTGACTCACAGGAGGAGAGAACCATTGTGGAACCTCAACGCTACTGCAACGGAAAATGTTTAAAATAAAAGCATAATTGGTGACAACTTGAAAGTTTAATGAGATGCCATTTTTAATACTTCAGATATGTAAAAATTAAAAAGAATAATGGCCTGACGGGGAAGGGAAGAGACTGGGGAGGGAGGGTCTTCTCCCTCAAGGTGATCAATCAGTACAGCCCGCTTGGAGAACAAGGCAGACCCGAAATCTCTGTGTGTGTCCTTTCAGTCCTGCTGCTCTTCATCCCCAGCTGTTTGTCCTAGAGAAGGACTCAGGCCTGTGCACAGAGAGGTATAAACAAGAGTGTTTCTGCCACTTTTTTTCTTCGTAAAAGTGACAGATTAAAAGTAGGTTGTTTCTTCACAGGTGACTGGTTGAAAGCTATGGTACTGTGTGAAGATTGTACATCTCTAAATACACTGCAAATCTTACTGATGCTAGATGGTGGTATTTTATGGTATATGAATCATATCTCAATAAAACTGTTAAAAAAAAACTGGTGAATCGACAGAACTATACACAATGCAGCTCTAAAAAAATTATTGAAGATGATGAAGAAGCTCTCTGAAACCTTGTAAGTGAAAAGACAAAACAGAGAGTGGTTTGTTTACTGCCTTTGATGCAAAAAGGCAGAAAATAACAATATGTATTCATATTTGTTTATATCTGCATGAGGAAATACTGTAAGGATTTGTAAGAGACAAAATGAAGTCGGGGCAGATGGCGCAGAGACAGACAGGGATGGGTTATAAAAAGGCCTCTTGACATATTATGTATTTGTTATATCATTTTGACTTTGAACCAAGTGTATGTATGACCTAATGGGAAACACAATAAAACAATGAAATGCCATGAAATTCCTGCAAGTTCTATTTCTGACTCAGACACTAGCTCTACAGTCTTAGAAATACCATTGTGCTTTTCTGATTTTAAGTTTTTTCTTCTGTAAAGTAGATTCACTGGTCTTTGATGTCTGGGTTGCCACTACAAGTGTTTCCTTCCTACACACACCTGGCAAAATCTTCACTTGAGTGTCCCTCCAACCACACTCCACCTGTTACCTGGATCACAGGTCTGGTCTAAGAAACAAGGAAGCCCAAGCCACTCGATCCACAGAACAAACTTACCATGTGACTGTGGGGCGGAGGGACCTTGGTGACTAAGAGCAAGAGCCCATCTGGTCCTACAGATAAAATCAGTAAAAACATCAATGGGAGGAAACACAACTTTGCCACAGCAGGAGGTGGCTAGAACAGGACGGGAACCGGGACATCTGGGGTATTAGAGTGACAAGGCAGAGACGTCTCAGATTCAGGGTTGACTGTAGACCCCAAGAGGGTACCAAAGCTGCAGAGACCCACCAAGGCCTTCCCTGAGCCAGGGCTTCCCCTTCCTGCACATCACCTGCGTTCCCCACTCCCCTCTGCAGAGCAGCACGACAGAATCCAGGCTGAGCTACCAGAAGGCTCCTGTTCTCAGCTGATGAGTAGCCAAGCAACCTGCTGGTCTTATCTGCTGGCACTCTTTCATTAAATTAATTAATTTATTTATTTTAATTGGAGGCTAATTACTTTACAATATTGTGGTTGTTTAAGGGCATCAGCACCATGATAGCAGAGCCCTTCTTTAGCACCGACAGGGAAGGAAGCAGGGACCCGAGTGGAGAGGGGAAGCGGGTATGGGGGAGGCCTGAGATGGGCTGAGAGACAGGAAGAAGGCCCCAGGGCTCCAGGAGGAGCTGGGGCAGGGGGTGGCGAAAGTCTGCCCTATTTAATACTTGGAAGGCTGGGTTTTGTTTTCCAGAAGGCATGCTGAGCTTATGGGAATCAGGAGGAGGAGGTGCAGGGGAAAGCGTTTTCTACCAGGCCTGTGACATCAGACAGGCTGGTTCGTGGTCCAGGGGGCTTCCTGTCACTCGGCACAAGCACCCTGGATGCTTGCCTTCAGTCCCAGGTAACTGGCAGCCGGTCCACCCCTGGACGCCAGTCAGAGTCACCCGAGGAGCTCACCACACACCAGCTTCCCAAGCCTCGCCCCTGGGGGCACAAGGGGCGTCCCCAGCGGGTCTCAGGGGGCCCAGAATATGTGTTCTCAATAAGCACCCTGGAGGCTCTGGTGCAGCGGGGTGGGAGCTGGCATTTGGAAGACACTCAGATAAATCATCTCAAAATGGTTCCTTTCAAGGTTTCATTTGCTGTAGAATTTGCCCTGCTCCATGGAGAGGTCAATTATAATAATCCTTTCTATTTCTTTCAGGAAAGAAAAGGACTTGGCCCTGCTACCTTTGTTTGTCTGGGTGCCCTTTCTCGTTGGGTTCTGCGTTTCACCCCAGCCCCACAAAAGGACACAGGGCCCTCTAGCGCTCTGCCGGGGAGCCCTGCGGTCACCCGGGGCAGGCTCAGACATGGTGCAGGTGGCCCCAGTGCAGCAGTGCCCTTCCTGGAAAGGACCTGTCCTCCTCCAAGGGAGCTTGCCGCTGCCTCTGGCTTCCAGACACGGTTCTGTGACCAGGAGACCGGGGCCTCCATCTTTCATGACCCAGCGCAGGGCACAGCACCATATTTTCCTGAGCCCTGTTTTCCAGTCGTTGTATAAGATAATTTTTTAGATAGATTTCAGTTAACTCTGAAACTATGTGCTGTGCTATGCTTAGTCGCTCTTTGCGACCCCACAGACTGTAGCCCACCAGGCTCCCCTGTCCATGAGATTCTCCAGGCAAGAACACTGGAGTGGGTTGCCATGCCCTCCTCCAGGGGACCTTCCCAATCCAGAGTTCGAACCGGGGTCTCCTGCACTGCAGGTGGATTCTTTACCAGCTGAGATATCAGCAAGTCCTCTGAAACTATCAGTTCAGTCACTTAGTTGTGTCCAACTCTGCAACCCTATGGACTACAGCATGCCAGGCTTCCCCGTCCATCAGCAACTCCTGGAGCTTGCTCAAACTCATGTGTATCAAGTCGGTGATGCCATCCAACCATCTCAACCTTTGCTGTCTGCTTCTCCTCCCACCTTCAAGCTTTCCCAACATGAATCTTTTTCAGCATATCTGAAACTATAGTGACTATCATTTTTCAAGTACCTACCATGTACAAGGCACATGAGGGGTCTCTCTCTAATATGTGTGTGTGAACATATTTATACATAGGTGAGTTACACAATGTGTATATGCATCCATGTGTGCATACACATATGTGCTGTGTGTACACATGCCATGCTTGGGTATATGCACACATGTAGACACACACCTGTGTCTGTAAGTTGCTGTTTTTTCAGTCACTAAGTTGAGTCTGACTCTTTTGTGACCCCATGGACTGCAGCATGCCAGGCTCCTCTGTCCTTCACAGTCTCCTGGAATTTGTTCAAATCCATGTCCATTGAGTCTATGATGCCATCTAACCATCTCATCCTCTGCCACCCCCTTCTCCTCTTTCTTTCAATCTTTCCCAGCATCATATATATTATATATATAAGTATACATGCACATGTGTGAATAAAATTCATATTTTGTGATAAGACAAGAAAAATTTAAACATAAAAAATCTTTTCTACACTTTGGTCTCCTCTCTCCCCACACTGTGCGTGTGTGTCTGCATCAGACACCCACCAAATCTCCCCTGTGGACTCACCCATTAGGAGCAACATTCTCCCAGCATCAACAAGACAGCCCCTTAAAGACAGCATTCCTTCTTGATCTCATAAGGGGCCACTATGACTCTTAGATCTGGATTGTGTAAACTGTCAATAATATGTCATGTGATGTCCAGCCTCGTGTCTCAAAAAACTGACATAACTGTGTCTGGACTGCTAACAGACGGGACCATTCTCGGGGCTTTCCGAGACACTTTACCCCATTTTCAAGCCTCGCATATGGCTCAAATAAAGTTTTCCATTTCTTTCTTAGATCAGTTGACATACACCTATATATATGTCTATTTATTTCTCCTTACAGTAGGCCCAAAATTGTCATCATTCCTGCTTTCTGGCTCAGAAAGTGAAGCTCCAAGCCTGCAGCGCTCATGAGGCAGGTCTCACAGCTGGTGAACAACTGAGTCCAAAGTGAGCTCACAGTCCAGGCTCTTTCTCCAGTGCCCCCGAGCCCTGCACGGGCTGCTCCGAAGGCCTGAGATTGGAGCAGTCCCCTGACCCGCCCGGCAGGGCAGGAGAGCCGCAGGGAAGCCGCCCAGAGGCTGCTGGCCGGTTGGCTGTCTGCTGCCCCTCCCCTGCGCTTCCTCCTGGCAGCTTCGCCCTCTCCCTTCGGGCCCTCGGTTCCCACCCTCTCATCCACTTTCCACTCCTGGCTTGGCGGGACAAGGAGAGCATGAGGCTCCTGTTTCCCATCTTGAACAGACCCCATCCTCTCTGGGGCTGAGGTCCTGGTTTGTTCTGGGTCACCTGCTTGGTAACTTCCCTTCCTTCCAGGCTCCCTTGCACTGTCTTCCTTTCACAGCCGGTGCAACCTTGGGGCTTCTTACAGAGCACCCCACTGTCTCAGGAGCTCCCCGGCTCAGCCTCACAGACACACACTCTGCACCCCATCCCCCAGTCTCTCACAGCTGGTTTAAGACTGTTCTGTCCTCCCGGGGCCCTCAAGAAGACAGCACAGGACCCCTCCTTTGTGCCCACCTGGTCTCAGGTTGCTGACTTTAGTCTCCCTTGGCTGGATACTTCCTGGCCCCAGGTCCACCTGCCTGACCTTCCCTACCCATCTCTCACTGCACAGGAGGAGAAGTTGAGCTGTCCCTCTAGCCCGTTTGATAGCAACAGTTCCCAGGACAGCTCTGGCATTTTCCACCAGGAGCTTCTCCCCACCCAAATCTACTCCAGGTAGACCTAGAATCTAAATGGAAGCAGCGGTCTTGCTACAGAACTGCAAGTTCAGTGCAATCTCCTGTATCTAACTGGGAAAGATCAGAGTTTGATTATATACTGAGTGGGTGAAGATGTGTGAACAGTCCCTCATACATAGCTGGTGAGATTACAAATTGGCTGTGCTTCCAAGGAAAGCAATTTGACAGGATCTATCAAAATGTCAGGTGCGAATACCCTTTGAGCCAGTGATTCTACTTGTATATTCAGCAGTGCATTCCTTTCTGATAGCTTCTGTTACAGATGACCACAACCATGGTGTTGAAAATAACACAGATGTATCATCTCACAGTTCTGTAGCTCAGAAAGTCTGAAGGCTCCACTGATTTATCTGCTCCAGGTCCCACGAGGCTGAAATCCAAGGGGGTGGCAGCCTGGCCTCTTACACAAAGGTTCTCGGGGAGAACAGCAGCAGGCTCACTCGGGTTGTTGGCAGAATTCAATTCCATGCGATTGTGGTGCCGAAATCCCTGCATCCTTGCTGGCTATGGGCCAGGGTACACTCTCAG
This sequence comes from Cervus canadensis, assembly GCF_019320065.1. Taxonomy (NCBI): domain Eukaryota; kingdom Metazoa; phylum Chordata; class Mammalia; order Artiodactyla; family Cervidae; genus Cervus; species Cervus canadensis. The sequence continues at coordinate 90,686,402 of NC_057393.1, read as the reverse complement.
CCTCTAGAGGCTGCCCACACGCCTTGGCTCATGGTCCCTACCACCTTCCAAGCCAGCAACAGTGGGCTGAGTCCTTCTCAGGGTTCACATCTCTCTGGCATCACCTCATCTCTTCCACCTCCAGCTGGAAAAACTTCTGCACTTTTAAGGGATGATATGATTCAACTGTGCACCCAGGGAATCCAGAACAATCTCCCTTTCTTAAGGTCCAGACTGTAATTCCATCTGAAAGGCCCTATGCCATGTAAAGTAATATCCTCACAAGTATGAAGGTTTAGAGAGTGTACATTTCGGGGGTGGGCATCGACAGTCTGCCTGCCACAGCCTCGCTTGTGCAAAATGGTGTATCAACCAGAACGTCCCTTGTAATAAGAAAGTAACAGCAACAACGTAAATGTGAATTAGCAGGTGGTAGTTTATATATTAAGGTTTATACAGTGGAATATACTATGCAGGTGTTAAAAAGAAAATGGATTGGTATGGAAAGATCACATTTTTGCATTTGGTGCAAGGAGGCTGTCAGGACCTCAAGGTGAAGGGCAAGCAGTGGGAGGGGTGGAGCGGGGAGGCAGCCTGCATTTCCACCGGCTGTACCCTTTCTCCCTGAGTTAGGGAAGGCCATCTTTCTGTGTCTTAATCTCCTAACCTGTTCACTTCTAACCTTCATCTCTCTGGCCTCACGTCCTCCTCTGTAAGAGGGGCCTCTGGGGCTGTTGGAAGGCTGAGATGAATGAATGTGTACAGGGCCTGGCACAGAGTAGAAGATGCCATGTACATGTTTGTACTGTGACCTGTTCGTAGAAATAAATGAAGCGTAGAGGGTGGGGGAGACAGGGATACACCCAGCTGCTTCCCTTTGGAATTCTGGGTCCCCCTGCTGATGTGCCATCTCAGGGCGAGGCTCCAAGACACAGGTGACTCACTGAAGTCTCCAGGGGACAGAGGAGTGTGGCTTGTGGTGGGCTGGACCAGTAGGTCTCCTGGTTTTGAATCTCAGGGCTCACCCCCCACCCCTCTGTCAGTAGCAGGAACAGGCACCCAAGAAGCAGTGAGCCTCTGCTGTGTGACGTCCCAGCAGCCAGGGCTAACCTGGGGTTTCAGTAACTGTAACAACCATCGTTAGGAGAGGACAGGCCAACCTAAGGCCTCTCTGCTGCTCCTCCTCACGCATTCCTCTGAAGGGCTCTGGGTCTCAGGAGGTGCGGGCCAGACCTCTGGCTCTTCAGCCACACAAAGTGGTTGTGGATCCTCGATCTACACAGCCTGAGCCTGAGTCTCTCGGGTTCTGCACAGTTTTCTGAAGCTCTGAGAAATGGCCTCAAGGAAATACAAAACCCTTTTTAGAAGCAGTTATAACTGACTGCCAAGGAAAGGTCTGGGCCATGATCCGTTAAGGGGGAAATCCAGACATTCTCGTGATGAATCAAAAGAGAAGTAAGGGAAACGGAAATAAAGAATTTGTACTGTCTCTATACTTGGAGCAGACTCTTTAATCTTGGCAACTCTTCAGCCCTAGTTCTACGGAAGGAGAAAAAAAAGAAATAACGTGCTGAAAATTTTCTTCTCTTTACTCTCTTTCTCCTGATTTCTCATTTTTGTCTTCTAAAGATCAAACACATGGCTTCCCAGGTGGTACTAGTGGTAAAAAAAAAAAGAAAGAAAGAAAAGAAAAGAAAAAAAAAAACCCGCCTGCCAGTGCAGGAGACATTAAGAGATTCCTAGGTCAGGGAGATCCCCTGGAGGTGAGCATGGCAACTCACTCTAGTATTCTTGCCTGGAGAATCCCATGGACAGAGGAGCCTGGTGGGCAATAGTCCATAGGATCACAAAGAGTCAGACACATGCTAAAAATTTTCTCCTCCTTTCCTCTCTTGATTTCTTATTTTTTCGTCTAAAGGTCAAACATATCATCTTAGCTGCCTCAAGAAATATTAATACTGCCTTCTCCTCAGAAACTGACATGGCTTTGCTGAAAATGAGGCAGCCTGGTGAAAGCGGGAAGGCCCCAGCTGGCAAGCATCCTGGCGGCCAGCCCATCAGGGGCATCCACCCCCTGAGGCCCTGGGACAGTCCGCACAGAAGCAAACTCTGTCGCCCAGTATGCAAGACACTTCTCCATAGTCTCCTCTCTTTTGACAGCACATTTTACTTCAACCTATGGCAGATTATTTCTCTGGAGTGGACGCAGAGAAGTGAGGTGGGCTGGGCACCTTGGAACGCCCCGAGAAGGTGAGAGGACATGCCTCAGAGCACCCTTTCCAGCTGGAAAGCAGGAGACACGAGTCTCTCTACAGTCTTACAGAAGCACAGGTACAGTCGTGGATATTTGTAAAAGTGGGGCTTTGGTCACACAATCCAGCAGGAGGTGCACAAGCCCTGGGGACACACCGCATCCCAGCAGAAAGGAGGCTCAGTCATCTGGGCGTGAGCTCCTCTTTGGCAGAACCAGCTTGATAGAGCAAAGAAAGAACCTGGATTTTGCCCGTTTCCTGTCACTTTGCAGTTGCCAAAGAGGACCTATCCCGGCATCTGCCCAGGTCAAGGGCTCCACCAGATGCCCGCCACTGGGGGGTCAAGTGCCTCAGAAAAACTCCATCCCAAATGGATGAACACAACCTCCCCAAACTCACAGACCTCACCAGCAGTGAGAGTCACTGCTTCCATTTGAATGATGAGCAGCAGCCAATGCTAATTTTTGTCCCATATCCAAGGTTTGCCCAACATGAGGTAAGTCACAGCTTTTCTGCTGAGGCTTTAAAAAAAAAAAAAAAACTTATTTATTTTTATTTATTTAATGTTTGGCTGCACTGGGTCTTCATTGCTTTGCAAGGGCTTTCTCTCACTGCGGAGAACAAGGGCTACTCTTGGTTGTGCGTGACCCATGCGGTGGTTTCTCTTGTGGCAGAGAGGGACTCTAGGCAAGTGGGTTTTAGTAGTTGCAGCTCATGGACTTAATTGCTTCGTGACATACGGGATCTTCCCGGATCAGGGATTGAACCTGTATCCTCTATATTGGCAGGCAGATTCTTATCCACTGAGCCTCCCGGGAAGTCCCTCTGCTGAGGTTTTGAGTTATTTTCTCTGGAAGCCCTGTGCTGTATGCTGGATGGAACTTGCTAGTGGATGGGTTTCGGGAGCGCCTCAGGGGATGCAGAGAGCTGAAGAGTGAGGCAGATACCCCCAGGGAACCTGGCTCTTCTGCTCAGTGGCCAAATAGAAGTCCTGGCTGAGAGTTACGTCCAGAGGGCAATACTACTTTTGTTTCTATGCCTCACGGCCAGCAAGATGAGGTTTATGATGAAGAAAATAGACTTGCCATAGAGCTTTTCTGGTTGCATTTATTCAGAATTAGACTACCTGTGTTTGAATCCCTGCTTGCATGTTTGCTAACTCTGTGGGCTTTAGCACTTAATGTACACAAACTCTTCAGACTTCATAGAAGGTGCTAGAAGTATCCCCATTGTATAGACTGAACAAAGAAAGCTTAGGAAAGGTAGATGACTTGCTCAGGATCACAAAGTTAGTGAAGGACTGGACCTCAGGCAATCTGATTCTAAAAAGAACGTAACCAGAATGGGTCCTGGAATAGTTACAGTTACAGACACCCCTGTCTCAGTCCCTCAGGTTGCCATAACCAAATGCCACAACTGGGGGGCTTAAGCAATAGAAATTTATTGCTCTGGAGACTGCAAAGTCCAATGTCAGGGTGTCCGCAGGACAGTTCCTCCTGAGGCCTCTATCCTGGATATGCACACGGCTGCCACCTGGCTGTGTCCTCACACGGCCTTCCCTCTGGGCACGCTTCCCTGATGGCCTTTTGTATATTTAAATTTCCTCTTCTTATAAGGACACCAGTCAGATTGGATTAGGACCCACCCTAACTGGCCTCATTTTAACTTAATCATCTCTTTAAAACACTGTCTCCAAATACAGTCCCATCCTGAGACACTGGGGATTAGGGCTTCAACGTGAACTTTGGAAAGACAGAACAAAACACCCCCATTTCTCAGATGAGAAAACCAAGACTCAGATCAGTTAGATCACATGGAGAGCTGTGGTAGGACCAGTATTTGGACGCAGGCAGAGCAGTTCCAGGGTCCCACTATTATCTCCACACCAACCTCTCGCTCTGGGTCAGACCATTCCTTTCCATCTTTGATGCCATGACACTGGATGCTAGAAGAAGAGGATGTTGGAATTAAGAGGGTTGGGTATTGGTACTCTATATGCATGACAAAAAGAAAAATGCCTCAGGAAAGTAGATTTTTGATCTAAGTTCTTACAATGAAGTCTACAGATAGAAAAGAGTGTTCTAGAAAGCAAGACCCAATGAAGTCTACAGATAGAAAAGAGTGTTCTAGAAAGCAAGCCCTTTGGGTCAGCTTCCTTCAAGTAGCCCAGGTATCCAGACCCTAAAACCTGGTTCTATTAACAGCTAGGGCCAGACTCTGACAGAATGTTTCCAGGGCCGCCCACAAGCTGCTTGAGCATTTGGTGAGGAAGATGCATAAGGCTGATGATGAGTGTGACCTGAGATGATGATACCCCGCATGCAACAGGCTATCGACTGCAGTGAGTTCTGCGAGTCCATCTCCCAGGCCTTCCTCCCCATGCAGCAGGAGGTGCTGGGAGGGCGGTGGTGCCCAGTCTGTGAGGAAGTGACTTCAGGCTCCAGCCTCGAGCCTTGATCTGAATCACAGTCTCTTGGGTGCCAGGAGCTGGGAGGATGATTCTCCTGCTTCCAGGGGCTGCAGGCAGGGCCAAATCTGCTGAGAAGCTTGAAATTCCCGATGGCTTTCTTTCTTCTCTCCAGTGGTTTGCAAAAGCTGTGAGTTCAAAAAGAAATAAGCTCAAGCTCTGAGAGTGAGAAGGGGCAGTGGTCCATGAGAGGGGGAGGTGTGAGGGCATTGATGGAAGTTTCCCAACAGAGACCAGGGTGGCACAGGCGGTGTCCTGCTTTTACTGCTGCTGTGGGTCAGCAAGGTGGCCTTGGCCTGGAGCCTGGCTTACCCTGGTTTCCTGCCTCAGGATCTCAGGGGGCTAGAACAAGATGTTGGTCCATGGGAGAGAAAGAGGAGCCCCAGGAAACCTGTCCGCAAGGGCTGTGAGTTGTGATGGGACTTCCCTGTGCCCCAGGCAGAACAGGAGGCTTCCTGCCAGGGTTCTGGGTGGAGCAGGTTCTCCAGTCAATTGCCCTGCGGCCCAGGGGAGGCCCTTTATCTCCTTCCCCAGAGGTAGCCCTCCTGGTCCAGGAAGCCAGGCGACCTGGCTCTGGGAGCTCTAAATAAGGTCAAGTGAGTGCAAAGACTTATGAAAAGAACAAAAAGGTACTCCACAGACTCCAAGATGCTCCTGTCATCTGGTGTTTGGGCATCCTCCAACAAAGCTGCCCAGCCATCTGGGCCTCCCCACACACCCAGTGCAAGCTACAGGGCCCTAAACAGTTTATGCTGCCTGAAATAGTCAGAAAATATAATTGCCATGAGCTCAGGGCAGGGCATTCTCCTTTATTCTCTCCCATAGGAAGTGGGTAAAAATAATGACACAAAATAAGATTATTATAATCACAAGCTCCATCAAGTTAACACGTTACCAACATTTACTGAGAAGCAATAAGATGTAAGACCATGCTGGTTACTGCAGAGGAGTCTGGCTTAGAGGTGGTTTCTACTATACCCACTTGTCTATTCTTCCTTAATTCAGTCCATAAGCATCTATTTAGTACTTACACCAAGTTTGGGGATTCAGGCACTATGAAACAAACATACACGAACATGATAAATGGTTTGATAGAACAGAAAAGTACCAAGAGAGGCATACAGAAGGGGGTTAATCCTGACTTCGGAAATCAGAGAAAACTTCCTGGAGGAGTCAACACTTGAGCTGGTCTTAAGTGATGCTGGTCTTTTATTTAGCAGTTAGAGCTGGAGAAGAGCTGTGTGGACAGAGGGAAATGTGAACACAACCAATGTGTCAAGGGGGTCCCCAGTGCCTGTCATGGAGTAGCAGGAGCTGAGGCAAGAGCTCAGCGTTTTCAGTTAGCCTCAGCTCCTCACCCTCCAGCTCCACCCTGGACCCTCCTTCTCTCTTTACCCTGAATCCAGCCACGGGCAAGCAATAAAGAAGGGAATCTTTAACCCCACTACCACTGCCCTCCATCCATCACCTCTGCTTCCCTTAAGGACCTGGGACAGACCCTCCTGCTGGGCATCTTCATAGGCCCCCGCCCAATGTTGCATCACTGCCTCCCAGGAAACTGAGGGGGCACGTGGGTGCCCCTTGTCTCCCTGGCCTATCGCAGCTCTCGGGATGCCCCGCCCTGGGCCTGCCTGGGTCCACTTTGCTTCTCTCTCTCCCCGTCCTTCGGGCATCTCAGAGTGGAGCGGGTGTGAACCCACTGTGCCCCTCCTTGGAGCACAGTCCTAGGGCAGCATTATGCTAACAGGGGAGCAATTTCTTTCCTCCCTTTTTCCAGAACCCCTGACAACGGGCAGGTGGAGGAATAAAATCCAGCTCAGAAAAAAAAAAATTAAAAAAAAATCCAGCTCAGCACACACGCCGTGCTGATTCCAGCCCAGGTTGACAGCATCTCATATACAGTACTCGGGACCACTGAGGGGATCTGGGCTGGCGGCTGCACTTTCTGAAGGAGACTCAGAGTCCAGGGCTAAAGGACTGGGGGTCAGCAGCAAGGAAGTCTGGAGGCCACTGCACTGTCAAAGGGAGACGAGGTGAACACCTGGGCTCTGGAAAAGCTAAATGGAATGGGAGGAAATGAAGACATGAGAGAGGCAGCCTGCAGTGGGCAGATTCAGAGGGTGCAAGGCTCACAGATTTCGCTGAGGTTTCTGAGGCTGGACAATGCTTGTGCTGCTGAGTAAGGAAAGAAAGGGAAGGAGGACAGCCTGAGTCTGTGTGCGCTGCAGGGAGGAGGCCAGGAAGGCAGGCAAGTGGGCTGGGCCCAGCTGAGGTGGAGCAGGTCTCAGCCATGCTCTGAAAGAGGCCGACAAGTTGGACGGCCACCGGGGGCCACGGGCACTCCACACAAGGTCCAGCCGCAGGCGGGGGAAGGACGATGGGGGAGGCCCAGCTCGCAGGCTTCAGCACTGGGGGTCCAAGGTCCCTGCCCTCTGCCTGCCTCTCAGAAGGGCCTCCCGGCAAAGTTTGGCGTCAGAGGAGGCAGTGCTCTGTAACTTCTGCCCATCATGGATGTCTGTCCTGCAGAACCACCTTCAGCACTCCAGGATTTTCCTATGAACTCCAGTGTGAAACTATAATTCTAGAGAATGAAACATCTTCAGGGAGACTGGAAAAGTAGTGAATCATCATAAGGGTTTTTCCACATGGCACAAAAACCAAAATTCATCAGCAAATCCAAAAAGAAGGCAGGTTGGAGGCAGAAGAAACAATTTTGCCCAAAATGGGCTGGATGTGACTAGAGCTCCTACTTCTTCTGAGGGCTGGTTGTGTGTTGGCCTCAGAGAGCCGTGAGTCACCTGAACTTCCTGCTCTCAGCAGGAGCAGATTGCCTGAGGGAGGTGGGAGGAGCTTAGCTTTCCTCTCCATCCTGAATGCCTGCAGATGGGTGGGTGTTCAGCCAAAGAGACAGAGGAGGCAAACTTTCTCCCCACACCTGGCCTGGCTGGACTCTGCCCCAGGCCTGCTCGCTCCGTCGGTCACCAGCCCCAAGCAGTCTGGCCCATGGTCCCAGCCTCCCAGGTGTGGCCTCTGTCCCGCTGTGTGCTCCACCATGGTCCATACCCCTTGTGTTATTAGTCAGCTCAGGCAACAGGGAAGAACACATCTGACTCCATATTGGATGTCTCTTTTACTTTAACCTTTGTATTCTGTTGCTTTTGCTACAAGAACCTCGGTTGTAGTCTGAAATAGACAGAGAGCCCATTGTCAGCTCTCTGACCTTTAAGGGTGTGACATTTTTCCATTGGTATAGAGATAAAAAGCTGCAGAACAGAGAACAATGCTTGCCTTGCTGGAGCTTTACGGGAACATTACGACCCGACCTATGTGGGCAGCTGCAAGAACAACGGATTCCTGCACCACAGTTTGCACCAACCAGCCACACACCCGCCCCCCTTTGGGTATAAAAGAAGGCTGGATTCTGGCTCAGGAAAGATGGTTCTTTGGGACACTTGTCTGCCATGTTCTCTGACTGCTGTCTTTCCAAGTAAAATCGCTATTCCTTGCCCACAGCAGTTTCTCTCCTGATTCTTGACCTGTCGTGTGGTGAGCAGTACAAGCCTGGACTCTGAAACACTAGGGCCATGGTAGCAGGGAACCACAGACTGGGTGACGGCAGAGATTGACACATAGAAGTCCGAGACCGAGATGTCGATAGCATTGGCTTCTCTCGAGGGTGGAGGGGGAATCTGGGCCAGGACTCTCCTCTACTTTCCGAGGGCTTGCTGGCAATCTTTGGTGCTCCTCGGCTACAGTGGCATCACCCTGACGTCTGCCTCTATCGTCATGCGGTGCTTTCTCCCTTTGTGTGCCTGTGTCCAAATTTCCCCCTTTCATAAGAACGCCAGGCATCCTGGATTAAGAGCCCAATCTCATCTTAATGAAGTACATCTGCAACCACCTTATTTCCGATTAAGGTCACATTCTGAGGTACTGGGGGACTTCAACATGTGGATCTGGGTAGCACAATTTAACCTATAACATCTCTCCTCCCTCTCTTTCAAAACCTTTTCTCAAAGCCCTCATTCCCAGCAGGAATAAAGGGCTGCTAACAGCCACAGTCGGAGAAGGCAGTGGCGCCCACTCCAGTACTCTTCCCTGGAAAATTCCATGGATGGAGGAGCCTAGTGGGCTGCAGTCCATGGGGTCACTAAGAGTTGGCCACGACTGAGCGACTTCACTTTCACTTTTCACTTTCATGCATTGGAGAAGGAAATGGCAACCCACTCCAGGGTTCTTGCCTGGAGAATCCCAGGGGTGGCGGAGCCTGGTGGGCTGCTGTCTGTGGGGTCGCACAGAGTCAGACACGACTGAAGCGACTTAGCAGCAGCAGCAACAGCCGCAGTACCCTGTGCCCTCCCAGTATTTGCACTCTAAAGGAGGATCAGAACTTTCCAGCTACTGGAGAAAGCTCCAGGCTGGAAACCTAGGCACCTGTCAGGGTTTATCTGAGCTTTAACCTTTGGGAAGCACCTGAAAATTTAATGCACCAGAGTGTTGCCAGGCCAGCTGTGTTTCCCTTCTCTGGACACTACAGAGGCAGGACCCACATCCAGGATTATTTCCCCTGAGAGAATCTGAGTCAATCCTGGGTTCAGAAGTTTGCTTGTCTATCCACTTAAAACAACCCTTTGAATAAATATTATTTAAAGAATACTTGGAGCCTTGATCAGTGAAAAAGAACAAATAATCTGTTCCTGGAATTTTCTGCTAATAAAATTCTTTCCCCTTGTTTTTCTAAACTCCCTTCCTACTTGTACATTTCTCAGACCCCTCATCCATGAGATTTTGGAAGGATCCCCTGTGGTTTAGGGCAAGGAACTTGCATGGAGCAGCAGCTGTCATCTTAGATTCAGGGGGCCATCTGCAGAGACATGGCTTGTGTGATGCCTGCAGAGCGCCCAGCCCCAAGGAAAAGCAGGCCAGGTGTGTGCGATGTTGGCAGGCAGGGAGCCACCCCCACAGGACCACCTCTACCCTATTGGCCTCAGCCCAGAGGGCTTGCCCCTCGGCCCTGTTAGAATTTCTAAACCAAGCAAGACCAGTTTGCTGAGCACCCCACCCCCACCCTATCTCTAAAGGAAGCTCCAAATTATCATTGGGGAGGGGGGATAAGAGGTGGCATCAGGGCTGGAGGCAGAGTAAGTATTTTATCTTGAAGCTACATTTGCAAACACGGTGGTTTTGCTTGCAGAATATTCTTCTTTATCTGACAGGTGATTAAAGAGGGAGTTCAAGTCCACAAGAGCTTTGGCAGGGCTGTGGTGGTTGTTACTGTTGTTTAGTTGCTCAGTCGTGTCCGAATCTTTGGGGACCCCTAGGACTGTAGCCCACCAGGCTCCTCTGTCCATGGGATTTCCCCAGCCATTTCCTTCTCCAGGGGATATTCCCAACACACAGATCAAACCCATGTCTCTAACATCTCCTGCATTGGCTGGCAGATTCTTTACCACTGCTGCTGCTGCTGCGTTGTTTCAGTCGTGTCCGACTCTGTGCGACCCCGTAGACACAGCCCACCAGGCTCCACCGTCCCTGGGATTCTCCAGGCAAGAACACTGGAGTGGGTTGCCATTTCCTTCTCCAATGCCACTAACCCACCAGTAAAGCCCAGCAGAGATGTGAACCCCTCCTCAAACTGTGGTCTTGTTCTCAGGCTCCAGTTTTTCTCTGAAAGCCCAATACCCAGAGTAACAGCCGCAGGTGGTCAGGCTGACTAACTGTTCCCATGCCGTGTTCCACTCTTTTTGCAGACCATACCCAGGCCCACACCTAATGATGTGGACACTGTGTAGAGGGGTGATTCCCTGGACCCCCACTGAAGCTTTCCTCCAGAGGTCGCCTTTCTCCTTCCTGAGATGAAATGCTTTCTCTATCTTCACCCTTCAGTTCCCAACTGCTTGACTCTAGCATCTTAAACTGGTTTTTCCCAGTTTAGATTTGCTAATCAGCCTCTTATCTCTGCTGAGTGGGAACCCCACAGGACGTGACCTGTGAGCCCCTTACTCCACAAGCAAGAGCCCAAGACATGAGCTGGCCCATCTAAAGCTAGGGGGGCTGCTCCTCAACCACCCCAGCTTTCTGAGACTCAGTAAACTCAGTCACCCCAGTTTTCTCAAGTATAAAATGGAGGTCATAATAGCATACACCTCACAGGTCGATGGGGGTTTCCCAGGTATCACTAGAGGTAAAGGACCCACCTGCCTATGCAGGACACCTAAGAGACGTGGGTTCAATCCCTGGGTCAGAAACATCCCCTGGAGGAGGGCATGGCAACTCACTCAAGTATTCCTGCCTGGAGAATCCCCATGGACAGAGGATCATGGCAGGCTACAGTCCATAGCATTGCAAAGAGTCAGACACGACTGAAGCGAGTGAGCGCGTGCAAACACACACACACACACACACACACACACACACACATGCATGCATGCACAGGGGTATGGCATGATGAAATGAGGTGGTCCTGGAGAGCCCCTGGTGGAGGGCCTGCCACAATGCTGAATCTTGGTCACTGAACATCACACTGTTGTCAGTGGTGATATAGCAGAAACTGAGGCATCCCATTTTGTTAGCTCCTTATCCAGCCCTTGTTCTATCCACATATTTAACCTATAGATGTTTGTTCTCCCCCTCTTTCTTGCTTAATTGCACTCTGAAAATGATTGCTCTCTAGATACACCTGATGTTTACCCCTGCAAGACAACACTGCCTAACACTCCTTTCTTCTGGGAGCATTCTTCATTCCAGAAAGAATGTCACCAGAAAGTGACCTCAAGGGCCACCAGAATCTGTCCTGGAATCACGTGATGCCAGCTCTCATGATCTCAGTGCTCCCAGGAGGAGGAGAAGAATGCAAGACCACATCAGCCCTGAGCCTTGTCTTCACCCCGTTTTCCATCCTGAAACTATAAGACCTCTTCCAACTTCCCAGGGAGGGGGGCACAGTCTTGAAAGTGTTAGCTTGTTATGGCCCCCCTTTGCCTGGCAAAGTAATGAAGATACTCCCTCCTACTCCTTCAAAACTCTGTTTCCATGTTTATATTCGGCATTGGTGAATAGAGGCTGGTTTTTTGGCAACATGTTCTCAACACGGCCTCGCCAGAGCCCCAGGAAAACGACATCCAAGGGTGTGCAGCTCTGACGGGGTTCCCTGCAAGGCAGACCCTGAACCAAGTTCCTGAATGCAGTGGTTTATTTAGGTGTCTACCTAGAGTGAGGGTGCGGCAGGGGAGAGAGATGCTGGCGGGGCCTCTGAGAAGAGCATAGAGCGCGTCCCTGAGCTGAGGCTCCGCCCACCCAGTTCCCATCAACGCTGGTGCTGGGGCTTTGAATCCCTCAGACCTCAGACTCAGGACATCCGTCAGGGTCTGGGGTGGAAAGCAGAAGGACACAGGCCCGTGGCGAGTGCTCCCTGCTGGAGGTGAGTCCAACTTCACTATGGAGATGTGTAGGGTGGGCCGGTATCAGCTCCAGAGGCAGCGGCTGCAGGGGGAGCGGCCCCAGCATGAAGCCACCATTCTCACAGCCGCTGCAAGTGTTTACAGCTGGGCTCTTACTTCCCTCACTTTGGCTTAATTGCCTTATTTTGTTTTATAAAAGCAATATATGCTCATGGTAATAAGATTGTCAAATGAAAACTAAATTAAAAATGCCTCTCTTATGGAAATCTTATTCCCATTCTCTAAATCAACTTCACTTTACAGTTTCTTACCTTCCTTTCTCAGTGTTCTGTGCACATATATACACAAATACCTATTTCTACCCACTTTTGTTTTACCCAAGGTGAATTCCAACCATATATATTGCTTTTTTTTTTTTTTTTATGAAATAGCATCTCCAGAACTGCTTCCATGTCAGCACATATAGATCTGGGTCATTCTTTTTTTTTTTTTTTTTTTTTTTTTTTTCTTTTTTTTTTTTTGAGTGTTTTTTTTTTTTTTCTTGAGTGATTTTTCTTTTGAGGGACTTTTTTTTTTTTTTAGCAATTCTAATGGTTGAATTATTATCAGTCTGTTCTGTGGTTCTGCCATGTATTAAAGGACATTTAGGTCATTTCCAGATCTTGCTATGAAAAACAATGCTGCAAGGACCATTTTTATGCATATGTGTTTGACTTGCTTCCTCAAGTACATTTGTATTTGAGTAAAACCCTTGGAATTGTTTCATGAAAGCTGCCTGTGCCTGTTAAGTCACTTCAGTTGTGTCCAACTTTGTGCAACCCTATGGACTGTGGCCTACAAGGCTTCTCTGTCCATGGGATTCTTCAGGCAAGAATAGTGGAGGGGGCTGCCATTTCCCCCTCCAGGGGACCTTCCCAACCCAGGGATCAAACCTGCATCTCTTATGTCTCCTGCACTGGCAAGCAAGTTCTTTACCACTAGTGCCACCTGGGAAACCCCAAGCCTTCATGACAGCTACATTTATTTAAAAATTTGACTTTCATTTAAAAGCTCCCTAAACTGGTGGCATCACTTACGATTCCCCCAACACAGTGCAAGAGTGCGGGTCTTGCCATGCCCTCCCACACTCAGAACAATCCAATGTTTCCATCTTTGCCAATTTGTTGTGTAGAAACAATTGCATCTGGTTGCTTCTTTAGTAGTAAGGATGAACATCTTTCCAAGTAAGTATTGACCATTTGTGTTTTTTAAAGTAAAACTGCCTTGTCCATATTTCCATGTGATTGCCATATTTTCCATATTGATTTGGAAGAGTGCTTTCTGTGCCAATATAATTCTGATGAATGAATTTCCAGTATGAGACTTCCTGTTGGATTCCACATAGCATGCTTTCCTTGAGCAGGCTTATCATCTGAATCACCAGGGAAGTTTGATAAAGCACACAATCCTGGACTCTGCCAGAATCTCTGATCTGGTGTTTCTGGGGTGGGGCCAATATCTGCCTGTTTTATTCAGGTTCCCCAGGTGGTGCTGGTGATCAGATTCCTCAGGATTTGGCTCCAGAACAGCAGAAATTACTCATTCCAGTTTCCTGTCACACAAGCTCCTGTCTCCTTGAGTCAGATATAAGCCTTGGATTTCAAGATCCAAGTCCCCAGCTGCATCTTCCCAGGTATGTTCTCACAAGAGCTCAGAGGACACAGAGAACTGAGCCTGAGCCAGTTCCCACCTCAACTCACACTCCACCCATCACCGAAACTCCCAAAGGAGAGCTTGCCCCTCGGGATGCAGGGGTACCTGCCTCCCAGCTCTCCTTCTCCTCCAGGCTGTTGGGTGCACCCCACTCCCTCCTACAGGGGGCAGAAACCATTGAAGTTGCTTCCAGGGTAAAATTAGGATGTGACTGACCTCTTTTGTTTGGCTTACCCCCTCAGTGGTAAGAGTGATTCATTCTCCTTGGCGTGACTGGAATGAGCTTCTTCCCCTCCCCAACATGGAGGGGTCCAGCCCTCCAAGAAAATGCTGAGGAATCTGGGGGTTGAGAGCATAGCAATTCCCTCAACGAAGCTATGAATCATCCGTCTTGATCGTCTCTCATGGTCATCTGATTTTGCATCCCTCTCATGTCGGTATGCGGAGAAGGCAGTGGCACCCCACTCCAGTACTCTTGCCTGGAAAATCCCATGGACGGAGGAGCCTGGTGGGCTGCAGTCCATGGGGTCACTAAGAGTCGGACACGACTAAGCGACTTCACTTTCACTTTTCACTTTCATGCATTGGAGAAGGAAATGGCAACCCACTCCAGTGTTCTTGCCTGGAGAATCCCAGGTACAGGACAGCCTGGTGGGCTGCCATCTGTGGGGTTGCACAGAGTCGGACACGACTGATGTGACTTAGCAGCAGAAGCAGCATGTCGGTATGAATTGCAAAAATTAATTGAATTCAGCTGTTGGTAACTCAGTTTGTTTTCTCTTGGAGATGCTATTTGGACCACTTCACATACAGGGTGGTGAAGTCAGTTCTGAGGAGTGCCACGGGCAGGGCGGTTCTGTACTCCTCTGTCCCCGGCTCTGGGGCATCAGCTGAGACCGGGAAGTGCTCCTCACCTGGCTGAGCACCGTAGGGCCTGCACAGGGACGGAAGTGCCCAGAAGTGTGCCAGAGGAACAGTGCCTCTATGCTAGAAAACTGTTCATAAGTATTGTTTATAAATTAGACAAATTTGAATCTTGCAAGTTGGAGAACTCTGATATTGCACAATTGTTCTGCTTCACAGTTCAAGTCACACCAGGCAAGCTCAGCCTATTTTAAGCAAGGGAACAGGAAGAAAATAGATCAAGTTTAAGTTCATAAATAAAACTGATTTATAGATTGTAAAATCCACTTTTTAAAAAGTCTGGCATTAAAACAAATTTACAGCTGGCCACAACCCACAAAATCTCTTACTTGCTTTCCCTCAGAAGGGTTTGATTTAAACCCCTTCTTCCCAAACTCTTCCAAATGCTAACTTCTAATATCTCTCCAACTTACCAGGACCCTCTCAGTCCTGTGGGTTTCTGCCCAATTAGGTTGTTGCATTTTCCTTAAAGTTGGGAAGAACCAGAATTAGCTGTAGACAGCCTCCACTGCCAAACTGCCCGAGGGTCACTGCGTTTACCTCCCATGGCTTTGCCACTTGCACTGATCTTCACAGATTGTCCCTTTAGAAGGAGGTTGGAGAAGGGCATGGCAACCCACTCCAGTGTTCTTGCCTGGAGAATCCCGTGGATAGAGAAGCCTGGCGGGCTACAGCCCGTGGGGTCTCAAAGAGCCGGACATGACTGAAGCGACTTAGCATGCACGCACAAGGGCAGCTGCTCATAGTGTCCTTTTTCTTTTTTTAAGTCACTTTGGATGAGGAAAAAAAAAAAAGGTGATCTTGCCTCTAAGAAGATGAACGCAGAGACAGGGACAAAATATCTTACCCTCAGCCCCCAGTTTGCTTATAATCCTTTGAGTTGACTGGACTTCAAAGTGAGGATGGAGCTTTGTTTATCCCCATCCCCCTTCCCCCTCCCTGACTTAATTTTTCACTATTGCATGTATCCCCCTGCAGAATGCTAAATATCTTATCTATTTATTTATAATTCTCATGAGGACAGGCATTTTTGGTCTTTTTAATTCACCATTATCTTACTAACACTGAAAAGAGTTGCTTCCACATTTTACATGCTCAACAAATATTTATTGAATGAACAAATGTTGAGAATACTGCTCAAGCTCTATCTGTGTTTGCTTTATGTGGAGTGTTTCTGTAGATTTACTTCTTTGTTGATAAATTTCCTTCTTTCCTCCTTTGTGGCAGCACACTCTTTCCTTGTGCATTCAGTTTCTTTACTCCTGAAACGTATACTCAGTCATTCTTTCAGTGAGGTTCTGCTAGCAGAAAATCATTTTAATCCTTGTTTGTCTGGAAATATCTTTGTTTTCCCCTGATTCTTGAATAATGTTTATATTGACATAGATTTCTAGGATATCAGTTATTTTCTCTTAGTACTTGGAATGAAATTCCACTGTATTCTATCATCTGTTGCTGCTATCAAGAATTATATTGTCAATCTAATAGTATTTACTTTTTATACTGTCTTTTTTTCTGTGGTTGTTTTTAAGATGTTTATGGTGGGGTTTCTGTGGATTCTGTATGCTGAGTCGACATGTGAATTTCTCTTGATCTCGCTTGGGACACATGGTACTTAGTGAATCTGAAAACATGTGTCTTAAATCAATTCTGGAAAGTTCTCAGACACTTTGGACATCAGTTTTCCCCTAGTCTCTCTTGAAACTCCTATTAGATACACTTGATGCCTGTTGTTTGTGGTAGTCACCTTCTGAAAAGTTGAGAATCACTGAATAACTGAATACTGAACTACTGTTCCCAGGGGCACTACAGTTACATTCCTATAAGCCTCCGGTCACAATGTTTTCATCAACTGATCAACACATAATTGTTCTCTTCCCTTGTTCTCTTTATGTGTGTTTAAGGATACTTTTAAAAATAGTATTGTGGATTCACTAACATTGAATTCACAACCAACAACCCTGTAACTCATAGGGTTGAGTGAATGAAGCTTATCTAACACATATATTTTCTACATAAGGCACAACATACCTCTGTTAAACTTAGCAACACCAGACTGCACTTCAGCCCTACATTTGGGGGCCATTTTAAACAGTGAAAGCAACAGCACAAAGGACTTACATGTGAAAATGTAGCACTAAACAGCCTGTGGAGAGGGCAGCTGTCTAGTGTGAGAGCTGAGACGAGAGTACCGCCTTGACCAGCCTCAGCTGGACGTGCACACAGAGTGACTTACACTTTTTTGTGGCTCTGTACCCATGGCATCCGGTCCCATCACCTCATGGCAAATAGATGGGGAAACAATGGAAATAGTGAGAGACTTTATTTTCTTGGGCTCCAAAATCATTGTAGATGGTGACTGCAGCCATGAAATTAAAAGACACTTACTCCTTGGAAGAAAAACCATGACCAACCTAGACAGCATATTAAAAAGCAGAGACATTACTTTGCCAGCAAAGATACATCTAGTCAAAGCTATGATTTTTCCAGTAGTCATGAATGGATGTGAGAGTTGGACTATGAAGAAAGCTGAGCGCCGAAGAATTGATGCTTTTGAACTGAGGTGTTGGAGAAGACTCTTGAGGGTCCCTTGGATTGCAAGGAAATCAAATCAGTTAATTCTAAAGGAAATCAGTCCTGGATATTTATTAGAAGGACTGATGCTGAAGCTGAAACTTCAATACTTTGGCCACCTGATGCAAATAACTGACTCATTGGAAAAGACCCTGATGCTGGGAAAGATTGAAGGCAGGAGGAGAAGGGGGTTACAGAGAATGAGATGGTTGGATGGCATCACCGACTCGATGAACATGTGTTTGCGTGAGCTCCGGGAGTTGGTAATGGACAGGGAAGCCTGTCTTTGCGACCCCATGGACTGCAGCATGCCAGGGTTGGATATTCATTGGAAGGACTGATGCTGAAGCTGAAACTTCTCTTCTAGAGAGCACCTTTCAAATGCAAACCAACCACCCAGAGCCCACAGCCCACCACCTCTGTGGTTGTCACGCTCGAGAACCACTATCAATCTGACCTCATTGCCCAGGGCAGGTTCCGAGCAACCAGGGAGTCCCTATGCCCCAGAGCCCGGAAATGACCCGAACCAGCCAGTCCTGAGCCCACTGAGCCTGCTCTGCCCGCTCCTTCCCCTAGAGACCGCAGTAAAGGCTCCTGCCCACAGTGCCCCTTCCCTCTGCCACCTGATCACCCTGGAGCTCTCCCCGCGTGTCTCCCACCCACCCAAGGCATGGTGTGCCCCTTCCTCTAGGGATCTATTGTCTGAGCATATCTACCTTGAGGCTGTTATAACAAAATACCACACAGACTAGGTGGCTCGTAAATAAGGGACATTTATTTCTTTTTCAATAATCGTTATTTATTTGTTTGTTTTTGGCTGCCCTGGATCTCCATTGCTGCGTGTGGGCTTTCTCCGGTTGTAACGAGCAGGGGCTACTGTTGGTTGCAGTGAGCAGTCTTCTCATTGCAGTGGCTCCTCGGGAGCACAAGCTCTAGGCGCTCAGGCTTCAGCAGTCGTGGCTCCCAGGCTCTAGAGCACAAGCTCAGTAGTTGTGGTGCATGAGCTTAGTTGCCCCGTGGCATGTGGACTCTTCCTAGACCAGGGATCAAACTCATGTCCCCTGCATCGGCAGATGGATTCTTATCCACCGTACCACCAAGGAAGTCCAAGAGACATTTATTTCTCACTGTTCTGGGGTCTGGAAGTCTAAGATCAGGTGCCAATAGACTCAGTGTCCAGTGAAACCCGCTTCCTGGTTCTTCTCACTGTGTCCTCAGGTGTTGAAGTGGGAGGGAGCTCTCAAGGGTCTCTTTTTTCAGGGCATCTAACCACATTCTTGGGGGCTCCATGCTCATGACCTGATCACCTCCTAGTGGCCCCATCTCCTGATACCTTTAAATTGGATATTAGGTTTTCAACCTAGGAGTTGAAGGGGAGACAAAAATGTTCAGTCCACAGCAATAATAGACTCTCGCCAACAACAGTCATCTCCTGATCTGTGGGTCTCACCACCCATGAATACTGATGAAACCTACCACTTAAAACAAAGGGAGGCAAGCGCTCCTGACACCTGGAGCACTGAGGCCAAAGAACCTGGGGTAGTCCAGAACTGTCAAGCCCAGGGCAGCTGCGACAGAGAGAGGCCAGGCCCTGAAGCGCTGGGAAGGCTCCAGCTGAGAGGAGACCAGGGACGCCTCCTCCTATCTTTCTACATCAACTCTACCAAATTCCGCTACTTCCCAGACTCCGATGATTTTGTTTCCAGAGGCCCTTTGCTCTGGGCCCTCACTAAGCCTGTCTCAGGCTGGATCCTGGAATCATGCCCTGTTACAGGTCTTCCTCTTACCCTGAACCCACTTCTTCTCCCCTTAGAAAAGTCTGTGATCTTTGTCCCCACAAGTCTATCATAAATTTCTAGGTGACTTCATCCAGTCTAATTTTATTTTTCAGCACCACTGGGTTATTGGCACCTTGCTGGTCCAGGAGACACAATTATCCATCCTTTCAAAGACTATGTTAACATTTTAATTAAACACATACTATAGGAGGGCCATATCACACAGTTACAAGACGGCATTACAGAAAGAAAAAAAAAAACCATAAAAACAAAAACACCTGCATTCAAAACAGTGACCCTAATCAGGGAAGAATAGCAGATGCTTTGGGAGTAGACACCTAAACACACAAAGGATCTGCCCTGCATGCCACTCTCCACTGCTCACAATGTTCCCAGGAGACTCACTCATCCTCTGGTCCTTGTGAATCCTCTGTATCTCTACTTGTCTCCTTTATTTAAAAAACAAACCCACCCTCATCAAAAAATCTCAAACAATACACTCTGGAGAGGATCTGGAGAAAAGGGAACACTCCTATACTGTTGATGGGAATGTAAATTGGTACAGCCACTATGGAGAACATATACTGTAGGAGGTTCCTTTAAAAAGTAAAAGTAGAGCTACCATATGACCCAGCAACCCCACTACTGGGCATATATCCAGAGAAAACCATAATTTGAAAAGATACATTTACGCCAATGCTCGTTGCAGCATTATTTACAAAGGCCAGAACATGGAAGCAACCTAAATGTCCATCAACAGAGCAATGTATAAAGAAGACGTGGTATATACACTGGAATATTATTCAGTCACTAAAAAGAATGAGCTCTCAAGATGGCAGAGTAAAAGGACATGTGCTCATCTCCTGCAAGAACGCCAAAATTACACCTCACTGCTGAACAACCATCAAAGGAGAATGCTGGATCCCACCAAAAAAAGATATCCCACATCCAAGGGCAAAGGAGAAGCCCCAGCAAGATAGTAGGAGGGGCAAAATCGCATTTAGAATCAAACCCCATACCCGCCAGAGATGCTCGGAGGGTTCAAATAAAACCTTGTGCACACCAGGATCCAGAGACCCCACAGAGACTGAGCCAGACCTGTGTTTGAGTCTCCTGTGGAGGTACGGGTCAGCAGTGGCCTGCCGCAGGGGCAGGGGCTCTGGGTACTGCTACCTGGGTCACACAACCTGTGGCATAAGCCCTCTTGGAGGAGGTCGCCGTTAACCCTACCATAGAGCCTCTGAGCAGATGACCACAAACTGCAGAACAGTTATACCAAAGAAAATTCTCCCACTGTTAAGAGAGTTCTAGGATCCATAAGAGATTTCTCAACCTGAAGATCTGACAAAGGGACTGAAAACTGCCAGAGAATTTTAATTTGGAGGCCCGTGGGATTTGATTACAGAACTCACAGGACTGGGGAAACAGACTCTTGGAGGGCACAAACTAAACCCTGTGTGCACCAGAACCTGGGAGAAAGAAGCAATGACCCCAGAAGAGACTGGCCCAGACTTGCCTGTGAGAGGCAGGAGTCCCTGGTGGAGGTGCGGGCCGGCGATGGCCTGCTGCAGGGTCGGAGCACTGAGTGCAGCAGTGCGTCCACGGGACCTTGTGAAGAAGGTCACCTTTATCTTCATTACCACCAGAACGAAAGAGTGAAAACCACAACCACCGAAAACTAATCCAACTGATCGCAAGGACCACAGCCTCGTCTAACTCAACAAAACTATGAGCCATGCCGTGTAGGGCCACCCAAGACAGATGGGTCTTGGTGGAGAGTTCTGACAAAACATGGTCCACTGGAGAAGGGAATGGCAAAACACTTTAGTATTCTTGCCTTGAGAACCCCATGAACATATGAAAAGGCAAAAAGATAGGACACTGAAAGTTGAAATCCACAGGTCAGTAGGTGCCCTACAATATGCTGCTGGAGAAGAGTGGAGAAATAACTCCAGAAAGAATGAAGAGACAGAGTCAAAGCAAAAACAACACCCAGTTGTGGATGGGACTGGTGATGGAAGTAAAGTCCAATGCTGTAAAGAGCAATACTGCATAGGAACCTGGAACGTGAGGTCCATGAATCAAGGCAAATGGGAAGTGGTCAAACAGGAGATGGCAAGAGTGAACATTGACATTTTAGGAATTAGCAAACTAAAATGGACTGGAATAGGTGAATTTAATTCAGATGACCATTGTATCTAACTATGGGCAAGAATTCCTTAGAAGAAATGGAGTTGCCATCATAGTCAACAAAAGAGTCTGAAATGCAGTATTTGATGCAGTCTCAAAAATGACAGGATGATCTCTGTATGTTTCCAAGACAAAGCATTCAGTATCACAGTAATCCAAGTCTATGCCCCAACCAATAATGCTGAAGAAGCTGAAGTTTAACAGTTCTATGAAAACCTTCTAGGACTAACACCCAAAAAAGATGTCCTTTTCATTATAGGGGATTGGGATGCAAAAGTAGGAAGTCAAGAAACACCTGGAGTAACAGGCAAATTTGGCCTTGGAGTACAGAATGAAGCAGGGCAAAGGCTAATAGAGTTCTGCCAAGAGAATACACTGGTCATAACAAACACCCTCTTCCAAAAACACAAGAGAAGACTCTACACTTGGACATCACCAGAAGGTCAATACCGAAATCAAACCGACTATATTCTTTGCAGCCAAAGATGGAGAAACTCTATACAGTCAGCAAAAACAAGACTGGAAGCTGACGTGGCTCAGATCATGAACTCCTTATTGCCAAATTCAGACTTAAATGGAAGAAAGTAGGGAAAACCACTAGACCTTTCAGGTATGACCTAAATCAAATCCCTTATGATTATACAGTAGAAGTGACAAACAGATTCAAGGGATTAGATCTGATAGACAGAGTGCCTGAAGAACTAGGACAGAGGTTCATGACATTGTACAGGAGGCAGGGATCAAGACCATCCCCAAGAAAAAGAAACGCAAAAAGGCAAAATGGTTGTCTGAGGAGGCCTTACAAATAGCTGAGGAAAGAAGAGAAGCTAAAGGCAAAGGAGAAAAGGAAAGGTATACCCATTTGAATGCAGAGTTCCAAAGAATAGCAAGGAAAGATAAGAAAGCCTTCCTCAGTGACCAATGCAAAGAAATAGAGGAAAACAATAGAATGAGAAAGACTAGAGATCTCTTCAAGAAAATTAGAGCTGCCAAGGGAACATTTCATGCAAAGATGGATACAATAAAGGACAGGAATGGTATGGACCTAACAGAAGCAGAAGATATTAATAAAAGGTGGCAAGAATACGCAGAAGAACTGTACAAAAAGATCTTCATGACCCAGATAACCATGATGGCATGATCATTCACCTAGAGCCAGACATCCTGGAATGTGAAGTCAAGTGGGCCTTCAGAAGCATCACTATGAACAAAGCTCGTGGAGGTGATGGAGTTCCAGCTGAGCTATTTCAAATCCTGAAAGAATATGCTGTGAAAGTGCTGCACTCAATATGCCAGCAAATTTGGAAAACTCAGCAGTGGCCACAGGACTGGAAAAGGTCAGTTTTCATTCCAATCCCAAAGAAAGGCAATCCCAAAGAATGTTCAAACTATAGCACAATTGCACTCATCTTACATGCTAATAAAGTAATGCTCAAAATTCTCCAAGCCAGGCTTCAACAGTATGTGAACCGTGAACTTCCAGATGTTCAAGCTGGTTTTAGAAAAGGCAGAGGAACCAGAGATCAAATTGCCAACATCCGTTAGATCATCAAAACAACAAGAGAATTCCAGAAAAACATCTATTTCTGCTTTATTGACTATGCCAAAGCCTTTGACTATGTAGATCATAACAAACTGTGGAAAATTCTGAAAGAGATGGGAATACCAGACCACCTGACCTGCCTCATGAGAAATCTGTATGCTGGTCAAGAACCAACAGTTTGTACTGGACATGGAACAATGGACTGGTTCCAAACTGGGAAAGGAGTACGTCAAGTCTGTATATTGTCACCCTGCTTATTTAACTTATATACAGAGTACATCATGTGAAATACCAGTCTGGAGGAAGCACAAGCTGGAATCAAGACTGCTGGGAGAAATATCAATAACCTCAGATATGCAGGTGCCATCACCCTTATGGCTGAAAGTGAAGAACTAAAGAGCCTCTTGATGAAAGTGAAAGAGAAGAGTGTGAAAAGGGGGGCTTAAAGCTCAACATTCAGAAAACTAAGATCATGGCATCCATTCCCCTCAGTTCATAGCAAATAGGTGGGGAAACAATGGAAACAGTGACAGACCTTATTTTGGGGGCTCCAAAATCACTGCAGATGGTGACTACAGCCATGAAATTAAAAGACACTTGCTCTTTGGAAGAAAAACTATGACCAACCTAGACAGCATATTAAAAAGCAGAGACATTACTTTGCCGACAAAGTTCATCTAGTCAAAGCTATAGTTTTTTCCAGTAGTCACGTATGGATGTGAGAGTTGAACTATAAAGAACGCTGAGCACTGAAGAACTGATGCTTTTGAACTCAAAAAAAAAAAAAAAAAAAGTGTTAGAGAAGACTTGAGAGTCCCTTAGACTGAAAGGAGATCCAACCAGTCCATCCTAAAGGAAATCAGTCCTGAATATTCATTGGAAGGACTGATGCTGAAGCTGAAATTCCAATATTTTGGCTACCTGATGTGAAGAACAAAAAAAAAAAAAAAAAAGTGTTAGAGAAGACTTGAGAGTCCCTTAGACTGAAAGGAGATCCAACCAGTCCATCCTAAAGGAAATCAGTCCTGAATATTCATTGGAAGGACTGATGCTGAAGCTGAAATTCCAATATTTTGGCTACCTGATGTGAAGAACTGACTCTTTGGAAAAGACTCTGATGCTGGGAAGGATTGGGGGCAGGAGGAGAAGGGGACAACAGAGGATGAGATGGTTGGATGGCATCACCGACTCAATGAACATGAGTCTGAGCAAGCTCCGGCAGTTGGCAATGGACAGGGAGGCCTGGCGTGCTGCAGTCCATGGGGTCACAAAGAGTTGGACGTGACTGAGCAACTGAAATGACTGACTGACTGAAAAGGAATGAGGTAATGTCATTTGCAGCGATGTGGGTGGCCCTGGAGATTGTCATACAGAGTTAGGCAAGTCAGACAGACTATGACAAATATTATGTAATATCACTGACGTGGAATCTTAATAAACGGGTGCAAATAAACTTATTTACAAAACAGAGATAGAGTTGCAGATGTAGAAAACAAACTTACAGTTACCAGGGAGAAAGGGGGAGGGATAAATTGGGAAACTGGGTTTGACACATACACACTACTATATACAAAATGCATTACAAATAAGAATGTATTGTATAACATAGGGAGCTACTCAATATTCTGCAATGGCCTATGTAGGGAAAGAATCTTTAAAAGAGTGGCTGTATGTACATGTATAACTGATTCACTGTTCTGTACAGCAGAAACTAACACAATATTGGAAATCAACTATACTCCAATAATTTTTTAATTAAAAATCAATCAATCAATAAAAAGCTAACCCAAGCTCCTTACACTGGCTTTTGCCCCAGACAACATGCATCAGAGGGCGCTGTCGAGCTTGGATACCACTGGGTCTCTTGCAGTCTCACATTATTCAAAAGAGAAGAGCCTCTTGCCCCTAAGGTTTGGGTTTCAGATCTAGAGGAGTCAACAGGAAGCCATGGAAGGCTCTAAACCCCAGGAGCAGCTTCAGGAAGCTCATGCCAGCAGCACTGCGGAGTGTCCTGGAGGAGAGTGATGAGGCCTCAGAGAAGGCTTGCGTGGTGGGTGAGGACGAGGGGCCAGGCAGAGATGGAAGCTGAATGCAGGTGATAAATGGTCATGAAAAATCGTGGCATTCATTAAAAGAGAAAAAAGTGCTGCGAGATTTAGAAAAGAGGACAAGTTCAATCAGTGTAAAGAGTTTGGGTTTGCTATTTATTGATTGATTGATTTTTAATTAAAAAATTATTGGAGTATAGTTGATTTCCAACTGAGCTCGAAATGCCTGGTGGCCAGTTTGTAGGAGATTTACAGATACTGAGCTTTGGGGACCTCAAGTTCCATGGGGAGGTTCTGAGTCTCACACCGAGGTTTGAAAATTGTAAGAGAACGGAAGGCAGCTAGAATTCAGAGAGCAGACAAGAAATACTCTCATCTAAGAGGCAGAGAACTTGGGAAGGAACAGCCTGTAGCTGAGAGAAATGCAAGGATTGTTTCTGCCTCAGCAGCCTGAAGTGGCAAATGAAAAAGAATTTAAGCTCTGCACTGGAGGCGGCACCTGGAGGGCAGCGAGGACCGGGAGGGCCATTTCAGAGGAAGTGGCTGTGGGCGGAGCGGGAGCGGAGAGGGAGCCAGCGGCTAAGGATGCTGACGAGATGCAGGGAATTTCCAGCGTTTCCAGGTGGGAATGATGGGGGGACGGAGGTCAGAGGGCAGGCTGAGGGCAGCAGGAACAAGGTCGGAGGACTGTTCTGGGGCACCGAGAGCATTTCCCTGAAACGGGGAGTTTTCTTCCCCCTTACTCTGCCCTGGAGATGCTCTCATCCCACCTCATGCCAAAGAAGGGAAATGAAAAGAGTTTGATCAAAGAAAGACGAAGACAGTCTCACTGGACAGAATCACGCTGAGAATATTAAGAGATCAGGGTTTGCATCATGTCTCCTTCATCCAGGGGCTGGACCACACTGGGCATTTTCCTCCCCGCCTCCCCCCACCTGCAGGACCCAGAGCTGTGGACCCTCCTCCAGCCCGTGTGAGGGAGCAGGCGGCCCCATGGAGCCAGCACCAGGGCCTTGGGCCCAGAGCAAGAGCCTGAAGGACCTGAGGGCTGAGGACTGGAGGGAGGGGGCACAGCCAGGGGAGTGGCCAGCTGGAGGGTCCAGGGGTCCTCTCCAGGTGGGCGTCCTCTGCTCAAGGGGACTGGAGGAGGCTGCCCCGCCTTGTGGTGTGAGTCTCCTGATCGCCAGGCATAGAGCTTTCCCTGTGAGGACACAGTTCTTTCTTTAAATCTCCAGGGGCCGTGCACTCCTGAGCTGAAGGGACTGAGGCAGCTGAAGCAGGGAGTCCAGAGTGCAGGCCATGAGGCTGGAGGGGTCGGGCACAGTGGGGCCCTGGTTGGTCTGGGGAGCAGGGCGGTCGAGAGCATGTTGCTTCCGGATGAGTCTGCCTTCTCTGTGGAGTAAGAGGCCAGGCTGCTCTGTGCAGAAGACATAGGGAGGTTTGAGGAAAGGGTTGAAGGCTGGGAAGCTTGACGGAAAGGGGTGACAGAGAGAACTGGACTGGGTGAGCAGGGCCCTGGGGACCTGGCCAGGGGCCCACTGTCTTGGGAGCCAGGGGAGGGCAGGAAGGACAGGCGAAGAAGAGAGCCCAGCCCTGGGACTGAGTGGGAAGGAAGGAGGCAGAGGCCAGAGGGTGGATCCCACACTGCAAAGGGCGTGGAAGCTGGAACCAAAGGCAGAGAGGAGGCTGGGGTTGAAACTGTCCCCACCAACTCCAAGAAGGCTCATGAGATGTCACTTCCTAGGGTGGTGCCAGGTTGGAGGGGGTGTGAATTTTCAGTTTAGTGTCAGGGCTACCAATCAATTTAATTGTTTCAATTATAACTTTGTGATTTTTGAAATTTGGGGGTTAATGCTTTGTTTTCAGCATCCTCGCAGATTGAAGATTCAGCTGTTTCCTGGAAGACGTCACTTTTTAATTGATTTCTTCTTTTGGAGACAGGAAGATCAATTCTACTGTACTTGCCTTAGGAGTGATAATGATCAGTTATCAAATGGTCTGGAGTTTAAAAAGTTAACATGGGTTTTAGGGCAGCAAGATGAGATGACATGTTCCCTGGGGCCCCAACTTCCTCACCTTCATCCAGCCAGCACCCTTCCAGAAGGGTCCACACCCACCTATCCCACCCTCCTCCAAGGGGCTGACTCTGCATCCCTCTCCACCACCACCTTCCAGGTGAGGACCACAGCTCTAAGCTAACACCTCCCATTTACAAAGGAGTAAACTGAAGCCCAGAAGGACGAGGGAACTTCCCACAGTCATAAAACCAGCCAATCAGGGAGCAGAGAGGGGCTCCAGGCCTCCTGACCCTCCCGCCTCTGGTCTTCACAATGTACCAATTCAGCCACCAGTGAAAACCCTCCCTCACTTCCCCCCAGTGCATTTGGGGGATGGAGGAACATATGGGGAATGGAGGAACAGCTTGGGTTGTTCCCATCTTATTTTCAGACCAAGCTCACATTGGGAGCAAGTGGGTTGGAGCCTCTCTGCCCACTTTTGGGCTGTTGGTGCCACTAACTTCCTGGCTAGGCCACCAGGACCTTGATTTTGCCTCAATGGCAAGGTGTCCCCCTCTCAAAAGATGCGAAAGAGGACTCCTTGGCATCCTCTCCAACCTAAGCCAAGCAGTCAAGGCTTCAGATGCTGGGACCAGGACTTCCATTAGGTCAAGGATCATAGAGTCAGGTCCCAGGCTTGAGCCAGCCGTGTGGTGTGTGTGCGCGTGTCTGTGTGTGTGTGCACGTGTGTGTGTGTGTGTGACAGAGAGAGAGATCCAGCTGCCTGCAGTGAACTGGCCCAGAACCTCTTCTGGGCTCTGTCTGGGAACCCTCAGAAGCACCTCTGCTCCGGGTACTCTGCTGCTCAACCGCCTCCAAATCCACTCCCTGAATCAGCCCCGTCAGCGAGGTGAGCATCCACCAGAGCAGAGGGAAGACTTATTCATTCTCCTTGGGTCTGTCTTCAAGGGCAGTGGCTCTGCGCCTCTGAATCAAAGCCAGGCACACAGGCAGACTCCTTGATCCACCACAGCCCGCCTGCTCTCTCCCTCTCTCCCCTGTCTCTCTCTCCTGATGGTCTCATAGCTCTATTCGGAGGCTCCCAGTATGCGCTGCACGGCTTTGCCTCGCGGCTCTGCTCCTCTGCCTAATCTAGATCAAACACACAATAGACATTTGTTGAGCAAATAATTTTTTAAATGAGGGAGTGAATCCTGAAGGGCTCCTTCCTCATCCTTGCAGATTTAAACTCCTCACTCGGCCCGACATCATCTCATCCTCAGCACTCCTCAACACCCACTGCCCAAATTTATCCTGCAACCCATTTCTGAAAGGGCTGTGTGCGCTGCGGCATGGGCCCTCAGGCGTCCTGTGTCCCTGAGCCCTGACAGTGTGAGGCGTCCCACACAACTGCTGATTGATTGACGCATCTGCTATGATTGTTTACTGCATAACCAGTCTCCTTTGATTACAAAAAATAGCTAGCACCTGCAGAGTGCTTTTGTGCTTATGACCAGCTTGGGCCAGTGACCCAGGTGGTGCCCATAACCACCATGATGGGTAGGGCGGGTCCCCGCTGGCCAGATAAGAGAACTGAGGCTCCCACGGCGGGTCATCGATGCTGAGACAGACCTTCCAGCGCAAAATTCACTGCCTTTTCCGCTGACCCAGGACTGACTCAGGTGAGCCTGTTAGCATCCCATGTGGACACCCAAACCTGTTCTCAGTGTCCTTGCCAGGGGGTCACCAGCTCTTCTGTCTGCCTGTGTCAGGGGTTCTGGTCAGCGAGTGGACACCTCAGCATCCCCCAGCAGCAGGTAACCCGTCACATACATGGTCTTCCCCCAAGTTATTCCCTATGCTGTGAAGTGCTGTTCCCTAATTATGCTGGTAAACATAGTTTTCTTATTCGCACACTATGCAGAGGAAATCCTGGATTTCCATATTGTGTTGATTTCTTCACCTGATTAAGTTTTAAATCAGATTAAATTTTGCACTAGTCAGATGGAAGGCAGAAATAAATTGACTGGCTAATGAGGGAGTTCAAACTTAACTGCTGGTTGGAGGGGAGGAGAAATAGAACGTAAAAATGGTATCCATTTATATCAGCTTTAGTTGAGCCACTCAAAAACGGGGACTCCAGTCATTTTTATTTGGAATTGTCTTGGGCCATAAGGAAGTGGATCAGCAGCTGAGGAAGCCTAGTAAACCCCAAGAGTCTGGGAGGCTGAAGAAGATCTCCTTCTCCCAGCTAAGTCTTCGGTTTGATGGCTTAAGACAGTAAAATGCAAAGTCTCGGGAGTAGCAACACCTAAGGCTGTTATCAGTCATCCTGCGGCCTCGGTGGGATTTGGGGATGGGCACAGGGCCCCAGTTTTGCACCACCAGTCCAGTTAGGTGTACACCCATTCTTAGGGACCTAACCTGCACCCTACAAAGGTAAAGAATTAGGCCCCAGTTAAATTTAATGTTTTCCCTCCAATGGTCTCATTTTTTGAAGCCAGTGGAGATGAAAAGGATGTTAGCATTGTGGTTAATTCTCCTCCAATTTTAAAGCAATTTTAAAAAGAGCTGGGCTTCCTGGCTTGGGCCTCGCTGGTATCTTCCCGACCCTTTGTTGGCAAATCTCAGTGTGAACTCTACACCTCTGGAGAAAGCCCTCTTCTTAGAAGATTCCATGTTTATTCATCGCATTCTGTTAACTGTCTGCTCCCTGCAGTTTCAAATGCCCCCAGAATGGGATGGGGAACAGAGAGAAAAGTCTGGTTCTTCCCTGTCTGGACGTCTCAGGAGGGCTGAGTACCCTGTTGGTGCCTGTTGGACAGGGAGCTCCCAGGCACTCTCAGCACTGGGCCTGGAAACCTCGGTCTCCGTGTCCACAAGTCTGTGCCCGGCACTGGGGACAAGCTGTCTTTCTCTCCTGGCCACTCAACAGCGTGGTTCTCTCAGCAAACCTCGTACCACATTGATTTAAGGAACTCTCACTGTGATGTATCAACCCATAGAAGAGGCAGAACCCAGTCCTCCTAAGGTCACCCCAAGGCTGAGCCCCCTCTGACCCCTGTCAGCTTACTCTGTGCTCCACATTTTATCTTAGGAGTAAGCACTGTGCAAAAGGAATTACCTTCTTTCTTGCTCTGGTATTTTCTGTTTGCTAATACCTGGTTCTGATCTCAGTTCCCCTGCTGTGATGACGACCAGCCTGGTACAAGCACAGCTGTTGCGTTCCCACAATCTCCATGTGAGCAGGGCACCCTCCAACAGCTGTGACCTCATCCTAGACAGCACAGTGTTAACTGCAAGGGGTCACCAGTAAGCTGGGAAACCCCCAAACAGTCCCCAGGGAAGGCTTGTGTTGCTTAAGTCTTTTATTAGCCAGATCTCCCCACTCCTAGTTTTATTGAGGAACAACTGACATATAACATTGTATTCATCAAAGGGGTACCAGTGTAAGGTTTTGATATATGTATGTAACATGAAATAATCACCACAACACATTTCAGTTCAGTTCAGTTACTCAGTTGTGTCCGACTCTCTGTAACCACATGAATCGCAGAACGCCAGGCCTCCCTGTCCATCACAAACTCCCGGAGTTTACTCAAACTCATGTCCATCGAGCCGGTGATACCATCTAGCCATCTCACCCTCTGTCATCCCTTTCTTCTCCTGCCCTCAATCTCTCCCAGCATCAGCGTCTTCTCCAATGAGTCAGTTCTTCGCATCGGGTGGCCAAAGTATTGGAGTTTCAGCTTCAGCATCAGTCCTTCCAATGAACACCCAGGACTGATCTCCTTTAGGATGGACTGGTTGGATCTCCTTGCAGGGACTCTCAGGAGTCTTTTCCAACACCACAGTTCAAAAACATCAATTCTTCAGTGCTCAGCTTTCTTCACAGTCCAACTCTCACATCCATACATGACCACTAGAAAAACCACAGCCTTGACTAGATGGACCTTTGTTGGCAAAGTAATGTCTCTGTTTTTTAGTAGGCTATCTAGGGTAGTCATAACTTTCCTTCCAAGGAGTAAGCGTCTTTTATTTTCATGGCTGCAGTCACCATCTGCAGTGATTTTGGAGCCCAAAAAAATAAAGTCTGCCACTGTTTCCACTGTTTGCCCATCTATTTGCCATGAAGTGATGGGACTGGATGCCATGACCTTAGTTTTCTGAATGTTGAGCTTTAAGCCAACTTTTCACTCTCCTCTTTCACTTTCATCAAGAGGTTCTTTAGTTCCTCTTCACTTTCTGCCATAAGGGTGGTGTCATCTGCATATCTGAGATTATTGATATTTCTCCCAGCAATCTTGATTCCAGCTTGTGCTTCATCCAGCCCAGTGTTTCTCATGATGTACTCTGCATAGAAGTTAAATAAGCAGGGTGACAATATACAGCCTTGACATACTCCTTTTCCTATTTGGAACCAGTCTGTTGTTCCATGTCCAGTTCTAACTGTTGCTTCCTGACCTGCATATAGGTTTCTCAAGAGGCAGTCAGGTGATCTGGTATTCCCATCTCTTGAAGAATTTTCCACAGTTTAATGTGAGCCACACAGTCAAGGCTTTGGCATAGTCAATAAAGCAGAAATAGATGTTTTTCTGGAACTCTCTTGCTTTTTCGATGATCCAGCGGATATTGGCAATTTGATCTCTGGTTCCTCTGCTTTTCTAAAACCAGCTTGAACATCTGGAAGTTCACGGTTCATGTATTGCTGAAGCCTGGCTTGGAGAATTTTGAGCATTACTTTACTAGCGTGTGAGATGAGTGCAATTGTGTGGTAGTTTCAGCATTCTTTGGGATTGTCCTTCTTTGGGATTGGAATAAAAACTGACCTTTTCCAGTCCCGTGGCCACTGCTGAGTTTTCCAAATTTGCTCTAAGTTTAGGTAACATATATGACAGAGTTAAAATTTTATTTTTCTTGTGATGAGAACTTTTAAGATCTCTTAACAACTTTCAAATATATAATACAGTATTGTTAACTATAGTTATCATGCTGTATGTTACATCCCCAGAACTTATTTCTCCTAAAACTGAAAATTTGTACCTTTTGATCATCATTCCAGCCCCCTGCTGCCCCAAACACCTGCTCTGGAAATCAGCAGTATATTCTCTGTAGCTATGAGCTCAATTTCTTAAGGTTCCACATGTAAATGAGATCATATTAGTATTTGTCTTTCTCTGATGGCATTTCGTTTAGCATAATGCCCTCAAGATCCATCCATGTTGTTGCAGATGACAAGATTTTCTTCTTTTATGGCTGAATAATATTCCATTGTATGTATGCAACATTTTCATTATTCATTCTTCCATCAATAGAAACACTGTTTCCATGTCTTGGCTATTGTAAATAACGCTGCAAAGAATATAGGGGTTCAGATGTCTTTTTGAGATAATGATTTCATTTTCTTCATATAAATACCCAGATGTGGAATTGCTGGATCATATGACAGTTCTGCTTTTTTTTTTTTTTTTGAGGAACCTCCACACTACTTTCTGTACTGCCTGAAACTAATTTACATTCCCGGCAGTGCACAAGGGCCCCCTTTTCTCCTCACCCTCCTCACCAGCATTTATGATCTCTCATCTTTTTGATACAAGTCATTCAAACAGGTGTGAGGTGACGTCTCACTGTGGCCTTCATTTGTGCTTCCCTGATTTTTAGTATTGTTAAGCACCTTTTC
The DNA here is from genome assembly GCF_019320065.1 of Cervus canadensis. NCBI lineage: Eukaryota > Metazoa > Chordata > Mammalia > Artiodactyla > Cervidae > Cervus > Cervus canadensis. The sequence continues at coordinate 90,653,878 of NC_057393.1, read as the reverse complement.
ACGTATCAACTGATCATTTGGTTGTTTCCTTAAGAAAAATGTCTGTTCAGTTCCTCTGCTTACTTTTTTATTTGATTGTTTGTTTTATTGCTATTGAATTGTATAAATTCTTCAACTTTTTAGATATTAACCCCTTTATCAGATACATAATTTGCAAATATTCTCTTCCATTCAGTAGGTTACCTTTTCATTTCCTTGATAGATTCCTTTGCTATGCAGAAGTATTTTAATTTGATGTAGTCTCACTTGTTTATTTTTTGCTTTTTTTGCCTTTGCTTTTGGTGTGAAATCCAAAAAAAGAAAGAAAGAAAGAAAAATCATTGTCAAGACCAATGTCAAGGAAATTACCCCTATGTTTTCTTCTAGAAGTGTTATGATTTTAGGTCTTTATGTTCAGGTTTTTAATCCATTTTGAGTGTGTTTTTGTCAATGGTGTAAGATAGAGATCCAGTCTCATTCCTTTGCACGTGGCTGTCCTGTTTTCCCAACACCATTTATGGAAGAGACTATCCCTTCTCTCAGCATATTTGTGGCTCCTCTGTTATAAATTAATTGACCATATATGTGTGTGTTCACTTCTGGGCTCTCTATTCTGACCTATTCATTTATGTGTCCATTTTCCACCAATACCACACCTTTTTCTTGAGAGGTTTTATATTGAATGGATGATGAATTTTGTTGAATATTTTTTCTGTATCTGCTGAGATGATCATGATTTTTATCCTTCATTTGGTTAATGTGGTGTATCACACTGATTGATTTGCAGGTATTGAAACATCCTTGCATCCCTGGAATAAACCCCACTTGATCATGGTACCTGATCTTCTTAATATATTCTTGAATTTGACTTTCTAATATTTCGTCGAAGATTTTTGCATCTATGTTCATCAAGTATATTGGCCTATAACTTTCATTTCTTTGTGATGTTCTTGTCTGGTTTTGGTATCAGGGTAATGCTGACTTTATAAATTGAGTTTGGAAGTGTTCCCTCCTATTCTATCTTTTGGAAGAGTTTGAGAAGGTATTAAGTTTTCTTTAAATGTTTGGTAGAATTCACCAGTTAAGCCATCTTATCCTGGACTTTTGTTTGTTGGAAGGTTTTTTGTTTCTAATTCAATCTCCTTACAAAGTAGTCTTTTTAGAATATCTATTTCTTCATCATTCAATCTTGGTAGGTTATATGTTTCTAGTAGATATCTCTGATTACTCTCTGATCTAACCTCTGATTTCTACTTGGCTCCTAAAAGACCTCAAGGCTCATTTTCCCCTCTGCACCTAAGCATTGCCTCAGAGCTCTGGCTATTACTAACTGATGTGGATGTACTGAAACCTGTTTTCCTTCTTTGAAATAACCTCTTTAATGATGAGAAGGACTCAGTCATCATGGCCAGAGAAATGTATTTTAGAATCGTGCAGTATAACAGTAATTTTTGCAGAGAGGCAGTATATTATCCAGAAGGAAGGTAAAAGTATAGATTAACATTGCGTGTGTGCTAAGTCACCTCAATCATATCCAGCTGTGTGCGACCCTGTGGACTGTACCCAGCCAGGGTCCTCTGTCCATGGGATTCTCCAGGCAAGAGTACTGGAGGGGTTTGCCATGCCCTCCTCCAGGGGATCTTCCCGACCCAGGGATCGAACTCATGTCTCCTGTGGTTCCTGCACTACATATGGATTCTTCACTGCTGAGCTGCCAGGGAAGCCCCGAGATTAACATTAACTTATGGTAAATTGAGAACATACGTTATGATTCCAAGGGTAGCCACTAAAAGAATAAAAACAGACTGCATAACACCCCGACTAAGAAGAAAATTGTGAAAGCCTGAGAGCTGGCGACTGAGGTCAAATTTAATAAGAGGTCAGAAATCAAGGGTCAGAACAAATTGCTGATGTTCTGACCTCTTATTAAATTTGAGCTCAGTCCAGTTTTCAGGACCATCTAGCCAAAGCTATCGTTTTTCCATTGGTCATGTATGGATGTAAAAGTTGGACTATAAAGAAAGCTGAGCGCTGAAGAATTGATGCTTCCGAACTGTGGTGTTGGAGAAGACTCTTGAGAGTCCCTTGGACTGCAAGGAGATCCAACCAGTCCATCCTAAAGGAGATCAGTCCTGGGTGTTCATTGGAAGGACTGATGCTGAAGCTGAAACTCCAATACTTTGGCCACCTGATGTGAAGAGTTGACTCATTGGAAAAGACCCTGATGCTGGGGAAGATTGAGGGCAGGAGGAGAAGGGGACAACAGAGGATGACATGGTTGGATGGCATCACTGACTCAATGGACATGAGTTTGAGTAAGCTCCGGGAGTTGGTGATGGACAGGGAGGCCTGGCGTGCTGTGGTTCATGGGGTCACAAAGAGTCGGACATGACTGAGCGACTGAACTGAACTGAACTGATGGGCTGGATGGCAGCCATATTGCTCTTTGGGATGGGAACAGAAGTTCTAGGGAAACAAGAAGTGTAACTGGACAGCAGCAGTTTCCCTGGTTCTACTTATACCTGGCCATCCCTCTGGATGTAACGCTAACAGCCAAGCAGGTCTATTCTTGCGGCCCCAAGATGCCTTCAGCAAGGTGTTTGCTGTTAGCCTCAGTGTTTCTCACAAACAGTTTGACTTTTGGAGAAATTTTAAAGGGTCATGTTCCAGGAGTTATTTTCTCCTTTATTTTTATAAGATTTACCTGTATCTGTACTTTTTGACATGGAGCTTAGAGCTCAATAATCACTACTACTACCCTCACCCATTAGCACCACCAATGAGAAGACTAATCTTACAAAATTATTCCTGATTGTACCAAATAATATCCAGAGAGAGTCCATACAGCTTTTCACTCAGATACCAAAGAAGGGAGAGTTAAGGCAAATGTCTAGTGACTAACTGTGATTTGTAAGTGTTGGCATTCACTCAGTGGCTACTATGTAAAATTAGACAAACTAGTATTTTTTGAGCATTTGCTTTGTTCCAGACACAATTTCAAACACATTACATATATTGATGCATTTGATCACCCAACAAATCTACAAATAGGTCTTATTACCTTGTCCACTTTATGATGAAAAATTGGCTTGCAGAGAACTAAAGCAAAGGGGCAGGCCTGGGATTAAACATGGGCTCTCTGGCATTGTCTTTGCAGTGTCCTTCACACCGTGTGTGTGACAGTTCCCAGGACAGTCTCTTCCCTCAGCAAGCTTCTGGTTTAGTAAGGAAGTCAGCAAGTATACAGAAACTCTGAAACAAGACAGACAGGATGAAAAATATAAAAGAGTTACAGGTAGTGTAATAGAAAGGAAGAGATCATGAACAATAAGGAAGAGAATGGCTTTGGGAGGATAAGGAGGATTTATTTCACCAGCATCACCAATAAATATTAGCCATAAAGTCAACTGTATGAAGATGGGGCAAGCATGCCAAGTGTAGAAAACAGTGTGAGCAGAACAGATCAATGACCAACCTGTGTTTGGAAAATGGCCGGTAATGCTGGTTTGCCTGGAATGTAATAGCAGAAACAATGACAATGATGACAAATGCAATTAATATTTCCAATGCCCCAGGCACAAGTCTAAGCATTAACTAATCTAGCCCACTGCACATCCGTATGGGTCCTGTTCTTATTCGTATTTTGGAAATGAAGAAGCAAATACCAAGAAGGACAATATTTGTATGAAGTCACAAGCCTGGACATAAAGATGGGTTCCAGTCTAGACAGGCCAGCCCTGCAGCACAATGCATGTCCCTCTCCTGGAGTGTGGGTGGAGCCTTAGTGACAGTCATTTAGGAAAAGAACACGTGCTTCACGGACCTGGATCCAAAGTCCCATCTATTAGAGTTTATGACCTTGGGGAAGGGATTGAATCTCTCTCAATTTCCATACTTATAACTTGAAAACAATAGCATCTGCCTTGGTCCTCTGTAAGGACTGGCAGAGAGCCTGATACATAACTAGAAGGTAGGTCCTAGAATGCCACCTTTGAGAATAAACACCGAATTTATTACATGTTCTTAAGACTTTTGAAAACAATGGGATTGCAACTGGGCTCTAAGAAGAATAATTGGAGAGTTTATTAAATGCACAGGGCCTTAAATGGCAAGTTCTAGATCTTCAGGGGCATTTCAGAATCCTAGATTTATCTTACCAAAAATTATAGTATATTATCCAAGGATGCATCCTATGGAAATAGAGATGTACTAAAATAAATATACAAGCATGTATTATTTATAAGCAAATAAATTGAAACAACTGAAACATTAAAAAAAATAAGATCTGGTTATATAAACGATACAAGGCATATAATGGAATGCTATAAAGACATTAAAAATATTATATGATCACTAAATGCTCACAGTGAATTATTAAATGCAATAGATTATAGAACAGTATATATTGTATGACCTCATAAACATGCAAATCTGTGTGCATGTCCATTAAAAATACTGAATAGCTATAAAATAATATTTGCAGTGATTCTTCACCAGTGTAATTATAGGTACTGCAGTTTTCTTCTTTGTATATTTTCTATGTTCCAAATTTTCAGAGGGAATATTCATTACTTTTTATATTTAAAAAGTGTTTATATATTTTTAATGTTTTAAAACCTTGGATATGGGACTTCCCTGGCAGTCCAGTGGTTAAGACTCTATGATTCCACTGCAGGGGGCACAGGTTCAATCCCTGGTACTGCACGGCTCCCCAACACCCAGACAACAACAAAACCCTTGGATATATTGCTTTAAATGGGAAAATTATAGTAATGATAATAAACACACAAGAGGGAAAGTAATTCTGGAGCATCTATCTGGTCAGGGTGGCAGGATACTTGGTGTTCAGTTTTGCTTTTATCTTGTTACTTTTGTATTTAGGTTAAGGATTCAGAATTTTTTTAAAAAACTATATGTTAGTTCAGTCAAATGCAAATACTGAAATCTTTTTTCTTTGCTAAACCTTTCAAGAAATGGGCCTTTCATCCTGATCAGCCTGGAGGAGATGGGCATCCCAAATCAGTGCCCTGGTATGAAGAGACTTTACACAGAGAAGTATCTTAAAGGTGGCAGAAGAGACAATGTTCTGCTGCCATGAAAATGGGATAGATGTAGGCTTCATCTTACTGTGGACTTTCTCTCCATTTCTGTCACAGCAGAAAAAACATTAAATTATTAAAGCCTGTGCTTCAGAAGCTGAGGAGACGTGTTTTATGAATACAACTGTGACCACTAAATCCATTTTACTGTGGACAGTGATTTTATTTTCTTAAATTCATAGTGACATGCTCCTTTGACTCACATAGGGTAGCAGGCACATTGCTTTATGAGGTAGTTCCCGGGTCTGCAAAGCACCCTGGATCCAAAAGGAGAATGAACAGTAACGGGAGGCTTGCTTGTCTGGGAAAATGTCTCAGTGGGCAGGTTGCCTCATGATCAGCTCTGCACATGTGCCAAGGGCTGAGCTGAAGAAGGACGGAGCTGTCATGGGGACAGAGCAGTGCTTGCCAGGAACGTTACTGCTGTCATATGATGGAGGGTGGGGATGTCTCCTCTGTGTAAAGCTTGGGCTGGATTAGATTGGGAGACGGTGATTATAAACTTCCGTTGGAGTTGCAACACTGGTGTTCATTTGATTTTTACTCTAACCATGTATTGCTCACACATCCCTTCTAGTTGTGTGATACAGATTGGGTTTAAATTAAAGCAAATTTAAACTCCTTTCTCTTAAGGTTTTCTTATAACCCTTGACAATGTAAGACCCCCTGGGCTGCCAAGACTAGATTGGGCCTGGATTGTTCTATTTGGAAGTGATGAGTGAGATTCTGTAGGGGGTAGCATAACAGTGCTCACTAAGGGCAGAACCAAAGCAAGACACATCCTGATAGAGGCCAACCTCTAAGGGGTGAAGGAGGAGGGGCTTGGAAAGAGAACCAAAAGGCAGAAGCCAGACAGGTGAGAGCAGTTCAGAAGAGAGGGCGATTAGGTGAGCCGGCAAAGAGCAGACGCCAAGAAGAAGGAAGAGGTGGAAAACGGAAATGTCACGGCAAGGTGAGCTGAAGCTAGAGGCAACCTGGAGGAGTCCCACAGAAAGTTGGGGCAAATCAAACGGCTGTTTGTGCTGAACTGTGGGGGAGGGAGGAGGAACAGGGGCTGTGTTTCTTGCTGTGTGTTTATTTTATTTGTTTAATTTATATGGTGATAATTGCCGCAAAGAAAATAACACAGGGTAAAAATTGGGCTTCCCTGGAAGCTCAGCAGTAGAAGAATACACCTGCAATGGAGGAGACGTGGGTTCTATTCCTGGGTTGGATCCCTGGATCGGGAAGATCCCCTGGAGAAGGGAATGGCAACCCACTCTGGTACTCTTGCCTGAGAAATCCCATGGACAGAGGAGCCTGGAAGGCTACAGTCCCTGGGGTCACAAAAGAGTCAGACATGACATAGCGACTCAACAACAAAACAGCAACAAAGGATAGACACTGATGAAGCAGGGGTGCCATCTATCTATCTATCTATATTTGGCCACTCCATGCATCACGCAGGATCTTAGTTCCCCCAAGAGGAATCCCACATCTGATGCAGCGGAGATGCAGAGTCCTCACCACTGGGCACCTGGGAAGTCCAAGAGGTTCTATTTTTAAGAGCGGGCACAGAGAAGGCCCCCAGGACAGGTGAAGCTTGTGCAGGGAGCTGACTGCAGTGAGGGGGTGGGCCACACAGATTTCTGTGAGAAGGTCCAGAGTGAACTTTAAGTTCAAAGGCCCCAAGAAGGGACTTCTGTTGTGTGTTTTTAAGTCAGCCTTGTGTGTATGTTTTTAAGTCTGCCTTGTTGAGGTATAATTTTAAAACTAATTAAACCCACTAATTTTACATGTACATGTTGATGAGTTTTGAAAAATGTATGTATACAATCATCCCCCAGGATCCTCAGAGGATTGATTCCAGCCCCTCCCCAACCCCACACCCCGACCCTTCCCTTCACAGATTCTCAAGTCCCTTAAATAAAATGATGTGGAATGGCACATAACCTCCACAATGTTTGCATACTTTAAATCATTTCTAGATTACTTTTAATAACTAATACAATGTAAACAACATGTAATTAGAGTAAGGCAAAGCTTAACTTTCTAGAAGTTTCTGAAATTTTTCTTTCCAAATACTTTGGATCCACAGTCGATTAAAATCCAAGGATGATTTAATATGTGGGTATGAAGGGTTCACTGTAGTTGTAGAACTGCTGTTATAATCATGTTACAGAACAACTTTATTTTTCCAAAAAGTTTGCTTGTGTTCTTTTCAGTCAAACCTGTTTCCATCCCAGGGCCCTAGCAACTGATCTACTTTCTGTCACTATAGTTTGGCCTGTTCTAGAATTTCATGTAAATGGAATCATGTTTTCTTTTTTTGTCTGGTTTTCTCCACTTAGCATAATGCTGTAGAGCTACATCCATGTTGTTGTATTTCAGCAGTCTGCTCCTTTGTCTTGCTGAATAGTATTCCTTAGCATGAGTATACTAGAAAGTGTTAACCCTTTCAACAGTTGATGGACATTTCATTGTTACCAGTTTGGGGCAATTATGAATAAAACTGGTAGATATAAATGAGAACATGTGGACATTTTTTTTTCATTTCTCTTGAACACTTAGTAAAAAGATTTCTAGAAATAAAGCAAGGTTACATAAAACTTTATAAGAAATTGCCAAACTGTATTCACCAAAGTGACTGCACCATTTTACATACTCAACAGTGATGGGTAAAGTTCCACCAAAAATACCAAGTTTTGACAAAGTTGCCACACATCTTTGCTAAAAATTGACATTGACAATCTCTTTAATTTAGCTCTTCAAATGGGGTATGTAGTAGACTATCACTGGGATTTTAATTTACATTCCTGTAATGGCAGAAAGTGAAGAGGAACTAAAAAGCCTCTTGATCAAAGTGAAAGAGGAGAGTGAAAAAGTTGGCTTAAAGCTCAACATTCAGAAAACTAAGATCATGGCATCTGGTTCCATCACTTCATGGGAAATAGATAGGGAAACAGTGGAAGCAGTGTCAGACTTTATTTTTGGGGGCTCCAAAATCACTGCAGATGGTGATTGCAGCCATGAAGTTAAAAGACACTTACTCCTTGGAAGGAAAGTTATGACCAACCTAGATAGCATATTAAAAAAAAGCAAAGACGTTACTTTGCCAACAAAGGTCCATCTAGTTGAGGCTATGGTTTTTCCAGTGGTCATGTATGGATGTGAGAGTTGGACTGTGAAGAAAGCTGAGTGCCAAAAAATTGATGCTTTTGTTTTTTTTTTTGTTTGTTTTTTTTTTTTAGAGTTTCATTTCTTTTTTTTTTTTTTTTAGTTGGAGGCTAATTGCTTCACAACATTTCAGTGGGTTTTGTCATACATTGATATGAATCAGCCATAGATTTACACTTATTCCCCATCCCGATCCCCCCTCCCATCTCCCTCTCCACCCGTTTCCTCTGGGTCTTCCCAGTGCACCAGGCCGGAGCACTTGTCTCGTGCATCCCACCTGGGCTGGTGATCTGTTTCAGCATAGATAGTATACATGCTGTTCTTTTGAAACATCCCACCCTCACCTTCTCCCACAGAGTTCAAAAGTCTGTTCTGTATTTCTGTGTCTCTTTTTCTGTTTTGCATATAGGGTTATCGTTACCATCTTTCTAAATTCCATATATATGTGTTAGTATGCTGTAATGTTCTTTATCTTTCTGGCTTACTTCACTCTGTATAAGGGGCTCCAGTTTCATCCATCTCATTAGGACTGGTTCAAATGAATTCTTTTTGACGGCTGAGTAAAATTCCATGGTGTATATGTACCACAGCTTCCTTATCCATTCATCTGCTGATGGGCATCTAGGTTGCTTCCATGTCCTGGCTATTATAAACAGTGCTGCGATGAACATTGGGGTGCATGTGTCTCTTTCAGATCTGGTTTCCTCAGTGTGTATGCCCAGAAGTGGAAATTGATGCTTTTGAACTGTGGTGTTGGAGAAGACTCTTGAGAGTCCCTTGGACTGCAAGGAGATCCAAAGGAGATCAGTCCTGGGTGTTCATTGGAAGGACTGATGCTGAAGCTGAAACTCCAATACTTTGGCCACCTCATGTGAAGAGTTGACTCACTGGAAAAGACCCTGATGCTGGGAGGGATTGGGGCAGGAGGAGAAGGGGACGACAGAGGATGAGATGGCTGGATGGCATCACTGACTCGATGGGCATGAGTTTGAGTAAACTCCGGGAGTTGGTGATGGACAGGGAGGCCTGGCGTGCTGCGATTCATGGGGTTGCAAAGAGTTGGACACAACTGAGTGAATGAACTGACTGAATGATAGATAATTTGAACATTTTTCCATAGGCTTATTATATATCTAATTTGGTAATATGTCAATAAAAATTTCACCCACTTTTTCATTGAGTTGTAAAAGTTCTTTGTATATTCTAGATTCAAACTCTATCAAATATATGTTTACAAATATTATTTCCCAGGCTGTGAGTTGCCTTTTCATTTTCTTATAAGCATTTTTAATTTTTTGATGCTAAGCATAACAATTAATCTTTCATGGTTCATGCTTTTCCCTTCTAGGAGATTCCTCTATAGTTTTCTTTTTTTTTTTTTAAATCATTTGGCTGGTCGAGTCTTAGTTTCAGCACGTGGGAACTTTCACTGCAGTGCATAGATCTCTAGTTGTGGTGCTCAGGCTCAGTAGTTGCAGAGCATGGACTCAGTTGCTCCAGAGCATGTGGGATCTTAGTTCCCTGACCAGGGATGAAAACAATGTCCCCTGCATTGGAAGGTGGATTCTTAACCACTGGACCACCAGGGAAGTCCCTATAATTTTACATCTTAAGTCTAGGTTTATTCTCCAACTTGAATTAATTTTGAATATGATCTAAGAGTCATTTTTGTATGATGTCCTAGTATTTGTTAAAGAGACAATCTACCCCCCCTGTTGAATTGATATCTTTGCCAAAACTCAATTCAGCATATTCCAGTGGTTACATTTCTGGTCTTAATTTTTTCCATTTGATCTAATTATTGATTTCTGCAGTTGTACTTTAAATCAATTGAGGAAAAAATTAATTAAAAATACATTTATATGGTCTTTTATATCTACCATTACTGGAGCTCTTTGTTTCTTCATGTCGGTTTGAAATACCACTAAGTGTCCTTTATTTCAGCTTGAAAGGCTCCCTTCAGTAGCTCTTGGAGGGTAGGTTGGCTAGAAACAAATTCCCTCAAATTTTGTTGTATGATTATGTCTTATTTTTCCTTTATTTTTGAAGAATTGCTTTGCTAGTTGTAGAATTCTTGATTAAAAATCTTTTGCTTTCAGGACTTTGACTGTTCAATCCCACTGCCTCTGATTTCCATAGTTTTTCATGAGATGCTGTTGATCTTCATGTTGCTCCATACTGATGAACTGTTTTTTTTTTGTTATTTTTGCTGCTTTTGTGGTTCTATCTTTGTCTTTGACTTTCAGCAATGTGACTATGATGTGCCTAGGTTTTGACCTCTTTAATTTATTTTACTTGAAGTTTATTGAGCTTATTGATATGTAATGTCTGCATCAAATTTGGAAAGTTTTCAGCCACTACTTCTCCAAATAGTCTTGCTGCATTTCTTATGCAGCTTCTCTTTTCAGAACTCCCATTATTCACATGTTGACATATGTTTGATGGTAAACCACAGATATCTAAAGCTCTGTTCATTTTTCTTCACTCATTTTTCTTTCTCTCCCTCAGATGAATAATCTCAATAGGCCTACTTTCAAGTTTGCTGGTTCTTTTCCTGCTCATATTTGCCGTTGAGTCCATCCAGCCCTTCATATTATGTATTGTACTCTTTGATCCTAGAATTTCTAACTTCTATTTGTGTATATATACATATATAAATATATTAGATGTATACATACATTGTTGTCTCTCTTTATTACCATTCTCTTCATTGAACGTTGTTCTCATACTTCCCTTTAGTTCCTTGTATATGATTTTCATTAGTTCTTTGAACATATTCAAAATATCTGAGCTAGAATCTTGTCTAGTAAATCCAAAATCCGGGCTCCATCAGAGATAGTATTCTATTAACTGGTTTTTCTTTCCTGTGCATGGGCTGTGCTTTCTTTTTTCTTTGCATCTCTCAAAACTTTTTGTTCAAATAATACAATGTGGCAATTCTGGAAGTCAGAATCTCCCTCCCTCTAAGATTTATGATTGTTAGTTTTATGAACTAATTCTGTTGAGTCTGTATTTTTTGATCATGTGTGCCTCTGAAGTCTTTGCTGGGTGAGCTTGAGGTCAACTCATCAGAAATTTCCTTAAATGTCTGGAACCAGTATGTCTCCCAGTCTTTGTTATGGGGCTCTATGTACATGTTGGAGAATACATTCAACACTCAGCCAGGCCGTCTATGTTTCTGCTTTGGCCTTCACTTGCTATTTTCACACAGCCTCAAGGTCAACCAGAAGAGAGCCTCCTCAAGTTTTCCCTGAGGATGCACATAGCTCTGAGCATGCATACAGCCCTATATGGACATGTGACCTTATAGATTCCCAGATACATGCCAGAGCTTTTCAAAGTCTCCCATAGACATCTCATTATCCAGCTTTTACTTTAATGCTTTTGGAGAACACTTTCTTTACCCTAAATGCTAAACCAGTTCTTCAGATAGTTGCAATATTAGACAATTGCCTCTGACTGTCTTCAACAAACATTCCTGGGCAAAGGTTTTTTGCATGAGGCAAGCTCCTAGTCAGGTCAAATGCAGAAGAATTTTGTGATTGGTCTCTTGGAGAACCACCAAATGGGTTGAATAATGACAATTCTCTGGGAACGAGGTTTCAAATGAGTTCCATCTCCAGTCTGCCCCCTCTGATCACTGCCAGGCTGCTGGTTTTCACTGTGAATGTGGGCTGTTTGTTTTCAAAGCTACTTCAGAATTGGGGAAATGGGTATGGAAATTGGGTAATGTGTTCTTACAAAGATTCAGCTATTTTTCTTGAATAGACTCCTCAATTTGCTGCAAGTCCTTGGATGATTTCCAGAAACAGGAAAAAGATGAATCTGACAATTTTCCCAGTGGTCTCATTGCCCTTAAAGAAGAGTTTTGGAGGTTCTTACCCTGCCATTCTTGCTTACATTGTGTCTCTGTAATCTATACATTTATCTAAATAGAAACATCACATTCTCTTGAATAGTGTATCTTTACAGTAAATCTTAAAAAAAATTAAAATAAAAATAAAAAAATAAAATCAGTGTAGGTATTCCAGTTTGGTTCTTACTTTTCAAAATTGTTTTGGCTATTTTAGGTCATTTACATTTACATATAAATATTCAATGTGACTTGCCAATGTTTCCCCAATGAGCCAGCTACAAATTTGATTAGGAATCTCTAAATCTATAAATAAATTTTGGCAAAAGCGACATTAAAAAATATTGAGTCTCCAATTCATGAGCATGATGTTCTCTCCATTTATTTAGATCTTCTTTAATTTTTCTCAACACTATTTTGTAGTCTTCGGTGTACAGATCTTGCGTGTATTTTCTGAAATATGTCACAAAATATTGATGTAACTGTAAATGATAGTATATTTTAATTGTTCATTGCTAGTATACATAAATTCAATTGCTTTTTAATACCAATATTCCTAAATTCACCTAAAAGGTTAGCTAGCACTTTTGTAAATTCAGTAGTATTTATACATGGTCAATCATGTTGCATCATCCATGAATATAATCTTGTTTTGTTTTTTTTTTTTTTTTTTGCTTTTGATGTCTACACATTTGACTAGCCTTTTCTGGAGAAAAGAGGTGCTCATTGGTTCACGTTTACTGAACCAATGAGCACTTCCAGTGCAAAGTAAAATGGAGAAAGCAAGAGCAGATAATCCTGTTTTGCTCTAAATATTAGGGGTGAAGTTAGGGGTGATGCATTCAGTTTTTCATCACCAAATATAGTAGTTAGATGTATCAGGTTGAGGAAATTCTCTTCCTTTCATACTTTACATTCCACTTCATTTGTTGCTGAGTTTTTCTAAATCATGTTGTTGTTCAGTCGCTAAGTCATGTCTGACTCTTTTCCAAATCATAAATGAACACTAAATTTTTGTCAAATGCTTTCTCAGCATCTATTGAGATGATTATATGATTTTTCTTTTTAAATCTGTTAACATGGTGAATTCCATTGATTTTTACATGATAACAAAGCTTTGCATTCCTAGCATAAACTCTGCTTGGTAATGATGTATTCTGGACCATGCTTTTGCTAAACATTTGCTAAGAATTTTCCCTATGTTTCTGAAAGATATTGATCTTCAATTTCTTTTCTTGTAATGTCTTTGTATTGTTTTATTATCAGGACAACATTGGCCTCATAGAATGATTTGGAAAATGTTCCTTCCTCTTTTGTTTTCTTGAAGAGATTGTAAATTGGTGTTATTCCTTTTCTAAATGGTTATTAGAATTCATCAGTGAAGGCCTCTGGGCCTGAAGTTTTCTTTGTGTGTTTTTTTAAAACACCTTTTTTATTTTAGAATAGTTTTAGATTTATAGAAAAGCTATGAAGATAGTACAGTTTCCATATACTCCACATCAAAATTATCTTATTAATATTTTACAGTAATATGGTACATTTATCACTCAGTTCAGTTCAGTCGCTCAGTCATGTCCGACTCTTTGTGACCCTACGAATCACAGCACACCAGGCCTCCCTGTCCATCACCAACTCCCAGAGTTTACTCAAACCCGTGTCCATTGAGTCGGTGATGCCATCCAGCCATCTCATCGTCTGTCATCCCCTTCTCCTCCTGCCCCCAACCCCTCCCAGCATCAGGGTCTTTTCCAATGAGTCAACTTTTCGCATGAGGTGGCTAAAGTATTGGAGTTTCAGCTTCAGCATCAGTCCTTCCAATGAACACCCAGGCTTGATCTCCTTTAGAATGGACTGGTTGTATCTCCTTGCAGTCCAAGGGACTCTCAAGAGTCTTCTCCAACACCACAGTTCAAAAGCATCAATTCTTCAATGCTCAGCTTTCTTCACAGTCCAACTCTCACATCCATACATGATCACTGGAAAAACCATAGCCTCAAATAGATGGACCTTTGTTGGCAAAGTAAGGTCTCTGCTTTTTTACATGCTATCTAGGTTGGTCATAACTTTCCTTCCAAGGAGTAAACATCTTTTAACTTCATGGCTGCAGTCACCATCTGCAATGATTTTGGAGCCCCTCAAAATAAAGTCTGACACTGCTTCCACTGTTTCCCCATTTATTTCCCATGAAGTGATGGGAATGGCTGCCATGATCTTAGTTTTCTGAATGTTGAGCTTTAAGCCAACTTTTTCACTCTCCTCTTTCACTTTGATCAAGAGGCTTTTTAGTTCCTCTTCACTTTCTGCCATTAAAGGTGGTGTCATCTGCATATCTGAGGTTATTGATATTTCTCCCAGCAACCTTAATTCCAGCTTGTGCTTCTTCCAGCCCAGCATTTCTCATGATGTACTCTGCATAGAACTCATGATGTACTCTGCATAAATAAGCAGGGTGACAATATACAGCCTTGACATACTCCTTTTCCTATTTGGAACCTATCTGTTGGTCCATGTCCAGTTCTACCTGCTGCTTCCTGACCTGCATACAGGTTTCTCAAGAGGCAGGTCAGGTGGTCTGGTATTCCCATCTCCTTCAGAATTTCCCACAGTTTATTGTGATCCACACAGTCAAAGGCTTTGGCATAGTCAATAAAGCAGAAATAGATGTTTTTCTGGAACTCTCTTGCTTTTTCAATGATCCAGCGGATATTGGCAATGATCTCTGGTTCCTCTACCTTTTCTAAAACCAGCTTGAACATCTGGAAGTTCTCGGTTCACATATTGCTGAAGCCTGGCTTGGAGAATTTTGAGCATTACTTTACTAGCGTGTGAGATGAGTGCAATTGTGCTGTAGTTTGAGCATTCTTTGGGATTGCCTTTCTTTGGGATTGGAGTGAAAACTGACCTTTTCCAGTCCTGTGGCCACTGCTGAGTTTTCCAAATTTGCTGGCATATTGAGTGCAGCACTTTCACAGCATCATCTTTCAGGATTTGAAATAGCTCAACTGGAATTCCATCACCTCCACTAGCTTTGTTTGTAGTGATGCTTCCTAAGGCCCACCTGACTTCACATTCCAGGATGTCAGACTCTAGGTGAGTGATCACACCATCGTGATTATCTGGGTCATGAAGATCTTTTTTGTACAGTTCTTCTGTGTATTCTTGCCACCTCTTCTTAATATATTCTGCTTCTGTTAGGTCCATACCATTTCTGTCCTTTATTCTGCCCATCTTTGCATGAAATGTTCTCTTGGTATCTCTAATTTTCTTGAAGAGACCTCTATTCTAATATGGATACACTATTATTAACTAAAGTTCATAATCTATTCATATTTGAATTTTTTCTTAATGTCCTTTTTTGTTCCAAGATCACATCGGGCACCATGATACTGCTAGTTTCTGTGTCACTTTAAAATCATGTTGAATTTGCTGTATGTCTCAGGAAACGCACACAGGGGCTCTGTATCAGCCTAGAGGGGTGGGGTGGGAGGGAGATGGGAGGGAGGCTCAAAAGGGAGGGGACATGTGTATACTTATGGCTGATTCATGTGGAGGTTTGACAGAACACATCAAAATCCTGTAAACCAGTTATCCTTCTATTGAAATAAATTTTAAAAAATCTCGTTGGCTATGACAGTTTCTAAGATCTTCCTTCTTTTGATCATGTTAAAGGTTCTGAGGAGTACTGGTCAAGGTATTTTGTTGAATGTCCCTAAATTGGAGCTTGTTTTATGTTTTTTCATGATTAGATCTGGATGATGAGTTTTGGGGAGGAAGACCACAGAGTTAAAAGTATTATTTTCATCTCATTATACTAAGGGCACATGCTATTAACATAAATTATCACTATTGATACTAATTTTGATTACCTACCTGAGATGTTTTTCAGAAATTTCTTCATTGTAAATTTACTCTTTTCATTCTCAGGAAAGTTTAAACTATAAATTTAATTTCATTAATAGTTACAGGGCTATCAATAAATTATTTCTTCATAAGTTATGTTTGTGTTTTTCAAGGACTTTGCCCATTTTACTTAATTTGTTGATTTATAGAGGTAAATTGTTTATACTACTCCTTTATATTCTCTTCATGCCTGTAAAATCTGAAATACTGCTCCTTTTTCATTCCTAATGTTAGTAATTTGTATCTTTTCTCTTTTTAATTTTTTCTCTGTCTTTTCTTATTTTTTTTATGTCTTGTTTATCAGTCAGGCTGAGGGGGTTATAAATTTTATACTTCTCACAGAATTAGCTTTTGGTCTCATTGGTTATTCTCTATTGCTATATTTTCCACTTAATTCATTTCATTTCATTACTATTTATTTTCTTTTTTCTGATTACTTTGACTTCCTTTTATAGTCTGTTCAGAAGGAAGCCTAGGGTTCATTGATTTTGGGGAGCTATCTATATCATATAAGCATATAATGCTATGTATTTCCCTCTAAGCACTGTTTTAACTGAAACCAACAGATTTTGATGTGTTATATTTCCTTTTATTTCCTCAGATATCTTCTAGTTTCCTTTGTGATTTCTTAATTGACCTATGGACTATTTAGAAGTATGTTGTTTAATATCTAAATGGTTCTGGATTCTTCATTCCTTTGTATTGCTCCAAATTTTCATCTGGAACCATTTTCTTCCTAAAGAATTAACTTTCTGTAGTATCTTCTATTACAAAAAACTAAGATCATGGCATCTGGTCCCATCACTTCATAGCAAACAGATGGGGAAACAATGGAAACAGTGGCAGACTTTATTTTCTTGGGCTCCAAAATCACTGCAGACAGTGACTGCAGCCATGAAATTAAAAGACACTTGCTCCTTGGAAGAAAAACTATGACCAACCTAGACAGCATATTAAAAAGCAGAGACATTACTTTGCCAACAAAGCTCCATCTAGCTAAAGCTATGGTTTTTCCAGTAGTCATGTATGGATGTGAGAATTGGACTGTGAAGAAAGCTGAGTGCCAAATAATTGATGCTTTTGACCTGTGGTGTTGAAGAAGACTCTTGGACTGCAAGGAGCTCCAACCAGTCCATCCTAAAGGAAATCAGTCCCGAATATTCATTGAAAGGGCTGATGCTCAAACTGAAACTCCAATACTTTGGCCACCTAATGCAAAGAACTGACTCATTGGAAAAGACCCTGTTGCTGGGAAAGATTGAAGGCAGGAGGAGAATGAGATGGTTGGATGGCATCACTGACTCGGTGGACATGAGTTTGAGCAAGCTCCAGGAGTTGGACAGGGAAGCCTGGCATGCTTCAGTCCATGGGGTTGCAAAGAGTTGGACACAACTGAGCAACTGAACTGAACTGAATATCTCTTATGGTGCAGGTTTGATGGTGATAAATAGTTCAGATTTTGTTTATCTAAAAAAGTGTTTATTTCTATTTCACTTCTGAAGCTATTTTTTTCTGCATATGATATTCCAGATTAACAGTTCTCTTTTTTCACTGTTTTAAATATGTCATTCCAATGTCATCTGGCTGACATATTTTCTTCCAAGAATTCTTCTGATATTCTTATTTTTCTTTCTCTGTGTCTTTTTCTTTTAGTTGTTTGAAAAAATCCCCTCTATTTCTGGATTTCAGCAATTTGGTTATAACCTTTCATGTGATTTTGTTTCTTCTGTTTGAGCTTTGTTGAGATTCTTGAATCTCTGGTTTATAGATTTCATCAAGTTTGGAAAAACTTTGACCATTATTTCTTTATTTTTCTCTCTCCCTCTCTTTTCTACAACTTCTGAGGCCCCAGATAGATGTGTTCTCACACATTATTGATATTTTGACTTTTTCCCCAAACCCTTTCTTCCTCTGTGTATTTGATTTTGAAGGATTTCTGTTGCTATGTCTTTATTACCATTTATTAACATTTCTTCCTGATATATCCAATCTCCTGTTAATTCTACTGTGTTTCTAAATTTTGGATGTTGTATTTCTCATCTTTAGATGTTCCGTTCAGATATTTTTATATCTTCCACTTATTTCCTCATCACATTTGTCTTTTCTTGTATTTTATTAAACAATGAAGCATAATTATAATTCTTAATATCCTTGTCTGCTATCCCTATCATATCTATCATTTCTAGGTATGTTTCTACTGATTATTTTTCCTTCTAATAATAGTTCATATTTTTCCCATTTTTGCATGCCTAGTAATTTTTGGTTAGATAGTGGATATTGTGATTTTTACATTTTGAGAGTGCTAGATTTTTTGTGTTGCTTTAAAAATTGTAGGACTTAGTTATACAAGGCTGTTAAGTTCCATGGACTATCTTTGCTCCTTTCATGCTTTGCTGCTAAGTTTTCTTAGAGCGGGTCTCAAGCAGTCTTTAGTCTAGATCTAATTTATCCCAACTACTAAGGTGTATCTTCCTAAGGATTGTACCTGATATTCTGCATATTACAAAGTCTTTCCAGTTTCAGTGCTGGAAACATACCTTACTCTTACCCACATGTGAACTCTAAGAATGTTTAGCCTTCTGTTTGCAGGATTCTTTTCTCAGATTCAGGTAAATCCCTTTTCATACAGAGGCAGATCAGTATTCATCTAGACACTCGAGTGGTTCCTTCTACAGATATCCTGAACTCTTTTTCCATTAAGCTCTTATTTTTTCCCTTCAGTATTCTGTCCCACAAATTCTAGTCATCTTGCCCCCCTCCTCCCCCAATTTTGACCTCTTTATCCTGAACTCAGTATTATCATCAGACCGTCTGAGACCCCTTCCCTGCAAAACAGCCTGGAAATTTTCTCCCGGCACTAAGTTGGAGCAATATCTGGTTTGATTCCCTTCTCTCAGCAATATCAATCATGTATTTCTTGTTGTCTAAAGTCTAAAAAACATTTAAAAATAATTTTGTACAATTTTCTATGACATTTTGCTTAAGACTTGAGAGTAAATCCAGTCCCTGTATTCTATCACGGGATGAAGCAGAAGTCTATGACATTCTTTTAAGAAATTTTGTGCTGAGAGAGAGAGAAGGAGAGGTAGGAGCTTAAAATTTTGACTGAAGCAAGGGGAAATTTTTCTTTCTGTTGAATAACATATTTCCTTCTGCAGGCAAGAGAGAATGAACAAAGGATAAACACCGTTAGAGCAAACATCTGCAAGGAAAAGAAAAAAAAAAACTTTTTCTCTACTCCCACAGTACTTCTGACACCATGTGTGGGGGAAAAGAGGGGGACATTTCCTTACGTTAGACAATTCTTACACTAACTGCCTGTCTGGGTCAGCACACCCCACGGGTTAAGGGCCCAACCCCACAGAGCTGCTCCCACATTAGACACCAATGCGAGGTCTAGGTTGTGACCTGCACTTCTGGCCAAGCAGCTGTAAATCAGAGCTTCCACACTTCTTTCCTTGAGTTCGGTAATTTGCTTGAAAAGCTCACAGAACTCAGGGAGACATTTACTTATGTATGTGTTTTACATGTTATAAAGGCTACACCTTGGGAACAGTCAATGGATAGGTGCAGAGGGCAAGTCTGGGAGTCGAAATACACAGAGCTTGCTCACCGTCTCCAGGTGTACCACTCTCCAGGTCAGGAACCTGGAAGCAAGTCCCCGAACCCCTTCAGTCAGGGTTTTATGGAGGCTTCATGATGTAACACAACTGATTAAATCATTGACTATCAGTGATCAATCCATTCAACCTCCAGCCCCTCTCCCCTCCCCTTCGGGTGGGGCTGAAAGTTCCAACCCTCCAATCATATGCTGGTTGCCAATAGTCCCCCATCCTCAGAGACCAGCCCAAAGTCATCTCATTAGCATAAACTCAGGCATGGTTGAAAGGGGCTCCTTTCACTTTTATCACTCCCCTCCAAATATTACAACAAAAGATGCGAGAGCATCTTTTCACTTAGGAGATTATAAGGGTTTTAGGAGCTCTGGCCAGGAGCCAGGGACAAAGACCAAAATATCCATTTCTTATTATATCACAATATCACAGCAATACTGGGCAGAAAGTTCCAAGATGCCCATTTCTGGTGACATTTATTTTCTCTGTGATGTGGGATGTACAGTAATCCAGTAAAAATGGTATAAGATGTAAGGTTTAAAGAGCAGTTGGGAGAGGCAAGGGGTATGAAGTATACAGGGAGCACCAACGAAAGCTTCTCAGGACCACCTCAGCCACCAGACACCCAAGCGAGGTCAGCGCACCATTTGTCGAGGGGCTGCATTCCAGCCCCACTCTCAGGTCTGGCTGTAAAGCTTTGCCAAGATTCTTGGCTCCTGTTCCTCTATTAAAAATAGAAAAGAGTTCATACATGGTCAGACGTTGAGGTCAGAACCATGCCTTTAACTCATGGGAAAGAGCCCCCACTGGGAGGTGGGGGTGTGGAGTTTTCAGAGACACCATGTGGGGAGCCTAGCTGGCTTCACCTGGATGACATGAGGCCTTCCCTCTGGGCCTTGCTTGCCTGGCGGTCCCCACAAGCTCTCTTTGGATTTGCCTATATTCTCAGCTTTTACAGAAGATTTGCCCAGATTTCATATGAAAAGTGTCTGAATGTCCCCAGCCAGGTCCCCATTCTTCCCTTCACAAGCTAAGGTCTGGTGTCCCGTCAGAGCCTCTTCCAGATTTCCCATGAGTTAGTAAAAGGCGCCCCTTTTCCTAACTGTGCACAACCCCTCTATGAGGGCCTCTATCTTCACAAGTGGAACTTAGGCTAGATCCCAGTCCCCGCCCGCCTCCTTGGCCGGCCACCCTGGCAGTGTATGACCCACACACCTGTCATAGCTGCTCTGTGCCTGTGATCTTCTTACCTTGTTTTCCTGACTTCTTTCTTGCTATTAACAATTAATAGTGGCTTTGCCTTATGAGGCAGACTCTGGCCTCTGAATTTGCTGGTTGTTGTAAATCAGTATAGCCGACCCCCTAGGTTGGCCCCAACCCCACCCAGGTGTACATATGATACCTGCAGTCTATTTGTTTTGTATTGCTAATCCTTGAACCAGTGATGGTCAGGACAAGGATTACCTTAGGAGAAACCTCCTCTCTACTGGGAATATGAATCTAGTGTCTGCCAGTGTCTGCCATCCAGGTTGTCTGAGGTGACCTGAGTTCCTGGGATCCCTTACGGGAAATGGGCTTCTACTTCCCCACTCCCCCACCACAGGCTATCAGTCCATACAACCAGCCAGCCTTCCACCCTTCCATGTTCCTACTAGTCACTTCCATATCCAAAAGGGCCTGAGCCATGCCCTTCACACACACCCTGGTCAGCAGGCCTTGTTCTGACCTCTCTCCAGATGCTCAGACCTCCCCTGACCCTGAGCCTGCCCTGCAGGGTCTCTATGGGAGGACTTCGTGGCAGGTGGAGTCTGGGCATCTCCTGACCCTACTGTGTACTTTGGGATCCTCCTTTGCTCCTCAGAGCCACCTGAGAACCTGGTGTGGTTCTTTGAGAAAGTGTTGGTAGGAGAAGAGTCTGAAGCTGACGGTTGAAAATGAGACCTGGGAATGGGCCAGGGCAATATTTCTCAGCTGTGTCCTATTGATGAGAAAGTTAATAAGTAGTCAATCTAAGAAAGAAATAAGACTATTTTAATTTTATTCGAGTCAACCTGAGGATTATAACCCAGGAGACAGTCTTTCAGAAGTTCTGAGGTCTGTTCTGCCTGCTAGAGGTCAAAGTACAGTTATAGTTTTTGAGACAAAGAGTTATACATCAAATGACATATTGACAGTTTATATGATCCAGATTTGCACATATAATGAGTAGCAGGACATCGTGTGCCCCTACAGGATTAAGAAGGAAGATCATACCCTAAGGGGGTCTGGTCAATATACACTAAGGGGGAGAGAGGAGGCCCGGACAGGCAGAGAAAAATTCAGTGCTAAAATTTAAATTCTACACTTAGACTTTTCTTGTTCTGTCATAAAGTATGAATTTTACTTTGTTAGTCCTATGAAACACCGGTTCCACAGGGCATTTTACAGATTTAAAAAAGAACCCATCTGGTCAAATATTGCCTTCTCAAACCTACTGTAACAATGTTGTTTTTGAAATGTGCTAATACTTCCCTTTGAAACAACTAGCCCACTCATTTCAGAATGGTGGGTTTTCTCTTTCAGTCCTTTTATTGAGCACTTTGATTAAAGGTGTCTTTAAAATAAGTCCTCTTCTCAGTTCTCATCCCCAACCACCAGTGAAAGAACACGGTGGGGAGGAGCTTTTAAATACTGAGTCATCACCTCCACGCCAGACCACGTGCTCAGCTGATCCTAGTGGAGGCTGCTTTCTCCGCAGAACAGGCCCCCTGCCCTGAGTCACCCCGTGTGCGATAAGCAGAGGAGGGCTTTGCCGCCTGGGATGAAGATGCCCACGTGATTGACCTCTCAGGAGAAAAGTATTTGCAGAAATTTGGAGGCCCGAGTCCTCAGCACCACGCAATGGACTTATAAAGGAAACACACAGAAAGTTGAGATGTGCGTGTTTTCATAGTGCAAGTTCTCACAAAACCGAGCTCCTAGCAGACCAGGCTTCAGACACTGGGCGCGGCTGGACTCGGGAACGTGGAGGGGCTGGGTGTGTAGTAGGCCGTGCTATCAGTGCCCCGCGGTCTGCAGGACAGGGCCGCAGAGACATGCAAGGCGGGCCCCGGCCTCTGCCAACAGTACAGCCAGGGAGACCACTAGGTCAGGCAGAGGTACGCAGAGCGACACACAGGCTATATGTGAGCACGCTATGCCCAGGAGGCAGAATAGATCTCAGAGGAGAAACAGCTCCAGGGAGACATAGAGGATAGACTGGTAGTTGCCGAGGGGCAGGGGGGCTGGGAGAAGGCTGGAGTGGGAGTTTGGGATTAACAGATACAAACTATTATATAGAGAATAGATAAACAGCAAGGTCTTACTGTATAGCATAAGGAACTATATTCAATATCCTGTGATTAAACCATAATGGAAAAACATATGAAAAAAGAATGTATATGTGTGTATAACTGAGTCACTTTGCTTACAGCAGAAATGAACACCGCATTGTGAAATAACTATACTTCAATTAAAAAGCAAAAAGAAAGAAAGAGAAGGCCCCCTGGGTTGGGTCTGCAGCATGGCTTATGCTGGAGGGTATGTTTGAGCTGAATTTCAGGTTTCATGAGCAGCAAAGGCAAAGGCCACATGTCAAGATACTTCTTGTTGCTGCCCCTGCCCCATTTCCCTCGCATTTCCACTCCCTAAGAGAAAACCAACTTAATTCTGACATCTGCCTCTTGCCAACACAATCCATGTGCTTTGGGAAAAGTTTGATTCTTCTTAAGCCAATAAGCACCTTCCGTTCCTCTGGCCATATGATCATCTGGTGGGGAGTATGGTCTACATAGGTCCAATCAGGCTAAATTTCTAGATTGCTTTGGCTTCTGTGGCAGAAGCACTGCTTCTCCCTCTGGACACCTGTGAGAAAATTCTGCAGTCTTTCTGCACCTGTGAGCCATCCAGCAGCCACAGGGGAGACCCGTAAGCTGGAGGGCTAATTAGAGAAATAGAAATAGTCTCCAAGGCCACTCCTGAGCCTCTGATGAACCTGAAGCCCCTCTCTCTGGTCAGAGCTCCCTCTAGCTAGTTTACAGGAAGTGATACCTTAGAGAATGTTCAGAAGCCCAGAAAATGTTGGGAAATTTACAGACACAAGTCCAGCACTCACTCCTCTGCAGCACTGGGTTGAAAGGTGGCTGCTACTACCATCAGCCCAGGTCGCCTCTACCCAGGCCAACAAGGTGGGTGCCCAGCCCAGCCTGCTCCATACACAGGAAGCTATAAATAGGAACCAGATCATCCGGGTTGCAGGGGACTTCACCCATTTCAGCACTGAAAGCCTCACATACAGTCAGTGCCACGGAAAACAGAACAGCTGGTCATCTACCATCCAACAGAATCTTCAGGAGAGCACAGCTGATTGGCACAACCCAAGCCACCCAGCAGCAAGAGGGTGGGGCCTTTGGGTTGCAAAGGTGGGAATCACTGCAGGACCAACCTGTGGGGAGAATGGGAGAACAAGATGGCAGAGGAGTAGGTGGACATGCGATACATCTCTCTCCACAGATGCATCAGGAAAACACCTTCAGACACAGAAGTCCATGCAGAATACCAGCTGAGAGGGGACAGGAGTACTTGACCAGTGGAAAAGAATATATAGAACCACACAAAACTCGGTAGGACAAGGGAACTAGGGGGGAAAACAGGAGTGTTAGTAGGGTTGGACCTGCCCTCGGCGGGTGGCGGAACTGAAGCAGGGGTCTGATCCCCACATCCGGGCAAATGTCTGAGTCAGAGGAGAAACACTTAAGGCTGAGAGTTAAACAGCTGATCTGTGGCAGCCTAAATGGAATGAGAGTCAGACAGTCCTTGCTGCAGCCATATATACACTAGGCAGGAATGGGGAGCTCCTGGAAGGAGCAGCAGCTGGGAGCTGGAGTTGAGGGATTGTGGAGCAATCCCAGGGCGAGAGCTGCTGTTGACTACAGAGAGACGGATGGAGGGGATGTGAGGGAGGAGACTGTGGTGGGAAATGCCTGTGGAGGAAAGCCGGGCAGCCATGGAAGCAAGGAGATACTGCTGAGTCATGCGTAGGGGGTGGAGCCATCACCACAGCCTCTCTCTCCCCACATGTCAGCATCCGAAGCTGAACAGTAGAGAGGCTGGCCCCACCAAACGCCTGAGGCACTGAACTACAGACCAGGACCCCGCCCAGGCTGCCCCTTGAAGTGCCTGATGCACAGATCTGCAGAGCAGGACCCCAGCCAGGGGGCCCCTCTATGTGCCTGATGCCCGAATGACAGAGAAGGACCCCGGGCAAGGGAGCCCTCCAAGTGCCTGAACTGGCGGAGCTATGAAGAAAGACTGGCCAAAGAGACCTGCTGATCGCCAGCTACAAGAGGCTTGAAAAAAGACTCTGATAGGGCCATAAGTCCTGTGGTGGGGGCAGTCCGTGTTTGATGCTGCCAGGGCCCCTGCAAGCCTAACAGCTGCACCACCTTCACGTTCAACTCTCACTGGGGCAGAGCTGCCACAGGCCAGAAATAAAAAAGGTCTTGTGTTTATGTGCGCAGGGTCGCTTAGGTTCTGTCCGACTCTTTGTGACCCTGTAGACTGTGGCCTGCCAGGCTTCTCTGTCAGGGAGGGGGTTCTCCAGGCAAGAATACTGGAGCATGTTGGCCAATACTGGTTGCCATACCCTTCTAGAGTGATATATTTCCTGCTGCCCTAGCCGCCAACCCCCCTGAGGACCTGGTGCTGCCAGAACCCCTGCGACCCAAGCAGCTGCACCACCTCCACCCCTGGCCCTCACTGGGGCAAACCCAAGCCCTCCAGGGCAGCCTCAGGAGCAAACCCCAGTGGACAAACCCACATGCAGAGGGGAAATAAAACCACAGTTGAAACCCAGGGGCTGTGTGGCTAAGGAAGAAGACCCAAAACCTTCCCAGCAGCTATACAAACTGCAGATTAAATCCACACAATCAATCAGGCAGACTCTGTGTCTATGGAATATATAAAAGGCCTTTGAGCACTCCGCAAAAGAAAACACACTAGCTCTGATAGCTGTGGGCATTGGAGGCAAGAACACACAGGAGTAGGACCAGGTTAGAATCTGAGCTGCCCCCACAGCAGGTCCAGAGACCAGCACAGTGCTGGAGGGCATCCCGGGGAGGTGAGGTGGACGGTGACTCCCAGCGAGGGAAAGGACTCTGACAGCAGTGAATCAGGGAAAACATTTATTATTCTTATTTTTTGACTTGTTCTGTAGATTCTTTCAGATTTTTTTCCTTTTTATCCCCTGTTCCACCACCGCCCCCCCCCCTCCCCGGCCCCTGTTGTAGTTGTTGATTTTATTGGCACTAAGAAATCCAATTAAGCTTTTGAGCTTTTTTATTTTTACTTTCCCCTCAGTCACATTTTTTATTGTTGTCATAAACCTCTGCCTCTATGTTGGGCTTTTGCAGTTCTGTGGGGTTTTCCTCTTTTCCTTTTTTTTTTTTTTTCTTTTCTCTTTTTTTAATTTTAATTTTTAATTTTTTAAACCTACTATTATTTTTTCTGCATTTATTCCTTTGTTTGCTTCTCCTACTGTTCTTTTCCCCTTGCAATTAATCTTTAATGTATATAAATCTTCTTTATCTACCTCTATTTAACTCTGCATATCTATTCTTTCTTTCTTTTCTTTCTTTCCTTTCCTTTCAACATATTTGTTAGTTTTGTTTTCCTTGCTTTATTCCTCACTTGGTGCCTTGCTTTAGTTTTGTTTTCCTGTTTCTGCTTAAGTTAGTTTTGTTCTTAGCTGATAAATACAATTTTTTATTTCCTTTGTTCACCAGGTCAATCTACTGTACTTCATTTTTGTTGGACTATTTTCACTTTGCTCATGGGTGTATATGTATATGTATATATTCTATTATTTTAATTATTATTTGCCTGACTTTGTAACTGCCATTGATCTAGGGTTCGTTTTTGGATATTTGTTTTACTCTCCCTTAATGCCATAACAAACCACTTGTGGAATCTTCATTCCTGACCAGAGATCAAACCGTGAGTCTTTGGAGTGGGAGCAGTGACTCCAAGACCCTAGACTACCAGAGAATTAACCCCAGGGAGTATCAAATGGTGAGAACTCACACAAATGAAACCACTTGAATACAAGACCCGGCGTGACCCAACCACCAGTAGCAGCCTGTGTGGGACGCCATGTCTAAATAACAAACAAAACAAAAATACAAACCCAATCATCAGAAGACAGAAATACCACCTCACTCAGCCTTGCCATCAGAGGAAAAACAAACAAACAAACAAAAACTCAGCACAAACCTCACCCTATTCAAAGCTCACACAAACCACTGGACCAACCTTAGGAGGGCAGAAACCAAAACGAAGAAAGAATTCAACCTTCTTCAAGGAAAGAATTCAACTTTCCTTGAAGCCTGGGGAAAATAAACTGCAAACACAATAACTTTTAAAAAAAAAGAAAAGGCAGAGAAATACTGCACAAATGAAGGAACATCTAGAAACACAGAAGTCCAAATAAATGAAGTGGAAATGGGAAAATTACCTGAAAAAGAATTCAGAATAATGATAGTAAATATGATCAAAAACCTTGAAAACAAAATGGAGAAAATGCAAGATCAATTAACAAAGACCTAGAGGAGTTAAAGAATAAGCATACAGAGACAAACAACACAATTACTGAAATTAAAAATACTCTAGAAGAAATCAGTAGCAGAATATCTGAAGCAGAAGAACAAATCAGTGAGCTGGAAGATGAAATGGTGGATATAACTTCTGAAGAGCAGAAAAAAGTAAAAAGAATGAAGAAAGTTGAGAACAGTTTCAGAGACCCCTGGGACAATATCAAATGCATCAGCATTCAAATTATAGGGGTCCCAGAAGAAGAAGAGAAAAAGAAAGGGTATGAGAAAAATTTTGAAGAGATTATAGTTGAAAATTTCCCCAACATGGAAAAGGAAATAGTCAATCAAGTCCAAGAGGTACAGAGTCCCATACAGGATAAACCCAAGGAGAAACATGCGAAGACACATACTAATCAAACTAACAAAGACTAAACACAAAGAAAGAATGTTAAGAGCAGCAAGGGAGAAGCAGCAAGTAACATACAAGGGAAACCCCATACGCTCAACAGCTGATCTTTCAGAAGAAGCTCTGCAGGTCAGAAGGGAATGGCAGGATATATTTCAAGTACTGAAAGGGATAAATCTACAACCAGGATTACTGTACCAAGCAAGGATCTCATTCAAAATTGATGGAGAAATAAAAAGCTTTTCAGACAAGCAAAAGTTAAGAGAATTCAGTACCACCAAACCAGCTTTACAACAAATGTTGAACAGACTTATATAGTCAAGAAATACAACAGAAGAAAAAAGATCTATAAAATCAACCCAAACAATTAGAAAATGGCAATAGGAACATATATATCAATAATTACTTTAAATGTAAATGGATTAAATGCTCCAACCAAAAGACACAGACTGGCTGAATGGATACAAAAACAAGACCCATATATATGCTGTCTACAAGAAACCTACTTCAGACCTCAGGACACATAGACTGAAAGTGAGAGAATGGAAAAATATATTCCATGCAAATGGGAAGCAAAAGAAAGCTGGAGTAGCAATCCTCATATCAGACAAAACAGACCTTAAAGTAAAGAAGATTACAAGAGATAAGGAAGGACACTACATAATGATCAAGGGATCAATCCAAGAGGAAGACATAACTGTAAAGACATAAACTGTAAAGACATAATTGTAAATATCTAGGCACCCAACATAGGAGCACCTCAATACCTAAGACAAACACTAACAGACATAAAAGGAGAAATTGACAGTAACACAATAATAGTAGGAGACTTTAACACCACACTGACTCCAATGGACAGATCATCAAAACATAAAATTAATAAGGAAATACAAGTCTTAAATGACACATTAGATAAGATGGATCTCATTGATATCTTCAGGACATTCCACCCAAATGCAAAATAATACACCATCTTTTCAAGTGCACATGGAACATTCTCCAGGATAGACCACATCTTGGGTCACAAGTCAAACCTCAGTAAATTTAAGAAAATTGAAATTATATCAAGCATCTTTTCTGACCACGCTATGAGACTAGCTATCAAAAATTGTAAGAAACACAAACACATGGAGATTACAAAACACGTTTCTAAATAACCAACAGGTTAATGAAGAAATCAAAAGGGAAATACAAAAATTTATAGAAACAAATGTCAATGAAAACATGACAACTCAAAATCTAAGGGATGCAGCAAAAGCAGATCTAAGACGGAACTTAGAGCAATACAATCCTACCTCAAGAAACAAGAAAAACCTCGAATAGACAACCTAACTTTACACCTACAGCAACTGGAAAAGAAGGAAGAAAAAATTAATAGAAGGAAAGAAATCATAAAGATCCAAGCAGAAATAAATGAAAAGGAAATGAAAGAAACAATAGTAAAGAATAATAAAACTAAAAGCTGGTTCTTTGAGAAGAATAACAAAATTGACAAACCTTTAGCCAGACTCATCAAGAAAAAAAGAAAGAAGAATCAAATCAACAAAAGTAGAAATAATAAAGGAGAGGTTACAACAGACAACACAGAAATACAAAGGATTATAAGAGACTATCATGAACAATAAAATTGATAACCTGGGAAAAAAATGGACAAATTCTTAGAAAAGTTCAATCTTCCAAGACTGAACCAGGAAGAAATAGAAATTATGAACAACCCAATTACAAGCACTGAAATTGAAGCTGTGATCAAAAATCTCCCAAAAACAAAAGCCCAGGACCAGATGCCTTCACAGGAAAATTCTATCAAACATTTAGAGAAGAGCTAAACTCTTTCAAAAAATTGCAGAGGAAGGAACACTTCCAAACTCATTCTATGAAGCCACCATCACCCTGATACCAAAACCAGACAAAGACAACACACAAAAAAAGAAAACTACAGGCCAATATCACTGATGAACATAGATGCAAAAATCCTCAGCAAAATTTTAGCAAACAGAATTCAGCAACACATCAAAAAGTTCATACACCATAATCAAGTTGGGTTTATTCCAGGGATGCAAGGATTCTTCAATATAAACAAATCAATCAATGTGATACAACATATTAACAAATTGAAAGATTAAAACCATATGATCATCTCAATAGATGCAGAAAAAGCCTTTGACAATATTCAGCACCTATTTATGATTAAAACTCTTCGAAGAATGGGCATAGATGGAGCCTACCTCAACATAGTAAAGGCCGTATATGATAAGCCTACAGCAAACATTATTCTCAATGGTGAAAAATGGAACGCATTCCCCTTAAGATCAGGAACAAGACAAGGGTGTCCACTTTCACCACTATTATTCAACATAGTTCTGGAAGTCCTAGCTACAGCAATCAGAGAAGAAAAAGAAAGAAAAGAAATCCAGATCAGAAAAGAAGAAGTAAAGCTCTCACTGTTTGCAAATGACATGATACTATACATAGAAAACCCTGAAGATAATATCAGAAAATTACTAGAGCTAATCAGTGAATTTAGCTAAGTTGCCGGACACAAAATCAATAAACAGAAATCGCTTTCATTTCTACATACTAACAATGAAAAATCAGAGCAATTAAGGAATCAATCCCATTCACTATTGCAACAAAAAGAATCAAACATCTAGGAATAAACTTACCTAAGGAGATGAAAGAACTGTATACAGAAAATTATAAGAAACTAATGAAAGAAATCAAAGAT
Source organism: Cervus canadensis (assembly GCF_019320065.1). Lineage (NCBI taxonomy): Eukaryota > Metazoa > Chordata > Mammalia > Artiodactyla > Cervidae > Cervus > Cervus canadensis. Next base: position 90,623,539 of record NC_057393.1, on the reverse strand, counting down.
GACATAAATAGATGAAGAGATATTCCATGTTCCTGGGTAGGAAGAATCAATTGTGTGAAAATGACTATACTACCAAATGTAATCTACAGATTCAATGTGATCCCTATCAAATTACCAATGGCATTTTTCACAGAACTAGAACAAAAAATTTCACAATTCATATGGAAACACAAAAGACCCTGAATAGCCAAAGCAGTCTTGAGAAAGAAGAATGGAGCTGGAGGAATCAACCTTCCTGACCTCAGATTATACTACAAAGCTACAGTCATCAAGACAGTATGGTACTGGCACAGAAACAGAAATATAGACCAATGGAACAAGATAGAGAACCCAAAGCAAGATCCTCTATGACCCACCACCTAGAGTAACAGAAATAAAAACAGAAGTAATCAAGTGGGACCTGATTAAACTTAAAATATTTTGGACAGCAAAGGAAACTATAAGCAAGGTGAAAAGAAAACCCTCAGAATGGGAGAAAATAATAGCAAATGAAACAACTGACAAAGGATTAATTTCCAAAATATACAAGCAGCTCACACAACTCAATACCAAAAAAACAAACAACCCAATCAAAAAGTAGGGGAAAGACCTAAACAGACACTTCTCCAAAGAAGACATACAGATGGCTAACAAACACATGAAAAGATGCTCAACATCGCTCATTATTCAGTTCAGTTCAGTCGCTCAGTCGTGTCCGACTCTGCAACCCCAGGAATCGCAGCACGCCAGGCCTCCCTGTCCACCGCCAACTCCCAGAGTTTACTCAAACCGATGTCCATAGAGTCGGTGATGCCATCCAGCCATCTCATCCTCTGTCGTCCCCTTCTCCTCCTGCCCTCAATCTTTCCCAGCATCAGGGTCTTTTCCAGTGAGTCAGTTCTTTGCATCAGGTGGCCAAAGTATTGGAGTTTCAGCTTCAGCATCAGTCCTTTCTAATGAACACCCAGGACTGATCTCCTTTAGGATGGACTAGTTGGATCTCCTTGCAGTCCAAGGGACGGACTCTCAAGAGTCTTCTCCAACACCATAGTTCAAAAGCATCAATTCTTCAGCGCTCAGCTTTCTTTATAGTCCGACTCTCACACCCATACATGACCACTGGAAAAACCGTAGCCTTGACTAGACGGACCTTTATCAGCAAAGTAATGTCTCTGCTTTTTAATATGCTGTCTAGGTTGGTCATAACTTTCCTTCCAAGGAGTAAGTGTCTCTTAATTTCATGGCTGCAATCACCATCTGCAGTGATTTTGGAGCCCCAAAAAATAAAGTCAGCCACTGTTTCCACTCTTTCCCCATCTATTTCCCATGAAGTGATGGAACCAGATGTCGTGATCTTAGTTTTCTGAATGTTGAGCTTTAAGCCAACTTTTTCACTCTCTTCCTTCACTTTCATCAGAGGCTTTTTAGTTCCTCTTCACTTTCTGCCATAAGGGTGGCGTCGTCTGCATATCTGAGGTTATTGATATTTCTCCCGGCAATCCTGATTCCAGCTTGTGCTTCCTCCAACCCAGCATTTCTCATGATGTACTTTGCGTGTAAGTTAAATAAGCAGGGTGGCAATATACATCCCTCATTATTAGAGAAATGCAAATCAAAACTACAATGAGATATCACCTCACACCAGTCAAACTGACCATCATCAAAAAGTCTACAAACAATAAATGCTGGAGAGGGTGTAGAGAAAAGGGAATACTCTTGCACTGTTGATGGGAATATAAATTGATATAGCCACTATGGAAGATGGTATGGAGATTCCTTTAAAAATTAGGAATAAAACCACCATATGACCTAGCAATCCCACTCCTAGGCATATACCCTGAGGAATCCAAAATTGAAAAAGACACATGTATCCCATTGTTCATTGCAGCACTATTTACAATAGCTAGAACATGGAAGCAATGTAGATGTCCATCGACAAATGAATGGATAAAGAAATTGTGGTACATATACACAATGGAATATTACTCAGCCATAAAAAGGAACACATTTGGGCCAGTTCTGATGAGGTGGATGAACCTAGAACCCATTATACAGAGTGAAGTAAGTCAGAAAGAGAAAGATAAATATCATATTCTAATGCATATATATGGAATCTAGAAAAATGGTACTGAAGAATTTATTTACAGGGCAGCAACAGAGAAACAGACATAGTGAACAGACTTATGGACATGGGGAGAGGGGAGAAGAGGGTGAGATGTATGGATAAGAGTAACATGGAAACTTACACTACCATATGTAAAATAGATAGCCAACAGGAATTTGCTGTGTGGCTCAGGAAACTCAAACAGGGGCTCTGTATCAACCTAGAGGGGTGGGGTGGGGAGGGAGATGGGAGGGAGGCTCAAAAGGGAGGGGAGATATGTATACCTATGGCTGATTCATGTGGCGGTTTGACAGAAAACAGCAAAATTCTATAAAGCAGTTATCCTTCAGTAAAAAATAAATTATTTTTTAAAAATGTGGGGAGGATGTTTGAGTGGTTTTGAGCAGCTAAGCATGACTAAAGTAAAATAAACCGCCATTGCAGATTTCAGCATCCTACGCCACTTCGAAACGTGCTCACAGCCAGAGTCAGGTGGTGACTTCCAAGCATCCCCCTGAGCCAGGAAGCTTTCTGGCAGCTCGGGCTGATGTGGGAGCGGTCGGCCCAGTGATGTTCACCAGGGGGTGGGTCACATGGCTTTTCTCACGAGACTGCGCATCTAACATCTTGTACCTTAGGGAGCTGGGACGAAAGATTGAAAAATAGTTGAACTGATGGAAAGGGAGAGTGACACCATTTATTTATTAAACGAGAAAAGGTTTAAAGTTTTAGCCCCCGATGAGAATGAGCTGAGCCAGTTTTCTGTGAGTATGATGCTCTGACTCTGGCACCAAGGTCCAGATGAAGAAGAAATGAACTAGATGACCCTGAACACAAACCTACATGAACCAGTCGGTGAGTGAGGAGGGGCATGGGAGGCGGGGCCTCAGTGTGCATTGACCATGTGAAGCAGGCCTGTCGGCATCACTCACAGTTGCTGCTGAAATACACTTGACAGGACAAGTCCCCTGCAGATCTGGGCAGGCATCTGGCCAGCCCGCACTGCAGTGGCACCTGATGTGAAACCCCTTTGGGGACAACAGCAGGCCTGCTCCCCACCACCTGCTGCCACCTCCCAAGCCATGGTTATGGCACAAGCCACTGGGGAATGTCACCCACCCACCCTCAGGGACAGATGGGCTGAGGCACAGATGAACTCTGTTATTCGCAAAATTCTTCCACACACTCTCCGGTGAGCCCAGGTGAGTCTCTGGTAGCCTGGCGAGGCAGCAGAGTAAGTAGTATGATACCCATTTTAGAGATAGATAAACAAAGGTTCCAAGAGAGTGTGACTCACTCAGCATCATCCTACAGCGAGTAAGACAAGGCCCAGTGAGAAAAGATTTATCACAGCGATCTCTGGTTTAGTCGCTAAGTCGTGTCCGACTCTTTGCAACCTTATGGACTGTATCCCTCCAGGTTCCTCTGTCCATGGGATTCTCCAGGCAAGAATACTGGAGTGGATTGCCATTTCCTTCTCCAGGGGATCTTCCTAACCCAGGAATTGAACCCATGTCTCCTGCATTGCAGGCAGATTCCTTATGAACTGAACTACAAGGGAATCCCTTTCACAGGTTAGAGGCAAAGAAAAGAGGCAAAACTTATTTGTTAAATTTCAGTCATCAAAAGCAAAGTCATGCTTTGTCGCTCAGTCATGTCTGACTGTTTGTGGCCCTGTGGACTATAGCCCGCCAGGCTCCTCTGTCCATGGGGGTTTTCCAGGCAGGAATAGAAGTGTGTTGCCATTACCTTCTCCAGAGGATCTCCCCAACCCGGGGATCAAACCCTGGTCTCCTGCATTGCAGGCTGATTCTTCTACCACTGAGCCACCAGAGAAGCCCAAAAGCAAAGTTAATCGTTCTTAAATGTTTGAATATTTCCAAATATTCCCTTTCCTTAGGCAGATTCAGTTCACATAGTGAATTGATTTCTGCTTTAGGGGCAATCTACCTGATAACTCATACTCTGTGGCATTTTTGTCTTATATTCCACATAGAAAGTTCCCTGAAGTTGCCCCATGCATTCTAAGCACAGGAAAGGAACAACACCCAAGCTACTCACTTGAATCAGTCCCTTGTAAGTGTCTGGGGCCCCTCATTCCCTGCCATTCTGCCTCATGATATGCACTCACCTTCCCCGGAACGTTACCTGGCCTAAACTGTCTTGTCACTGTCTTTTTTGCATGTTTCTGGATCGCACCCTCCAGAAGCCATTCAGACCTATTTTGCTTCCCTCACCTCTTGTTGACTCCTGTCTGCTCTGCTCTGCTCTGCTTCTCAGTGTTTGGGAAAGGGGATGGATTTTACTCAATCCAGCCAACTGGACTTTTAGTTCCCAGGAATCTGGAATTGAGCCTCAATGTGTGTGTGTGTGTGTGTGTGTGTTCAGTCTCTCAGTTGTGTCCAATTCTTTGTGACCCCATAAACTGTAGCCCACCAGGCTCCTCTGTCCATGGAACTTTCCAGGCAAGAACACCAGAGAGAATTGCCATTTGCTTCTCCAGGGAATCTTCCCGATCCAGGGATCAAACTTGCATCTCTTGCATTGGCATGCAGATTCTTTACCACTACAGCCACCAGATCATCCCTCCAATTTGCTAGGCGGTAGGATGGGGCCTGGGAGGCTCTGAGGGGTGGCAGAAAGCCAGGCTCACAGGAGCTCCCTCCTGAGATCAGCCTGGCCGCAGGTCCTGTCTTTGCCCTTGTCTGCTTACACTGCGGGTTTCTATGTCTCACACCCTAACCCTTGCTGCTCTCCTCCCCACCTCACATTTAATTTGGTGGGAGGATTGAGCAGACAGCATCTACCCCCGTCTTAACCACAGCTTTATTCTGACTCCAGTTTTGCCATCTCAGGAAGAAATCTGATCTAACTTGATCTGTAGTGTTATGGGCTAAATTATGTTCCCCAAATTCATATATTGAATTCCTTCCTCAGAATGTAACTATATTTGGAAACAGGACCTTTAAAGAGGTAATTGTGTTAAAATGAGGTCATAGGTTGGGCCCTAATCCAGTGTGACTGCTGTCCTTTAAGAAGAAGAGATCAGGATACAGACAAGCACAGAGGAAGGATCATGGGAGGACCATAGTAAGATCGTGTGAGGACACAGGGACAAGATGGCCCTCTACACACCAAGGGAGAGGCATCCAGAGAAAGCGGTCCTGCAGACACCTTGATCTTGGACTTCCAACCTCCAGAACTCTGAAATAATAGCTGCGTGGCTACTGGGTATGGCTTCCACCTTCTCCTGCCCTATAGGCGTTCGCCTCACTCAGAGCAGAAGCCAAGTCCTACGGCACCCATGGGGCCCCACGTCCCCAGCTGGCTTCGACCTTTGACCCATCTCTAATCTCCTTCCCTTCACTCTCCTTTTGATCCACCAACACTGGCCTCCCCTGCTGACCCTGCAGGCCAGACAAGCTCCCACCTCAGAACATGCCCTGGCTACTCCGGCTCCTGCCTGGAAGCCCTTCCCCAGGGACTTGTTGGCAAGCCCTCTCACCCCCACCAGTCTGGGCTGCACAGGGCCTGGCAGGCCTCCCCTTTAACGCAGCAGCCAGACCACCCCACTGTGCCCCGCGCCTTCCAGCCAGCGTGCCTTCTGCCTCCAAACGATCGCTTCACTTTCCTTACTTGTTACGTGTACTCTCGTCACTCGTCTCATCCCTGTGCTGGAATGTAAGCCCCAGAAAGAACCCGGATGCTTCGTTCCCTGACGTTACCCAAGTTCCCAGGACAGTGCCCAGTAGCAAGCGTGTGCCCAGTAATGCTGGTTGAACAAGCGAGCAGAACTCCTCTCTGAGTCCACCTGCCGCTGCCCCCTGCTTCCTGGCAGCTGAGCCGCCTGCCCTGTGGAGATCCTCAGGGGAGGAGTTCCTCACCCGAGGGACCGGGTGCTGTTTCTGCAGAGTCTGCCTTGACACCCCTGCCTGGGAGCGCCTACCCGAGTTCAGATCCACCCGAGCCCCACGCTGATGGCACTAACAGGCGTGTAACTGCAGTATATCCTGAGTCGTCTACTCATCTTTTGAAAAACCCTACAACGCTGCTTTTAGTTGATTTCATTCCCGCCACCCCCATGCCTGTTGGATGGAGCTCAGATGTACAGGTCTGAGAGCCCGCTTCCGGCCGGGGGCCGCCTGGACCACAGCTGTCTGCACACCTCCACTCCTGCCTTCTCTCAGCCTGTCACCTGTCCCACTTCCGTCCCCTTGTCCATCCCTCCTCCCAGGATGATCACACTTCGGACTAAACTATACTCCTCCTTGAAAGCCTAACTCAAACCCTGCCCCACAACCCTTCCAGCACTCTGCCCACGTGTACCTGCCTTTTTTTTTTTTGAACTGTCATAATTACAACTGGGGGCTTCCCTGGTGGCTCTGTCAGTAAAGAATCCACCTGCAATGTGGGAGACTTGGGTTCGATCCCTGGGTTGGGAAGATCCCAACCCAGGAGGAGGGCCTGGCAACCACTCCAGTATTCTTGCCTGGAGAATCTCCATGGACAGAGGAGCCTGATGGGTTGCAGTCCATGGGGTTACAAAGAGTCAGACACGACTGGGCAACTGAACACAGCTCAGCACAACTGCAATTGAGGGCTGCTTCTGATTTAAAGCCAGATCAATGCAGTGGGACATTAAGGACAGTAAACCTTTCTTTGTTTGGAAACCCAAAAGAGATTAAGATAGAATCCTGGCTTGCTCTCTACCACATATATTGCATTTTACATTTTGTGTTGACCACCCCAGCATTCTGATACTTTATTTATTGCCTTCCTGTCTATTCTTTGTTTGTGTGCTCTGTCTTTCGAACAAGGCAATAAGTTTCTTGAGGGTAAAGGCTGTTTTATAGAGCCACACCTTGATTAGAAATCCATTAGGAGGATGGTTCATTTATTCAAAGTCAACTATGTTCAAAAATAAAAACAAAACATCTTCATAAATCATTCTAAGCAGAGTTTCCTGGTTACAGCTGCATGTCAGAAATGCGTCAGTGCGGTTTCTGCTTCTCTTTACCCATTCTGGAGTCAGCGGGGCTCGCCTAGGGGTGTGGGAGTCGGGGAGGTACCTGTAGACACCTGGAGCCTCTTGGGGCTCATCCTCAGCCTCTGCAGCGCCCTCTGCAGGCCTCTCGGACTAACCTCTGGGACCCACCTCCAGCTCTCCCCACCCAACAGCGAAGTCTGGAGCAGAAGATCCAAATGAATTGAAACCCATTTCCTCCACCTTGTATACACTATACTAGAAAGTGTGAGTTTTTTTTTTTTTTTTTTTTTTCTTGAAAGCAGAGGTTTTTCTCTGTGTTCTTCATCAGTGTTTCCTGTAACCTATAATAGAGCTTGGAAAAAGTATATACTCAAAAAAGTCTTTGCCAAATAGGTGACTCAGCTTACTGGAGATTTATACTTTGAACCCTTTATCCCCAGTTACTCAATGAAACGCTCAGGAATGATCAGTTATCTTCTTGGGGAGAAATGTTCTCCCTCCCATTGCCTCTTTATGCAAAAATAGCTCAGAATATACCCCCAGGCCTGTTCATCTGATCCTGCAGCTGGCTAAGGGAGCTGATTCCCAGATACTTCCCCATAGTCACCTGCCCAGCTCACCGCCCCATCCTCGAAGCGGGACAAGCTGTGACTGTCTCCTTCTCATCACCAACCTCATCAGGCTCATCAGGCCCTCTCTCTCAAGCCCTTTTCTCTCCAGAGCTCTCCATCCCTCATCCCTGCAGACGTCAAACCTTTCTTCTGTTCTTTCACGCTTAACATTGCGTTTCCTTCCTAGGACCTCCAGACACCGTGCCTCTTGTGTCCAGCAAATTGGCCCCCTTGGTATCAGATGCAGGAATTTTTCTTAGTATAATCTCTCTTTTCTGACATTCTAGAACATCCTGGATTCTCTTCCTGGTTAAGAAGTTTCTAAAAAGACATTTTGTCTGAGGATGAAGCATCTTTGCTAACAGAGGTATGGATAATTTAGGTGCTTTTATAGAACTTCCCAAGAGATTAGATCCAGAGCAAAAAAAAATTCTGTGGAGCTGAGCTTAATCCTTAGCAGTTTTGAGGACGGAAACCCCATAGTGCACATTTTTGTGTCCTTTTGGATTTTAGAGAAGTTCTAAACCCAACAGAGACCTGTAATAAACACGTGTTGAATAATTGATTGACTGACAGCCAGCCAAGAATGCTGGATGTTTCTGTCTGGCTACAAGGTCTGGGTTTAGTTTTTTTTGTTTTTTGTTTTTATTTAGGAAAAATTGTGATTATTTTCACTGCGATTGTCCTGCAAATTTCCCTCATTTTTTTCTTTACTGATTTTCTCTCCCAACTTTTCAGCTTGAAAATTTTTTAATATGGACAAAGTTGAAAGAATAGGATAGTAATCTCATTTATGGTCTCCACCTGGATTAAATAACTAATAATTTTCCATATGTGTTTTCTCGCTATATGTTTATGCCTGTGGCCTGCTTAGTCGCTCAGTCATGTCTGACTCTTTGCGACCCCATGGACTGTAGCCTGGCAGGCTCTTCTGTCCATGGGATTCTCCAGGCAAGATACTGGAGTGGGTTGCTATGCCCTCCTCCAGAAGAACTTACTACCAGAGGGATCGAACCCATACTTTCCTGGGACTTCTGCATGGCAGGTGGGTTCTTTACCGCTGAGCCACCGGGGGAAGATACATATTTATACCTCTCTCTATAAAATAACTTTCTCTATAAATATAAATACTTCTTTGCTGGCTCATTTGAAAGTAAGTTGCAGACATCACGACACTTCACCCCTTAAATATTTCAGCCTGCATCTGCTAAGAATGAGAACATTTGTCTACATAAGTACAACAGCATTATCAGAACTAAAAATTAATAATCATGTCAAAATATAATCTAATATTCCTTCATTTATTCTTAAATTGGAGATGCTTGCCTTTTGATTACACAATGACTTTGTTTTCATAAATTTAATTTCAATTCTTTTTCCCTACAAGTTCACTAGATTTTATAGGGATAGGAAAGATCTATATTTCACAGAAAACCATTGAAGTCTCTGGTTCTGGCATGATAAAGCGCTAGTCAGGCTCAAAAGGTGAGTTGTGTCCAGAACATGCCACATCTGTCCTTAAGCAGGATCTGGGGAAGTGTTGCTTTGGGCCCCTGAGGGCTGCCCAGGCCCACGGGGCTGTCAGAGACTCTGAGCCCTACAGTTGTGCAGGGTAGAACCTGTTCTCGCTTCAGTCTGCTTCTAATGTCCTTCACATACTTGCCTTACAGAATTTAAACACAGTAAATGAGCCAGCTCCCCTCTTGCCAATTCTGACTCAGTAGGTGTGGGGTGGGAATCTCAGGAAATTGTATTTTTACAAAGTTCTCCAAGATTAGAAATCTGGCAGGGGGAGGGGGGAATGGAAAATCCCCCATGACACTGTCTGCCCACACAACACTTCTCTCTATATCCTATGTGTATGTGTTTATGGGTTTTGTAAGATGATTCCAATTATCTTCAAATGTGAGTGGTGTATAAACTATAAATAAATGAGCGACTTCCCCAGCACACCCATGCACATGTTCCTATCTTGGGACTCTGCAGCTAAGGGAAGAGGGGGTGTTGCTGTGAGCCTAGAGTGAATGGCCTGGGTCTTCACTTGGCCCTGCTATATCCTAGTTGCATGGATGGTTTAGAAAACTCACCTGAATTCTCTGGGCCTCAGGCAGTCCTCTGAGATGAACAGAGTCACTCAAGAGTACTCAGTGAGCTATGCCCATGTAGGCACTCTGAGATAATGCAGCAGGAGTCCAGGTGAGTTGGAAGTCTGTTCACCGAGTCCAGGTCTATATAAGGGGCTGCCAGGGCAAGGGCACCAGGGGTTTATGTATCTTGGGAACTGAGAGGTCTCCCAGGAGAAGTCCATTGTAAAACAGGGCAGCCACCATGGGCTGGAAGAGAGAAGGGAAGAGGACTTCTGGGGTTAAGGAAGCAGCTACTGGTCATCAGAAAGTTCTCCTCCCCACTCAGGATGTGCAATACAAGAGTAGACAACAACGATTATCATCTCTGAGGAGTGTGGACAAGACAAAGGTCCTCAGCAGCTCTGGGGCAGCTTGCCCCATGCTGGCAACAGCAGAGATTGCCCTGGGGGAACCCCTCCCCTGGAATGGGTTTCCTGGGACTCCTGGGTGAAAGGGTTCACACAGGCAGGAGGCAAGTCACAAGCACATGCTTAGTTGACAACAGGACGGTCATGGGGAGGTCCTCCTTGTCTCAGGCCCTCATGGGGAAAGAACCATCCAGAATGAAAGGGGCTATTGTGCCAGCTCCCAGCTCTAGTCTGGAGCTCCTGTCCAAGAGAGGCTGGGGGTGGGCCCCAGCACAGTGATGGACAATGAAGAGCAGGAAGGAGGTGTGCAAGCCCCTGGGCAGCCGGCCCTTTATCCCCCATGGCCTGCCGTTCCCCTAGTGTGGGGTGAGGAGGCTGTGCAGACACTTCTGGGCTGCTCTGTTCTCTGCTGGGTGGATTGCCGGGGCCAGCAAGGAAGGGAAGACAGCGGTGCTGAGGGGGTTCTGGACAGAGGTGTGATGAGCCAGGCTGAGTATCACTGAGGCTTTAGACGCTAAAAAAGAGTAAGTGATTCCTCCTCCTCTCTGATTGTTTAACTGAAGCATAACTTGCATATAGAAAATGCATCTATCACAGCTTTCCAGTCCATCGGACTTTTTCAGAAACTCAATGCCTCCCATAGCCAGCACCCAGATCCAAAGCCAAAAGGTCCTCACTTTCCCCAAAGACTCTCCTGCTTGCTGAGCTGCCTTGGGGAGGTAACACAACAGCACTGGGCCTCATCGTAAAACTGGAATAATCATAGTGTTTACTTCATCAGGCTGTTCTGAAGATTAACAATAATCATGGAAAATAATATATAAATAGCACTTGGAACAATGCCTGGTGTGTAATAAGCACATCGTTAATGTTTATATTTCCAGGGCAATTGAATTCTTTAACCTAAATCACAGTGATGAATAATTTCTCAGTCTCAATTCAAGTCAGGAAATTTCTGGGAAGATTATGGGAGGTGGTCATCGTATGTATCCACTGGCTATGGGAGGGACAGTAGTCCTCGACTCACCATGGATGGGACTGTTATACTTCCAAGTGTCCCCTCCCGTTAAAGCCAGCTCATGGTAGGACATGTGCAGCAGGCTTAATGTCTGCTTTTTACAATGTGTGTTAGTCAGTCATGTCCAACTGTTTGTAACCCCATAGACTGTAGCCTGCCAGGCTCCTCTGTCTATGGGATTCTCCAGGCAAGAATATTGGAGTGGGTTGCTATTCCCTTCTCCAGAGGATCTTCCCAACCCAGGGATCAAACCCCAGTCTCCTGCACTGCAGGCAGATTCTTTACCATTTGAGCTATAGGGAAGAATTTTTATAGGAGTCTCAATATCCATGGACAGGGGAGCCTGGCGGGCTGCAGTCCATAGGGTCACAAACAGTGGGACATGACTGAAGCGACTTAGCACACACTGCACAAATGCACTTAAAGTTTTGGGGGTAAAGAGTTCTTGTTATTCAATTTCGGTGTGTAATATTCTGGTCCCATCTAAGCAGTTAAAATTTTGTTTTTCTATTCTTTCCTAGTTGAATGTTTTCCCTCTACTAAAATAGTTTAGGAAAAGGAAAACTGAACAATCAGATTATTAAAAAAAAAAAAAAAAAAAAAGGTTCTGTTGCATAAAGGCATAATATTTCAGCAAATTGTACAGGACTCCTGACACCTCTGCCAACAGCAACTGGGACAGTGAACGGCTACAGAAATACCTCCGTTTCATTGATGTGTTGCTGCAAGTAGGCACTGTTCCTGCTGTACTGAACACTCAAGAAAAGCGCCCTCAGGGCTTCCGGCAGAAGAAGATGACCCAGAAGAATGACTACCGCCAAGCTGCTGAGGCTGAGTCAAGGACAAGTCAGCACTTAAGGAGAGTTTGCACTCGGCTCATTACCCAGAGAAACACAGGACATGTGTACAAGCAGGTGTGGGTGCAGGTGTGGCAGGAAGGTAGACACATGTGAAAGGAAGCGGAAGGAGAGCTCTGTGCGAACTGCCTCTGGAACCAAGATACAGTGAAATTTAGAGGCCTGAGCTGGGTAGCTTTACTCAAATGGTTTCAAGGTTCTGCCTCTTTCTTCATTCGCAAAATGCAGCAGATCATCACACTGCCAGTTAAATCATTTTTTAAAGCAATTAAGTCAAGCTTACAGGAAAGGGGCCAAAATAATTCTCCTGTGCTCTTTACCTAGACTTAGCACCTCCAAATATTGAATATTTTGCTACAGCTGTTTTATTATCCTGCATCTATACTTTTCCTGAGCTTTTGAGGGTAGCCTGTGTTTATCAGGCCACTTTAACCTTTGATACTTCAGTTGCTATTTCCTAAGAACAAGACTTTCCTATGTAGTCATACTACAACTCTCACAACTGGAAAATCTCACCCTCCACACATGCGGGCAGTGCTGTGCGGTTGAGCTATGCCGCTACCTATCCTGCATCCCTCATCCACTTTCATGAATTGTTCTCGTCACGTTCTTAGCCCCTCATAGACGATCACAGACTCAAGTGGTCATCCTGTCTGTCTCCTTAGGTCCACGAATCTGGACCAGCTCCTCGCCCTTTCCTTCTCTTGCCTAATAGTGACATTTCTGAAGAACACAAGTCAATTATTTTACAGACTGTTCTTCAATTTTGTTTCCTTCAGTATTTATTCACTATGAGATTCAGGTTGTGTATCCTTGGCCAGAATACTAAGATGGCATTTTGTGTCTTTCTGAGGATATTTGTGCAGGCACAGGATATCCACCTGACCCTCATGAGTGAGTCATCTGATCACCTGGCCAAGGTGTTGCCCAATCTCTCCACTGTACAGTTACTAGTCTTCCTCTGTAACTAACAAGTATTCTGACAAAAGACACTATAAACATCTTCCTTCTCATCCAACTTCCCTGTTCCTCCTGCCCCCACCACACACACTTGAATATCTATTAATGAGTTTTCTCCAACCAACCATTACTATGATGATTGCAAAGCAGTGACTTTTAATGTCACCTTCCCTTCACTTTTATCAGCTGACATTCTATGGAAAGAAAGAACCCTCCCATCTCCTCCATTTGTTTATCTATTAATTATCAGCATGTACTCTTAGATTTCCATTTTAGTCAGTATTTATTTTGACACATATATGTCCTAGATTTAGACAATGGGCCCTTCAAGCTGGCTCCTATGACCTTTTACCCCCAGCTCCCCAAACTGAAACTCTGTACCTTACTTTCTATTACCAGATGTTCTAGGCTCATCTAGTACCATCTAGGCCCCCATCTAGATGTGGAAAATTCTTCAAGAGATGGGAATACCAGACCACCTTATCTGCCTCCCAAGGAATGTGTATGCAGGTCAAGAAGCAACAACTAAAACTGGACATGGAACAACAGGCTGGTTCCAAACTGGGAAAGGAGTACATCAAAGCTGTGTGTTGTCATTCTGCTTACTTCACTTATATGTAGAGTACATCTTGCGAAGTGCCAGGCTGGATGAAGCACAAGCTGGAATCAAGACTGCTGGGAGAAATGTGAATAGCCTCAGATACGCAGATCACACTACCCTTATGGAAGAAAGTGAGGAAGAACTAAAGAGCCTCTTGATGAAAGTGAAAGAGCAGAGTGAAAAAGCTGGCTTAAAACTCAACATTCAGAAAACTAAAATCCCATCTGGTCCCATCACTTCATGGAAAATATATGGGGAAACAGTGGAAACAGTGACAAGACTTTATTTTCTTGGGCTCCAAAATCACTGCAGATGATGACTGCAGCCATGAAATTAAAAGACGCTTGCTCCTTGGAAGAAAAGCTATGACCAACCTAGACAGCTTATTAAAAAGCAGAGACATTATTCTGCCAACAAATATCTGCCTAGTCAAAGCTATGGTTTTTCCAGTAGTCCTGTACTGATGTGAGAGTTGGACTATAAAGAAAGCTGATAACTGAAGAATTGATGCTTTTGAACTGTGGTGTTGGAGAAGACTCTTGAGAGTCCCTTGGACTGCAAGGAGATCCAACCAGTCCATCCTAAAGTAAATCAGTCCTGAATATTCATTGGAAGAACTGATGCTGAAATTGAAGCTCCAAACTTTGGTCACTTGATGCAGAGAACTGACTCATTGGAAAAGACCCTGATTCTGGGAAAGACTGACTGCAGGAGGAGAACAGGATGACAGAGGATAAGATGGTTGGATGGCATTACCGACTCAATGGACATGAACTTGAGTAAGCTCCAGGAGTTGGTGATGGACAGGGAAGCCTGGTGTGCTGCGATCCATGGAGTTGCAAAGAGAAAGAGTTGGACATGACTGAGCAACTGAACTGAACTGAGGCTCCAGTCACGGATCAATTGCTGCTCCAAGGAAACTTTCTTGGGATGGAAAATGGGATTTAGAAACCAAGATCTAGTTGCAAGATATACTCATTTATGCCAAGAGATTGTTGCTCTGGTCTTTTCAATGGAAAGACCTAAGAAATATGTACATACGTGAATATGGTATATGTAGAAACATTTGTTTGTATGTGGACATAAAGATGAGCATAGACAAGTGTATATATGTGTATGTATATATGTATAAAATAATGCGTTCACACTGTTCTAATTCCAAGTCTACTCCAAGTAATCTTTGCTGTCCCTCATTCCACACTGTATCTCCCTTCTTCCATAATGAAAATCCTAGATTCCTGAAACAATACATTTTCTGATTTGCTCAATTGCACAATATGCATAAAGTACTTCGATTGTGAAAACCATAACACTATGAAGAAGCATAAAGAAGAGTTCAAAAATTGTCTGGAGTTCTTTTGTTTTCTAGGCTAAGGGTATATAGCCCAAGTACTTTGTTTAAAAGTTATACATATTAATCCCTTTATGCCCTTTCAATCTGACTATGGTATCCATTCACAATATAGTTGGGTTCAGGCACTTCTGTTTGGATTCAGTTTCTAGTGTTCTGCTCATAGTTTTGTTGATTTTATTTTACTTTTGAATATGTAGGACATTAACATGTTTCCAGGACTTCCCTGATGGCTTAGACAGTAAAGAGTCTACTTGCAATGCGGGAGACCCGGGTTCAATCCCTGGGTCAGAAAGATTCCCTGGAGAAGGAAATGGCAATCCACTCCAGTGTTCTTGCCTGGAAAATCCCATGGATGGAGGAGCCTGGCAGGCTACAGTCCATGGGGTCACAAAGAGTCAGACATGACTGGGTGACTAACACACAAAACATGCTTCCAGGATCAAGCCCAGGAGAAAGGTGACAGATGCCACACTCTTCCTGTCCCTCCTTCTCTTCCTCCCACTCCTTACAGGTAACTCAGTTCATTACTTTCTGGTTTATTATTGATGTGTCAGTTGCCAAAATAAACAGATATTTGTATGTTTTCTTATTTTCCCTTCTTACATAAAAGTAGCATGTAATATATAAGCTATTGTATTTTGCATTTAATATTTCATTTAATGTTTAATAACATATCCCAGAAGTCATTCCATATCTGTTCATAGAAGTCTTCCTTATTCTTTTTTATAGGCCTACCAATGGAGTATCTTGTCATGTTTCCCAATTTTTGCCAGTTTTTTGGGGGGATAAATAGTATCTCTGTAGTTTTAATTTGCAACTCTTTTACAAGTAAAGTGGAACATCTTTTCACATGTTTACAAACTCATAAGATCTTTACTGTGAATTGTCTGTTTATGTGTTTTGCCCTTTTTAATATTTAAGTTCTTTATATATTAAGGATATTACTTTGCCCCTTTATCTATGATAGGTGCAGAAATAATTTCTTCCCATTTGTCATGTCTTTTTATTGTGATAAAATGTACATAACATTTGAATCAGTTTCAAGGGTATATTTCAGGGCCATTAAACATATGGACATTGTTCTGGACCGCCATCCATCCCCAGAACTTTGTCATCTCCCCAAACTGGAACTCTGTACCAATTTCCCCATTTCCCCTCTGCCAGTCCCAAGTAACCACCCTTCCTTTCTCTTTCTGTGAATTTGACTCCTTTAGGTACTTCATATAAGTGGGTTCACAGTATTTGTCTTTTTATGCCTGGTTTATTTCACTTAGTATTATTCTGTATCATTCAAAAACTTAGTATCATTCAAAAAACTAAGATCATGGGATCCAATCCCATCACTTCATGGCAAATAGATGGGGAAACGGTGGAAACAGTAACAAGACTTTATTTTCTCGGGCTCCAAAATCACTACAGACGGTGACTGCAGCCATGAAATTAAAAGATGCTTGCTCCTTGGAAGAAAAGCTATGGCCAACATAAACAGCATATTAAAAAGCAGAGACATTACTTTGCTGACAAAGGTCTTTCTAGTCAAAGCTATGGTTTTTCCAGTAGTCATGTATGGATGTGAGAGTTGGACCATAAAGAAAGCTGATCACCGAAGAATTGATGCTTTTGAACTGTGGTGTTGGAGAAGACTCTTGAGAGTCCCTTGGACTGCAAGGAAATCAAACAAGTCAATCCTAAAGGAAATCAATCCTGAATATTCATTGGAAGAACTGATGCTGAAACTGAAGCTCTAAACTTTGGTCACTTGATGCAAACAACTGACTCATTGGAAAAGACCTGATGCTGGGAAAGACTGAAGGCAGGAGGAGAAGGGGGTGACAGAGGATGAGATGGTTGGATGGCATTACCGACTCAATGGACATGACCCTGAGTAAGCTCCAGGAGTTGGTGATGGACAGGGAAGCCTGGCGTGCAGCAGTCCACGGAGGTGCGAAGAGTCAGACACAACTGAGTGACTGACTTGAACTGACCATGTTGTAACTTATGTCAAAATTTCCTTTCTTTTAGGTCAAATAATATTCCACTGTATGTCACATTTCATTCATACATTGGTTGCTGGACACTGGGTTGCTTCCATATTCTGGCTATTGTGAATAATAGCGCCATGAACACAGAAGCACGTGTTCGAGTCCTTGTGCTCACTTCTTTTAGGTATGTACCCAGAAGTGGAATTGCTGAATCATATGGTAATTCTAGGTTTAATTTTTTTAAGGAACATGAGTTCCAATTTCTCCACATCCTTTTCAATATCTGTTATATTTTGGGATTTTTGTTGTTGTTGAAAAAGAATAGCCATACTAATGAATGTGAAGTAATATCTCATTGTGGAGTTTGTTTTGTTTTTTGCATAATCGGTGTTGGAGGTATATTCCAATTTGCCCTCGTGGATTTTAGTTGTTGTCATAAGCTCTATTTTCTCTTTGCAGTTTCTTTGTCTTTAGACTTCCCCACATCACATCCAGCCTCTCTTCTGACTTTGTATCTAGAAACTACAGTGCCTTCAGATCCACTGCCATGCACAGTGGAGTTGAAGCTTTGGCCATAAAAAGAGCTGGACATGACCGAGAAACAACACTGAGTTATCTGTTTGGGGGAAGCTCATTCTCCAAGAAAGGCATACTTTTTGTACTCAGTTCTCATCTATTTGCCTATAGCCTGGATGCTTGAAAGCTGGACACAAAAATCCTTGGCTGGTACTTTCTTTCCTTGAGGGTCTTGTAAATACTCTTCTACTGTTGCCTTGCCTAAATATTTATTTATATAAGTAATTTGATCTTTTTGCCTTTAAAACCTAGTAGTTTTAATAAAATATGTTTTGGAGTTGATTATTCCACTCAGTTCTCCAAGGTATATTGTTGTCTAGTTTCGTGTCTGAGTCTTTTGTGATCCCATGGACTATAGGCTACCAAGCTCCTCTGTCCATGGGATTTCCCAGGCAAGAATACTGGAGTGGGTTGCCATTTCCTTCTCCAGGGGATCTTCCCAACCCAGGGATAGAACCCGAGTCTCTTGCATTGGCAGGTTTCCTTACCACTGAGTCACTTGGAAGCCCCTTTTCTCTGCATACTGAAGTGCAGTTTTTAATAGATAATCACTCTGAGGGAGGGATTAGTTGTCATTTATTTCTGTGGGATCCTTAATTTTCCTTTGTCAGTTCCTTCTTTTCCTTAACTACCAGATCTCCGAAGGGCACTGCCATTTCTCTATTTACCTGACACTTCCCAGAAGCAAGGCATCCTCAAGCCTGCCACATCCTGCCCATTCTCTTTCAGACCTCTTCCCTTGTCCAGTCAAGTACCCAACCTGTATTCAGTGTTTAGTTCTTGTGGTTGGACTTGCTCTTCATAGAAGGATTTAAGCCTGGGTTACATTTAAGCCCTTGGCAACAGTGGAGGGAGCTCTGTTGGAATTTGATGTCTTTTCTTTACTCTACTTAAGAAGTAATTTGAAGGTCAGTTCATCGTATTCACTGCCATAGTAGAGCTGAAGGCTTGTTTGTGTTTGTATTTTATTGAGGATGTGAGTAGATATTCAGATGCAGACAGCTGCCTTTATCCTCTGAACTGGGCAGCTTCTGGAATCCCTTTTAAAATATCAAGCGCTAAGTAACATTCTTTCTTTCCTAGGAACGCTGGAAACTTTGCTGTTACAAGGGCATTGTCAAGGTTACTCAGATTCTGTTACAAGACAGATCTGTCTTCTTGCATCTTTAAAGCTGTTACGTGTGCTGCCTCTTCTTTCTGAAGATCGAAACAGCCGCAAAGAAACGATTTTAAAAATACGTGTTGCCTTCCTTTTTCCTCATTTCGTGTTTACTTAAAAATGAAAAAGAAAACCCTGCTATTAAGCGCTCTGTTCATCCCCAGAAACATGTTGCCTTGAAAAAACACCTCTCGGTTTCTACCGCTAGGCCCCCACCTCTGCGTAAAGAAATAAATAAAACAGACACCTGGGGATTAGGGATGTTTTTGCTGCAATATTGGTAAGAAAACTGCAGCGAGCAGCAGCCAAGTCGGGTCTTGGAGAGGGTATTTGCACCAAAAAACTCAGGTCTGTCGGCCAATAAGAGGGAGCCTGCCAGGGGTCTGGGGTGGTCCCAAAGACTGAGGACCGAGGAGGCAGTGCTTTAGGCCGGGCAGCGCGAGGAAGCGGTGACCCGCTGTCCCCGGTGTGGGCGCCTGTGTGTGTGCGCACGTGTGCGCGCCTTCCCCGGGGCCCCGGCGACCACCTGTCACTCACAGGGGTGGCCGGGCGGCGGCCGGCGGAGGCACTCCCCGCGGGGCATCCGAGCCGCCGCCGTGGAGACGCGGTAATCCCCTCCTCCGCCCCCGCCGGGCCCCCACAGCCGCCGCCGATTGGTCGCCCTTTGCTCCCTGACCCCCTGGCCGCCTCCGCGGCTGCCGCTTCCTGCTCGGGCGCCGCGCGGCGCTCCCGGCCGGGGCGGAGCTCGGGCGCTGGGCGCGCGCCGCCCTCGCCGCCAGCCGCGCCGGAGGAGGAGCCGCCGCGCCCTTCCCCTTCCTCCGCTCCTCCCCGGCCCGCGCCCGCCGCGGCCCCAGGCAGACTCGCGAGCAGCGGCCGCGGCCGGCGGCCGAGTCGGGAGGATGCGGCGGCGCTCGCGGATGCTGCTCTGCTTCGCCTTCCTGTGGGTGCTGGGCATCGCCTACTACATGTACTCGGGGGGCGGCTCCGCACTGGCCGCGGGCGCGGGCGGCGGCGCCGGCAGGAAGGTGAGTGGGGTGCCCGCCCGCGGCCCGGCCCCTGGAATCCCCGGCGCCCATGCGCCCGGGCCCCGCCGCCGAGGCCCCTCGCTCGGACGCACCGCCGGGTTTCCTGGTCCGTCCTGCCCATCTCCGCTCGGATCTCGGCTCTGGCCATCCGCCCCCGCCTTGGGCCTCGCGGCCGATCCCCTGGGGCGGGGGGCGCCGCCGGCCGCTCGGTGCTCTCCGGGCTCGGGAGGGGGCGACCCCGCGCAGCTCCCGGGGCTGGGGTCGCTGACGCCTCTAGTCGCCCCCTGTCCCCGCTCTCCACTCCTCTTAATTTGAGTGTCGTCCGGCTGCCGGGAGCCCAGTCTCCTGCGGTGAGAAGTTTGGGGGTGAGAGTACTGGGAAGCACAAAAGGGGGTGGGGGGAAGGGAGAGAGGCGGCTGCCTTTTCAACGTGTCACGTACCTTGCGAGAGAGGGAGTCCAAGTTTCTTTTCAGCCCTTTGAAACCAGCCACTGCAGCCCCCCTACCTCCCCTCGTCGCCGCGCCGCGGGGAGGGGACAGTTCTGGGTCTCGGCCCGCTTCCCCTGGGGGCGGGGGCGCAGCCAGCCCCGCGCCCGGCGGAACAGACCGCGCTGGCGGTGCAGGCGGAAGGCCCCCGGGCCCCGGGTTAGGCCGGCCGCCCACACCCCCGACCGTCCCCTCCCTGCCCGGGTGCTCGTCCTGACCGGCTCGGCCGGCCCTTCAGCGCAGCCCCCGGCGCTCGCCTTGCCCAGTCCCTCGCTCCTGTTCAGTGGGGTGGTCCCTCTGCTGAGTGTGTTCTAGACGGGTTCCCAGGGCCGAGGGGTTGGGCCGTGGGGACCGCGTGAGCCGCTCTGCACTGCCCGCCGCTCTAGGAAGGAAATGGAGCGCCTAGGGCGCCTGGCCTTGCGATCCTGCTGGGAGAGCGGGGCTCTGGGCGGTGCGCATGCCGCCAGCGGTGTTTGTCGTGTTTGGTAACTGCCAGGCTTTGAAAGTGACCCCCACACCGTGTAACCCCTATACTGTGACGTTTAGTGTCAGCGCAAATCCAGGAAATCCTGAGTTAATGAAGGTGGACCATGGGTTGAACTGGAACCAGAGAATGGCATCCTGGAACAAGCAAGACGCTAGAAAGTGGATGAAAAGACTTTAGCCCTAAAGTCAGTCCATAAATGTCAACGCTGAGGTCTGGCTACTTAAGAGGTTTCCTTCCGTCCGTCCTTCTTTCCTTCATTCTCAGCTGAAGGTATTAGATGGAGACAGGTGTCTTATTTGATTCATGGTAAATTTCTTAGGCTACATCTAGAGGGGCATAAAGGAAAAGTCTTCTCATGTACAGAATTGGCCTCGCTTGTTTCTGAGCTGACAGGTTCTCTTAGCCCTATCTTTTCCCTGTTTTAATCCAAGGAACTGTTTCAGGCCCATGGGGCTTGTTCATCCTTGGATGGTAAAGAGCGGTGCACCCAGGGCACGCAGTGCAGCCCTTTGAAAACTGTGGTCATATGAAACTGGAATTATTTCAAAAGCTTTGCTTCCCAGCAAACCGTGCTTTCGCAGGACCATGTAGCCTGGTGTGCTGGTGAGACCTGGCAAAGCTTCCTGCCTTTGATGTGAAAGAAAACCAAATACACAAGCCATGCTTTGTGATCCCCTTTCCTGGGTCTGCAGCTCTCATTAGCACATGCGATTGGAAATAGCACAGGGTTGCATTAGCGTCTGGAGGGGCTGACTTCTCCCTGGTGGGCTTCAGCTGCTGGATGGGTTTTGAAGGGTCTTCAGTTGATCCTTAAAAAAAAAAAAAAAAGTAATGCTCCTAGAACTCCTTGTGG
The DNA here is from genome assembly GCF_019320065.1 of Cervus canadensis. Taxonomy (NCBI): domain Eukaryota; kingdom Metazoa; phylum Chordata; class Mammalia; order Artiodactyla; family Cervidae; genus Cervus; species Cervus canadensis. The sequence continues at coordinate 90,602,007 of NC_057393.1, read as the reverse complement.
CCGGGTGACAGTAGGAAGGTTCAGAGACCACATAGAAAAAAGTGTGGGAAATGAACAATTGTACATGGATTGGTGATTTTGGGATTCTATTCTTTTTGTCAATGAACCATAAAATTTAATCCTAGCCGTTAGAATGGTTTGGCAGTTCGTCAGTTGAAGAAGAGTTGTGTACATGCAATAGCTTTTGAAATTCGAGAAGACTCATTAACATGGCTTGGACCCTTGTATTAAAGAGAACACCCTAAAACCATTTCTGGAGGAGTCAATAAAACCTGTGTCCTGAATTTCTTAGTCTAGAATATAAAACTGCATGGTCTTTTCTCCCTCCTGAGTTGTTTCCATGGATTCAGAGACTAGAAAGTCTCTTCAAATTTAGTTCATCCTTGCGATAAAAGGAAATGTATAGATTTTCTGGCTTGTAAAGTATAAGCATAAAAATGCTAAGGTAGTATGTGTATATAGGCAGAACTTAAATACTAGCTATAGTTTTTTAGGTGTAAGTGGACTTATATTTCTTCTCTCATCTTGTACCATTCAAGTCAAGGCTCTAATTCCACATTTAGTCAATTTCTCTTCACCTTGACATTTCCCACAGGGTACCAGGCTTCAGTATTAGGCTTTGGGGTATTGTCTGTCTGATGGGAGCCTGACTAGAGTTTCTGCTGCTTCAGCGCCCAGCCCAGGCTTGTCACTGTGTGCCCTGCCTGTTGAATAACTCCTCTGAGGACGGTTATTCTCCATCTGGTGAAACGCAGAGAACCCACTCACCTCACAATGCAGGTTTAATCGACTCAATAGAAGCAGAGACTGCGCTAATCAGGACTCAATGCTGAAGTTCAGGTTGTATGGTCAATACAACCTGACCATATGCACAAACCTGACCTTTGTGCACAATGTTGCTTAAAATTATATTTTATTTACTTTTGCATAGAGCCTTCCCTCCCCTATGTTTCTCTCTTTCCCCCAAATTGATGATTTGCACTTCAAGGATGCCTCGCCTTTGAGCATCTTAAATACTTTAAAATTTTAATCATGTTAAGCCTCCTCTGGGCCTTGGTATCTTGGCATGATGGAGCTGCAGAGAAAGGAAGGGATTTCTGTTGAAATGAACGTGCCTCTGGGTGAAGTGTGGCTCTTTTGGTTGGAGAGGGAAGGGTTTTCTAGTGTGTGAAGAACGGTCTCCTGAGAGAGAGAGTGTGTAGCCCAGGACCCATTGTATGTGCCCCCGCACCCTTGGGAGGCAGGGAAGGCATTCTCGTAGGACCTGAGCGGGGCCTGTCCTTCTGGTCACTTCCCCTTGCCCTTCTTCCGTGAGCAGGTGCTGCAGTCCCTGCCCTGGGTCCCAAGCTGGGTGCCTTTGGGTCAGGTATGGAGGGGCTTTCTAGGAGAGGGGTTGATCTCTTCTTAAGAGTACTGAGGGGCCTCACGTGGCTGGAGTGGGTACGTTTGTAGGGGAATATGAGAATGTACAATGGAAAGAGTTTGGGACTAAATCATAAAGGGCCTTGAATGCCAAGCTGGGCTGACTTGTTGGTCATAGTTTGATTGTCCATAGGGAACCACTGGTGTTTTGTGAGCCGGGCGGTAGACATTTAAGGAGAATGGCACGGATCCATTTATTGGCACTGAGATGAGACTAGCTTTCTACCTCTTTCTGCTTAGTGACCTTTACTAATTTCCTAAGCCTCTCTGACCTTCAGTTTCCTCATCTTTAGAATAGGGATAGTTCTTGTAGCTAAAGACTAGATGCCATTAGTAGGTGTTGGCAAATAGTAGGTGCTGAGTAGATGGTGTCCAGAGTGGGGTGCGGGGAGGGACGAAGCCTAGAATCTTCTTGAAAATATATTGAACTAGGAAAATATATTGAACTGTCATCTTCTTGTTCTTTAGAAGTGTTTTTCTTTTTTTTTTTAAGTCCTTCATCCATCTCTCCCAGGTTGATTTGGTTGGTTCATTTGGGCCAGTACCGTGACCCTGAGTGACATCAAAGACTACTTTTTGCGAAGTGGTCTGGGCAACATGCCACCTGTGGTGTCAGAGTGGGGCTGCTGGCTGTGGGAAGCCACCAGGAGAGTGGGTGCAGGACATATCCTTCTTTGGTGGTTGTTTAAACCAGTGGGGTGCCGCTGATCGTGACCCTAAGTGGGCTTCCTGCGGTGAGGAGGCCGGTCCCTCTGACAAGCAGGCTCTAGGCGCCCCACTCACCCTCCGCCTGCAGGCTTGCTTCTCCCGGCAGGAGGGGAGGTGGCTGTCATCACCCACACGTGGGAGGTGAGGCGGGACACAGTGGCTGCCGCATGCTTTCATGGACATCAGCAGATCTGTGAGCATGTCCATGAGGGGCTGAGGAGGGGGCCCGGGCCACACCCTACCAGCCAGTCAGTTAAATTCCACTTGAAAGGAGGGTTTGAAGTTGAGATCGGGCATGCAGGAGTTGGGGAAAGCCACTGTACAGTCAGGGAATCTGACAAATGGCAAATCTGACAAAGTTTCTCTAGGGAAACTTTTTTCTAAAGAAAATATAAGTGTCACTCCTCTGGAGCGCCTTGGGGCTCACACATGACAGGAGCAGGCTGTGACCGATGGCAAGAGCTGAGGGACTCTTTCCCCAGCCCTCTGGTGAGAGTGAGACAGAGCCCGCCGTCCCCAGCATGGAGCAGGCTCACTTGCCTGGGCTTCATCCGGCCTCTGGGGTGGGCTCGGGGCGCCTGGGGAGTTGTTAGTGTTCTGTGGGGGCTTCAGGCCCCTTTTGAATCTCCCATCCCAACTGCTGGTGAGAGGTGGGTCTCCTGTTTGGATCAGGGGAAGAGGTATTTGAGAGGAGGTCAGAAAAACAGTTGGGGTGGGGCAAGGGGAGACATATATATAATTATGTATATGAAACTATATATTGTTTATAATTATGTGATTTTATACACATACACACACACACAATTTATTGCTGCCATTCATGTTTCTGAGATCTCTAGGGAGAGAGAAGTCACTTTGGGAAGATGCTGATTTCAAGACAGGCAGCGCCCTGCTGCCTGAACCTCTAGCAAATCCAGTGGCACGTGGCTTAGTGGAGGGAGGTGGTAGGCTGCCTGGGGCAGAGACCAGGCTCTCACAGTATTGACTACCGGGTTCTGGTCAAGATCCTGAGCAGAAGGCAAGGTGTTCCTGGGAGAAATCTGTGAAGTCTCCTAGTGGCCCAGCAGAAATCATGGGGTGAGGAAATAGCCCAAACTGGCCAAGCCCACGCGCCCTGTTTGTTCTTCCTCTTTTGTCCCCATGAGCCCTGTCCTGCGAGCCGGATGGGTGTCGGACATGACCATGTGTGACATGTGTGACATGACCATGTCACACAGCTCACGATGGTGGGAGCCTTCCACGTGGATGTTAGATGAACGCCCCTCTTTGGGGCCCCTCTGCGCCTCCCCCCCTCCCTGCTCTCCCCTGGGGACCCCTGCTCCCTGACCCGCCCCTGCTGCAGGGCCTCGGGACCCTCGCCACGGCTGTCCTTAGGTAGCTGAGCGTGGCTCCTGGAGAGACGCTGCATCCCTCAGAGCAGGTGCTGGCCCGGCCTCACTGTCCTGACCTACAGGGCGGCCTCCCCTCGAGGAAGCCTGTGATGCCAGGTTGCTGCCAGGGATGCCTGTCCCACCACCGTGGCCTTGGACCCTCGCCACCACGCCGCCTTATGGTGTGGTTCCTTCGGGAGGACCTCCCGGCGCTGCCCCAGACGCTGCCTGGGTGGGACCCGGCACAGGCCCAGTGTGGTGAGGAGCCCTCCTCCGTGGGGAGAGTTATGTCGAGCGTGTTGGTGCCAGCCTCCTACAGACACTGCTGCCCTCCAAGGAGAGTTGACCTTGTTTTCCTAACAGATGTGAGCATGCGCTGACCTTTGGCCACACACTTGACCTGAAGGATGAACCCCCAGTGTGGAGGTTCTAGTGAAACTTGTCCAGTTTACCTGTTCAGTCAGGAGAGCCTCTCCCACAGGCTTAAAGAGCCAAGTCCTTCTCTGAGGAGCTCCGCCCTGAGGAGCACCGCCTTCTCCACCTCCCGAGCCCAGGCTTCTGCTCGCATCTGCCTCCTACAGGGCAGACCGAGGCCCTGGGCGTTTCTGTATTTAGTCATGACCAGTATTATAGGCCCAGGAAGAGAGTGTCGTTTTGTACAGATTGGGTTTCTTAGCATGCCAGGACGAAGATGGCAGTGATTCAGTGTGGCTGGATTTGAAAAAAACAAAACTGTCGTCGCATAGAATCTCCCTCCTGGCCTCACATTCAAATAGCTTTCCTCGGCTCTGGGAGTCCTGCGCCCCCGCGCCCACTCTTAGAGGCGCACCTGGTCAGTTGTGACTCAGCCTGCCCTTGGTCTGCCCACCTGGCCTCCCAGCCCCGCCGCTGACTGCCTGGTCCTGTCTAGTGACTCTCTGGGAGGAGGCTTGGCCTGGGCACCAGGGAGAGAGTTGTTGAATTCCCAGAGCCCAAACCAGGACCAGCATTTTGGCAGGGACAGGGGTGCTTGGGGGCAGTGGTCACTCTAGAGCAGGGCCCCTCAGCCTTGACACAGTTGGCATTTTGAACCAGATAACGTTTGCTGGGGGCAGGGGGCTGGCCTGTGCACTGTCGATGTTTAGCAGCTTCTGCTGGATGCTAGTGGAGCCACCCTTCTCAGCTGTCACCATGTCTACAGGCCTTGCCAGGCATCCCAGGGGACAGGCTCGCCCTCACCTAAGAAGCACTGCTGTGGTCAGCATGAACTTGACTTCTTTTTTCTCCCTGCGGGATGGGGCCCTCGCTTTCCAGGCTTCCCGTGTTCCTTCCATGCGCTGCCAGTGCCCAGATCCTCTGATGGTGGTGGGGTGTTCCTGGAAGGTGCTCTAGAGAGGATGCACCCACAGGAATACTTCACGGGAGGTCATTCCGTTTAGCTCCTTTCTCCATCCTTACCATTTGCTGTGTGAAATGTTTCCCGTGTTCCTGTCCTCAGGCCTCTGTCCGTCCGTGTTTCCCGTGTTCTTGTCCTCAGGCCTCTGTCTGTCCTGAAGTCTGCTTCCTGCTGGCAGGAACAGACATGAAAACAGGCTGTGGGCCCTTTCATCGATTCTTCTGATGAGTACTACTTGAGACTTGCTGTGTGCCAGGCACTCCTTGGTATTTGGGTTATAACAGTGAGTAGAACGAAGACATAATCTCAACCCCTGGGGAACTTTCACCCTGGGGGCAGCGGGAACAAACACGGTGATAGGTAGTGAAAAGACGCAGTGTGAGAAGGGGCTGAGTGCAGAGGAGAGAGAGGGGCCCTGGAGGGGTCAGGAGTCAGGGAGGGCCAGGTTACAGTAAAGAGAGACTGGAAATAGAACTGCCATATGACCCAGCAATCCCACTGCTGGGCGTACACACTGAGGAAACCAGAATTGAAAAAGATACGTGCACCCCAATGTTCATCACAGCACTGTTTATAGTAGCCAGGACATGGAAGCAACCTAGATGCCCATCAGCAGACAAATGGATAAGAAAGCTGTGATACATATACACAATGGAATATTACTCAGACATTGAAAAGAATACATTTGAATCAGTTCTAATGAGGTGGATGAAACTGGAGCCTATTATACAGAGTGAAGTAAGCCGGAAAGAAAACCACCAATACGGTATACTAACACGTATATATGGAATTTAGAAAGATGTTAACAATAACCCTATATGTGAGACAGCAAAAGAGACGTAGATGTCTAGAACAGTCTTTTGGACTCTGTGGGAGAGGGCGAGGGTGGGATGATATGGGAGAATGGCAGTGAAACATGTTTATTATCATATGTGAAATGAGTCGCCAGCCCAGGTTGGATGCATGAGACAAGTGCTCAGGGCTGGTGCACTGGGATGACCCAGAGGGATGGGATGGGGAGGGAGGTGGGAGGGGGGGTTCAGGATGGGGAACACATGTACACCCATGGGGAATTCATGTTAATGTATGGCAAAACCACTACAATATTGTAAAGTAACTAGCCTCCAATTAAAATAAATAAATTTATATTAAAAAAAAGAGAGAGAAGGGCTGGTGCCTGCGAGGTGCAGGTTGAGCAGGTTTGAGCCAAGACCCAGAGCAGGGGCAACTCCAGCTTCAGAGTGTCTGACCTGTTGGGTATGCTCTCTATGCCTTGATTTCCTTTGCTAAATATTGAGCCTGTTTTCTTTCTGGGAATCTGTTGCCTCTGGTCTGTCAGTGGTGGAGTTTCCTCTATCAAGTTTACTTCTTTTTTAAAAAACTTATTTATTTTTAGTTGAAGGATAATTGCTTTATGCGTTGGTTTCTACCAAGCATCAACATGAATCATCCTTAGCATTGTTCACCCATGTCCCCTCCTGCTTGAACATCCCTCCACCTCTCTCCCCATCACAGCCCTCTAGGTGGTTAGGGAGCGGGTTTGAGTTTCCTGAGGCATACAGCGAATCCCCATCGGCTGTCTATTTTACATATGGTAGTGTGTGTTTCCAGGTTACTCTGTCCATACCTCCCACCCTCTCCTTCTCCCCCCAGCTGTGCTCACAAGTCTGTTCTGCATGTCTGTGTCTCCACTGCTGCTCTGCAAGTATCAGTACCATCTTTCTAGGTTCCATGTATATGTGTTAGTATTTGATAATTGTTTTTCTCTTTCTCCGGCCTTTCATTCTTGTTCCTCAAGGAGTCCCGGGTGAGGAGTGTTCTGGTTAACAGAACGCATGTTCCCGGTTCGCCCCCTCCCGCCCCGGGCTGGGGACCACATTAGGTGCTGCAGGTTAATGTGTTGCTTGACTCTGGTCTGTGCTGAGGCAACAGCCTTCGTGGTGTGATTTCTGAGCTGGTCTCTGCAGGGCTGGCTGACCTGGTGATCACTGCTCCCCGTCCACTGTCAGGCTCAGCACTCCGTCACACGGCGCATTTGTGGAGTGCTCTCCACACGCATCACCGTTTAACGAGAAGTCCTGCCGGTGCCTGTGCCCCTGCTCCTGCACGAAGATCCCACGGGGGTATTGTCTCTGTGAGTGGCTGTGGGTCGGGAGGCTTGTGGTTTTCTCATCTGCAGGAAATAGGAGGTTAGGGGCCTGCCTGGTCCCCGGGTTTTGGAGAGGTTGTTCTTGGCAATGGGGTTGTGTTGAAGCACTGTGATCTGTGATATTTGTAGGAAATAAAGTGGACATGTGATTTCATTGCCTGCAGCTCCTTTAGGGAGTCCTCAAGCAAGAGCATCAGCCGCTTTTCCTGGTAGTTACTGGCATTCATGAGGGGTCTGTAGATGCCTTGTTGGGGTGTGTGCCATGCTGCCAGCGTGTTTCTGGATAAAAAACCAGAACGTGGACGTGGCTGCAGAGGAAGGGTCATTGTAAAGACTTCTGACTCAGGAGCCACCATTCAAGATTTCTTCATCTCTGCCTCAGAGGCTCGTCCAGAAAGGAAGCCTGTCTCCTCCTGAAGGGTGCTGCTCCAGAAGAGGGACACACTTCAGATGAGTCACCCAGTGGGAACTTTAGGAGTAAAGGCCTGTGTTTTAGTGACACCTGTAAATGAACGCTGACTCCTGTGTGCAAAGATGTGTGACCATCCTGGATGCTGAGCCGGTTGGCCTGGCGTGGGAGGCCTTGGAGTCATTGCCCTGGTCCTTCCTACCTCAGGGGCTGCCCCACTGACCTAGATTGTGAGCTCTGGCTCTGTGACCTTCAAGGCTTGCCCCCTTTCTCCATTCCCTCCTCCCACTCTCCCACTCCCATTTCCCTGCACAGTCAGTGATGCACCTGTTTTCCTTCCTGTCTCACTTCTGGTGACTACTGATGTGTCCCTGTGTCTGGAGTATACCATTTTTTTGTCAAATCTAAGATGCTCTTATTTGTAAAACCATTATCTTATGTACCACTAGGAAAGAAAAAGCAATTTCCTTTGAACTGTGACATGGTGGTTTCTTATCAGTTAACATTTTTATTTTCTACTTATTTAAAGAGCTCTTTTAGACTTAATTAGACATCGATTTTTCCTATTATCACCCTTGTGCCTAGATAATAAGGAAAATATATGTGAAATACGTCTTCCAGTGTCTGCGTTTTGCCTCAGAGATGTTTGTGTCTGTTCATCTGAGACCAGAGTCTTCTTCCTCTGTACCTCTAAGCTCTGGTGGATGCAGTGTTTCCTGAGGGCCCTGGGCTCTCACCATCGCTTGGCATCGTGTAGAGCTGGCCGACTTGTGACTCTCCTGGGAATTTTGCCTAACTTCCCAGTTCACCCTCCACTTCTCTCCCACTTGATTTTGTGTCTGGAGATTACATTGCTTTAATATTGCTTCTGGAAGTTTCTTCCAAGGCACTGACCTGCATCCTGCAGACTCTGCTGTGGGTGGGTCTTGTGTCTGAGGCAGTGCCGGTCATGGTGGTGTGTTACGGCGCAGGCCATGATCGTTCTTAGCTACAGGAACTATCCCCATTCTGCAGATGAGGAAACTGAGGGCCAGAGAGGTTTGGTGCATTAGTAAAGGTCACTAAGCAGAAAGAGGTAGACAGCTGTAGCGGTAGACAGAAGATGCTGATCACTGTGAGGTCCACCTCAATCTCATCTCAGACCGTGGAAATAAAGTGCATCTAAGAAGTCATGATTAGAGCCTTCCTTTTTCTCGCATGTCCATTACCTTCTTCTATGAGATCCCAGCTCCAGGCCCTGACTGTAATTAGGGGAAGTGGTAGCCTCATCAAAACGTGTGCATCTCCATCTGTTCACTTCCAGTCCCCAGAATCCTTGTAAACTGAGGGACTTCATGCTTTTTACTTTTTGAGAGGTGCACAGTTGATGAGCACCTTCGAAAGGTTTTTGAGCGTTTCTGGCTGCAAGGTACCCTGCTGAGCGCTGGGGTTGTAGACGTGAACATGGTGTTCTGCCACCCTTAAGAAGTTCACAATTGCTCACCAAAATAACTAGAGAAGGACCTGAGAAACAATAATTAGGGGTCAGTTGAATAGGGACTGGATAGTAGATGAAATTTAAGGCACCATTATTTTATTTAGTGGCAGTAATGGCCCTGTTCATTGGAAGGACAGATGCTGAAGCTGAAACTCCAATACTCATTGGAAAAGACCCTGATGCTGGGAGGGATTGGGGGCAGGAGGAGAAGGGGATGACAGAGGATGAGATGGCTGGATGGCATCACCAACTCGATGGACATGTGTTTGAGTAAACTCCGGGAGTTGGTGATGGATGGGGGGCCTGGCATGCTGCAATTCATGGGGTCGCAAAGAGTCGGACACGACTGAGCGACTGAACTGAACTCAACTGAACTGAATGGCCTTGTGGTTATGTTTTTTGAAAATCCTTACCTTTTATAGATATAAACTGAAGTATTTATGGACACAGTGACACCACCTCTGTTGGAAGACTGTGAGGGAACAAGATTGACTGAGTGTGCTCTTGAATGACTGATGGGCACCTGGGGTTCATAATTCTACTTTATTTTTGCCTACTTAGAAAATTTTATTTAAAAAGTTTAAAAATTGTATAGGTGTATGTAACTTAAGTTAGCAAACCAGCAGAAAACTAGTATTTTTAAAATAAAAAGCAAATTAAGACTTTGTAATACAGTCAGTGAAAGGTTTCTACTCCGTTTCCAGTAGCTGTGTGGGGTGTGTGTGTGGGGGGGGGTGGGTAGCTTCCCCTCCACAGCAGTCAGTGCTCATATACCAGCTGAATGTGCTGCCATTCAGCCCAGTTCTGACACTGTCCCCCTGGAAATGCATCAGGTCCTATAGGCAAGGCTGCAGTCCTTCAGACTCCCAGTCCCCACACTCCCCTCCTTCAGATGCCAACTGCAAGCCCAGATTGTCACCTGTGTTTCTGACCAACATGCTATAAATCAGAGGTTCCCAGGAACCCCTTCTTGGGTTCAGTTAATTGGCTGGAGTAGAAAACCCATTTATGTACTTCCCTGGTGGCTCAGACAGTAAAGCGTCTGCCTACAATGTGGGAGACCCAGGTTCAAACCCTGGGTCGGGAAGATCTCCTGGAGAAGGAAATGGCAACCCACTCCAGTATTCTTGCCTGGAAAATCCCATGGATGGAGGAGCCTGGTAGGCTACAGTCAATGGGGTCACAAAGAGTTGGACACGACTGAGCGACTTCACTTTGACTTCACTGAACTGTTACAAACGATGTTCAAGGATACAAGTTGAGTCAGGTGAGGAGACACGGAGCAGCAGCCGTAAGGTCCCAAGGAACGTGCTTCTCCTGGTGCTTGGGACCCAGCCTGCTGGCACATGGACATGTTCCGGTTCCCCGGCCTGGAAGCTCTGCAGGCTCCGTCCTCTTGGGTTTCTGGAGGCTTCGCTCCATAGACACTATTGATCAAGTCATTGGCCGTTGGGGATTGAGTCAGACTTAGTCCCTCTCCCTCGAGGAAGTCACGGGATGGGGCTGAAGCTTGCACCCCTCTATTCATGGTTGGTGCCCCTGCAACCAGCCCCCATGTGCAGGCACTTCCAAAGGCCTCCTCACTGACATCAGCCCAGCAGTGGTGGAAAGGAGCTCATTGTGGGAACAGGACACCCATTTCACCTTGTGGATCAGAGGACAAGAGCCCCAGCGGAACAAAAGATGCTTCTGTGGCTCTTACTGCTCAGGAAGCCCCAAGGGTTTGGGGAGCTGTGAGACAGATATAAGGCCAAAGACAAAATATACATGAGAAATATATTTTGGTCATCTGAATGACCAAAATATATTTCTCATAAATTACAACATCATAGTCAGTTAAAACGTACATAAGCCTCTATATCTTTCTGTAATTTAGGAATATCCAGTGATGATTCTTTTTAAAAGGATGCTTCAGAGGTCGCCTAAGATCCTGAATTGTCACCTGCATCACTGGGAAACTATTCTTATGCTTGGTAGTGTTTCTTCTCTAAGAATTACCTAAATTCTCTGGAAATTGCTACTTTTTGTGAACCTTTTGATGGTAGAGTAGCAATTTAGGTAGCTTGGGAGAGCGCTTACTTTCGGCCAGATTGCTCAGTGGCCCAGAGACGCTGTCGCTCAGCAGCGTCTGGCATGGACGTCTTATTACCCTGCCGACTCCTCCTTGTGCGGCAGGCACCCCGAGGGCAGAGCACACGCCTGTGTGCTCACTTATCACAAGCGGTGTGCCTGCTGTCACATGCGATCCATTTGAGCTGTGGTTGGTTTGGGAAGCCACGGTGGGAGACCTTTAATACATACATAGTAGTCCTTTTTGTTTCCCCCACAGGATATGATTGTGAAAGCCTCATGCTTTACATTGTACTTGTATATGAGAGATTTTTGACAAATATATGATGCTGCGTATTTTCTGTGAAGTGTAATTCCTGGTGCTGCACATTTGTATCAGAGCTGTGGCCGAGAAGCCTGAAGCATTTTGAGCCTCGGCTCATCAGTCTTCCCTGCCTGCCTGCTTGCACGCCTCCTGCCCTCACACCGGCAGTGTTCTGCGGATCCCAAGGTTATTAACTTGCCCCGCCAGTCATGACGTAGCACGGCTGGGGCTGAAATGTTAACATTCCCAAAGCTGCCCAAGATTTGGCTCTAGGGACGGTCGGCGGCAGCCGTGCTGGTCTCAGAACCGCAGTCCTGAGTCTCCAGTAGGTTACAAATGGCAGGTTTGTGTCTCACGCCAGAGCTGCCGCTACAGCCCGGAAGGCTGGCGATCACTCCTTGGCCTTCACATTGCAAAGTGCTGCTGTCAGGAGCCAGCCCAGGCCGTTCTTGGGTGGTCTGAGCTCCGGGCCTAAGGCTGGGCATCAGGAACAAGGCATAGCTTGGCCATCCAGACCTCACGGACAAGCCTGCGGAGGCAGGAGAGGCCCCATGAGGCGTCCCTGTGCAGAGGCTGTTGAGGCTTGTCTTCCGTCTGCGCTTGCTGACTTACGAGGCCCCCCATCAGTCTGCGTCAAGAAGCTGTTACTTGGGTCTCTCTTGTTTTCCAAAGAAGCGGAATGTAGGTAGAGTATCCCCTCCATGGGCATGACTCTGACTTGGCATGTAAGTGTTTATACTTAAGATAGCGTTTTCAGCTTAAAGAGTTTTTCTGCCTCACCAGTGGGGAATGCATGGTGGCATATTGCCCCAGAGGAATTTTCTGATTCCTGTTGGCCTGACACTCCTTTCCACTATCCCAGGGGTGTTTGGAAGCCAAGCTTTCCTAGTTCTGGGAGAGTTTAGCTGAGGCTTCTGCAGGGAGGGGGGCTGCTGAGTGTGGGGGTCTGGACTGCCTGTGGGATGAATCTGGTGGCCCAGGCCCCCATGTGCTGGGGTGGAGGGGGTGGCTCTGCCCACTTGGCTGGCCGAGTTCCTGTGCCAGTATCCAGGTCTCTGTGGGCAGCTGGGAAGCTCGACACAGCTACACGGGGCAGTTGGAGAGCATCCAGCTCATCCTGCCTCAGGCCAGGGGTTGGGGCGGAGTCTGCAGGGAAGAGCCCAGGGCAATGCTGCCATCAAGCTCTGGGCTGGGTGGGTGGCTGACCTGAGCTGTAATGCTGGGAGGGCCCACAGGATGTGTTGCCCAGGGGCCACTGCCTGGGTTTGAATTCTGGCTTCTCTAGTTGGTTCTGTAAACTCAGGCAAGATACTCAGCCCCTCTGTACCTTGATTCCCGCATGTACCATCTCTCGTTGTTCAGTTAGAGCGGGCCCTGGTAGCCACATCCTAAATGTGGATGTAAAGTCTCGTGGTGTCAGGGCAGGAGGGGCTCTTGCCCTTGTCTGGCTGGGCCATCCTCTGGTTGGCATTGCCAGCCCCAGGCATCTGCCCACTGCACCAGGCTACCCCCCGCCCCCCCCCACACACACACTGTGTTTAAGCCAAGAGCCTCCTTTTCAGGAAGCACCTCCGCCTGCATGGACCTTGTCTAGGGCCTTCTCCCTGGAAGGGAGGTGAGGACGGGGGTCTGCAGTCTTGCCCCTCTAGTGAGGAAACAGCCCCGGCAAGGGTTGCTGATGTCTGCTAGAGGGAGAGGCAGGAAGCTGTGGCCAGAGCATTCCTGTCCCTCCCCCACCAGGACACTGTTTCCCAATTTTATCCCTTAGTCTCACGTCTTTGAAAACTATACAAGGATGTGGTTTTTAACTACGTGACTGTATAATTAGTTTTTGAAAACTCTTAATTGGCAATTGTTTTTTTCTATATCTTGAGCTGTTATTATGTGAATACAGCGTGTTATTTGAAAACTTTCCCACGAGGCTTTAATTAGTAAACATTCCTGTCCTTTCATTAGTCCAGTTTCTGACTTGCTTTGGAGACTGTAGGTTAGTGACAGGCGGTGACGAGTCGGTAATCTCAGCAGAGCACCCCTGTAAGGGCAGGACTAGTTCTGTCGACTAGAACAGTGTTCGAGTGGTTTCTCTGATGCCTCTAATTAAGGTAACTTAGAACTAGACTGCAGATTAATAGATACGCTGTGTGATGATTTCAAGACGAATAATCCACCTGGAATCGTGAACTCCGGTTTTGGTGATCGAAGGAGGCTGGCTGTGATGTCAGACCTGGGTTCAAATCCTGCTGTGACTGCCTGTTACCCGTGCTGTGTTTGTCTGTGGGGAGGGACCTGATGGAAATTAGTGAGTTGGTGGGGACAGTGCTGGTGCAGATTAATGAGGGTTCCTTTAATTTCACTGGCACGGGTACTCTTCTTTTTCAGAGATGCTTCGGGGGCCACTCTGGGCTCCTCTGAGGGGCAGGGGCCTTGCTGGGAGCGGACACCCCCAGGGGGAGGGTAACTTCATGGTGTGAATTGGTGACTAGGAGATGAATCAGGGCGGAACCCCCGGAAAGGCGCTCTCTGCCCTCTGTGTTCTGTCTCCCTCTCTTGGGCCTGTGGAATCGCTGAGGACCTGGCATGCTTCATTTTTGCTCAAGTTGAAGTTTTGGTGCTGAGTGGGGCCAGAAATGTCACATTTGGATTACATTTTAAGATAGATATTGTAATTGGCCAAAGTGTATTATACGTTCCCAGGGGCACCAAGAGCAAAGCAGACCTACTGGATTAATGGGAGTGATGGAGGAGCTGATGGGATGGTCATTTCATGGGTGTCTGGCTTCAAGTCCTGCCTTTTTGGTCCACAGACGTTCTGGCGGCCCGCTGCTCCTGAGGCCTCGGAGCTGGCCATCTCTGTGGGGTCCCCTTGCTCCACGCCCCAGCCCTTTGGCGCGAGCTGGGGGACGGTCTGGCTCTGATACCTTCTGTATTTCCTGTGTTACTCAATTATTCCAGGAAGGGAATGTCAGAGCTGTAAGAAGGAAGGTGTAGTTTCAGGTCTGTACATGTAGATAGAGTGGATGAAACCTAGAAACCTAGCCGTTGCCCAGGCTGGCAGCCAGGAAAGCACATACACAAATCATGCACATTTAAAGTGCTAATTAGAGAGCCAGGATGGGGGAGCCAGCAGCCAGGCTAAGAGGTGACTAAAGATCACTTACAACCATCTGATGCTTGCAGCACATTAAAATGTTTTGAGATTTAAAATCCCATTTTAAGACACTGGTCTTTCCTTGAAAAAGCTGTCTTAGCTGTTAAATGACACCCAGAGAACACAGACGAAGGTGGTCGGCATTCAGCATGTGGCTTCTTATGAGTGATGGCTGGGGGCGGGCTGCGTGTTTGCGTGGTGTCTCTGGGTGACTGGGAGCAGCTACAACTGCGTGTGCCTGAAGATCCCCGTGGCCTCTCTCAGCCTCCCGCTGTGCAGGGCCCCGCCGCCCCATCCTCTGATCAGTTTGTGACAGAGGGAAGCAGTGCCTGAGACAAAGAGGGAGAGGAGCCGGAGCCGGGGGTGGGCCTCGTCTCTGCCCGACCAGCCCTTGCCACGTGTGTGGAGTGGAGGGTCTGTATCTCCGGACCTTACAGCCCCCCGCCATCCCGTGTCCCTCACCAGGTGCCGCTGTTGACACCAGAACTCCCCAGCCAGCTTGCTCACCTGCATCCAGTAGACCAGCGGCCACCAAACTTTCTGACACCAGGGACGTTTCGTGGGAGGCAGCTTTCCCACAGACCAGGGGATGCTGCGGTGGGGAGCAGCTGTGAGCATGGGGGGAGCTTCTCTCATCTGCCCACCGCTGTGTGGCTCAGTTCCTCACAGACCAGGGCCAGTGCTGCCCTGTGTCCTGGGGTCTAAGGACGCCTGTGGTAGCCTGAGCATCCCGAGGGCCAGCACCTGCTCAGCTCCTCCCCTTCCAGCCCTCCTTCCTTACAGAGACTAATCAGTGGCCTTGGTGCACCAGTCCAAGAGAGGCCACAGGAAGTGAGGGGAACGTGCATTCTGGGTGGGACTGGGGTTGGGGGCCACCAAGGCAGTATTGTATAACTCTACGGGGAGCTCCACAGAAGCTTGTCAGAAAGGACTGAGAGGGCACATTTGAGGGAGAACTAACATCTATAAGGGTATGCTGGAAGACTGTCCAGGCATGGAGCACGTCATGTGCAAAGGTCCTGGGGCCAGATGAATTTGATGTGCTTGTACAGTGTAAAGAAAAAGGGTCAGCAAATGGAAGTATGGTGGACAAGGGCCCCACAAGGTCAGAGAGTGCTCAGGGTGTGGTTGCATTCTGGGATTTATCTGTGCCTGTCACCATATTCCCTGCATGTGACGTGGCACCCAGCGCACTGTAGGGGCTGTGGTTGGTATTTTGTCAGCCTTAAGATGAGATGGAGACCTGTGGGGGCCTGGTGATGACAAGGGCCTTGAGCTCGGGCTCAGGGAAGGGTCTGTGTGAGGTAGCCTGGCCCCTGTTTCTCTCTCCCTGGACTTTGCTTCTTCTAGGTGACCCAGCCTGGGGTTAGCAAGTCACTGTGCCACTTTCATGCAAGTGAAAGTTTGCTCTTTGTAGCATCTGTTGAAACGCATGATGTGACCTGTGAAGGGTTTGAAGTTGGCCTCCTAAGTTCAGGGAGGAGCTTGGGTGCCCCAGATGTGTGCTGAGTGACTGATGAGGTTTGTCCACCTTTGTGGGTTGTAGAGAACCAGTCATAGGATTTATTCTAGGGCTTGGTGTTCTGAGGATGTGATAGAAGACAAGATTATGTCCTCAATTCTTTGGGGAGTTTGGAGGCACTGATGACATCTGGAGTCATTGGAACAGGAATTCAGTGAGAGTGGACGTGTATCACTGCCCTGCGTTCAGCAGTGGTTATTCTTAGTGCATTGGTTGGGGTGGGGGGGCGTGGAAGGCACAAATCAAGGGGAAGGTAGGGAGGGCAGCAGAGGAGGCATAGGAGGGGGAAGACTTTCTGCAGCAGGACAACTTGCCCGAGGGACATTGGACTTTCTGTCTCTTACATTTTTGGGGGGTTTTCTTATTGGTCAGGGAGGACAAAGAGTTGTGAAATGGGCAGGTTTCTTTGTGTGCTAAGAGATTTATTTTCCTTTCACCCTTGTTCCTCCTCCTTCGTTTCACCCCTGCACAGAGCAGACTTTGGCAGAAATGAAGACTCAGTTGCAGCCTGGCTCCCTGGGCAGGATCTCTAGGAGTGGTTCGTAACTTGTCATTAGTAAAGGCTGCTCGGCACACAGCTGTCTCCCCAGCTAAGTGTCTGCTCTGCAGTGCCTGGTGGAGTGGAGCCTGGTTCCCTGGATCCTGTCTCAGCCCTCCTTCC
The DNA here is from genome assembly GCF_019320065.1 of Cervus canadensis. Lineage (NCBI taxonomy): Eukaryota > Metazoa > Chordata > Mammalia > Artiodactyla > Cervidae > Cervus > Cervus canadensis. Next base: position 90,585,392 of record NC_057393.1, on the reverse strand, counting down.
TGCTCTATCTGCACACAGGGGTCTTTGCAAGGCTCTGTCACCTCATCTGTGAGGTGGAGACAGAAGGCTTTCGGGGCTGTTACAAGCGTTGGATGAGGCATTGCTTCTCAGGCCCTTATTAAGCCTGTGCCCATCAGTAGAAAGTGCTCTGTACATTGTGTGGGGGGTGGATGTGCGTGTGTGTGTGCGCCTGCACCTTAACTCAGCTGCTGGAAAGTCACTGTGTGTCTGCAGCCACGCACACATAGGCTTGTGCACACACACGCCTGCACACACACGTAGACATGTGCATGCATCTTTCCTTCTTCCTGGCCAAAGAAGGTGTACCTGGCACACTTCATTAGAAATGTGACGTTGTTTCGTGGAGCTCAGCGCGTTTCCTTCCATCTCAGGAGCAAGGTGTTTCACCGTGAAGGTGCTGGCGGAGGTGGAGGTGGGGTCACAGCTGGGCCCAGCTTGCGTGCTCTTCTTTGACGTGCTGAGCCCTGAGCAGGCCGCTTTGAACCCAGCACACCCTGCCCTGGGGAGCAGGGGCCTGCTGGCTGGAGCATGCTTAGTGTTCATATTTTAGGAACTGTCTCATCTCATGAACAATCCTAACACTGAATCTCACAAATGAAGTATCCGCAGGGTGAAGGGGTTTGCTTGTACATTGCACTTGACTTGCTGCATTAAAAGGAAATCTCAAGGATTATTGTTTACAATAAAAGTAATGATCAGCATATATGGCAATGACTTGTTTGGAGCTTAAAGGAAATGCAACCTCCTTCCTGGACTGAATGAATGTCAGGAGTGGCCTGAGGTTTTCAGTAGTCTTGGATTTTATTTTCCTATGTTAGTTTAATCTGGGTGGGGTTGTTTTCTCTTCACTGTTGTTTTGAGGGAGGAGGTGTGATCCTGTGTGAGAGGGTCAGTGACCATGTGGATATAATTCTCAAGGAAAACTCTGATCAAGTGCCAGCTGATCGAAAGCATCAGGAACTTTTTCATGATTAGAGGACACAGATTGTCAGCCATCCAGGGGAAATGAACAAAGCCGTTGCTTCCAGTCTGCTGTGGAATTGGTGGGTGATGCTCAGCGCCCTGCACAACACCCTGTCTGCTCCCCCAGAGCCCTGCATGTGCCCATTTGAGTGAGGGCAGAGGCTATCCAGCAGGGACCCTTGCCCAGGAGCCGAGACCCTCGGGGAGCATCAGGTGGTGCAGGCTGGGACACAGGAGTTGGGGGGTGCCCTTGCTTCTGAGGTTCCTGGACTTAGGCTGATTCCTCTGTTGGGGAATAAAAATAATAAAAGCATAGTTTACAGATGCTGGAAGTGGGTTCTCCAGGGGGAAGTTGATGTTTTGTGTCTGTTTGCCCTACTTCTGTACAATTATGTGTATCTAACACATTTATAGAAACATTTGAGGCTTATATGATTATTTTCTTCAAAAGCCCTGGTCAGTTTTTCAGTGTTTAAAGAGAGACCATTGAGCTATTTCAGGTAGAACTTTGACAGAGAATCACCCTGGGTCTCAGGGTTTCATAGGTTTGGAAACTCAATGTTACTAGTTCACCTAGGAGGTTATCCATCAAAGTCTGGGTTTTCCATAAACCAGAGCTGTAAACTGTTGGTAAATAAGGACAGCAATTCATGAATTACTAATGGAGCCGAGCCTGGGTGAGAAGGAGCATGTGTTGGGTGACAACTGTGTTCTCGTAGGTGAGCTTCCCTCCCTCTGTGGAAGTTGGAGGAATCAGCCTTCACCCTTCTGGGGATATTTCTGTGCATGGAATCAATACGTTTTTCCCTAGGGTGCTGAAGAGATTCATTTTTCAAAAAACTCAGTGTGCAGTGTATTAGACTGTTGTCTCAGCTCCAAGTCCTTGTAGACTCCGCTCTGTGCCACCAGAGCGAGGACTCTGCACAGCACATTTGTGCCCTGGGGGAGGCGTGGTCCAGGGCGCAGCAGAATGGGCGGCAGAGAAGGAGCTTGGTCCTTCCTGTGGCTCCCTGCTCCAGAGCAGCCCCACGAACCCATCTCTGTTTCTGCTGCCATGGAGACTGTGGTGTGTCCCTTCCCAGCATGGACAGAAACCGCCTCACTGCTCCCCACCCATCCTAGACTCCCATCGCCAGCTGAGCAGCCCGCCTGCTCAGGGGTGGCCTCAGGCCCCCTCCTCGTGAGTGTGTCAGGCTCACTAATTCCGCTTCTTCCCCGGCTCCCTCCACCCCAGGGCAGTGGCTGCTTTCTGCACTTGCCACCTGACTGATGCCTTAGCGTCTTTGTGCCATGTCAGTTACCTGGTCAACCACCGGATAAAGCCTCTATTTAAAAGCTTGTCCATTGTCTGAATTCTAGAAATTGGATCCTGACTGTTGCACCTGACTTTCTTCTCAACATTCTTCAGTAATCAGTCAGCAGAACTGTTTCCCCCCAAGATGTATTTTGCTGAATTATATCATAGCCTATTTTACAGCCCTTGGGTTTTCTGCTTCAGTTTCTCGGTGAATCTGCGACACTGTCTTCTCATCAGCTACATTTGTAAATCATCGCCAGCTAGAGTGAGCGATTTCCTAGAAAGATTGCCACAGATGGCTCGTGTCATTCATTCTGTTGGTTCTCTTTGGCTTTATTTTGGGAGGGTGACATTTTACAACCTTACCTCCAAATTCTTTGTCCATTGCACAACAGCTCTGAAATTTCCTTCCACTTTTAGATGATGGCTGTTGTGTACTTAAGCTATGTATGCTTTTGAAAAGATTCGAAGCAGCTTATGTGAAAGTCTATCATGTGTAAACAGGTTTGTTGAAGAGTTTAAGAACGTCAGGCCATATGATGGGGGAGGGGGAGGGCAGGGAGAAGAAGGAGAAGAGGATGAAGAAGGAAGTGTGAAGGGTGCCAGCTCCGAGTTTCATCCCCCAGCAAGTCCTGGGGGTGTTCCATCTGTGTGAAGCTGCCCTTCGGTGTAACCCTGTGTAATCCCAGTGGGGCTTGGGGCTTGTCAGTCGTCCCCCCGACAGCAGAGCTCCAGCCCCAGAGAAATGCCAAGCAGAGCTCCATTGCGCTTGCTTCTCAGCAGGTCTGAGTCTTGGTGGCCGAAGCAAATGGAAACCATGGTGGGTTGCCTAGCTCTCATTTTCTAATGAAGTGTTTCTTGTGAAAAATTGACATGTTCTTAGCACACAGACTTGATAAGACTCTCATAAACTTCAAAAGACTCAAAGACTTCAAATCTCAAAGACTTTCCAATGAGAACTGACTGCTTGGGAAAGACTCTGATGCTGGGAAAGATTGAAGGTGGGAGGAGAAGGGGACGACAGGGGATGAGATGGTTGGATGACATCACTGACTCGATGGACATGAGTAATCTTCGGGAGTTGGTGATGGACAGGGAAGCCTGGCATGCTGCAGTCCATGGGATTGCAAAGAGTCAGACACGACTGAGCGACTGAACTGAACTGAGACTTCAAAGATCATTGAGCATCATAATGGATAGTGTCCGTTGTGGGAAAAATTGTCAAATACTAGATGCTGGGATGCAGATGTGGCCTTTTATTTAGATCGGTTGCTGAAGCGGACGTGGGAGCCCCAGGTTGTCGCCATGTGAAGGCATGTCTGAGCAGAGGACGCGGGGCCCCGTCCGTGGCCAGACCCGCAGCTCTGACCTGCTCAAGGGTGTGTGGGCTGCGTCCCTCAGCCTCCAGTCACCTCACTCAGCAGGGACAGCGTGATGTGTCACTAAGACGTCACGCTTTTGAGAAGTGGGTTTGAATCTGCCGTGCACCATTCTCTGGCCATGTGAGGTACTTAACTCTCTAACCTTAGCTTCTCCACTTATTAAATGGGAGCAGTCGCAGCCTTAGTGTACTTAGGGTGGAATACCTGTGCTTCCCTCAGAACATTAGAGAGTTTGGCTTAAAGGAGTTTATATGGTGAACTAAAGCTATCAGGAGAGGAGCAGTCAGAGCCAGGCAGCTTAGGGAGGGGAGATGAGAGGGGGCTGTGAGGCTGACCCTGAGCGTGGGTCGGTGTCTGGCTCTTGTTCCCACGGGTCTCACAGGGTGCTGCTTCCCCCTTTACAGATAGGAGAGGCTGAGACACACACAGCCCGCCCTGCATCCGGTGTGTTGGCGTCCATCGGCCTTCTGGAGGTGTCCTTGCCCAGTGGCCTTGGGGGTGTGACCCCAGGCTGGCGCGGCCCTGCCCTGAGAGGCCTGGCAGCTGCCCTTCACTCTCCTTGGAGCTGAGCTGCTGGGCTGTGAGAGGTCTGGGTCACTCGGCTAGAGAAGGGAGCCTTGGAGCTGCCGGGGGAAGGCAGGCTGTAGTGGGGGAGGCTGGGCAAGAAGGGCCTGCGCCCGCCAGGTGCCCCCCCAGAGGCCCTAGAGGCACTGGTCCACTGCTGTGTTAGCCACTGGCTTCTTGCAGGAAGGTAGCTGGCATGGCCACGTGTTGGAAGGTCTGTGCCTTAGGGCCTCATGTCTCTGAGCTGAGCCCGCTCCTACCCAGCTTGCTGTCCATCTAAGAAGACTGCATGCCAGTCTGCATGTGTGGTGTCTTCTCGTTCTAGAAAATAGCGCTGTTGCTAAGTCGTGTCTGATTCTTCTGTGTCCCCGTGGACTCCCACCAGGCTCCTCTGTTCATGGATTTTCCCACTGAGTGGGTTGCCATTTCCTTCTCTAGGGGGTCTCCTCCAGACCAGGGATTGAACCTGTGTCTCCTGCATTGCAGGCAGATTCTTTACCGCTCAGCCACTGGGGAAGCCCCTAGGATGTGCCAAGTTAGGTTGATCCATGGCAGAAAATTTTTCCTTTTAAGAGGATTTTAATTACTGAACCAAACGTGTTAAAGATGTACTATGTGTGATAATTATGACTAAAGAACTCCTGTTCATTGCAGATCAGTCATTTGCTTAAGTGATTTCTATGTGATGTTTGTTAATATGCGAATCTTGTCACTGGAGGTAACGGCCGCTTATTGCCCAGGGCAGAAGGGGGCACCCAGGCCTCTAGTCCTCTCCCTCCCTCCCTCCTCTTGCCAGGACCTCTTTAATGTTTCTGCATTTGACCCTTAGCTTACTTGAATTTTTTTTCCATTAGGCAAATTAGTTCTTATTAATTCCCAGTTAACTCCATTTTTCTAGCCCCGGGGGTGCCTGGTTGAGAACTGCTGTCCATGCTGAGTCTCCTTAATACCCTTTCATTTATTTCTTCTCAAAGACAGAATCGATTTGGTCTGAAGTATGTGCAGTCACAGAATCAAAGAGACTTGAAACCTCGAAGGCATCTTTTCTTTTGGGGTTTAATTCACGCAGAGGTCCTCCAATTCAGTAAAGACGTTCCTTTAGCAACAGATGGTAAACAGATTCCGCAGAATGAGTAATTCCTTCATTTCTGTCTGAATGGTTTGTTTAGAAGCAAACAAAATGATTCCCTCTTCCTATTAAACTTGTGAGAACATCAGAATCATACTAAGTTACTGTCCAAAACTGTGGCTGGGAACAGGGAAGGAAAGGAATAAAAAATGAAAGGGCTTGTCTGGCATTTCACAACTCAGACCCAGGGTCACGGAAGACTGTATACACCAAACTCTTAATTTAATGAACCATTAATCCAAATTGTTAAAACACTGTGTATTTTACTTGGTAGATACAATTTTTCATCATATTGACATTATCAGTTTTCAGTGAACCAAGTAGATTTCCTTACTTTTTATATTTTCTTTTAAAAATTATTTTTAAAGAATTTAAATTGTGGTAAAATATACTTAACATAAAATATTCCGTCTTAACTATTTTTAAGTGTTAAGTACATTCAGTGGCATTAAGTACATTCACATTGTCTTGCAACCATCACCACCATGCATCTCCAGAACTTCACCATTTTGTAAAACTGAAGCTCCGTCCCCTTTAAATACTAACTCCACCCCAACCTGGTTCCTGGCAACTACCCCTCTACTTTCTGTTTCTATGAATTTGACTATTAAAGGGACCTCATATGAGTAGAATCATAGAATATTTGTCCTCTTGTGATCAATTTACTTCATTTAGCACAACATCTTCAAGGTTTGTCTGTGATGTAGTGTGTGTTATAATTTCCTTTTTAAGGCTGAATAATATTTCATTCACCATTCATCATCTATTGATAGACAATTGTATTAACTCCACTTTCTGGCTGTCATGAATGTTGCTATTTCTTATATTTAACATGAAGATGAAACATAATTTAATCTATCCTTGATATCAGCAAAATGTAAAACATCTTTTAATAGTAGAGAGTAACATGTACCAAATATACATTGAATCATTAATACTTAACTGGTTGGCAGTTTAGGGCAACTTTTTCATTTCTGAGTCTTTAGGTTTGGCATCAATAAAATAGATAATGATACTAATTTGTCTTAGGTTTCAGGGATCAAAAATGAGTTAATATGTATGAGTGTATATTATAAAAAAGAGTATGTAATTCTTAGTAGTTAATACTAGAATAACTTCTGAATTTTCTTGTTTGCATTCTGGGAAGTAGATGTTTTTAGTAGAGATTTGGCATAACTTCATTCTTCTGGAAACTTTACACTCTTTTCAGCACAAACTTGAACTGTTGGGGTGATGCGCGGGGTTGGGGATTTGCAGGCGTATCTAGCTTCTCTGGAGTCAGTGTGCTCCCACAGAATCTGTGTCCCATTGGGAAAGGCCTTCTTTCTTCCCTGTCTCTTGGTCTGTCTGCTCCTTCCAGGTGTGGGGTCCCTGCCATGGGACAGCATCTCTTTAGACTGTGTGCACATGAATTGTGTAGCTTGTGGCTTTGCTGTGTCCATTTCAGGATATACTTACTAAGCACTGACTGGGTGCCAGGGATGGCCTGAGATGTAGCAGGAGGCATGGTGGTGAGGGGGACATTCACCCCAGAGATGGGTCTAGGTTGGGGGGGCAGCTGGAATGCTAACTGAGGTGGTGTCTACACCACCCGCCATACCCTGGCTTAGATGCTACCAGACTGTAGAATCACCCCCCCGGGGAGGAGAGGAGCCTGCGATTTTTTCTGACCGCATGCTTGCTTGCTTTCTTGGGAGAGCTGCACTCCTGATGCCTTGGATCTACCGGTGTGCGTTGATGCTGGCTCTCCCACAGAGCACAGGCCGCCACCGTGTGCTGGGGAGTAGGGGCTGCTGTGGACGGCTGCAGGCTCGCACCCCTGACCTGCTCGCCCGACTCCTCATCCCCGTGAGCAGGCGGGTGCCCAGGCCGGCCGCGATCCCCAGGAGCGGAGCCGGGGTGGGAGGGGCTATGTGTCTGGGGCCCAGCAGGTGGGGGCCACTGTCCCTGCTTGTCTCAGGCAGTCAAGAGCCTAGTACGTTCATTGCTGTGAGTTTCTCAAGATCATTAACACTCCACTGTGTTTCTGGAGCATCCAGCGAGTCCACACAGCTCTGTTGCTCGGGCCACCTAGCATTTCTTTTCACCGTTAACCATCCTGTGAGGTATGGGTATTACTGATCTGATTCTGCAAATGAGCAGGTACAAATGCTGAATAAGTTCCCAGGGTCACATGTTCCTAAGTCAGAGAAGTGTAATTAAAAGGCCAGGAGGACTTTTCTCTGCTCTCCGAGCTCTGATGCCCAGGAGGTGCCAGCTGGAAGCAGACTGCGAGATTGCTTGGGGCTCAGCAGAGGGTGCGAGGCTGAATATTCTGGCCTTTGTTCCTGGAAGGAGACGTTTCCTCTCTAGTTGTGGTGGCTGTCAGGCAAGCTTCCCCAAGGTCCTGTCCCAGAACCCCCTGTTAGGCCCTGCAGATGGCTGTGTACATCCTGGCCTTTCCAGCCTGGTGCCTACAGGAGGGCAGTCTGGTTCCTGGGGTGATCCGCTTCTGTCCCTTCTCGGGTTTGAGGCAGCGGATTCCAAGGAGCTGCTTCACCCCTAGCATCGCTGAACCTGGAGTGCGTACTTAGCATTGTCCCTACCCCACCAGGCCCGCAGCACCTCACAGGCAGAGCCTGTGGTTTGTCTGTTGACACATCCCAGCTGCCCACATGGTCTTTGGAGAAGAGCAGGGGTTTTGCATCTTGTTTGTTCAATGAATGATTTAAAAAATGAAGGCTCAAGTCCTGGAAGTAGTTTTAAGTTGCTAAGATTCCAGACACTCCATCCCTCTATGCTAAATTCTAAGGTTTAGCTAATGTACCTCAAATGGTTCCACAGGACACCCAAGAAACGTCCTTGTTCTGCACCTACTGTGTGCCTCCTACTGACACACCTCCTCTAGCTATTCCTACAAATGCTAGGGCCACCCAGCATTTCTTGTCACCATTAACCATCCTGTGAGGTATAAGTATTACTGACCTGATTCTGCAAATGAGCAGGTACAAATGCTGAATAACTTCCTCAGGGTCCGACGTTCCTAAGTCAGAGAAATGTGATTAAAATGCAAGGCTGCCTCACTTCACAACCTGTGTGTATATACATCTATACATTCAGAAAGTGTCTGGGGAAGTATGCATGTATACACAAACCTACACACACCCCACCTGGTGTGTGACACATTTAGGAAGTGTGGGGGGAGAAATATACATGTACAGTGTATGCATGTGTGTACGTATATACACAAACGTGTATGTGTGTATATATGTATGTTTCCCCGACAGTTCTTAAATGTACAATACATAAATATGTATGTGTGTATGTATATATATGTGCATGTTGGTATGTACATATGTTTATGTTGTGAAAGGTGCTCAGTTGTGTCCGACTCTTTGTGATCCCATAGACTATACAATCCCTGGAATGCTCCAGGCCAGAATACTGGAGTGAGTAGCCTTTCCCTTCTCCAGGGGATCTTCCCAACCCACGGATCAAACCTAGGTCTCCTGCATTGCAGGCGGATTCTTTACCAGCTCAGCCACAAGGGAAACCCACATATGTGTATGTGTGTGTGTATATAACCCACCTCCCACTTCCTAAATGTGTCACACACCAGGGGTGCCTCATTGCAATCCTGGCTTTTGCAGTAAATGTTAGATGAGCATCCGCCCTGTCTTTTGCTTCCTCGGAGGGGCTGGGATGCTGGGTCAGTTCCATCAGAGCTCCCTGGAGGCTGGCCGCTCTCACACGTGCCTCCCCACTCTTGATATGTCAGACGCCAGTGTGTTTGTTGAGCCGAAAATTTTAAGCCTGCAGAATATACTCTCAGTTTGTCAAGACAGAGGCAACATGCCTTTTTTAGAGTGCTTAAAGGATCCTTGACATCCTGATGGTGTTTTAACAAGTGTTCAGGTCCTGGTCAGCAAAGCTCAGGACCAGGAATAAAGGTTTAATAAACAGCATAAGGGCAATGGAAGAAAAATGTGTCTTAAGTGGAACTGTGGGTTCTGTAAATCTGTGATGGGTTATCATTCCTGCTGTTTTGTGTGTGATGACTCCAGTTCCTCCTGAGAATTTCCATCTCCTCCCTCATGTGACTCTGTAATGTGGACCCCTTTCCTGGCCCTTTGGAGTGGAGTGTGCTGGAACCAAGGATCGAAGTCTGTAGAAGAGATTTAGGGGCAGCTTCCTCATCTCCCGTTCTGCCCCTTTGCCAGACAGAAGTACACAGTGGACAGAGTGAGACACTGCTCCTCAGATGCACCTTCCTTGTTGCTCCCCGCCTGCATGCTTGCTTGGCAGGTACAGTTCCCCCTTCCTGCGAGACGTCTGCATTGTGTAAAGTGCAAAGACAAATCGTCTCTCTGAGGAGCTGATTTTAGGTGCTGGTACACTTTAAGGGCTTACAGGGCTCACGATTTTTTATTTTCTTAGAAGAATCTCTTTCTCCTGAAAAAACAAGCTCCACTCTTTTAAAGTACGGACAGGGGAGACAAGCTGAACCCTTGGGGACAGGTATGTCATGTTTTGTGTTGAGTCTCTGGAGCCTAGCAGGTCCCTGGCACTCTGGGCGCCCCAGCCCTTGGCTGGCGGTCAGATTTCCCATGCTGTAAATGCAGACGGGGAGCTCCTGCCTGAGACAGTGACTGCAGCTTCACAGTACATGCTGCAGTTTTGGTCCTAAAGTGAAGTTGTGTCTCTCAGAAATTATAAGCCCAAACGGATGATTTTCTGTTTTAGAAACCCCAGTTTACTTTCTGAAAGAGTTTGCAGCAGATGTGGTTCTGTGGGGAAAGTTTATACCTCAGGGGTTCCCAGTTTGGGGTCTTTGAAGTATTAGTATTTGCAAAAGCCAGGTGGAGGTTGCTTACTGATCTGACATAAGGCCGTATGGGCTTTGTGACAATTGCCTCTGCGTCTGGTTGGAATGACAGCCACTAAGTGTGATGACTCAGGGCACCTTGTGGCTTTTTTTTCCCATCGAGAGAGCAAACTAAATCACTCCCTGGTTTTTCCCTAGGTGTTGATGGAAAGAGTCCATAGGGGAAACTAGAAACAGGGTCTTGGGTAGTGGAGAGGTTGAAAACCTTCCGGGTACTGTGACTGTAGCGGTCCGGGGACGGGTGGCCACAGGAGGAACGTGGACAAGGAATGTGTCATCGAGGACTCCCTCCGGGGCTGGGAGAAGTGACACTTTGCTTTGATGCATCTTCCTGAGGCTGACACCTTTGTATGTTGGTCTTTCTGAGACAATGTTTAGAACACAGCACTTTATATTAGGGATTTTTATTTTTTAAAAAACATTTTTAATGTAATTTTTAAAAATTAGTTAATTTTTGGCTGAACTGGGTCTTTGTTGCTGCACAAGGGCTTTCTCTACTTGCTGCATGTGGACTTACTGCGGTGGCCTCTCGTTGCAGAGCACAGACCCGAGGGGCTTCAGTTGTCATGGTGTGTGGACTTAATTGCCCTGCAGCATGTGGAATCTTCCCTGACCAGGGATCAAACCCATGTCCCCTGCATTGGCAGGTGGATTCTCAACTACTGGACCACCAGGGAAGTCTTGATGTTAGGGATTCTTATAATCGTAGTCATCTGCTTGGCAGAATTTATAACAGCCTCAACTTCCTCCTAGGTGAAGCTATCCAGAAAAACAGTTGCTAGAAAGAGCTATTTACAGAGGTAGAGAGAGAGTTGTGGTCCTTTAATATTCTTTCCTTGGATTTCACAGAGGCCCAAATCCCTTTAATAGATTTTAATGACACTCATGGAATCTCAGTTTGAGCTGCAGAGACCTTTCGTGTGGCTTTTACTCTCTTTCCTGTGGTTCACTTTGCACCCATGAGCAACCACTACTTTTGTGTGAAGGTGACTATTTTTATTCAGCAAGGATTGACGCAGAGGTGAGCGTGGAGATGCTTTCCCACAGCTGCTGCCTTTTCATCTAGACAAACATCCACGGCCATGGACATGTCTCTACCCTCAGCCTCAGGGTTGGGGAGCAGTGCTGGTCAGCGCTCCTGCTCGCTTTGGGGTGGCTGTCGGTGGGCTGTGGGCTGCCTGCATCAGTGGGACTGTCTGAGGATGCATCTCTGCTTCCAGGAAAGTGCGTCCTGCAGGATCCTGTGTGTGGCTCTAAGAAAAGGAGTTGTGGCTTTAAAAACACCAAAAATGAAAAGAAAAAAAAAAGCATAATTATCATGTCGGCCCTGTTGCAGTTAACCCTGATTTGGGCCTCAATTCTGGAATGAGTCAGTCAATGTAGACAAACCCCTTAGTAGGTAATGGCTAGTTATTTATTCCCTCCCTTCCCCTAGTCGTTTACCTGGAGATCTGCTTCCACCTGATGTCCCCAAGTGACGATGCCTTCCTCCAGCAGAATTCCCGGCTCAGGGTGGAGGCACTTGTCCCCTGAAGTCACGGATTTGGTGTCGTTAACTGACCGCTTCACTCAATGCTTGCTGTGCAGTCACCGTGCTGGCCACGCACCCTGCCCCCGCCTTTCCCTCTGACTCCCAGGCATCCTTATAAGCTCCTTAAGTTCTTTCAAGATGTAGGATGTTGGACCTGCATGGGCCGGTGGCTCTGGGCCTGGGAGGTGCTGTCAGAGTTGGTGGGGGAGGCGGGCTTTCTCTCCCAGGGTCTCCCCCACTCCCTTCTCTAAAACTTAATGGAACCACTATCTAAAAAGGCTGAAATCCTCTCTTCCAGGGATTTGGGCATAGATGGCCAGGGACTCCTTTCTGTGGTGGTAAAATCAGTCGTCAGAAGCAGCTGGCGGGCTTCAGAGAGCGGGGACTGTCACTGTGACCCGCCTGTCTGGCATTCGGCCCCCAGCTCTCTAGCATCAGAAATGGGAAGCTTTAAAACCCCTGCCTCGTTGGATGCCTTGAGTCATAAAGTAGATGTGACACGCTGTGTGGGGGCGGGAGGAGGGAGACAGGTGGCTGGAGCTACATCCTCATGTAGGCTGTCCTTTCTTAACAGGCTTTAGAAATCCTGGGATGTGTAATTCACCACCACAGAGCTCCACCTGTGTCCCCACGCTGGGAGGAAGGAGCTGTGTGCCTGTTCTTCCCCTAAGTCCCAGGAGGTGCTGGCGAATGTGTGGTGAGCAGTGATCGGCCTGTGATGACGGGTTCTTGCTGCTTACTAAGCCAATCAAAGGGCAGAAGGAGGCTGCTGTCAAGGCCCCTGGGGCTTTGCCAGGCTGAGTCACAGCTGACTTGGGGAAATGCCGCCCAGGACGCCTCCGGCCCCCTTTCTAATTGGAAGTCTGCAGCCGCACACTGCAGATGAATCAGAGTGGAGAGTGTGCGGGAGACACACCAGGAGCAAGATGTGGGAGAATCAGAAGCAGGGCTGGGTCAGGCCCACACCTCTGTGTTCTGGTCCTTTCCTCAGGGCGGGGTCAGGCCCACACCTCTGTGCTCCGGTCCTTTCCTCCCCGCAGGGGTGTCCTGATGCCGAGGCCCAGGGGGAAGGGGCGCTCGGGGAGGGCAGGTCCTTTCTGTTGGCCTCACCAGTCTCCATGCTGTGACTGACACACACATCTTCACACTTTCTCAGCCCAGGGCGTTGGCAGCGGGCAGGGCGTGCAAGGGCTGACTGATGGGCGGCAGGAATCCTCTGCCATCTGCCTTTTCCAGAGTGTGTTGTGTTCCCTGCCTAGATCTACTGAATCAGAACAGGGAGCCTGGAATTCAAACAAGGTCCCGAGGGTTACTGAAGAGCAGCCCCCACTGGACACCACTGTTCTGCGGGCTCAGACTGGCCTTGGACATTGTCCAGTCAGGACCAGGGCCCCTGGGGTGCTTCTCACACTATGTCTCATTGATTCTAAAATGCACATTTCCCCCCTCACATTTTAACGTCTCTAAAATGAGGTTGCATCTTGTAATGGATGGTGTTGATTGATAACACGTTTCTTCTTGAGTGTTAGGTGGAGTTAACGGCCCTGCAGTTGCTGGGTCTTGGATTCGATGACCTCTGTGGCTCTTGCCTATGCTCTGGTGGGGACGTGTTCTCTCTGAGCCACCTCATCCACATGGTGATCGGTTGTGGATGATGGGTGGCTGGTACACAGAGAGCAGCGTACAAAAGCAAGGACTCCTGTGGGTGTCTTTGCAGCCTGGCTCCTCAGGACACTGACATCTGCTTTGGTGTTAGCGACCTGTGGGCTCAGGAGGATGATCACCCCCCTTTTACACACTGGGCTGCAGGCACCAGGCTTGTTTGTGACACAGCTAGTAAGTGACAGAGGCCAGGCTCCAAGGTCCAGGCCCTGCCCCCTGTCAGCACACCCTTTATCTTCCGAGCCTCTCCCACTCACCTTTATTCTCAGCCCTGTTGGTGTTTCAGAGGCCATCATGGTGGATGCAGTAAAGATGACTCATTTCTTTAGGCTCTGACGTCTCAGAGGCTGGTCTTGTGCAATAGATGCACATTGACCACGTGACAAGTCTGTGTCAGCTCTTTCTGCTCAAGTCTGCCCACTGCACAGTGACCAGGCATTGTCCTCTGTCTCCTGGACGCTTGATGGTAGCGCAGTTCTGTGTCCTCCACGTGAATGAGCCATGGATCTCTGGGCAGTGAGTTTATTCCTCTGTGAGCCTGGCCCTGCCTTGCAGGGAGGGGCATTTTATCGCCCAGAGAGTTGAGTGTGAGAAGGGGCGCCAGCAGGAGATGACAGCAGGGAGCCTGCCTCTGGGACCCGGAGCACCTTGGGGCCTCGGGGCGGGACCCTGGACACCTGAGGCTCTCTGCCCCTGCAGTTTGCTGAAGCCACTGGTCAGTTTGGCCAGTGCTTCCAAACCCACCCACTCCTGGAGATGCTTCAGGCTTTCTGTTTTGTGTTTGGCTTTAGTGCCTGTTCATTTCACTTGACATCAGAGATTCGTGGGGGTCGAGGTGGGACAGGATGGTGTCCTCGGGATGAGTGATGGGTGAGCATTTCCTGTGCATTCGCTCATACTCCTGCTGCTGGTTTCTTCTGTGCCAAGTCCTCGGTCAGCAGGCGGGCCGTACACACTGCTGCCCCGGGACAGCCCTGGGGGGCACACGCTCACTTCCGCCCTCACAGGTGCTCCATAACGCCTGGAAGAGGCAGTCTTTTCAGTGATGAAGCAGAGGTGGTCTTGAGGCGCGTGGTGGGCACATCGCAGCGGTGCCGGTTCACCCTGACGGGCGGGTGATCTGAGCCCTGGGCCCCGTGCTCAGAGCTAAACCACAGCAGCGGGTCCAGAAGCTTGACGGTAGAACCCGGAAGGCAGGCTGCCCAGCGTTCCTCCGGACGGTGGCATCCTGTCAGCAGGATGCGAGGTCTCAGACACACAGGGAGGCTGCTCACGGGTGACGGTGGGAAATGGCTGGGGCTCGGAGGCTGACCGACGGGTGCCATGAGTTGCCTTCTCCTTGTTGGGGGCCCGGCCGCCCTTGACAGGTGGAGAGGGATCGCTCAAGGAAATGCGAGTCGTACTTTTCTCATAGACCGAGTGTGTGTGTGGTTTAAGCCCTTGATTAAAGAAAAGCGAGTAATGGGGCTCTTTAAACTTCCAAGTAGGTTTTCGATGACTAAAAGTGCTTTATGTATCTCTGCAGGAGCAGGAGTTTTGGAGGGTGGTTTACGTGAGTAATTAAAACAAATCTTCCTAGAAGGTGTTCAGTAGACTTGAGACATTAAAAATCAGAACCAGAGCCTGAGGAACAGGGAAGCAGCACCCAGTAGCTCCTGGGGCTGAGGCTGCCTCTTGGAGGTGGTTGTGTGGGAACCTGGGGTCCTGGACTCGGCTCCCGGTGTGTTTCCTCCCATTCCTCACGCAAGTGTGGACAGATGTCCTCTGTATAAACTGTAGAGTGCTGTGAGAGGTGCTGAGGTCTGGACAAGCTCACCCAGAGGGTCCAGCAGACTGCGTAGGGCAGGGCGCTGACTTAGGGTGGAGGCAGCAGGAACAGGTAGGCTCACTGCTCCCAAGAGCTCCCACTCAAGGCCACCAGAGATCGTCCACCCGTGCAGCAATGCGAATGATCCTAAAAGAGCAGTTCTGCTCAAACGTATAAGTGAGCTCAAAATAAGATGATCTAGGAAGAGGTTTTCTAATTGTTCTGAAGGTGAAATCTATCTATCCATCCACCCACTCTTACCCTTTCTGGATGTGCTGAATCTCCTTTTTTCTTTTACCCTATCTTATGAAAAATGTGCAGATTCACCCCACTGCATTGATCTCTCACCCTGCGGATGGGCCTTCCCTGAGATGCCTGTCTCCCTAAGAGAGGTGAGGACAGAAGACCTATAAGAGAACCTAGGTGCTTAAGGAGGGTGAATTTTGGCGAGATGTTTCATGAGATGTTTGAAGAGAGCAGTGGGCAAGCTGACTATTGCTGAGTATACTTTGATGTTCTCACTGCTGTGAACTGGTAAGTGGGGCTGGGAAGGAGGAGCAGGTGGGTGCTGTGCACCCCCAGCCCTTGGGGACTGGGGCAGGGCCCCGAGTGTCCTGTAGGACCGCCAGGCCCATGGACGGCAGCCCTGCCACATGCCCAGGTTTGTATGGTCAGTCCCTCTGACATCTGTCTGTGTCTGGGATCACCAACAGCTCCTGCATTCTCTGGCCCAGCCAGGGCTGGCTCCCCTGTGTATTTTATGGCATGGTTACTATTTAGGCAAGACTGAGGCTGCCACATTATGAAGTCCCAACATCTATCAAGGTTAGATCTGCAGATAATTGGAGACCCTGGTGAAATGGGGCAGGTGGAAGCCACCCAGCTCTGACACTAAATGGTTAGTGATAGAAATATAAATGGACCCTGCTTATGAAGGCTGTTCTTCCTTTTAGGGATGTGCATTTGATGAGGGGATCGTTCATCTGGAATCATCAGAAACCAGCCAGTGTTTATTCAGAGTCTGTGCTGGGCTCTGTGGGAGGTGCAGCAGAACTGTCCGCCGTGCCGAGCCCATGTCCACTGTGAGGAGCAGGGAGTGACCTGGAGGCTTGTTCTGTGCACGGCTGATACCTGGGCATGGGCAGCCCTGTTTCAGGCTCAGTCTCTTGGAGGCAGGGGGCAGGCATCAGCAGGCAAGGTTAAGAACCATTGTCGTAAACAGATCACCCCTCTGCTACAGCCAGGCCTGCTTCCTGCATCTCTTATGATACTTGATTACTTTTCCCTGCCATAGTCATTGGCCCATTTATTTTCCACCCCAGAAGTTTGTAAGTTGAGGACACACTGTCTGTCAACAAAATTAGACCCCAGCCTCGAAGGATGGTGGTGAGGGGCAACTTCCACCTGGGCATGGATAGCAGGGCGGGAAGCCCCAAGTGACCCAGGTTCACTCCCCCATGCGGCCCCCTCCCCGACCTGCGGGCCAGGGGGCTCGCCTTGAATTCCGCACAGACATCGGCACGCATCTTGTACTCTGAAGTCCTGAAGCATAACCAGGCCCACCTGGGTGTTTGGATGGAGTGCTGTGTGGCGAGATGAGCTGGGGCAGCCTGTGTAGATCTTCCCGCTTCTCACATGGAGACCTGCCTCCACCGAGCCCCCTGCATGCCGTGCGGCCGTCCTGCCCACAGCAGCTGTTCACCTCTCTGAGCCTTCATTCTTTTACTTGTGAAGGGAGGGAAATACACACCTGCCACTTGTGCTGCTCACAGAGGCATCACTAGTGTGGACGCTGACCCGGTGCAGGGCCTGTCTCTTGTTTCTCTTGATGCCCCCCGAAGGCCTCCAAGACCCCCAAGTCCTAGACCCTGCAGAGCCTGAGGAGAGGCACAAGGAAGCTGGCTCCCCACGTCCCTGTCCTGTCCTGTCTTCCTGATGACTCATTTCTCCCCAGATGATCCCACCCCCAGCAGAGGTGCAGTGACGGGCATGGGGGCTCTCCTGTTCTCCACGGAGCTCCCACGGCCAGCACCTGCATCTGGCATGGGGTGGTGGCCCAGTGAGTGCTCTCACTGCTTGAGAATCTTACTGCTTCATGTGCGAAGGTGATGAGAGGCCTGTGAGGGTCCTCACTGGGTGTGGCCAGAGCAGGGGTCGAAGGGCGGCTGCTGGAGCAGCAGGAAAGGGAAGGCAGTGTTGACTGGAGACCAGGAGCTCGTTTTGGAAGGGGCGGCGGAGAGTTCCGCCAGCCACAAGCTCTGGCCCAAGTGTCCTGGGGTGTGGGTGTTGAAAATTCTGTCCCAAATGCCTCCACAGGCTGCTCCTGCTGTTGTGCACCGATGACATTTGATGTCTTTGGGAATCCAGTGAGGGTTACACCGTGAAACTTGGCTTCTTGGCTCCCAGGCCCTGGTAGAAAGGATTTGATGACGAGTTAAATCATCTCTCGGAAGAGCAATCCAGAGCACCTCCCTGGGCACAGAGTGGCAAGTAGGCAAGCTGTGCCGTTCACAGGGGCTGGGTGGCCGCAAGGGGTGGAGGCTCTTGCGGGAGGGGGCCTCGGATGCAGCAGGAGAGGCTGTGGAGGCTGGAGGGTGATGGAGAGCTGGGAGCAGTGGGGAGGAGTCCCTGAGAGGGGTCAGGGCCCACAGCCAGCGAGGAGGGGATGGGAGAGGGGCAGTTACCGGGGGAGCAGGCCATGAGTCCTGAGAGTCCGGAGGCCCCGCACATTCGTCTCACCCGTTTGCCCCGCTCTCGGTCTTCGGACATGGTCGCTGTCCATGTACCAGGCTTGTTTCTGGTTCCTGCAGTGGGGTCGCTGGTGTGGAGCAGAGTCGTGTGTAGCGTGTGTTGCTGGATGGTTGCCTTGTGGGCCGAGTGCTGGGGGACCCATGTCTCCCACCTGCACCCTCCTGCTGGCAGCCGATACCCCCGACTGAGGATAAACGGGGTCTTGGGGGAGAGCCCCGCCCCGCCCCACCCCCCCACCCCCGGGTCCGGCTTGCAGTTCGTGGTCCGCCTGTGGGCCTTCAGTTTTGTGGCGGCCTCCTTCACCCTGTCTTGTGCATCTTCCTGTGTGGGAGGCACGTTTCAGGGAAGAAGGGACAGATGATGTTCTGGGCTGTCCTTGTCTGAGTCGCAAATTCTGGGGCCAGGTGCCCTCAAGTCCCACAGGCCAGGAGTTGAAGTGGCTCGAGTGGGGCTCCTTGGGGGGCCCAGCCTGGCCATGAGGGTGGGACACTGTCACCTCGGTTCTGGCTCCCACGTCCGAGGAGGGAGCTTCCGCGGCGCCCAGAGGCTGGGCGAGGGAGAGGCAGGGGCGCCTAGTGGCTCCGACCAGGCTTCTTGCTGGGCCTCTACAGTATCTGCTGGTTTCTAGCTTCTTTGCCTGAGCTCTGAGGGTCCCTCTCAGCTGTGCTTTCCTGGGTTTTATTTTTTTTCTCCAACATATTTGTCCAGGGACTTTCCTGGTTGAGCTGAAACTGGGAATGGGGGTGTGTGAGCGTGAGCTGAGAGGGGGTGGGGGGCTGCAGTGGGTCGGGGAGCAGAGATGCAGAACAGGACCACACCCACAGGACCTGCCCCTCCAGGCGAGCTCTGCACTGGGAGACCCTGCGACCTCAGGGAGATTTGCGCTCTCCTCTCCCAAGTGCCGGAAGCGCACTAGCCAGCAGAAGCTGAGAAGGATGAGTTGAAGGTGCTGGTCATCCCTGACTTGTGAGAATATGTGTGTGTGTGGCGGCGGGGTGCGGGAGAGGATGTATGTGTGTATCTGTACCTATATGTGTGTCTAGAGTCCAGAGTTTGGGACTTGAAGTCCGGGAGCAAAATGTTTATTGCCCTTGTCCTGTATCACCTGAGCGGTGGTCACCAGATTCACACACCGTAGCCTCTTTTTTGTTCTTTGATTTTTAATGTATTTTCTTTTAAAAGATCTTATTGGTTACAAGTAAAAGCAGCCTACTAAAGGACTTCCCTGGTGGTCCGGTGGCTAAGACGCCACTCTCCCAGTGCAGGGGGCCCAGGTTTGATCCCTGCTTAGGGAACTCGATCCCACACACCTCAACTAAAGACCCTGCAGACCTGGTGCAGCCAAATAAATAAATAAATTTTTTTTTTAAGTAGACTATTGAAGGCTCCTTTAAGCGGAGCAGGGAGTTTACCCTGGGGATGTGGTGATATCTCATGGTACTGAGAGTAGGAAGGCTGTCTGGCCTCAGAAAGCCATGTGAGCACTAGGGCCTGGGAACAGTGCAGACAGACCACGGACTGGGCTACAACATGGACCTTGGTGACCTTGTTGGGTCCCAGCTCCACTCTTCAACCTTGCTAGCTCTGCTGTGTCTGTGCTTGAAGCAGTGTCTGCAGTGTCTGAAGTCCTTTGCTTCTGTCCGTGGGCGTGAGGGCGGTGCGGGGACGAGAGGCGGGGTGGGAGGGCTGGGAGGAGGCAGGCTCGCCTGGCAGCAGGCAGCGCTTGGGGAGCATGCCGGGCAGCCCCGGGCGGGACTGTCGCTAGGGCAGGAGCTTCCAGCAGACAGGTGTCTCTCCTGGGTGATGGTGCCTTCACGCACTCACGAGGACCGCAGTCACCGTGGTCCACCCAGGGACTTCTGGCATCGAGGCTTCCCCGATGACTCGAAGTGAGACACAGCCGCAGGAGACTGTGTGAGTGTGTGTGTGTGTTCCCGAGTGAGGGGCTTCCCCCCAGTGCTGCTGGCCTGAGGAGCTCTGCACCCACATGGTTCAGGCTGGACAGATGCCCACACAACCCTTTTTCTGCTGGGTTTGAAAGCGGAGTGTCAGGAGGCCACCGACTCAAGGGACATGAGTTTGAGCAAACTCTGGGAGTTGGTGATGGACAGGGAAGCCTGGCGTGCTACAGTCCATGGAATTGCAAAGAGTTGGACATGACTGAGTGACTGAACTGAACTGAGGAGGTCACTGCATGGGACCTTGCCTCTGGTGGGAGGCAGCCTGAGAGCTGCAGGATGGCCTGACCCAGGCCCCTCACTGGACACCAGGGCCTCTGCCTGGGGCTTCGGTGGTCCAACTGGGGGTCCGGGAGCGTGAGCCCTGCCCTCCCGTGGGCCTCAGCCATCTCTGTGCAGCTTCTTCCTCTGTCTCTTCTCCCTGCCTCATCCAACATCCAGTCTGCCTTCCTCTGTGTCCAGTCTATACTTGAAGGCAAAGGGCGCAGCCCCTCTGACCGGGAGCGCTGGGAGGGGGTGTGGGTCCCCTTCCTCCAAGATGAAAAGCCTGCGCAGAGCAGCTGGAGACCGTCTTCGGGCAAGGGCTGAGCACTTGTGAAGATGGGCAGCATCCCTTGCTGAGTGCAGAAGGGCCCAGGGGGTCATCGCCACGCGGCTTGGGAGCTGGAGGTGCCCGTGACACTTTCCCCACCTCACGCAGTGCTGGGTTTCAGGTCCTCCTCTCGGCCCCTCAGAGGCGGTTAGTGCTGTCCAAGTCCTTGTGCCTGATGAGGTAGGCGTCCACCTTCTCCCAGGAGCTTCTGCGGGAGGGGCCGGTGTGCCGGCCTTGCAGGTGGGCTGGTTTGGGAGCTGGGGCCTCTCTTCCCCATGCCGCTGGGACTCCTCACCGTGGTGCAGGGCTGGTCACTGAGTTTCTTTTTTGCAGAGTAATGTTGATGTGTGCTGTGCGGCTGACACCCGGGGAGGCAGTCGGTGGAGGACTGAGTCTGTGCAGCACTTGATGTGACGGCCCGGGGCCATTGTGTACAAGCCTTGGGCATCAGTGTCCTTCTGAGGCAAGCCGCTCTTGTCCTCTGTCTCTAAGTTCAGAGCTGGCTTCAGCTGGAGTTGGAGGTCCCCACACCTGCATCCCTGGTAATCCGAGGAGTTTGAAATGGGCTTCAGTGATTCCTTCCTTACCATATTGAATATCGGGTTTTTAGTTGAGTTACCTTTTGTTTTCTCTCATTCCAGTGAGAGATTTAGTCCTTCTTGCCCTTTCTCTGCCTTTACCTGGTAGCCTCAGACTCTTACTTGTGAAGAAATTTTCCAGGTGAATGGTTTGCTGGTGAAATTCAGGAAGGCATGTGAGGTTAGTAAATTGATGGACATTTTCCATGTTATCACCTCTGCAAAACAATTATCTTTGAGTGGTAGTGGGGTTGAGGTAAGCCCACCCTCCCTCTCACTTAGCCGGAGGATGGGGAGTGGGTTCATGAGGCAGCGTGACGGCCTGGACACTGGCAGTGGGGTTGGGCCACCCCCTCAGGGAGGGATCTCCCGAGCTGGTGGTCCTGGGTCAGGTGGTGAGCTGGCCTGCTGAGGTGGAGTGTGCACCTGACCCGGGATACATGTCCTCAGCTCACTTTTCTGTCTGGTCCAGAACCCAGGACTGTGCTCTGAGTCTCTGCGTACGTGTGGTGTGGAGTTAATCATAGCAGTAAGAACGGGTCACCATCTCCAATGTGCAGGCCAGCAGTTGACGAGGGGCGTTAGTTGCACTAAGTGACCAGGCCTCCATCTGCTGACCTGTGACATTTGAATCATAAACATGGCCAGTCTCCCCTTGCAGAGTCCCAGCTTGACGGCATAAAGGAAGGGCCCTCCGTGACCATGTTTTCTCCCACCCGCCCCCAGCCTCAGCGTGGCCCCCTTCCGTCCTGTGAGGAACGTCTCTTAGTCTATTCCAGGTGCTGTAACCTAGCACTGCAGAGCAGGTCAGCAGCCCACATTGATTTCTTAGGGTTCGGGGGCTGGAGGGCTGAGTCCAGGCCCAGCGGCAGGGGATGGTTTCCGTGAGGTCCTCTTGCAGGATGTAGACTTCTGTGTCCTCGCAGGGCGGAGGGGATGGGGTCCCTACTTTGTAAGGTCCCATTCACACTGGCTCCCCGCTCATGATGTGATCACCTCCCAAAGGCCCACCTCCTAACATACTCAGCGTTAGGCTTTCCACCTGTGAATTTGGGGACGCAGATGTGCAGACCGCGGCAGGCCGGCTGGCAGTTCTCCTGTGTCGTTGCCCTGTGCTCCCACCACCTCTGTAAGGATGTCACCCCAGCCTGCAGGGCTTGGTCCAGATCTCACCTTTTCTGGGAGGACCTAGCTCTTAGCCCAGCCTGCCTTTTTTTTTTTTTTTTAAAGGTATTATGGAGGAGTTCAAATACACATAAGTAGACAGAATGGTATTATGAACCCCACACACCCATTGCCCCACTGCAGCCACCAGCAGCCTGTGGTCTGTCCTGCCTCCGCCCTGGTCCCCTCCAAGCAGAACCCAGAAACATTTCTTTTTTCATCTGTAAATATTTTACTACATATCTCTCAAATATAAGGACTTTTTTTTTTTTTTTTTTTCAGATAAAATATTATAGGTTTATTTAAAACTTAATTCTCACCTTGAGTATGCAAAATACAAACTCCACAAAATGTTCATTTTTTTTACTTTGTAGTTTACAAATATACAAAATAGAAGTTTGCTTAAATTTATATTACATATTTATTAAGGCAAGGAACTATATAGAAAAAACATTTGTTCTGCTTAAGGCATACTTGGGAATAAACCATTGTACAAATTATTGCACATCTGAAACCACAGTGCATAACAGACTGTCTGCATAAAAAGATTAAAGTAAACCAGGTGTATTTACCTGACTTAGGTCATAAATGTAGATCGGAAGACAAAAATAGATTTTCCTTGTCAAAGTATGCAGCAGTTTGAGAACTTTGGCCTCATTTGGTACCTTTAGAACCAAGACTTACCAAGCACCATCGTTTAGGCTATTAAACACCATTTTCTGTACCTGAATTTCTTCCTCTTCTTCTAAGATCGTCATAATGGCTTTTAGAAGGCAAACAGAATACAAGGTGATCTTTATGCTTATATTGCATCAAAACAATTCTCAAGGGGTTCTGGTCTTCCCTCCCCCCAACTCTCAGATCTAATTTATACCCTGATATCCACAACTTCCAGTCACCCCCTTGGCGTTTTGTAAGTCCAGGAATATATATATTCAAGTTGGATTTAGAATTGGAATGATAGAAGATCCAGTCACAGACCCCATCTGTTTTTTTTTTTTTTTGAGTTTGTCTTTTGGTTTCCTGTGTCTCCTGATTATCCATTCACAAGTTGACTTGTTGGGAACTTGACCATGGTTGTAGTGCTTTCCAGCTGGCTTCCTCCCCTCACCGGGAAGACAGTGTGAAAGGTAAAAAATACTGAATTCTCTTCTGGCAGTGTGGGTCACATCCACTGTTTGGGGATTTAAAAGTGCCTCTTCATATGTAAGGCGAGGTGGTCCGACCTCGAGAATGCCCGGTCGCACTTCTGGCACTGGAAGGGGCGGTGCCCGGTGTGTTTGCGATAGTGCCTGGTCAGTTCATCTGAGCGGGCAAACTTCCACCCACAACCGTCCCAGTCACAGTGGTAAGGTTTCTCACCTGTGTGGGTGCGCAGGTGTGCCTTGAGATGAGAACTCTTCGTGTAGGTTTTGCCGCAGCCTGCGTAATCACAAGTGTGAGTGGCCGTCCTTTTCCGGGGCCACGACCGTCTCCCCCTCTTTGGCTTGGGCTCCTCCGGCATGCAGGAACCGGGTGGCATGAGCTCTTGGTAATGGAGCGGTGGGACCTGCGGCTGCATCTGGTCGGGCAGGAAGGGAGGGTAGTTGGGCCCGGGGTGGGGATGGAAGCCCGGGGGGAGCGGCAGGGCAGGATGACAGTCCCGGCTGCTCAGCAGTTCCTCCGCACCCAGGGTCGGGGTAGTCCTGCTGGGGAGCTGCCGCCCCAGGGGAAAGTCGTGCGCAGGCGGCCGGTGGCCATTGCTGAGAGGAGGTCCAGTGCCCAAATGGGCCTCTAGGGGCCGACCGACGGTGCACGAAGAGACAGCCTCCTGCTTGATCTTGGGGCACATGCGTGGCGGCCCGCCGCTGTAGGGCGCTACCACCACCGGGTGGCTGCCGTCCGGGCTGCCTTTGCTAACACTGATGACCGACGGGCTGCCGTACTCGCTGCCAGGGGCACTCAGCGACGCCTTCAACACGAACTTGCCCATCAGCCCGCCACCTGGCGGCTGCGGCTGCTGCGGCGGAATGTACACTGGGTCCAATTCGGGCCGCAGGAGCTCGGCCACGAAGCCGCCGGAGGGGCTCACATCGTTGATGTCCGCCAGGTTGAAGGGAGCCGTCGGAGGGGGTGCAGACTCCCGGCTGTAGAGGAGGCCGCCGCCCGCGCCGCCCGGCGCCGCCACGCCCGGGTCGCCCCCGGCCCGGATTGGATAGCTGAAGCTGCAGGTGGAGGGCGCACTGGCTGGACCGCTGCTCGACGGGGAGGACGAGGATGAGGCTGATGCCGACGAGGACACCGTGGCGGCCACGGACTCCTGATGGGACAGCGAGTTGGAGAGGATAAAGTCCAGGTCCAGGAGATCATTGAACTCCTCCGTCTCCCTCCGGGGCAGGAGAGCCGGGTTGCTGCTGCCGCAAGCCGCGCCGACTCCTCCACTCTCCAGGTCGGTGGCCACGGTCGCGGCCGCCAGGTCGTAGGGGCGGCCGGGAAGCACTGGGGGAAGTCGCTTCATGTGGGAGAGCTCCTCCCGCCAGCGGTTGTTCGGGGCACCTGCTGGACGCAGAGTCTTCTCCCTTCCCGCCGGGCCGGACGCGAACGTGGAGAAGGACGGGAGCAGCGCGTCGCTGACAGCCATGTCAGACTCGCCAGGTGGCTGCCTCATTAATGTGGGGGCCCAAAAGGTCCTCGGGAGTCCGAAGCAGTAGGGGTACCCGAACCCCAAAGCCAACGAAGAGGAAAAAAAAAATTAGAAACGAAGCCAAAACCCAAAACCCCAAATTGCCCGAGATCCTTCTTCTTTGGATTAAATATAAAAGGGAGATGCCTTTAAAAAAAAAAAGTTCCTTTGTATACAAAAGTTCTTAGAAAAGTTGTAAACTCGTAAAAATAGACAATCAGCAAGGCGAGTTAAGTAGGTCCGGTGGCCAGGATGCGCTCTCTTCGACTCAGCAGCGTCCCCCACCGCTGTCGCGGTCGCCGCGGCTATCGCCGTGAGCGCTGGGGCTGTGGCCGGGGTGGCGGGCGGGCGGCGCCGCCAGGTGAGACTGGATGCGGTGGCGCGGATCTGCGGACTGGGCGGCGGCGCGAGGCGCGGAGTCCGGGGGGCTGCGCGGGGCGCGCGCGGCCATGGGCGCTGGCCGCGGGCGGGTGAGTGGGTGGGTGGGGGGCCGGAGGGGCGGGGAGGGGCACTTGGCGGCTCCCGGTGCCGCCGCCGCCCGCCACCGCCTCTGCTCCCCGCGCGCCCGCAGCCGCGCTCGCTCTCTCAGGCCGGGGAACTCTATAAGGACTTTTAAACAAACCTAATAAGGTGTGGATCATACCTCCTAATGAACGAATTGCTTAATAACATCAAATATTTAATTATTATTCACATTTCCAGTTAGTTCATAAGTGTCATAAATTTATTTTATAGTTTTTCCTTAATTCAGAATTCAGGTAGAGTCACTCTTTATGATTTAATTGTCTGTTTTTTTAAGTCACAATTTCCTCTTTTATCTCTCCTGTGTTTTGATCTTATTTCTTGGTTTGTTTTCATAATGCGTTTGTTCAGGGGGCTGGGCTTTGCCTGCAGTTTTCACAGTCTGAATTAGGCAGGTGCATCCCCAGGGTGGAGTTTAGCCAGTTCCTTGGTGCTCTTTTATGTCTGCAAATTAGAGGTTGGCTGTGAAGTACGGTGAGATTCAGGTTTGGGTTTTATTTTGATTTTTGGAGAGGTGGGCTAGCAGCCCTCGTGGGAGGGGTCTTGTTCTTCAGGCTGGAATCTCCGGTTGAGCAGCTGTTGGCGTCTGTGCCTGCATCCCCCGATACCTGGGTTACAACACCCCATTCCTCAGCCCCTCTTACTTCCTGGTTAGAGGATTTTTGGAAAGGACAGCTCTGCCTTGTCCGACTGTTTGCTCACCTTGGGGTTCTGCCCTTGTGGGGAAGACCACACACTTCCGGGTTCTTTCTCTTCTATTTCTGAGTTTTCAGTCAGTGGTGACCAAGCGGGAGTTGTATTTGCTTTGGATTTAGATCATTATGAACTCAGGGATTTAAACGTTTGTGTTTTGGTGTATTGCTGTTATTATTCTTACTAATGTTAAACTTGTCCCAGCTTTGGTCAGTGGGAGAGTCTTTAGTGGCTCCTGGGTCCTTTTGGTGTGATCCTCCTGGCTTGCTAGCTGATGATAAGATTTCCAGGGTCACAT
Organism: Cervus canadensis; assembly: GCF_019320065.1. NCBI lineage: Eukaryota > Metazoa > Chordata > Mammalia > Artiodactyla > Cervidae > Cervus > Cervus canadensis. The sequence continues at coordinate 90,558,954 of NC_057393.1, read as the reverse complement.
TGTGTCTGTCCTGCCCAGACCTAGAATTGGCCTTTTTCCCAGACAGCCTGGTTCCTTCTCTCAGCAAGTGGTGTGTCTGGGTTTTCTCACCGTGCTCCGTGCCCCGGCTGAAACTCCTGGGTACTGTCCGTATGACCGTGACAGCCTCTTGCCCTCAGGTCCTTTCCTGAGATGTGTGTGTCCGCGCTCAGCATCAGGTTGGCCCACCTTTGGGTTCTTGGCCATTTCGGTGCTGTCACACAGAACGTTGGAGCTTCTCCAGGCCTGCCCCTTAGCCCGTGTTCTATTGAGGTCTGCCCATCTCTTCCCACACCCCATCCACTGTCCTGGGAGCTGCTCACGAGCAGCCCATGAGGTTGCTGGGTCTCAGCTCTCCTTGTGGACTCCTGCGCCCACATCAGCCGTGCCAGGACTCTTCCTGAGAAGGATGTGTTTCCTGCCGAGGGTGTGTCTCTGGAGCTGCCAGGCTGCACATCCTCCTGGTGCCTGAGCCCCATCCGTGTGTCTCCCTGAGTCTTTGTTCTCTGGAATGCCAGGCCCCTCTGTGTGGCCCCCACACCTTTGCTGTGTGGTGCACGACGTTCTGTGTTCAATGGAGCCTGTGCACCCCTCCTCTCTGGCATCACCAGGCCAGCTGGACACGCCGATTAGGCCCTGGTGGCTCAGAGCCAGACACAGAGCTGCTCCTTCAGCCCTTCCCTCCACAGGGCTCTGTACTCAGCCTTCCTCCCTTCCTTTTTCTCTGGCACATACTCACACACCCTCCGGTGTGTTTCTTCCCAGTGGCCATGCCCCTGATCATCACACATGATCACACATGACGAGGCTGTAGCGGCACATCTTTTTCTCTACGGTTGAAATAAATCGATGTTGATTAACCTTGGTCTACGATGTCTCACCTTTCTCCACATTTATCAGAAGCTCCCTAGGATGGGTGCAGAGCAGGTGGCTCTCCATGACTCTGCGTTGTGCTGGCCACTCAGTCCGCATCTAGGGGCGACCTTACAGCAGCTGCAACCAGTGTCCCATGAGATGGAGCTCCTTCCCTGTCCACCCCAGGATCTGAGCATCCGCTCTGGCTCTTCCCTTTTGTCTGCTGGGGCCGTGGTCCTCTGTGTGAGGATGTGAGGGGAACCAGATCCCCCTGGAGGAGCGCTGTCTCTGCCCCAGCCGGGGAGGCACCCAGTGCTGGAAGCAGCTCAGCAGGGCTTTCACACTTGGACAACTCTGTTTTGCTTTCTCTCCTCTCCTCTTCATTTTCCCGATTCCCCCTCCTGTTCTGCTTCTGCTGCAAGCCAAACTTCACTCTCTAGATCGCTCCTTCTTTTGTTCCTCAGTTTCCCAATTGGCTGCATCACTGACAATGAGAGTTTTAGTGCTGTTCCTAAATCCTGAGGTGGGGGTTGAAGAAGAGAGGCTTAGACAAATGTGCGGTTAGGCGGTTTGTGAGGCATATGTGTGTGTGTTGCAGGGGAGTACCAGCGTCTGTCTTGGTTCTGGGCGGAGATCCTCTTGTTGATCCTCCCGGAGATGGGCGATCTGACCTTTGGAATCACTCGTGCTGTGTGTCTCCTGGGAGGTGGGCCACGCTGGAGAGACTTGCAGCATGATTATAAGAAAGATCAGCTGGCTGTATCCCAGCTGTTTCTTTTCTTGGAAAAGAACGTGACATAACCTTCCTTTGAGAAAATCCACTGTCTGTTAGATCCAGGTTTAGTGAATCTGAGTCCCAAGCTTCGAGGTTCCCAGATCAGCTACTCCTCACGCCCCCAGTGAAATCCACACATTTCCATATTGAGAAGCATGTGTTCCAGGGAGGTCCTGCATTAGTGTTTGTGTTTGTATTTTATCTCATGTGTTTTAGTTGTACCTTTTTAATGCAAATTTTTTCTTCCAATCATAGAGAAACCAGAAAACTGCAGCCGGTCAGTCATTGTGGAGGGATGTGAAAGTGGAGTGGTGTGTGTTTTCCTTCAGAGGATTTTAAAGGTCTCAGCTGTTATTAACACTGAATTTATTATCTATATTTAGGATAAACCCACTAAAGATGATTGGGATGAGCTGTAAGTCTGTGCAGTGTGTGTCTATTTATCTGCCCCCCTGAGTGGAATGCACATTGTGTTTACACACACTGCTGGGGGTTGGCTGTACCCGTGTCGTGCTGGCATCTCTGCAGGGCTGTGCTTCCTGGTTTGCCTTAGCGATAAAGTGTGCAGTGTCCTCTCACTTTATTACAACTTTATTACACTTGATCACACTTTATTACAACTAACAAGTTGTAATAACAACTTGTTAGGAGCTACATCGAGTTGGGGATGTGCAGGAGTGATTATCATGAATGACTGTAAACCAGAGGGCTGGATTTCACAGACTCATTGGAATGTGTGTGTGCAGAGAAGGGGCGATCTTCCCAGATCCTGTTTGGGGCGGGGGCCCCCCTCATATCCCTGCACAGAGCACGGTTGGAGGACTGCCCTCAGGATCACCACTGCAGCTGGGTTACAAGCCATCTGAGAATACGCACCGGTTGTTTTCAGCCCCCTGTGAGTTTCTGACCATGAATGAAATTACCAAGCTTAGTCACCCACCTGATTCATGACTCTTGGCTCTGAGTGATTGTTAGCTATTTCCAAAAAACAAATAAGCCTTAAAGGATGAAAATTATGCTATGGGCTCTGAGGGCGCCATCCATGGAAGGAGTTCCAGAAATGTTTTGCGTCATGGCAGCATCGTGGATGTGCCCAGGGTCTACCCCAGGGCTGTGTGGGGGGCAGCTCACGCCACAGGCATAAGAGTACCGGGATCTGAACGCAGCCCAGCTGTACGGACTCTGAGGTATGTGTGTGCTGCCCCCACAGTTAAAATCAAGCCTCGGCGCCTCCCCGGCCCCTGCAGGCTCTCCCATCTCCCCACTGTCCCATCTTGTCTTTCACTCTGTACCCATTTGGGAGCGTCCTGTCTGAGACCATGTTGGGACAGATCTTTGCCTTGTGTTTTGGAGGTCTTTTTTGCTTCCTCACTTTCTGATGACATGGAAGGTGGGGGGGATGTGTACCACCTATAAGGCAGCAAGTGTCCTTATGCCCTTCATCCTAGAAATAGGATGTTCTAATTGCCTCCTTTTGTCTCCTTTAGCCCCATAATCATAACCTTTGTTTGTTTCTCAGCATCTGCAGTTTTAAAATGACCTTAGCAAATGTGACATAGAAACCAAACTCCAGAACCTCTGTGCGAGCACTCTGAACGTTGAGAACACCATAGTGTTGGATTCTTAGACTTCTGTTCACTTGGTGAACTTTGGAGACCCCAAAGCGCAGCTCCTGCCATGTAATTAAATGTGCAGACGGTGGCTTATAGGTGATCTGAGATGCTGGTCCCTGCCTTCCGGACTTCAGCAGCACTTAAACTAACCATGTACCCAGCTCAAATCTGAAAAGAAAGGAGGATGTTGTCATGAGATCTACGCAGGGTGAACAGTATCAGCCAGCATAGGTTTAGATGGAGTTAGATTGAGTCATATTATTGACAGGTACTTTCTTGGAATTGATTTGATTATTTTCTTCTCTTTAATTTTGCTGCAAACTTGGAGGGTGGGAGAGGGGATGACGCCAGCTCTGAAGACAGTGTGACGCTGTGCTGGTGGTCGTGGCTGAAAGGGCTGTTCTGCCACTGGAAGCGCCCTTCTGAGCCAAGCTGTGGTTATACAGGCTGGCGTGTCCCCTTATCACCAATGTTATTAAGTGTCATCAAAGAACAAAGAAAATATAGTTAGGAATTCTCCTCAAATCTGCCCACAGGATTAAAAATCTCCCTGGTTGCACTGTGTCCGGAAGTAGCTGAGGTGTCACATACGGAGGTTTAATTTCAGGCCTCTGGGTGCTTCGTGGGGGTGGGTGGCAGTTCTCGTTAAAGAGACTGGAAGGTGCTTGTAGTATTCCTGAACACACTGGATTCCTTCAGGTCTCAGAGAAGTAAAACCCAGGGCCTTGGAACTTCTACTTGCCTTTGGTTGGAGCCCTTCCCATGAATCCAGCAACAAAATGGGGGCCGCAGGGACAGGAGAGACCTACGCTCATAGCCCTCCCCAGGGCCCCTCATGGCGGGTAAGGGTCCATTTGGTCTGGGAATATGGTCTTTCCCTCCAGAACCCACCTGTGTGGCTGTGAAGTCCAGGTTACTGCACTCAGTGGTCTGATTGCTGGAAGATCGTGGCTTGTCTGTACCACCTCTGTTTCCTTCTTTACCAGGCAGACCACCTTCTCCCTTCAGATTTGGCTTTATTTGTTGAAAAAAATTGAATCATCACGTAATCTGATCTCTACCACGTCCTTCCTTTCTTTTCTTGTTCAAAGTGAAGGCTTCTTGAGGCTGGCTTAAAGTCGATAGACGTCAAGAGAGGATAACCAAGCTTCTGAAGGCGTGATGCCCCATTGCAGAATCACAGTGGAGGCTCCCTTCCCAAGTCAGATGAACTGAAATGGGGCTGAGGAAGCCGTACAGGGTGAGGAGGGGGCGTGGAGGAAGAGAGAACAGCTGTGGGAAGGTCCCTGTGTTTTTCAGATCCTGCAGTTTGCTGGATGCCCCCAAACCCCACCCTGAGGAGTGTCACTCCAGACTGGGCTGGAGTTTAAGAGCGCCATGAGTTTTAAATTAAAGGCAGATTGAATAATGGGAGATGAAAGGTTGACTTACTATGTTTGGATTATAAGCCCTTCAGCCAAGATTATGTCTTAAATTTTGTGTCTGTTGCACATATGGAAATATCAGTAGTATTGAAACTATCCCAAGTTGTGTAGCGGAGAGTGGGGGTCACAAATTTTGGTGGCAGGAGAGCTGTGCCTGAGGGGTTGGTCACTGAGAAATTATACTGGGGTGCAAAGGATAACAGGCCAGTTTGTGTAAGGTGAGCAAGTTCTGAGGGTTTTCAACATTGATACTCCCGTTTCCTTTTCAGTGAAAAACGAAGCTTGTTTTAAACCTTCTTGTCATGCTTCATATCATCTTTTCTTTAGAATTGAAGTACATGTGCCCAGCCCTTCCAGAAAGGATTTTTGTCAGAGCTCTGATTTCCCCTCCTATCTCCTCAATTCCGTGTTTCCATGAGCAGAACTTGTTGGACAGTGGGGAGGGTGGGCTTCCTCAAGTGCCCGGAGCCTGGTGGAGGCCGCACATAAATAAAGGGACTGACCGAGAGGCCTCTTGGAGAGGAGACTCCCCTGATGAGGTGTGTCACCCAGATGGTGGGTGGAGACGAGATGGTCCTGGTCCATGGGCAGCCCAGGCGAGACCCTGAGAAGGAGACCCTCCCTGGGCAAGGTGCCCGGGGCGGAGAGGGTGCCGGGGTCACGGTCAGAGCCGGATGGGGGAGGCAGGTACCCCGTGTTGTGCTGGTGAAGAGTGTGGTCCAGAGGGTGTCAGCTGTCCAGTGGCTTTGGGGCCCCCTGGGGCGCTGTGAGGGAGAGGGTGTGCTGAGGTGTGGAACCTGCAGCACAGGGAACTGTGTTGGATGGAAAGGGGGCTGCAGTGGAGGATGGATGGAGCTGATGCTTTGAGAAGATCGGGGTGAGGATGAGAGCCCCAATCCCACCCCACGATAGGAAGAAATCTGCTGGTCCCTCTGAGCGAGCACCCTCAGATGGGCTACCCGGTCAGCTCACGGCCACGAGTAGCCTCTTGGTGCCCACTCCTGAGGCTGGAAGAGGAGCTCACCCAGCAGGGGGTGAACGGCGCCCAGGACAGCCTTCCCTCGGCCTCGGGAGGGAGACCTCAGACCTCAGCCCTGCATTCCTGTGGGCGCACAGCCTCCCGTTTCTGGGACTCCCCTGTTCCTGGTGGCTGGCCGTGGGTGTGCCCAGTGTGTCTCCGGCTCAGGACGGATGTTGATGTTTGCACAGCACAAGACCTGGAAAACGTACACCCCTCCCTGTGGGCTGGCAGCACCTCATTTGGGAAGAGCGCCAGGCGGAAGCTGCCCCAGGGTCCTCTTTGTGGCTCGCCCAGTCACCTGCTTTGGAGGCCTGTCTTAGTGCTTGATTTAAAATTCATTTGGAAAGTTGCGTGTGAAGAGAATGGGTCATGGTCACCTTTGCTGTGTGCTTTCCTCACCGTAGCCGCCGCACCATCTGCTCGTCATCGCCTCCAGCCGGCTGCAGTGAGGGTCCTCGTGGCCACCTGGGTGCTGCTCGCCAGCGCCCCCAGCCGGCTGCAGTGGGGGTCCTCGTGGCCGCCATGGGTGCTGCTCGCCAGCACCCCCAACCGGCTGCAGTGGAGGTCCTCGTGGCCCCATGGGTGCTGCTCGCCAGCGCCCCCAGCCGGCTGCAGTGGAGGTCCTCGTGGCCCCATGGGTGCTGCTCGCCAGCGCCCCCAGCCGGCTGCAGTGGGGGTCCTCGTGGCCGCCATGGGTGCTGCTCGCCAGCGCCCCCAACCAGCTGCAGTGGGGGTCCTCGAGGCTGCCATGAGTGCTGCTCGCCAGCACCCCCAGCCTGCTGGACGGGGTCCTCGTGGCCACCATGGGTGCTGCTCCCAAGGTGTGCAGCATGGCTCATCTTCACAGGCGAAGACAGGATGTTGCCGGGGTCCTGCTCTGAAAGCGTCGCCATGACCTCAGTGCCCCTGTGGGGTCCCTGACCCCTGACAGCTTCTGCAGCTGTGCTGGGAGTGGGAGAACAAGTGGGACCCAGCATCCGCCCCAGATGCGATTTTTTCCATCTTCCCCAGAGTGTCTCATCTTTGCAGGGATGGTCACCGGGTCCTCCAGGGCTGCGGGGTGGGGCTGTCACCGCACTCACCACAGACAGGGTCCCATGTGCCCTGGTACCCACGTGGGGGCTCCACAGGGCCTTCCATCATCCCAGTGATAATGGGGCTTGGGGATCCTCACTGGCACGGGACACTGGAGGTCAGTGCCTCACTGTGCAGAGGGTCCCTCCACTGAGGGCATGGAGCTCAGTGCCCCCGACTGTGGAAAAAAGGCGCCCGGTTGGTTCTCGTGCCCTGGGGTTGGAAACACTGGGTTCCAGTTTGTCTCCAGAAAGTCACTATTTCTTGGGTGGGAGGATGGAGAGAAAAGCGGAAACTGTCTGGGAGCAGAGAAGGGCGTTTGCCAGGATGTTTCCGGGTGTGTCTCCCTGACTGGTCAGAGTACCTGAGCTTTGGCCAGGAAGCCCCTTCCTTCCAGACTCCCCTCCTCTGAATCCCCTTTTCCCTCTGCCGGAGCGCTCCCCCGCAGGCCCAGCTCAGGACAGCCTTCTGGAGGTGGTGCAGGGCGCCCCATGCTCGCCCGTCTCCCCGAGCCCGTCAGGGTGGCTCAGCCCTGTCGTCCGGGGCCGCGGGGCTCAGTGATTCGGGAGGACCTCTGCAGAGGACAGTACTACTTCTGCACCCTTTCTCCTGGGCCCCAGGACACCGGCCACTCGGTGCCCATGTGGCACTGTTAGCAGCTCATAAGTGACGGGCGTATTTTGGGCACTCTTGTCATTTGTGATGAGTTTGCTGTTCGTTTGTAGTCTGTTTCTAATCTGGCTCATCGGGAATTAGCTAACTTGTCTCCTGCTCAAAATAGATTATGTTGCTAGGGTTTAAAGCCAAATTCTGACTGCAGATATGCTATGAATTTTTCTATTTCTTAATTCTTCTTTTCTCTCCTATAGCCTGTGTGCTATTTGCGGAGAAAACCCACAAATCTAAATTTTTCGGAGGGGACAGTGTCTCCCGAGTGTCTTTCGGGAGTGACCACACGCCTGGTTCCTGCCTCAGTACATGTTAGCTCTGGAAGCTTCCACAGCTGGGCCCCAGTGCAGGTATTTCCCACTCGGCCCCCGAGGACTCTCCTGTTGGAACATTCTGAGTGGGCAGGACCACAGCTGGTGTCATCCAGGTTGTGTGGAAGATCTGTGTGGCCTCGGTCTCCTCATTGGAAACGTGCTGAGTTTGGTCGACAGCTCTGAAGCCCTTGGTGTCTCTGAAGCTTCTGTTTGGCTGACATCCACCAGTGTGCCACTTTCTGGTCTTCTCATGCCTTCTGCATTGTGCAAGTCTCCTGAATATCTGAAAAGCGCTCTCACACCACCTTCTACTGCCACCCAGGTCTTCCTGTTGTACGCTGAGCCTCTAATCCCTCCACATCTTAGGGTTCTGAGGAGTGCTTCAGCGCCTGCTCCCCAGCCCCCTGAGCACACGCTCCTTGCAGCTTCTGAGCTGGAGCCGTAGCCTTTTGTATGTGAGCCGAGCGTCCTCGCACAGCTCAGGCACAACTGCCTTGCTTGTGGAGTAAATTAAGTGGCCTCAGAGAAGCACTCACCACAGGGTCTGGCAGCCAGAAAGCACTCATTAAATGCTTGTTTCTGGCTGCTACTGTGCATGAGCTGAGCGAAGGATGCGCTGTGCTGCAAGCCCGGCTGGAAGGGCCCTGGACACTTTGTGTGGGCCCCCGTGGCTGGCTGCGGTGCCTCAAGGAGCACCCGTGGGACACAGGCCAGAAAGCTTGGGGTCTGCTGGGGAGGCAGCCAGCTCCAGGGTCTGGAGCAGACGGGCCTCCCTGGCCCTGGCTCCTTCCTCATGCGGGCGCTCCTGTCTGCCTGTCCCTGGAGGCCCTTTGCAGACGGACTGTCTGGAATTTCCACTTAGCTGGGTTTGGAGGTCTGAGCTCTCTGTGTTTAGCTGAGCTTGGCTGACAGTGGCCGACCCACTTTGACAAGTTTGTGGGCTACCGGTGGAGCAGCACCCTGGGCCGGGATGGAAGCTGGAGGGATGGAGGCTAAAGCAGCGGAGGGGCTGGTCCCTCGCCCCCCAACCGCTGACTCCTGCCACCTGACTGCTAACTGTTTCTCAGGGGAGCAGAAAGCTAGAGGGTGAGTCCCCAGAGAGAAGGAGGGGCTTGGCTGGGCCAGGTGCAGATAGCCCCAAAGGGGACAGAAATGGGGGAGGCCAGGTCTTCCAACCCAAGAACTGGGGGTTTCTAGGGAAAGAACATAGTGACTTCTCTCCCTCAAGGGGCCCAGTCGCCATCTCTCTGGCTGATACTGGGGTGGGCTCCCTGGTGCGCACTGAAGCTCCTGGAACCCAGGGGAAGACTCTCCAGCTCACCCCTGGTGGATTGGAAAGTTGCTTACCAGCTGGCCCTGCCCCCCCTCTGGTTTTGCTGCAAGGCTGGGTCTTGCTGATAAATGTGAAAATAGGAGACTTAAAGAAGAAAATAGGAGACTTAAAGAAGGGACTGGGCAAGCCTGGTGACTTGCAAATTGTTTTGGTGCTTACTTGGGAGAAAGAAGGAATGGATGGCAGTACTTTGATGAAAAGGAGTGATCTCCGCATTTCTTGACACAGGTGGAGCCAGTGGTTGAAAGAATTAAAGCAGTGATTAAAAAATGTTTTGAGTAGTTTGCTGCAGAATAAAGAACTACTATGTTAGATTTTCTTTTCTTTCTAAATGCCACTGAAAATATTCTAATGTCTGTTGTGATGGCCTCCTTTTTTGCCTTGGATGAGAGGGTAAGGGTAGTCAACTGTTACCCTCCCCCCTTATAGAACGAATGCATATTAAATATAAAAATATAGAAGAACATCATAGGAAGCAGAAAGAACTAACATATAATCCATACTTCAAAAGCAGCACTGCGTGGTTCCTTCTAAGCTTTATTCTCTTTGTTTTTTTAATATCCTTGAGATAAAAACATGTACAGTTTTTTCCCTGCTTTGAAAGTTTTAACACTGCATCATAAGTAAGTTTTCTTGATCTGAAAGCTTTTAGTAACAATGTGAAGTTGTGTCCCTATCTACTTAGCTATTACTAATTCTCTGCCGGTCTTTTAATTTACAATGAACACCTTTGTACACAAACCTTGACTGCATTTTTTACCGTTTCCTTAAGAATAAATTCCTAAGAGCAGAATTACAGGGTCAGAGAGTTTGAACATTTATGAGATAGATGTTGTCACCTCCTTTTCAGAAAGGTCGTATCAGTTCATACTTAGACCAGAAGACTCTTTTGTGCCTTTGCCACAATAAACATTATTTATTATTTATTTATTTGCAAATAAAATCTTTATTCGTCGTGTAGGTGGTCCTTGACATTGCCATTTTCAGTTCTTTAATTCTGCTGAATGGAACAGCTTCCCACTTACATTAACTGTTTTTCTCATGACTTTGTATTTGCTGTTTACTAAATATTACAAATGACAATTGTTTGTCTATTTCTGGGGGTTAATAGTTCGGCAGAGTTTTTTTTGTTTTTTCTTTTTTTTTTTCTTTTTAAGTTAAGGAAACTTAAGTTTGTGTAAATTCTCTTTGTTTGTAGTGTCTTCCATTACTTTTAAGCTCAGAAATGGCTTTCTCATCTAGGAACCATGTGTAACTAACATTGACTTACACAGTGTTCTGATGTTTGGTGTGTTTGCTTGGTTTCCACATTTAACTCTTCGTCCCCCTGAATTTGTTTGATACTATGGGAAGGGGAGCTCTGAGTCGACCCCCCTCCAATGACTGCCGCGTTGTCCACACACAGCAGCCCCTTGCTGTCTTTCAGGGCCTCTTTCTAACCCTTCCTCCCCGATCCTCCCTTGCTGGTCTGGGGCCAGGGGCAGGGCACCCCAGGCTCAGTGGGGAGGCCTGGTTTCCTTGACTCAGCCTCTTTTGAGGCTCTGTATTTACAGAGGCCTCCCCCGAGTCAGCTTATCTTGAGGCTTTGATCTGCAGACAGGCGCCAAGTCGTGGAACCCAGTGCAGGTGGGGCCAGGCCACCCGCATTTACCTGTTGCTTCTACTGAACTTCTAGGCTCCTCCCCACGGGCCCAGCTCGAGAAGTTCCAGTCCAGTGTTGGTGTTGCCACTTGTTTAAAAAATCCAGGAGCAAGGTGCTTCCGTTTCGATACTTTTATTTAAGAACAGTGGGAGTTTAAAGACCTATAGACCTATTTGGCTTGCGTCTGAGACAGGTGAAGTTCCTATGAGACAGAATATTTGAGAGTATTTTGAACCATCTAGAAATGTTATATAATTTCAAAGCATTATAAAATACAGATTCCAGTCTTAGGTGTGAGGTGTGTAAGATGCACTGTCCTTTCGTTATCTCTAAGAGAAAGACCAGGGTAGGCTGTCCCACTGTCAGTCTTCAGGCGCACCTCCATCTTGGAGGGCTCGACATGGGGACAGTCCTGCATCCAGGGGCAGTGACGCTGGGTGTGTGGACCTGCCTCTGCTTGAGGAGATGCCGTCCCGGCTGCAGGCGTGGTGTGAGTGCTCATGGAGGAGTGCTGAGGAGGACGGTCCCTGATAAACCCAGGCTTTAGTCTCCAACACAGAATCTTCATGTTTGTGCAGATTCCTAAGGCTCCTTTCTCTTGGTGATTCTTCTTGGTGACGCTTGTTTGAGAGAAGAATCGGCTCTCCACTTTTCTTCACCTCACTTCCATTGTGCTGACAGAACCTGTGAATTCAGCCCAGGTGCCTTCCACCTTTCTTTCTTGGAATTGTCAGGCACAGTCAGCCACATCAGACTGCCTTACCCTGAGAGGTGGTGTCTCTCCGTGACCTTGGTGACCTAGCCTTCATCCTGCCCCCTGCAGAGAACGGGGCGGGGATGCGAGGAGGCCTCTGAGCCTGGTGAGCTTGGGTGTGAATGTGAAATCTGTCTCTGCCGTTTATTGCTTGAGGGGCCTGAGGCAAGTGCCTTGTTTCTGACTCAGTTTATTGTAAAATGAGGAGTGAAAGATTTCCTCAGGAGAGTGAAGGGAGATGAAGTGTGTGAAGCCCCGGGTGTGCCGTGGACGCTAAATACACCTCACTTTCCTTCTCACTTGTCTCAAGTTTGGGGCGACACAGGGGAGAGCGGGAGATGTAAGTCCTGCTCTTTTGACGGGGTATCCGGTAACTGCCGGTGACCCCGGATCAGAACATGCTTGATACCTTCACTCCTTGTCTCCCTGTCCAGGTGTGTCTGCAGGTGACCCTGCCATTGAGCTCTGAGGGAGGTGGGGTCCACACCTTGTTGGGGCGGTATCGAGTCACACTCTTTCCATTTAGGCCAGCATCTCAGACATGCTGTGTCCCTTCGGCCTGTGAGTCCCAGGTACCTGCCTGGTGTGATTTCTGGCATATGGTGTGGCCTCCCGACCGCCCCCTGGCCCAGAGCCACAGCCTCCCCTCCCTGGGGGAGTATGTCCACCCCGAAGAGGGGGGCCTCACATCACAGACTTGGGGCCCTTCTCCTCCTGGAGGCCTGGGCACGAGAGTCCCTTACAGATGATAGGCCAGTGTTCTGCACTGATGCTGTTCTTAGGCTCTTCCAAGCACCTCTGGTTTGGATCCTCCCAGGGCTTGGAGTGGAGGAGTGGGAGGAGGCTCCTGGTCGTGCCCTTTACAGGTCCAAGGTCATCCCGCAACAAGGTGTGGAAACCACCCTGACACTGAGCGCTTTCCCCCCACTCAGTCGGCTCCCCCACTGCCTTCCCTGCTGCTCACCAGTCCCCAGGGTGGCAGGAGCAGCAGCTGGGAGGCTGTGGGTCCTCTCTGAGTTGAGATTCTTTCCTCCACGTGGAAGTCTGTGCCGCCACCCGGGCTTCTGCTTGCCCACCTCCCTCTGAGGGCAGAGCTCCCCGGGATGCGGGCCGCCCCAGTGCTCCTTCGGGGAGCATTGAGGCCAGATGCTTGTACAGAGGAGCTGCCTTCTGTCTCACTGCTCTGGGCCCGGCTGGAAGCCAGTGTAGCTGGGTCCCTGCTGTGCAGGGGTGGCCAGCATAGACGAAGGATTGCCCTGGAGTCAGTTAACTAAACTCACTGAAAGGAGAGAGAAAAAAATAGGATTGACTCAGGATTGATGTTGTACAGGGTTCAACTTTTATTTTCTTTCATGAATGAAAATGGAACACTTTCTCCTTTGATTTCTGTTGATTTTATGGAGATGAAGATTTCCTCCAAGCCTTTGAACATACCATCATCGCTGTCCCCGGTATGTTCATTCTGATTGATTTTACTGGTGGTTGTACCTTACTCTAGTCCTTCACTTGTCCCTTTTACCTTTTTTCCCTTGGTCTGTGTTCAGTGATGGCTTGATTGAAATCCCTTGTCACTGCTGACACCTTTCCTAAGTCCTCTGGCTACAGCCCCCCGCCCCACCCACAAGGTTCCATCAGATGTCAGCGGTGAGGATCCCGAGGGATGTCTCCTGGCATCCTCTCTCCAGGGACTGTGGTCTAAAGAGACCAGCTCGGAGCCTCCAGATTCTTCTAGCTTTCTCTCACCGTGGACTGCTAACAGTCATCTCACTTCCTGGTCCCTTTCCTCACCGAGTGAGACTGGGATTCATCCCCATCTCCATATATTTAAAGAAGGAAATTTAGGTGAGAACACTGAGGTCTCTTTGCTGCACCTGAAGAACTGTGAGTTAGCATTGGAACCCGAGCACTGTGTCCTGTGCATCTTACTCATGATGTGACGTTCGTCTGTCTGTGTCCACGGTGCCAGCCACTGAGCTACAGAGAGACGCCTGCTCTACAGGGATCCCGCCCCGCCCCAGCAGTGCTCACCCTCCTGCCCTGTGGATGGAGGATAGTGGATTCTGTACACGGAAGAGACTCATGCCCTAGCCCCACTCCCTGGGTGGCCTGGAAGCAGGTGTGAAGATTCATTAGCCTCAGAGAGAACTGGACAAACAAAAGGACCATATGCATGGTGGCTTCCCTTTGCACCAAAACAAGAGGATTCACAACGTGCACTTCGGGCTGTGAGGTGGCTTGGAGGGTGTGGGGGGCTGACCCTCCATCCCTGAATTGCTGGTGGGCGCACTGCTGGGTTACACGGAGGGATCGCGCCCCCTCCTCCACAGTGTCTACAGGAAGGAGAGTAGAAGCCTTGCTCTTGGTGGATTGGCTGCAGCGGCTCCTCCCTTTCCTCAGAGGAAAGCCGTCATTGGTGCTGTGGGACAGCTGTGCTTCCCAGCTGCTCATCACTGCTGCTGTGAGACGGGCGTGCGGCGCCCCTGCGGACGTCACTGACGCTGTGAGACGGGCGTGCGGCGCCCCTGCGGACGTCACTGACGCTGTGAGACGGGCGTGCGGCGCCCCTGCGGACGTCACTGACGCTGTGAGACGGGCGTGCGGCGCCCCTGCGGACGTCACTGACGCTGTGAGACGGGCGTGCGGCGCCCCTGCGGACGTCACTGACGCTGTGAGACGGGCGTGCGGCGCCCCTGCGGACGTCACTGACGCTGTGAGACGGGCGTGCGGCGCCCCTGCGGACGTCACTGACGCTGTGAGACGGGTGACTGCACACCTGCGGACGTCATTGACGCTGTGAGACGGGTGTGCGGCGCCCCTGTGGACGTCACTGACGCTGTGAGACGGGTGTGCGGCGCACCTGCGGATGTCTCTGACGCTGTGAGACGGATGACTGCACACCTGCGGATGTCACTGACGCTGTGAGACGGGTGTGCGGCACACCTGCGGACGTCACTGACGCTGTGAGACGGGTGTGCGGCGCCCCTGCAGACGTCACTGACGCTGTGAGACGGGTGACTGCACACCTGCGGACGTCAGTGACGCTGTGAGACGGGTGTGCGGCACACCTGCGGACGTCAGTGATGCTGTGAGATGGGTGTGCGGCGCCACTGCGGACGTCACTGACGCTGTGAGACGGGTGACTGCACACCTGCGGACGTCACTGACGCTGTGAGACGGGTGTGCGGCACACCTGCGGACGTCAGTGATGCTGTGAGATGGGTGTGCGGCGCCCCTGCGGACGTCACTGACGCTGTGAGACGGGTGTGCGGGACACCTGTGGACCCTTTTCCCTAACGCGGGACAGGTGTGTGAGCACCTCCCCTCCAGGCAGTGCTGTGCCGCCCTGAGTGGCTGATTCTGCCCGCATGCTGCCCTTTTCTTTCTGATAAGCTGGGACCGCTCTGACCTGCCAGTCAGCCCGGAGCTGGTGGGATCATGAGAAAATGGCCACCGACGAAAAGAGCAGTATAACAGGAATTCTGTGTTTTGTTTTTTAAATACAGTTTTAGGGAAGGAGAAGCAAGCACTGAGCTCAGTAATTTGCCAGTGCATGGACTAGGGGGTAAGGATGGGGTTCCGTTTGCTGTGGAAGGACATCTGGTCCAGTTACTGCCTGTGAAGACTGCCCAGCTTCCTGGAGAGTCATTTTGCTTTGGGTCATCACTGGGAGTTCGGCTCCTGAAGCCCCGGGACGCCCTTCACCCTGCTGTGGGCTGGTTGTGCAGGCTGTGTTCACAGACTCAGGGCTGCGCAGCATGGGGAGGGAGAGCAAAGCTGAACTGGCCCAGCCTTCTGGGGACGCCGTGGGGCAGCCCAGGCACAGAAACGCTGAGCTTGCCCAGATGTCTGTCCCTGCCCAGCCGGATTGGCGCCTGTGCCAGGCAGCCCTCCGTGCAGGGCCTGGCTCTGCTCTGCAGGCCTGCCTCCTCCCACGGCAGAGCCGGGGGTTTGGTCTCGTGGAATCGTTTGTCCTTGCCTGGCCGTGCCTCGTCTTTGGGAACAGCTGAAGAGTTACCTGCGCCATGGGCCCTGCCAGGCTCTTGTGTCCAGTTTCTGCCCCTGCAGCTCCCTGTCTTGGCCTGCCAGGCCCCGTTTCCCTCCCCTCCACCATAGTTTGTGTCCTGCAGTGCCTAGGTGGACGTACCAAGGCCTCTGGGTACCCACGGAGGGGCAGGGGTAGGAGGACACTGTGGCTTGTAAGGTCCCTTTGCTGTTATTTCTTAGCTTTTCGCTTTTATGTAATGTTACATAGTGACTTCCTGCTGCAGAAGGCTTTTTGTTTTGGTTTTGGGGCTTTGTTTTTGGTCACGCTATGCAGCATGTTGGTTCTTACTTAGTTCCCCAACCAGCGATTGAACCCATTCTGCCTACAGTGGAAGTGCAGAGTTTTAACCACTGGACTGCCAGGGAAGTCCTGTAAGGTCCCTTTGAAGCCTCCTGCCTGTTGCTATAGAAATTCAGAATCCTAGCTGGGAGTGATGCCGTGTTGTTCGGAAGCTTGTCATTTCTGCAGGCTGCATTTCCTGGGCTGGCTCACTCCTGGTCCTGCTGCAGGAGGCTGTTTTTGCAAATGTGTTACGGATTCCTTCTTCCCCCTCCTACGCCTAATGCTGCCTGACGGGTTTAGATACCCTTTGGTTTAGGAACCTCCCCTCAGTGCCCCGCTGCCCTGTTTGTTCTTCCAGGAGAGGCTTGTGTACACCTTGTGGTGAGTGAATTGTCTAAGTCATTTAGTGTAACATACAGTGAATGAGGTGCCTCTCAGAGGTATGTGTCTTTGTACAACCCACTTACACAATATTTAAATTTACCCAGAGGATCTCCTATCGGTTTACCAAATGTTGGTGTTAAAAGGAAGAAAAATGAAGATTTCTGCTTTCCTGGGTTGTAAACAAGCGGTATTCTTATTTCTCTGGTTTTGTGTCATCATGGAAAAATGTCAGCATTCATTCCTTGCAAATCTGTATGTTTTGGAACAAACCACAAACTAAGCAGGAGTGTATAGCTATGTGGATAAAGATTCTTACCAACATTCTAGGTAATCTTGTTTTTTAAAGGGGTTATTAGTGGCGTGAATTAGGTCTGACAAGAAGATGGTAGGAGCTGATTGATTTGGAAACAGTGTGTCATGGTGTCTTGATGTTACAGCTAAAAGAAGAGACTTCCCTGTTATTTAAGACAGCCTCTGCTCCGGGGCTACATACTGGGTTCAGCAGACCCTGGTTGTGTCCTTTACTTTGCTTTAAAACATTTTTATTTTGGTAAAATATTTATAACAAAATCTACCATCTTAACCTTTTCTAAGTGTACCACTGACATTAAAAACAGTCACAATTTTGTCCAACCAGCACCACCATCTACCTCCAGAACATTTTTCATGTTTCCAAATTAAAACGGTCTCCATTAAGCATTGCCCCCCACCCCCAGCCCTGACAACTACCCTTCTGCTTTCTGTCTGTATGAATTTGGCTAATTTGGTACCTCATATTAATGGAATGGTACAGTGTTGGTACCTCACATTAAGGGAATCTTACAATATTGGTCCTTTTGTGATTGGCTTGTTTCACTGATCGTCATGTCCACAAGTTTATCTGTGTTATAGCAGGTGTCAGAATTTCCTCCCGTTTTAAACGGTGAGTAACATTCCATTGTGTGGCTATATCACATTTTGTTTTTTCGTTTCTGCATCAGAGGACATATGTTGCTTCTGTCTTTAGGGGGTTATGAATAATACTGCTGTGAATTGAGTATGCAGATCTCTGCTTTCAGTTCTTTTGAGTATATTCCAAGGAGAGGGGTTGCTGGATCATATGGCAATTCTACTTTTAACTTTCTGAGGAGCATCCATACTGTTTTCCACAGCAGCTGCACCATTTACATCCCCACCAACGGTGTGCAGGGATCCCGATTTCTCCACGTCATCACCAGCACTTGCCATTTTCAGCACAACCTTGGGTTGTGGAGGGAATTAAATGTCAACACATGCAAAGGGCTCAAAGCCTGGTCAACACTCCAAAGCCTTGCTGAGCAGTTTGTGTCAAGTTTCAGCTTGTGGCCGGGGATGCCGAGGAGAGACCCTTGCCACACCCGACGTACCTCCGTCAAGGCTGCCGCTGAGGGCCTGTGGCTGCACTGCCGTCCCCGCAGGGCCGTGTCCTGATGCTGGGTGGAATATGTCTTCTGTGTCTCACGTTTCCCGAGGGCTGATGGGCTCTCTCTCCCTATTTTTGGCAAGTGATTTCAAAGGGTCTGTAAAGGGTTTTCACTTTTCTGTGAGTTACTTGTTTAGAATGTGGAGCATCATTGTACCAGGTGTTGGTGGCCACTGGTCCACCCGAAAAAGCCATGCACTGCTTAGCGAGAGATGGGACTGTGTTTCAGGAAGCTTCGCAGAGACCAGAGCCAGGGAGGCAGAGGCCTGTGGGGTGAGGGGAGACTGCAGACAGGCCGGGCTGTGGGCGGGCGCCTCCCCCACTCTCCGCCAGGCAGCATGAAGCTGGCCGTCTCTTTGCCACACCTGCGGAAGCGCCAGGTGTTCCCAAAGGCAGCACTTAGCACCCCAGCAGTCCTGCAGGGGAGCCTCGTGGCCAGGGTTCGCAGCCAGGGTCTGGAGCCAGAGGCAAGTTTACATTCCATCCCCCGGCAGGCGGCGTCCCCTCTGTCTTGCTGAGTGAGAGGACTGGCGCGTCCTGCCGGTGGGGTGTTGAGGCCCGCCTGAGTGGGTTTAGCCAGGGAGCACCACGTGAGCAGGGCCCATGCTGTGGGTGAAGATGGCCTGACTTCTGGTGTGCCTGGGAGTCTGAGATTTAACTTCTGAAGCGGAGCGTGGCCTAGTCTGTTCACTGCCATAATAAAATACGTTTGCTTATTTGCCGAGTGCTCTCTGGGTACTGACCGCTCAGCGATTTCTCTCCCCTCTGCCTTCCCTGGGGGCCTGGGTACGCTGGTTTTCATGGGTTTTCCAGAGGATCCTTTCAGTGTCCGCAGTGGGGCCAGCCTGAGCGTGCACCGAGGAGGTGCTGTGCCCTGGCAGAGGCGCCCCCCTCGCCGGAGGCGCGGGCTCACGGCTGCCTGTGTAGTGGTTGCGGGGCTCCAGAGCTCCTGTACCCGGGCCCGGAGGCAGCACCCCCAGGGCTCTCCGAGCAGTGGGCACCGGGGGTCGGGGACTGGGAGAGGGGTGGCCAGGCCACTCTGTTGTGTTACCAGGGAGCCTTGTGACCTGGCTGAGGTCCCCACTCCAGCTCTTGGTCTCTGCGGCTGAAAGCTCCAGGGGTGAGGCCACCCGCGGGCTCTGTACTCACCTCCTGGTTGGTGATGGAGCTGCGGGCCCCCTGCCTGCGGGTGGCAGTGGGTGTGGGGAGTGAGGATGGAATGCAGATGGAGCTCAGGATGTGTGGGCTTGCGAGGAGAGTGGTTCCCACCCTTCTGGCGACACCCGTGCCCCAGAAGCCCTGTGTGGGGCCCATGCCTCTGTGACTGCAGGGTGTGATGGATGCTGGGGAACCTGGGAGGAAGCACCGTCCGACAGCCACACTCGCTGTCTCCTCCCCGCCCTCCGGCTGGCTGCAGCTCTGGTCCTCCTTCAGGGAGTGTTGCGCCTGCCTTCCCCAGTGACACTGCATGGAGGCTGTCCACGGGACACCCAGACTTCCCAGCTGTGACGACTGCTCATGGCTGTTTGTTCAGGCGCTGCTTGCCTGGCACCGAGTTCAGCAGTACCTGGCTCATTTTCCTTTTTCCAGATGGTGGTGGTTTTCCTGTCATTTAGGCATTTGTCAGTTACCGAGAGTTTTGTTTTTAGTGGGTCTAATCGCTAACCTTTGCATCTTCATCGTATTAAAAGCAGCATCCTTCTGAACAGAGGTGGTGCTTTTTGAACCCCTCAGAAATCTGAGTGCTCCGAAAGCTGTCGAAATATATTCAGTTTACGAAAGCATAACTTCACAGTGCTTTGCAGCCTGACGCCTGTGGGGGCCGTGTGTGAGCGCAGCCCTGGGCCAGCATGTTAACCTGGGTCATGATGTAGGGCAGATTGGAGGTGAGGCGGGCCCTGTACTGCTTTGCGGCCACATTTCCAAAGTGACCCTGGTTGTTCCCTGTCTGAGTGACCGTGATTAGGTGTCCAGCCAAGTGCTTCTGAATGTGGAGGCCAAGGGCTGATAATTACTTGAGGAGAGCAGCTGGAGGCTGGGACAGTGGGGATCACTGGCCTGTGACCAAATGACCACAGATCCAGCGGCCCGCATTCCCTGCCTAGTGTTATAATTATGATTGTAAGAAATACACGGACTCCTAGCATTTTATCTTAAAAAATTTTATTATGGAAAATCCATAGGCGTAGATGCTATAAACTCCTGTATACCTACCACCCCCACTTCAATGGCCATCAGGATTTTTCTGTGCTTGGTTTGCTTTTTCTTGTATATGCTTTTACCCCCCTCTTTGGCTGGTGTATTTTTAAGCAGATCCCAGGCATTGTTTTTCTTCTGTGATGCTCTTGCTTTCATGAACCTGTGTCTGAACCTTGTGTGGGGCAAGAAGAGCAGAGGGATTAG
The DNA here is from genome assembly GCF_019320065.1 of Cervus canadensis. Taxonomy (NCBI): domain Eukaryota; kingdom Metazoa; phylum Chordata; class Mammalia; order Artiodactyla; family Cervidae; genus Cervus; species Cervus canadensis. Next base: position 90,538,907 of record NC_057393.1, on the reverse strand, counting down.
TGAGAGGCCAGAGCTCTATTTGTAAGGTACAAGAAACCCGTGAGAAGAGGTGGCTGGTTTGGTGCAAAGGGTTCGGTGAGTGTTTCTGAAATGGTGGCTTCCGATTGTGGAGATAGTGTGACTCTGAGTTAATCTTCCACAGTTTTTAGATACCTGCCGGCAGGCGTTTGAGAGAGACCTTGGAGTTAAGTCAGGCTCCTCTTGTTTGGTAACCTATGAAATCAAGGAGAAAAGGGGCTGAGGTCCAGGGATCTCAGGTGGCCTTGGTCTGTAGTGACAGGAAGCAGATTTTGGTTCCCGAGGTTGGGCTGCAACAGTGAGAAGGCTAAATCTTAGCTGCTAGACCAGTGGCTCGTGACAAGGCCCTGGGCCCTCAGCTGTGTAGAAGTAGATTTCCACATAGAGGCAGAAGGTAGTGAAAAAGTGAAGTGTCTATGAGGAAAAGGGTGTGTGTGGAGGGATGCACAGGCGGGCTCATGGCCGTTTGAACACTTTTATGGGGGTTTCTTCTGGCTGCCCTTTGGCCGATCACGTGCTTTGTCAGATTCTGAGTCTGTGGGTCTGTCTCAGCGTCCTCCCACATGTGCACGCCCGTCTGTTAGCCAATGTAGACTCCAGCACAGAGGTCTGCGGGTCGGTCGACTTCACTTATTGTGGCCTGACATGCCCTCCCTTTGACCCCTGTGGAGCTCTTCTGCACATGTAGAGCTGAAAAGGGCTCCTTGATCTCGAGAATGAGGAGTGTAGGTCTCTTATCTGCTGTTGTTCAGTAGCTAAGTTGTGCAAGCACTCCAGGCTTCTCTGTCCTTCACTCTCTCGTGGAGTTTGCTTACAGTCCTGTCCGCTGAGTCAGTGATACTATCTAACCCGCAGGGCTCAGCTCCATCGCCTCTTCATCTTGGAGTATCTGTCCCGGGGAACAGACCCCAGCTGTCCAGCCTGGGGCCCGTCTATCTTCTGCCTCACCAGCAACTCCTGGCAGCATCCCCGCGCCAGGCGGCTGCTCGGTGATATCCACAGACTCACTGGTCATCCTCCTCCGTCCCTCTCAGCATCGAGATTGTCCCGGGCCCACTGTTCCACAGTGTGTGCCCCCTGTGTTGCCTGAGAACAGGCAGATCCCAATCCAGGGTCTGGGGATCAGAATCCTGAAGATGGGCGCAGAAACCTGCATTTGGAGCCCTCCTTGTGCACCCAAAGCTGAGAGTCCGGCTCAGGCCCAGGCCTTCCAAGGTGGTTGGTTTGTTCTGGGAACCGGGCCTTTTCTTCTGCACCTTGTGGTCCCCTGTGTGTCTGGTATGTGAAGCCGGCCTCCAGCTCCTGCTTTGGCGTGTGTTTAGTGAACACCTCGGTGCTGGGTGAGAAACACCAGCCAAGCAGAATGCATTGGGGCCCTTGGACCCAGCTCTTCCATGGCAGGGCTGCGGCTGGGGCGTTGGCAAGTGGCTTCTGATCCACAGCTGGTGGGGCTTTGCTGTGTGGCCCTGACGGAGTGGGTGGTGTCTCCAGGCCCGGGCAAGAAGCCCCACAAGAGCATTAGCTGTCTTCCTGGTAGTGGTGAGTCCGTCTGGACGTGGAAAGACACCATTTGAAACAAGAGTGGGATGTGTGAGAAACTTAATCACAGGGAACGCGGCCCACACCACCCACCCCTCTGAGCAGGGTGTGTTTCCGAGGCTCCCGTGGCTCGCGCGGTTCCAGGATGAGCTGAGATGAGAGCCAGCGCCCTACCTGTCCCGCTGCCTCAGGCCACGCTCCCAGTGCCGCGGACCGCAGTTTGCTGAGGCCCTGACCTCGGCTGGGTCCTTTCTCCTCCTCGGCCCTCACTGAGCTGCAGAAGCCTGGCTAAAATAAGCACTCCTTTCCTTCCTCCTTCTGGGCTCGGAATGAAAAAACCAGTCATTGTGCTTCCGCTGTCTGCAATGGGGTAGGAGAAGCCTAGAAACTGAGGGCTGACCAGCGATTCCCCTTCCGTGCACTTGGGGGGCCCCCACCCCCTGGGCAGGGCTGGGCATCCCGAGTCCCGTCTCCACCCTCCAGCTTGAGCACCGGCTACCGCCAGGTCAGGGCCCTGAACTGCACCCCTCCTCCGGTGCTTTTTGTTAATAACTAAGTCATGTTTCTGATTCTTTACGTTTGCTGAGAAAGCTGTTTCTTTTTTTTTTCCTATTTTTTTATTTTTATTATTATTTTTTTCTCCCAATTATTTTTATTAGTTGGAGGCTAATTACTTTACAAAGCTTTTTCTTTGCAGTGTGGGTTGGGGTCCCCCCTTTCCTGCCAGGTGGGAGAGAAGCAGTCAGATCCTGGAAGAGGAAGGACACTGTGGGAGTACCTGTGTGCACCTTTGCTGTTACATCTCTGCAGTGCTTGCGCACCGGCGCAGGGGGCCCACGCTGCTGTCGGGGCTGATCTTTTCAGAGGGGAAGGCAAGAAAACAAGTGATTACAGAGCAGTGGGAGCAGGGCCATTCCCTGGGAGGGGTCATGCGTGTCTATTGGCAGGTCGCTTATAAGCTGGCAGATGCTGGAGGTGTGTGGGGGGTGCTCGGACACGGAACCGGTGGGAAGGTGGAGGTGAGTGGTGGGGGCCCTGAGCGTGGGTGGTGCTGTGCAGTTTCCCCCTGATGCACTGGAGAGGGGGGTCAGGGAAGCCAGCCTGGGGCAGAAACAAGAAGCAGAGTCCGCATAGCTAGACGGGTGGTGAGGCCCGGGGTCTGGGCCTGGGCGTGGGTGGGGGTGTCGCGGACGAGGGGGTGCAGTAGAGGTGATCCCACTTGATGTTCTAAGATTTGACACCATCCTCAGTTTGGAGGAATTGCTTTTGTGCTCCTTGCAGGATGTCACCCCTGGATGATTAACACAGCAGTTAAAGCGAACACCCCCAAAACCTTTCCTCTGGCGTTTTGTTTCCTAGTTTAACTGACCGTGAGTTATAATGATCTCATTTTATTAAACATCCATTATGATGAAAACAGTTCACAGGGCACCACCTACTTCAAGGTGAAAGTGTGGTTTTGCCTGTGTGCTTACTTTGTGGGTCCTTGACTCCCGGCAGAAATGACTGGAGAGCTGGTCGAGTGGGGACGGCTGTGGCCTGAGGCTGGTGAGCGCCTCTCCCCCAAGGGAGGGAGAGACCCCAGGCTGCTTCTGCAGCGTGAGTCTCCTTCCTTGGCCCTGCCAGACCACATCCGCTCTCTCCCCTCCCCACTTCCATTCCCTTTTACAGTCTCAGGCGGATCTTAGGGGCTGCTGCCCTGGCTCCTGTTAGGGGGTTGAGGCTGCTGTCCTCTGCGGCCTCCCTTCTGTCCTTGGTGGGCCTGTGCCTCCTGGCAGACGTCTCAGCCTCGCCTGCTGGGTGTGCACCTTTGGGGAGCTGACGAGAGCCATGCGCTGAGGTTCCATTGCGCCTCACCGTGGCCCTCAAACAAGTGCTCAGGAGTCTTAGTGGCAAGCACCACCCCCTCCCACCCTGCCCCGGTGCTCCTGAGTGTCCGCACTCACTGACCCCAGGATAAGGTTGACAGTAATAAGTACAGGTACGACCTCTTAGACACCTGGGTGATGTGCCCAGCCCAGCAGACGCAGGCCTCCCTCTCTCTCCGTTTTCTGACTTCAGCTCTTTTGTTTGGCTGCTCTGGGTCTTCGTTGTGGCACAGGGCCTTCTCATTGCAGAGCACAGGCTCTCAAGCACAGCCTCAGTAGTTGGAGCACACAGGTTTAGTTGCCGTGAGGTCTGCAGGATCTTAGCTCCCTGACCGAGGATTGAACCTGCGTACCCTGCATTGCAAGGTGTATGCGTAACGACTGGACCCCCAAGGAACTCCATGGCTTCAAGCTTCAAAGACAGAGGTGCTGCTCAACAGAGATGGGTCGTTGGACGGCATGAAGGCCACCCACCAGGAGAGAGATCACGGGGAAGCTGGGTACCCCACATGCTCTGGGGGAGCCAGATGCTGTTGGGGGCCTTTCTTCTGGATGCCGCAGGGGCGTCCTTCAGCCCCGGACATTTCAGCACAGTCTCTGTGACTGTGGAATCCTCTTCTAAGTCTGTGAGCAGGGTAGCGGGCCCTGAGGCCCCACAGGACTGGCCAGCCCCTTGTCTAGCAGGCTTTGCTGCGCCCCCCCACCCTCCTTGCTGCAGAGGCCTCATCCTGAAGATGCCCCCTCCCTCCAAGCCAGCGTTCAGTGCTCAGCCTCTTACAGGGGCTCCTATCTGATTTTCAGCCACCTGAATGCAAACACTGCTGCTCTTTAACTAGACCTCATCTCTCCCGGGGGGGGAACCATGCAGGACCTCCTAGGGTATAGGAGCGTCAGTCACGGCCGCCACCAAGTCACCAGCTTACAAGGTGCTATTTCATTGGCTGCCTGCAGCGTGTGCAATCTGGGTCTGGGGGAGGGAGGTTCCCCCTCCTCCCGGTGGTCCTGGATGGGCATGGACTCCTTTGGTGCTCGGGGATCTGCAGGAGGTTGAGGACCCTTGTATTAAGAGGAGTGAGGAAACCACTCGTGTGTGTGTGTCTGTGCATCTTGCACAGTGCGCTGCCTGAGTCTGCTTAATGAGGTGGGCAGTGGGCTTTTTTGTTGTTTGGTTGTTTTATGTCTCAGCCATATAAATATATATAAATAGACAGGTACACTGAATAATTCTGTGTCCCGGGCAGGAGGTTGCAGCTACACACCCTTCACTCAGAGTAGCGCAGTGGGATGGAGCCCCCAGGACTCTGCCTTCAGCGTGCATGCCCCTGAGGACTTCGGGGCAGATCAGCGGCCCCTGGCAGATCACTGCACAGGCTCAGCAGAGCTTCTCTGGGGCCTTCGGGGCCGTTGATCCTGACGTGCTGGGGCCTGTTCGGGCCTCCCACCCTTGATTTAATCTGTAGAGACAATTTGTCTCCCACCAGGGTCCTCCCTGACTGTGTCCCCACGTGGAGTGACAGTCACTTGTGACAGCCCCAAAGCCCTGCAGGCTGCTCCATCCTGGGCTCTGGGGGGGAGCCGGCTGTGCATTTGGTGATTTGCCACATGGATAGCTGCCCATCTCTCTGTGCCTCCATTTTTCTTTCCTCTTGATCTCATACGGAGGCCCATGAGAGGACCCCCAGAAGTGACCTTGCAGGCATATTTCATACATCTCCCAGAGGGCAGGTTTGCTTCCAGAAATTTGCGTTTGGATAAAACAATCAGAAATCCTTTTTTTATTTTTTTTGAACCTATTTCTGAAAGCTGCTTTAAGAAGATACACAAAAACAGCCTCAGTCATTTCTGTCCTGATGCTTCGTTTTTGTCAGCAGCCTTCTCGGAAGTGAACGTCTCCCCTGGAGTTTGAATTTGGGGTTGGGAGGGGGTGTGCATCTTATTTTATTTTGGAAGTAAAGTCTCCTCTCCTCTTTGGATGAATCTTCTTGTAGATTCTCTTTTCCCTTTACAGTAGTTTCAGAGCTCTTCTGGGGTTTTCTCTTGTTCTGAGACTTTAAACTCCACTGACCGTCCTGTCCAGGGTGCCCCTATATGTGGAGTCTGGCCATCCAGCAGAGGCAGTTCTGGGACATCCAGCCCTCCGCGTGCCCTCTCCAGGTGGCAGCAGGCACAGAGCAGCCCCTCCCATCCCGGCGGTCAGCCTCCTGAAGTGGGGTTCTGCAGCGCGCCTCTGACTGCGCCACTTGGGATGGAAGCCCGCTCTCCCCTGAGCACAGAGGAGGCCATCTTTGCTTTTCTTTCCATGGGGAATCTGTCCTTGTGGCCTCAAAGAGACTCACAGAACCCCCAGGTGGGGCCGCTGCCTGCAGCTCTGAGGCCGGGCTGACGCCGCGGCAGTGCTGTATGCCTCTGTGTGCTTCTATTCAGCTTTCCTCTGGTTAACTTACACTCTCTGAGTTGCTTCTGGAAACAGTATATTGTTTCTCTTGTGCAAATATTTTCAGAATTTTGTGTAGCTTCCTGGCCTGGACTTTGCTTTCTGTCAGCATAGTGATTACAGGGCGGTTGGTGACCACCCCTGTCTTCTCTCTCTGCTTCTCCCATCCCTGGAGCTCATGGGGATCCAGGATGTCCCCCCACAGGAGCAAGCACTGAGGAGTGTGTCAGTTGAGCCTCACTCCTGCATGTCCTGTCCTGATGGCTGTCTTCATTCAAACACAGGGCTGCACATTTAGATCCAGGTTGTGTGTGTGTGCGTGCATGTGCAGTCAGTCATGTCTGACTCTGCGACCCCCTGGTCTCTGCCAGGTTTCTCTTTCCATGGGACTCTCCAGGCAAGACTACTGGAGTGGGTTGCCATTTCCTTGTCCAGGGGATCTTCCTGACCCAGGGATTGAAACAGCATCTCTTGTGTCTCCTGAATTGGCAGGTGAATTCTTTACCACCTGAGCCACCGGGGAGTCCAGGTCAAAGAGAATAAAGGTGATAAATGGTCTAATCGTCCATCCAGGTACCTCCATGAAGCCAGGAATGATGGCCCTGCCAGAAATGTAAACTGCCTTCAGAGCAAAGGATGCCATAGCGGAGGTAATTCGAGGTCCATGTTTCCTTAATGAAAGTGCTAAGACCTGACCCCTGTTCTCCGCAATGCCCCCCAGGAGGAGGACTTCCTGTTCTCTGATTAGCTCAGACTTCCTCCCCTTGCACATCCTCTCTGCTCAGCCAGGCTCCTCGTGGGCAGACCCGGGGACGGGCTACACGGCTCCTGGAGCGCATGGATGGTCTCATCTCAAGGGAGCAAAAAGACGCCTCCCCACAGCTCAGACCAGTGACGGCTTCTACCTCTTTGCCCTGGGTGTGGACTCCTGGTGTGTAAGTGGACAGGCTGGAACCTTGAACATGACTCTTGCAAAGACGAGGGCAAGTCTCCAGTTTTAAATCTCAACCGCTAAGTAGATAATGAAACTAACTTAAAAGTGTTTTTTTTTAAAAATAGGAAATACGAGCACATAACACATAGTGAATGTAGATGGTATTTTATGAAACTTTATGTGTGCATATATGTATTGCTGCTGCTGCTGCTAAGTCACTTCAGTCGTGTCTGACTCTGTGCGACCCCATAGACGGCAGCCCCCCAGGCTCCCCCATCCCTGGGATTCTCCAGGCAAGAACACTGGAGTGGGTTGCGATTTCCTTCTCCAATGCATGAAACTGAAAAGTGAAAGTGAAGTCGCTCAGTCGTGTCCGACTCTTACAGACCCCATGGACTGCAGCCCACCAGGCTCCTCCGTCCATGGGATTTTCCAGGCAAGAGTACTGGAGTGGGGTGCCATTGCCTTCTCTGACATATATGTTATGTGTATATGTATTATATGAATTGCGTGCTGCCTCTCTGCATCAGATTTTTCTCTAACTGTGGGTTTTAGCAGAAAACTTTGACAGCTGCTGGGCTGCTGGCATGTGAAGGAACCAGCGCACCCTGTTGTTAGTTGCACGTGACAAGTGTCACGCTCCTTCCCAGCCTCTGTCCACACACAGATGACCCCAAGCCCGGCCTGTCTTCAGGGGGCAGGGTCTTCCTCTTGGTCCCCAGCTCCCAGGTGCACTTGGAGGAGGACACCTCCCTGTCTGCCTTAAGGTCTAAGGCTCCGCTTCCTTCCTGTTACCTGTTCTGTTGCCGTCTTCTGAGTTCTGGCTTCTGGAAAATCACTCCGTCTTCCCATGCCTTAAGGGTTTTTGTCTATCGCTATCAGTAAAACTTAATACTTGACTACATGCATTCAGTCCTTTGAAATATATTTAAATGAGATAAATTTAAACGAACTGATTGAACCACATGTGCCTGGTGCCCTGCCTCAAACTGCAGATATTCACTGATGGTCTAGACTGTTTTTCTTACAGTCTTTCTGTAAAGAGTATTTCTGTATTCAGACTTGACAAATATCCTGAGACAGTAATTTATGAGGTTCTTCATCCTTGAACAACCTAGAGATTTTTCTGTCTGTGTTTTTTTAAATCACGGCCAGTACACTTTAATTCTCTGTTAGGGGTAAAATACCCATAATACTTTCTACATAGAAACAAGCATTACAATGATCTTGGTGTAATTTACCCAGTCCTTTCAAAAAATAATTCATAGAGAATGTCCAGTTTTGTCTGAGGACACCTCTAAGCCTTCTAATTCACCAGTCATCAGCCCCTCCCGGCGCCCTCCCGGCTCCCACCCCTGCTCTCTTTTCATAATTGTAGCCCAAAGGTCTCGGTTGTGAAAAGTGTCTTTTGTCAGATGCAGTGAGCTCGGCGCCCTGCTCCTCACTCTGTGAGATGGATTGCAGCCTTTGTCCTGGGCCCTGCCCTCCTGTCAGGCCCGCAACAGCGAGGGGGCCCGCAGGGCTGGGGCCTCCTATTGCTCACTCACTTCCCTTCATCAGGGGCTGGTGGAATTGATGCCTTCATAAAAACTACTGGTGCCCAGCCCTCTCACCAACTTTTATGCAGATTGATTGTGCAGGCCTTTCTGCCTGGGGGTCGGTCTCATAAAGACTCAGCAATGGTTTCTTTTTTCACCCATTATTTGGAGAGAATAATAAGTCTCTGTCAGATTAGCTTCTTGGAGGCTGGAACCTTTCTGAAAAGAGCTTGCATAATCAGAGTGTCTGCTGAGCTGCTACCCAGAACTTATCCCTGTTGTGCAGTAAGAATGTATATATTGCATGTTTTAAGGTTCTGACTATTCCTTCCCATCAGAAGTCACGCAGTTGCACATCCCTTGCTTGGTACTAAGCTGCGGCCCAAGTCACAGAGGCAGGTGATGACGTTTTCCTCCAGATGGGATGCTTCCTTAATAGAGAGGGACCACCAGTCCATGCGCGTGCTGGCCACTCCCACTTCCCCAGGAGGTTCAGAGCCCGTGATACCTGTCTTTAAGGAACAGTCTTGAGTCAGATGGTCCTTGAACAAACAGGCCAGGTCAGTGGTGAAGCCAAGGGTTGAGTGTGAGGGGAATAGTCCTTCTTTCACAGGCTCTGCTCCTGTGAAATGTCTGGGAGACAGTATTATGTGTCCCCCCACAAAAACAAAGATATGGGGTCCTAGCCCCAGGACCTCAGAATGTGACTTTTTTGTAGGGAGGTCTTTACAGAGATAATCCAGTTACAGTGAGGTGATTAGGGAAGACCCTGCTCCATTAGGACTGGTGACCTTATAAAAGGGGACATTCAGGCTGAGATACAGAAACACAGAGGGAAGACCGTGTGAAGATGCAGGGAGAAGACGGCATCGGCATGCCAGGGCGTGAGGCCCGCAGCAGCCCTCCTTGGCCTTCAGAGGGAGCAGGGCACTGCCCACACCTTGACTTTGCACTGCTCACTTCCAGAATTGAGATAATAAATTTCTGTGTTTAAGTCCCCCAGTCTGTGGTATGTTGTTATGGCAGCCCCAGCAAACTCATTCAGGTAGCGTTTGTCAGTTTATCATATATCAGCTTTATAGAAGTTTTCCCATTGGGCATGCCAGTCCACGGCCCCTTGCAGTTACAGTATTTCAACACTAGTACTTAAAAGACTTTCTGTGACCCCGCAGGATCTTTGCCAGGAAGGGCCTTGATTTGGGGCTTTGCTTCCCACACTTCAGGGCCCCCCAGATTGGGTTGGCCCTTCTCTCTGTTCTGAGTACCTACTTGAGCTTAGGCGTGCAGCTGCTGCTGTCCTCCATTGGGTTTGCTGCAGAAGCGTTTCCCCTTCTCTCTGAATTCCTGCCTAGGAGTGTCACCACAGGTACAGAGCAGGAAGCAGAGGGCAGTGCCCCCAGAGCTCAGCCTGAGGCTTGGGGAGCTGTGGTGAGAAAGTCAGGCTCTCCTGCCGCCTCTGACCTCCAGGAGAGTGGCCACTGCCCCCATGCCCGTCACAGCTCACCTCTGGCTCCCAAACAGTGTTCCGGCCAGGCTGTCCATGGACCAGTAAGTGGATGCAACTCCACCAAGAGCTTTGTTTAGAGAAGCCACTAACTCAGAAATCTAAAATAAAATTTAATTTATTCTGGGACCTTCAAAAACAGATCAGGAGTTGGGATGTGTTGGGAGAGGTCATTTAGTCCCTTCTCTCCAAGCCTTAGGATGGCTGAAGGGGCTGATGACCAAACAGGGTCTCAGCCCTGGGGGTGGGGGGGCAGTGTAGGACTCTCGACGCAGCACCCCAACACACACACACAAAGAGAGTCAGGCTGCAGGGGCCGCAGTGCACGGCATCTAAAGACTGTTCCTGAGAGAGAGCGTGGTTATAAACCCAAACTGGGCTTCCCAAGTGAGCAGTCAGATCAAGGAACTCAAAGATGAGGAATCCCCCAGCCAGACCAGAGGAGAGAGATTAGAGAAGGAACCTGGTCAGGAGAAGGCCCCGAAGGTTACAGAGAAATGATGCCTCCGTGTGAGGAAGGTCGGTCGTAGGGTCCAAGCAGGGATGAGAGTGTTCCTTCAAAGGGTCGGGTTCCCTCGTGGCTCACTGGAGAGAGGAGGGAACGATTGAGACGGGTCAGGACTGCAGTGCATTGGCCTATAGCGGTGGCCAGAGGGCCACGGGGGAACCCGCAGTGGCCCCTGTGAGGCAGGAGGGGAGGGTGGAGGTACAGGTGATGATGGACAGAAGGGATGAGGCTTTTGTTTCTTTCAGCTGTGGGGTGGGACATGTGTTTGGGGTCCCTGCTCTCAGATGCCGATGGGAACAGTAAGCAGGCTTTGCTTTGCAGAGGTGACCGCACGGAGCTGGGCTTGGAGACGGTGAGAGGCAGAGTCTAGAGAAGTGGATGTGGGCGCAGCCCTGCGACCTGCATCCCGGGGCAGCAGTGACCTGCGGGGCCAGCATGTGAGGAGTCACTGCCTGCACGACGGGGCTCCCAGTGCGGCTGCTCTCCAGACCTCTGGGGCTGAGGCCAAGGCCAGCTGACCAGTGGTCAGCCCTGGGTCCGGCTTTAGCCTTGCTTTCCACCGTCACCTTGGGACGTCTCCTCATCCCTGGGAGGAGGGCGATTGGTTCGCTTATTGGTTCACTAAGAGGCTTATGTGTCTTTTGAGTTTAATATTAGTTTCTAAAACTCTTGATTCTTTCCATGTGTTGCCAACAGCTGTTTTACCCTGCTTCCTAGACACTGCATATTTTATTGCCATTTGTCATGGATCAGTTTATGAGGTTTCTGATGGGTGGGGCAGGGCTTTATCTTGACCCCAAACCTACCACCTTTTCTGCAGCTCAGCTGCCCTAGCTGCCTGATGCCCCTGGCAGGGCGGATGAGCCTGTAGGTGGTGGGGCCCTGGGGCGCACGTAGGTGGCGTTCTCTAGAGCACAGCTTCGCCCCTGGTTTCCACACACCTACATATTCTGATGCCTTTCTGTCCATGCCTGAAACGCACAGGGTGGAAAGGTAGTGGTGGAGAGACAGAGGCTCTGGCCCCAAGAAGAAGCATCTTGCTTAGGAGATGAGAAGCATGAGCTATTTTGAGAATACTTTGATTCTCTATCTAGAGATCAATGAAATAGTTAAGGAACTGATGAAGTGCAAGAAGGGCCAGGCTGGGCTGTATTATGTTATGATTTGGAGAAACTATTACACAGGAGGTCAAGTATGAGCCAGGGCCTGAAGGAACATGGAGACCCCATGAAGGGGTATGTAAAGTCTTCATGGGAAAGATCTGATTGGAGGCCATGGATTTTGTAGTCTTTTGACCCTGGATCAGGGTCACTTCAGTGTCCTCATTTGAAAGCACTGATGGTGTAGAGCTGAAGTCAGCCTTAATTGAGGAGTGTGTGAGCCGTCGAGCATGATGCCTGGTATGCACTGAGCATATTTGCGGCAAGTAAGGAAACGGCGTTACAGCACATACACCTGTTAGGATGACTTAATAAAACCGAAAACGGTAACCGCACCGTGGTGAGGACGCAGAGGGACCAGAGCTCATGCCTGCTGTGGGAATGCAAACCAGCACAGGGTCTGGAGGACAACGGGCAGTTCTTAGAGTTAGACGTGCTCCCAGGCCACCCAGCAATCCCTTAGATACTTAGGGAAATGGCAGTCTATGTGCTCACAGAGTTCAGAACCTTTTATTTGTATTTGCCCCAATCTGGAAACTCCTTCACTGGCCCTCCTCTGGGGAGGGGATGACAGGGCCGTGGGCACCTGCACGTGGGATGTGGCGGCTGGCAGGGAGACAGCCCCCGACACGAGGGAGCATGCACACAGTGGATCCCAGGCAGTCAAGTGAGAGGAGGGAGCCAGAGTCAAAGGTCACATACTGCCTGATTCAGCCTACATGACCTTCTAGAAAAGGCAGCGCTGCAGACGGAACACAGGTCAGGGCTCCTGGGAGTGGGGGAGGCTTCTGGGTGCTGAGCTGCTGTGTCTTGCTTGTGTTGATGGTTGCAAGGCTGTGAACAGTTGTCAGAACTCAGAGCTGTTGACTGGAGTGAACTTTATTGTTGTCTATTTTATATCTTACTTTAAAAATGAAAAAAAAATCTCGAGCACAGCCAAGGAACTGAGAATGATCATGGCGTCTATGGGAGCCTGGAGGAGCAGACCTGAATGAACGCTGAGGGTTCAGCAAGAGATCAGCTTGAGTGTGTGGGGTGGGGTCTAGCTGCAGCTGCGTTGAACGAGTGTTGTTGCCTGCCTGATGGGCTGGGAAACGGTGAGCCCTGGGGACCGCCTGGGCAGTGGCGGGCAGGATAAGGGTGGCATTTTGTGTTGTGAGAGGATGGATAAGGCCCAGCCTGGGCCAGCACATTTCCCCAGCACCTGGATGAGGCCTGAACCTAATGTACGTAGGAGGGAGAGGAGGGAGGCTCACGCTGTCGCTGATGTAGCTCCCTTCCTTAAAGACACCAACGAGCAGAAGCGGTCAGCTGGGGCCGCAGAGCCTTGACTCCTAATGGGCGGGCAGCCTGGCCTCCTGCCGAGGTTCCTATCACTCCTCCCTTCTCATACATCACGTCAGGTTGCGAGTGGACGGACTTCTGGTGCCCATTCGCTTCTCTTCCTCGGGAGCTCTCGTGTTTCCTGTCATCTTCGCAGGCGAAGGTCTTGGACTATTAGCCTCCAAGTTAGTTGGACACATGCTGTCTGGAGGGCTTGTCCATATGTCTGCACGATGCTGTGAGCCCCTGGTGACACAGTGTTTCTGAGCAGCACCCCAGCCCCAGCTGTTCACGACTGCACCGCCGGACGCGGGTTTGTTTGCTCTGACGTCAGATGTTTGAAGTGCGTGAAGGGGCGGCCTTTGTATCTGGTGAGGCTCTGACACTGCTTTTAGCAGCGCTGAGGGGGAACGGTTGAAATAGAGCTCCTCGTGAAGCACCCTTTCTGGCCCGCAGCCCATCACCTCTGGCCTGCGGTGGCCCCGCCCGGGAGCACACTGTCCGCCCTGCATTCTGCACTCGGTGGCTGTGGACACGCTCTGTTATTTACCACAGGAACCTTCTTTTCTCTTACTTCCTCTGCAGGGACGTGTGTCAAATAGTGAAAGTCACTCAGTCGTGTCCGACTCTTTGCAACCCCATGAACTGTAGCCCATGGAACTCTCCAGGTCAGAATACTGGGGTGGGTAGCCTTTCCTTTCTTCAGGGGATCTTCCCAACCCAGGGATTGAACCCAGGTCTCCAGCATTACAGGCAGATTCTTTACCAGCTGAGCCACCAGGGAAGCCCGTGATGTCGCATATGTTTCCTTAAATGTGCCCATGATGCTAAGTCCCTGGATTGCTTTTCTCTCAAAATGTTCAGTGTTCCCTTCAGTTTAAGAAGGGTCTCAAAACCCTCAACATGAGGTCAACCAGAGAATTTCACCTAATTCCCAGTCTTTATTTGGATCCCTGCTTTGCATTTTGCCCTGGTCTGAAGAAGAGACTGAAAACTAGTCTCGTTGGGGAGCAGGTGTGCCCGACTTTTCTCGGTGAGGAGGGAAAGGTTCTTCGCTCATGTTTGGCCTCAGGGCTGCACGCCACCCAGAACCCCACCTTGAGTCTGCAGGGACCCTTGGGTGTACCTGGCCTCCGGGTGCCAGGTCGCCCAGACCCTCTTGGTTGTGACTGGGTGGGCGGCCCCCCTGACCTGTGGTGAGGCCTGGGTTGGGGGAAGGCTGTCTGTCGTGGACGGGCCAGCTGAGAGCCCTGGTCAGTGCAGAGGGACACAGTCCACCCCACCTCCTCCAGACTGGCCGCCTCTAGCCACAGCGGCCCTGCTGGTTCTCTATCCCTCTCTCACTGGGGACCTGCAGGGCTGAGATCCTGCTGGGGAACTGCAGTCCTGGGGCCCCAGCAGCTTTCCCAGGGCCTTGGCCCTGCTTGCCAGAGTGTGCTCCCAGCCTGGAGGACTTGGTGGGTGGGCTTACCATCCTTGCCTTTTGACCTGAAATGATGCTGGGAGTTTTGAGGGGGCAGGGGGGCAAGGAGGCTGCGTTCTCAATCCAGGAGCTGGCCCACCCAATTGCTCCCTGTCTAGTTCACGGGCCAGGGTTCTAGTTTCTGCGCCCTCATCAGACTTTCCCCTCTGTCTCCCCAGGAGGACCACAACCCTCCCCTAACAGCCCCGTCTCACACTCCCTCTCCCCATGTCCTCCCTCCTACGACTTCTCCAGCCCATCTTTGAGCCACAGCACAGTGATAACACCATCAGTGTCAAGATTTTACTTGATACTAATGGTGGTACCTACCTTAGCATCAATGCTAGTGTTAATGATCATGTAGCATGTGTCAGACACTGTACCAGGAGCCCACAAAGATTCTGTGCAGTGACCCTTACCCACTGTCCCCAGGGAAGGCAGAGACGTGCCAGGGATCACACATCATGTGTCCATCACTCTTGAGGGTAGGACCTGATGGTGTGCAATCATCTCTTCATCTCTACCTCCTGGGAAAGGACCTGGCCTAAAAGTAAACATTCAAACAAATACCTGTTAAATGAATAAATCGGTTATATCAGGAATGGCTTCTAAAACTCAAAAGGTCTCTCACTCTTATCTCTCTCTTTTTTTTTTTTGTACAGGCTCCCTCAGATCCTTTTATACTTTCTGAGGGGAATTTAATATTCACAATGTGGCCATTGCTCCAGCTATGTGGCTGACACTGGTTTTGCTTCCTTTGGAACCCTTTGCCTGAATTATGCTTGCATATCTTACCCCAAGGTGTTGTGGGCAGCCGCCATACAACAGCAGCTTCCTGATGCCATGGAGCTCTTGTTGGAAATTTCTTATTCTGCGTCCGTGTTTCCCTTATCTGCTGCTGCCGAGCCCACCACCCTGAAACAGGGGTGGTTTCTCGCTTCCTGCAGCCCTCGGGTCGACTGGGCTCCCCGTGGGTTGTGTGTATTCATGCGGTCAAGTGACAGCTGGGTTGCCGGCTGGCCAAGCTGGCCCCACCTGCCCGCCCCAGGCCTTGCTGGTTGCTTTCTGGGTGCTTTGGCTTTCCAGGACCCGGGCCTGCTTCCTTACGCATGCGGGCCATAGGGCCGAGTTCAGAGGGGGCGGCCAGAGGACAGGATGACGAGCCTATCTTTGAGTCCAGGTTGCTGCCGCCCAGTGAGCTACAGTAAGTCCCAGGGCCAGGGTCCAGGCAGCTTGGGGCCGTGCACTCCAGCGCCCTGGAGAGGAGCAGCAAAGAAATGCGGACACTTTAACCCACCACCACCCATGACGCCAGATCCATTCCTTTCATGACATATTTTAGGATTTGCCACCAGAAATGCAGAAGGTACTCAGGGCTTCACAAGGGATAGGAGTCTCTGATCTGAATGGGTTCTTACCTGCTCATGTCCTGTTCATCTTGGGCAGGTTCCTCACCTTTGACCACTTCTCATCACATCTTAATTCTTCTTTCTGTTACTTTGTTTACTTTTGTCTTTGGAAAGCTCAAGATGAGAATTCAAGTGTGCTTCCTCATTTCCTCAGTCTTGATGTTCCATTTCTTTGGTGTTTCTGTTTAGATTTTTTATTTTAAGCCACCCACTCCCTTTTGTAAGATATGGGGTATAAACTTTTGGAGATACTCACCAGCAGAATTTCTTTAAAAACAAACCCTGGCACTCCCCGGTCATGGGTTTTGCTGGCGGGATCCGGGATCATAGGGCTGTTTCCTAGGCCTCTGTGCGCATGAATCAGTGTGCGTTTGCATGTTCTGCTTGACTTGCTTCAAGTCAACTCTTCTGTGTTTCACACCCATGTAAGGCCCACTGACTTCTAATGAGTTCTTTCTGGCTCTTAATTCATCTGGTCCAACACATCCTCAAGGTGTTAGCTGTACTGTATTCAAAGTATTTCACATTTATTTTCTTTAAACCTCTCAACGTCCAGCATTCTAAATATATGCTACTGTGAATTTGAAAGATTGATAATTTGTAAAGTTCCTGAACGTGGATTTAAATCTAGTTTTTAGTTTCAAAGCCAATGGACACATGGATCTTTGGGCTGTAGAGAGTAAATTAATAGATAAACTGGCTCTTTGAAACTCAACATTAAATTAAAATCTTAATTAGAAATAACTATATCAGAAGAGGGGGTTAAATTCTCAGACTTTAACATGCATTAGTGATAAGAGGCAAGCACTGCTTAAACAAATTCCATGTGGTTGGCATATCCTGATGGTGATTCTTGAATTCTACAGACTCTCCGGGTCTGCAATGGATAGAAGTCTCATGACTTGGTAACTGTGGGATCTTGGATAATTTGTGCGTGTGTGTGTTTCACTTTTCTCTGCTGTAAAATGAGTGCCTTAAACGTCTAGGGCTGAGATGTGGGATGGGGGCTCACATATTGTCAGCCTGTAGTATGTCAGGCTTTAGCATCCTCTGCACGTGCCTCACTTCAGTCCTGCAGTGTCCCCGTGGGTAGCACTCATGATTCCTACTGAGTGAACTCCAGAGCAGGAATCTGAATTTGCCTGTGAAGCCTGAGTTCCATGCAGCAAATCACCTTCATACCATCTTTCTCCTTATAATTGAGCAAGATAAAACGTGTGGGCAAGAAAATCAGCCTTGGGAAAAAAATATTAGTGTAAAATGATCATTTTTTTGAAGTTGAATAAGGGAAGACAAGAGTGGGTTGCCCCGAGTTATTGTGGGTCCCGTCTCAGGCCAGACCAGTGAGGCAGGCCGCTGAACCAGGCTTGGTCATTATAAGCTCCCAGAAGGGCAGGGGATGGTCAGACCACCCAGGGCCGGCCTGGCCTTGTGGACAGAGTGTGAACTCTGGTGCCCTCACTGCCCATTGGCTGCCTGCTCCTGACTCAGGCTCTTTGGTTCTCGGGTTTCTCCCTTTTCACTGTGGACGTTAACCCTGCTTCTCAGGGGCGTGTGAAGAGTGGCTGGGACACAGGCCCACAGCTGGCCTAGGACGTGTGAGCTGGAATCTCTCAGAGCATCAGCTCTGGGGGGCGGCGTCCCTGTCATGATTCCCACCCCATGTCCTCTGTCAGGACGGTCAGTGACGGGCCTGGAAGGACAATGGGCTGTGGTCTCTGCGTGTGGTTGCCAGGGAGCTCGTGAGAAGGTCCAGCTACCCCTTTGTTTGGCAGATCCGTGCCAGCTGTGGCCGCAAGCACAGAGGATCATCAGCTCAAGCTTTTGCTGACCAGTTTCTTGGGGAAAAACACTCAGGGGGAAAAGGCTGGACCCAGAGCAGCTGGGCGCTCCGCAGGCCTGCGGGAGCAGAGTCTGGAGGCCCCGAGCCCTGCCCAGGCCAGCGCGCCCACTCAGCCCTCCCCAGCCCCAGGGCAGGGGTGGCCTGCGTGGGCTCTGGAGTACTGCCTCAACCACACAGCACGGATGCAGGGTCAGACGCACTCCTGTTTCTGGAAGCGGCTCCTGTGCTATCTTGGGTGGCTTTCGTAGCCTCAGGCCAGGTGTGGGCCTGATGTGTCATTGATATGACATATTGGGTAGGTTTGAAGTTCCAACCTAAACATGCCTGTGTTAAAATTTATTATTCATGAAAGTAATTTAAAAATATAACAAAATTTAAGACATGGAGACAACACTCATCATTCTCTACTCAATACAGCCATGTTTTATTTTAGTGCATTTCATTCCAGGCTTATCTATATGGATACTTTTTTTTTTATAGCTTGTTTCATTGTATATGTAAAACTTTGTCTCCTGCATTTTCATTTAATGTATTATATGCATTTTGCATATAACTGGGTGGCCTTTATAATTCTTCATGGTTGCCTAATATTCTTTTGAGGGGCTGTGACATAATTTAACCAACCTGTCGGTGAATATTTTAAGTTTCTTCATTTTTTCTTTTATGAACAATGCTGCAACATCCATGCATAAAA
Organism: Cervus canadensis; assembly: GCF_019320065.1. Classification (NCBI taxonomy): domain Eukaryota; kingdom Metazoa; phylum Chordata; class Mammalia; order Artiodactyla; family Cervidae; genus Cervus; species Cervus canadensis. Next base: position 90,520,673 of record NC_057393.1, on the reverse strand, counting down.
TTTGTTCCTTATTTTGGGTTAGTTCATGAGGATAAATTCACAGAAACAAGATTTCTCAGCTTAACGATTCTGTGTCTTTCCAGTTCTTGATATATGGTGCCAAATTACTTTCCAGTCAAGTTCAACTAATTTACACCCAATCCTTTTCCTTTTAAATAAGATAGTGAGACATTTGTAGCCCATGTTGTAATAACACATACTGGAATCGTGCGGAAGACATCCCAGGCAGAAAATGGACATGTAAATAAGTGTGCCAGAGATAAAGAATCCCGCTGTCTGTCCCTGGCAGGGGCTGCGCACCTTGCCCCATGCAGAACATAAGCGGGAGAGGCACGCAGCAAGCACCCCTGGAGCCTGCCCAGCAGGCTGGCTTCCCTACTCCTCTTGGCGGTGGGTCTGTCTGTACAGAGTCCTGCTACAGCTTATTCACATTAGGGGTGCTGCATCTGGATTCTGTAACGTGGTCTAAATAATCTTGTAGAAAAAGAGCTTGGAGCTGTGGCAAAACCAACATTTTACAATGGGTTCAAATGGAATCCAGACTCCAGAGTACCACATGAGCCCCCGTTCCCAGGGGTCACTTATCTGTGAAGTGGGCTAACGAGGCATGAGTGTGCTGTTGGCACAAATTCATTTTAAAAGAGGAGTTTGAAATGAATAAAGACCTTTTGAGAAAAATCGATTTAAGACAACCCTTCTGGAGTTTTTGGGTAATCAGTTCAGTCCCTCAGTCGTGTCCAACTCTTTGGGTAATACTCACATGGCAATTAGCCATTGAACTATAAATCAAGGGAAGGTTAATGAGAACATGTAAATTTTAAATTAATAAAAATGCTGTACAGTTCCCATTTACTGTTGCTCATTTGCTAGAAACTTCAGCAAATGTCTCCCCACATCTCACTGAGATGCTCACGAGTTTATTTCTTGGTTGCATACGACATATGTCTTTTGAGATGTGCCTCCTACATGGTATTTCTGGTCCTCTAGCCACATTCACTAGTTTTATTTTTTTAAAAATCCATGTGGTTAAGTTTCTAACCCTGGGTTCCTTTGGAGTCCTTCACATAACATTTTCCCCTGCAGACGCTCTTCAAAGCAGACCCAAGATTTGGAGTCCATGGAGGGTCTCACCCATCCCCTCCTGGAGCCACTTCTGACTCAGGTGGTTCCCTGGAACTGAGCTGGCCGGGGGCCCCTCCGGTGAGGACCGGTGGTGGGGATGAAGTGCGGGCTGGCGACACCTACTGGTTAGGAGGTGGTGTTGCAGCCAGTGCTATGCGCCCTCGTCCACCTGGGAGCCCAAGCGAGGGGGAACGCAGCTGAGCCTCTAGAGCCCTGACCCGGAGGTTGGGTGCCGCGGTGGGGCGGTGTCCTGGAGGCGGCGAGCGTACAGGAGGCTGGTGGCATGTGTGGCTCCTGGAGGTGGAGGGGAGCGCGCCGTGATCCGAGGCCGCTCAGGGTGTCCCCGCTTCTCACTGCAGTGCCTCTCGGTGCTGGCTGGGCTGTTGCTTGCGGAACTTCACTCCTGCCGCTTTTCCCCTCTGTTGGAAATTATTTTTTAACATTAAAAAAATTTTTTTTGACTTTTACGTAAGTCATGGGGGAAAATCTTTCTAAAACCCTTTGGGTTTTTTTTGTTTGTTTGTTTGTTTGTTTTTGTAAAAAGACATTTTTGAGTCAAGTTTGCTGCTTCAGCTAATGTTAAGAATCCCAGAACAGGAAGAGAAGCAGCAGTTAAGGGGCTGTGTGCAGACTCCTAACAGGAGAAGCCGTTTGTTTCCTGCTTACAGGAAGAAAGAGGTGGAATCAGCCCACGTGACAGAGAAAGAGGCCGTAAATGGCAGGCAGTCAGCTCACCTGCAGGCTCTGCTCCATCATCCACTGCATGGATGTTTAGGACCTGGCCCAGGAGCTGTCTTGCATCATAAACTCCTTCCGAGGAATAAGGAATGTTAATAGTCCTACTGGTGCTCCCTCTGCCCTGGGCCACCTGCTGCTTTGGGGGTGGGGGGGGGTGGGAGGTGGATTGATTGCTCTGGGAAGAGGATTGTGGTGTGAAATAGCTTGCTCCTAGGTGTGTGTCGCCTTACAACATTGGCTTTAAAATCAGGAAATGCTGACTCACACCTTAGTTCCCTGAAGGATGTGGAGAGGGCTTAACATTGCCATTAAAACTGGACAGATGCCCTAGAAATACACAATTAATAAATACAAGAGTGTTTAATGTGATTATTTTCCTTTTATGTAGGTGTAAGATCTATGCACACACTATTTTTAGAGCAATTTTAGATTTACAGAAAAAATGGGAACATAGTACAGAGTTCCCATGCCAACTATAACCAGTCCCTTATTATTAAAGAACCAGTATTGATAATGTTATTATTAACTACTTTATTCGGATTTCCTGCGTTTCTCCTTAATGTCCTTTTTCTGTTTCAACAGCCTGTCCAGGTACCAATTTCATTTAGTCATTGTATGTCCTTAGGCTCCTCTGGGCTGCAGTGGTTTCCTGCCTTCCTTGTTTTGATGATTTTGATAGTTTTGAGGAGGCCTGGTCAGAGATTTTGTAGAATATCCCTCATTTGGGGTTTGATGTTTTTCTCGTGACTAATCTGAAGTTACATGTTTAAGGGGGGTTCCCTGGGGGCTCAGTGGTAAAGAATCCACCTGCCAATGCAGGAAATGAGAGAGGGTTCATTCCCTGGGTCAGGAAGATCCCCTGGAGGAGGAAATGGCAACCCACTCCAGTGTTCTTGCCTGGGAAATCCCATGAGATAGAGGAGGCTGGTGGGTTATATAGCGGCTAAACAACATCAACCACAGGTTTGGGAGTGTAACATACGAGATAATATATGAATGTTAAAATATGAATGATAAAATATGAATAAATAAATAAAATATAAATATGAATGTTAACATATGAATGATAAAATATGAATATATTTTGGCAAGTCCAAGAATGAGCTCGTTATGGGCAGAAAGGAGGAAGTTCAGTGGTTGGAGTGGGATAATCAAAAGAGGAGTAAAGACTGGGTCTTCATAATGGAAAAAGGAGGTTAAATGTTGTCAGTGAACATGGACTCAGAATTTAAATGATGTGAGAATTCGCTGGGGCCCTGCCAGTTATGTCATTTCAGGGGCTGGGATAGAGGTGTTTCCATGTTGCATATTGGGTCTGAGTCCCAGAGAGGCACCCTGGGCAGCCTCAGGTGATGGGGCTGGGCTGGGACTGACTTGTCAGGCCAGCACGTGTCCAGACCTTGCCTCTGGTGCTCCAGGTGCCAAGCTTCCAGGTGGGGGAGGCTGCAGCGCTGACAGACGTCCATCTGTATTGCCTCAGGGATTCAAACAGGAAGATTTTCACCAAATTAAAGCAACTGATGGACCATGTGTGGAGGGAGTGTGCAGGGCGGTGCGATAGGTGCTCTGCTTGTTAGCGAGGTTAGATAGCAGGGGATGCGTCATGGGGTTACTGCAGCTCGTGACTTTAGTACAAGCCATTGTTCCAGCTGCCAAATACGGAACGACGGTGTCTCTCACAGCCTGCTTTTCTCTGAGGGACACACAGTAAAAAAGTGAACGGATGACCTTTATCGTAACAGATGGCTTACTTATGAGCAAGTGATTCTGTGTGAAGCAGTGTGTGACTTTGAACCCACAGCAGAAACTTGCCCCTCTCCCACTGAGTTTCTTGGGCCAGGTTGGAGTAAGGAGTGTGAAACTTTAAGAGCGTCAGTCAAGCCAGGGGCTCTCCACTCTGTGCATTAGAGCTGCCTGGGAACCTCCTAGAAAACACCCAAGACTAGACCCCAAGCTCGGAGGTTGCAATGAAGCAGGCGAGGGCAGTCCTGGCGTCTGGGAGGCTGGCCTTGCCGTCTCATTCATTCTCCAGCTCTTTTGCCTTGCAGATCCTGATTCTTTTACTCGCACCCCTGTTGACTGTCATGTGAGTGAAGGTCGGGTGGTTGCTGTTGGAAGCTGGCCTGCGCTCTTCCTCCAGTGGAACAGCCTGTTCTGCCAGCGGGTCCCTAAGTGATGAAGCTGGCCGACCTGGGGCAGAGCCCATCGCTGCTGCACTCAGGACGCGTGTTCAGGCGGGGCGGGGGCCGGGGCCCAGTGCTGCTGTGGTCTGTACACTACTTGGTATCCCCCTTCCTCCTCCAGTGATGACAGGGAGGGAAGCGAACATTCTTCCTCTTAAACCATTCCAGTGGGGACTCTGATTTAGAAGCAGAAGCTACTCTCTTTTACAAATGCAGAGGTGCCAGTGTCAGCCGGAATACAGGCTTCTAGTTTTAAGAGAGCCTAACCCAGCTGAGGGGCCCCGTCCAAGCCTTCTTGCCTTCTTTGCTCAGGACCCTTTCTCAATGAGTTAAAACTTCTTTTGTCACCTTGTCAGCGGGTTACACGCCCTAGGTAGAAAGAATAGACACATTTCCTTCTATCAGCGGCTTCCTCATCCTCTGGTGAGAGGGCCTGACTGCTCCCTGCATCACCTGGGGGGCCGCCACCTGAAGTGTTGGAGGACTCTGCAGTTATGCTGTGATCACTTTGGAGGGAGAGTTCTGGGGGTAGGGGTCTAGGTCTTCAACAGAAAACTACATCCACTGTTTAAAATTTGCTTTCAAGCAAACTGCTTAGCAATTTTCTGTTCTTAGCTTGGCAATGTGCTCTTAAGAAATGGGCTGCGGAAAGAGAAATTATCACATCTTTTTAACACATCTGGCAACCTGGCTTTTTCCCCCCCAAACTAGAATGTTGTTCCTGGTGGTGGCAATTACTGAACAGTCATTAAATAACGGTGAAAAGTAGACATTTGATGAGAAAAGATTCAAGAAGTCATTCAGATGGTATTTTTGGTAACTTGATCTGCCTCTGAGCATACGGTCTAGTCAGCTGAAGGAATTTAATGGTGACAAAATGTATTTCAGTAAGCAGGGAGTGAAAACAACCTGTTTATTTTCTTTTTCTCCTCCCCAGTGATATTTTTACCTTGGCTAACAAATATTGCATTAGGCATTTAAACTTTGTGAAGGCAGCCTTTGATAGTTTAGCCATATACGATTATTCTTTGTAATCTGGTTTTATATGTGCAGGCATGTTTATTTTGGTGGTGGTTCATAATTCACACGTGTTACCATGGGGGAATAGTCTCTGTGTTGGGTGGTGGTGAAGAGGTCAGGTGAGGCGGAGTGACAGCTCGCTGCACAGACTTGCACATGTGAGTAGCCACTGGGTGCTGCAGCTTTCTGTCCGTCTGGGACGCGGCCTCGTCTATGCCTGCCTCCTCTCAGAAGGGGTCTGGGACCCCCTCGCCCCGACACCCCTCTCCCCTCCCAGCTCACTCACTGGAAGCTGCCCTGGGCCCCTTCTGGCCTTCAGATGGCCCCGGCCCCGGCTGCCGTGTTGGTTCGTGAGAGACTGTGGGCCAGAACCAGACAGATCTTGGCTTTCTGATGGTGTGTGAGGCATGAAGTGCTTTTTGTTCTAAGTGACGAAGTTTGAGGGGACCTGTTTGGCAGCGGCTGGTAACAACAAGAAGTCACCCAGCCCTTCTGACTGTCCCCTCACCTGCGACGTGAGGGCTGACCTAGTGCCCTTAGCAAGGTGGAGGCTGCCTGCTGAGCCTCAGGGGTCGCCTGACACTGGCTGTGCCCCGACCCCGACGGTTGCTTCCCACCTCTGTCCAAGCCCCCCTCCGCCCTCCCTCTTGGCCCAGCCCCCCACCACCAAGACTGACGCTTTGTCTCAGGCAAACACCAAGCCCACGTTTTATTTATTTCCTCTTATTTTGAAACAGAGACAGATCACATTAGAAATATACTGCAGAAAGTTATTTTAATAACTAAGCCTGTTTACCCTTAATTTTCATAACTATTCAACAAACCAACCTATTGGATTTACTTGTTTCTGAAACTAACGTCATTTTGTTAAAAGTCATTGCTCCTTTATCTACTTAGAAATAGGATGGATTTTGGCTGCCATACTCTTTAATTATGGTAGATAAATAGGCATTTTTCAGTTGTTTATTTTCATTTGATCTCATTCATGGCCTGATTTAATTCCACTTGAACTTCAATAGACTGCTTCTGCTGTATGCATTTGTAAGAGTAATGCGTACCTTGAGCTTTTGGACTGAAAACTAACCAAATTCAAGTATCTAGTAGTAATAACTACCTGGCAGGTAAGTCAGTGAGTAGGAGGGCAGTAGCTCGTGTTTGCAGTATCAGGCCAAATGCCATCTGAAAAGGGAGAGTCTCGGTGCCCTGGTCGATGCTTTCTGCATCTTTCTGAGGCGGCATGTGAGTGTATCCAGGGCTTAGTCCAAACGATGAAGTCAAGCGGGGCCAGTGGCCTCCCCTCAGTCTGGTCAGCAGAGAGCCCACATTTCCTGACAGAATGTAGCTTTCACTTAGAACCACCACGCCCGCCTGGTGTGCGTGTATCTGCAGCGTCTTCCGAGTGTGGGTGAGTCGTTACATAGTCAGTGTCAGCATCCCTCTTTGGGCAGGAGGAGCACAGCAGAGGTGGAGCTGCTTCCTGGGAAATAAAAGCAGGCTTATGGGTCGGATCACAGGCTTTGGATTCTCTGCAACTTTTGACCCAGCCAGCATCAAACCACATCATTACTCCACTAACCTGAGCAGTTTATGCTTGTCACTGAAAAGAGGCTCTGTCTGTCCCTGCGTCATTTTCTCTTAACACAGAGAAAACACCACCGGCGGCGCATCCTGGATACCAGCAGATACTGGGTGAAGGAGCCACTCCGTATGATTATATTCAGTGTTTCCATTTTTAAATGGAGCCTCCACTGATGAGTGTGTGTCTTACGATATGTGTAAATGTGTGAGGGGGATGGTTGTAATGAAAAGTTTCCTCTGCAAAGTGAGCAAAGCCAGTAAAATTAATCTGAGTAAATAGAGTGAGGATTTTTTTTCGATTGCATTTATTATTGAGCAGTTACCCTAAGACCACCCCCATGCTGGGTGCTATGGGTACAAAAGAAATGTGCCGGAGACCATGCCGATCCTCTGCCTTGAAAGGACCTGTGTTGCTTTTAGATATTGACTTTTAGTGGATTCCAGGCAGGACGTGTGATCAAGTGCTCATACCTGGGTCTGTCTCCTGGGACTCCCGGGGGCTCTGCAGTGCTTTAGCCCCACACCCCCATCTTCGAGAAGGCAGGCCTCTTACTCAGACCCCACCACCAGCAAAGCGAAACCATGGCCAGAGCCCAGGGCTCCGGCTCCCAGGCCAGGCCTCATCTCAGCATGCCATGAGTCTTGCCCGTCCCCGGCATGCCAGCCCCTCTGGCCTCCCTGGACCATGTCCTCACTCCGGTCGCCTTCCTCCCATCTCTTTTCCTGCTTGTGGTGTCTCGGGGCAACCCAGCATCTCCAGGACAGACTCCTCTTCCTTCCTAGTGCCACCCCTGCCCTCCTCTGATGACTTCCCCGCGTGTCTTGTGGATGACTGACCCCATGCCAGTTCCCTCCCACCTGCGACCCCGCAGCAGTGCCCCCAGCCCAGCCGCCTCACCTTCGGCCTCCGTCACCACAACAGAGTGACATTCCCACAACACTGGTCTCCGACCTCCTCCCTGTCACTCTGCTCCCTCGTTTTCCTTGTGGGGTCTGCTCTGGACTCCGCTGAGGGGCAGCGGCCCCAGGCACGGGTCATGATGTCCCAGGGTGGGCGTCACCTGCACCCGCGTGCTGCTGTGCTGAGTCGCTTCCGTCGTGTCCGACTCTGCCACCCCGTGGACTATAGCCCACCAGGCTCCTCTGTCCATGGGGTTCTCCCGGCAAGAGCACTGGAGTGGGTTGCCCTCAGCCCTTCCCAAATGTCCAGCAACAACATGGGGTGGTGACAAGCCATGGATGGGCAGACCTGCGGCAGACAGTTGTGTGGGCATCATCTCAGCCAGTGGCTCTGATGAGCCAGCCCGACCTACAGGAATTTACAGTGCCCTATCACGTCCTGAGGGGAATAGGAAATGCAGTGTTGTTCCCCAGGTTTGACTGTGGTGGTGGTGGACGGGGTGGGACACGGGGAGGTTTGAGACTCTGAGCGCTGGGCTAGACTCCAGCCTTGCAATGTGCTCTGACTCCGCGATTGGTGCCTCAGCCTTTTCATCGGCAGAATGGGACAGTACTAGCATTGTAAGGAGCATGGACAGGTGGGCAGGGTCTAGGATGGGGTTCAGCCCTAGCAAGTGCCCGGTGAGTGTTAGCTGCCTAAGTGCTCCTCTTCCCTCCCCTCTCCCTCCTCCTTGTCCCCTCCTCCCCCTCCCCACCCTCCTCTCGGAGCAGGTAGTCAATGTGGTGACTTGCCCTTTTTGACTGAGTGCAGGACTAAACAGTCCTTTGTGGATGACTCCCTAGACACCTATTCTTGGATTTTTGTGATACTGTGAGAAATCAGGCCCCTGTAACTTGGTTCCAACTGGGCCCTGGCCGGCCATCCACATCCTGCTTTCTAAAGGGCCGACTTGAGCTGCTTGCCCGTTGTATGACCTGGACAGTTTGCTTAAGCTCTCTGGTCTCCTGTGTCCCTGTTGCTGGATAGGACTGATAAAATGGCAGGCTCGTTGCCAGGATGAAAAGGTATCTTCGAGCAGTGCCTGGTGCTTCGGTGTTCATCACTGGTGCTTAGCATCCCGTCACCGCTGGGACTTTGCGGTGCCCTCGTTATAGAGTCGGCCCTCACCTTTGGCCTCAGTTCTATGGTGGGCTCGCTTCGTTGCCACATGGCCGGGGTGGGGCGGGGAAGTGTAGAGACAGGTCAGGGAGTTTTACATACGGGCCGGTCAATATTGTTTGGGCGAAGAAGATGACGTTTATTTTCTGAGAAAATGTTGATGGTTGACTTACCAACGTTGATGTGGTGAACATTACAGTGTGGTGGCCCCACCTGCGGCAATTCGCTTTTTGTTTACTTTTGATTTTATTCAAGTACAAGGTTAAATGGTGTGATTGGTTAGCCAGTGTGTGTAGTAGGCCAGATGCCTGTGGGAAAAAGTTATTAGCCACAAAATGTTACCAGCAAGCTACAAAACAAAAATTAATAAAGCTTAATTAATTAGAAGTCTACACAGTGTGATTCTGGTAGCTTCATTACTTGCTGGATTTAGTATTCACATGTCTCCTTATATTGTGAAGGCACAGAGGTCAGAGTCTCTCTCTCCCTGGCAGTTGCCAAGATTGTCTTGAAATCTTGGCCAATAGTAAATTGAAAGTTTATTTATAACCAAGTAATCTCAAAAGTCAAATTATAAATATCCTTCAAAAAATTTTTTGCAGCAAAAAGTATTTAAATGGAGTAGGTGCTGTGCATGCTAAATTGCTTCAGCCATGTCCAACTCTTTGCAACCCTATGGACTGTAGACCACCAGGCTCCTCTGTCACGTGGGATTCCCCAGGCAAGAATGCTGGAGTGGATTGCCGTGCCCTCCTCCAGGGGATCTTCCTGACCAGGGATCAATCCCCCATCTCTTAGTCTCTCACGTCTCCTGCGTTGGCAGGCGCGTTCTACCAATAAACAGTGCCACCTGGGAAGCCCAGATGGGGTCCAGATGCATTTTAATTCATTCGTTACAGTGCGGGCTGAAGTGAAGTGAAGTGAAGTGAAGTGAAAGTCACTCAGTCGTGTCCGACTCTTTGAGACCCCATGGACTATACAGCCCTTGGAATTCTCCAGGCCAGAATACTGGAGTGGGTAGCCTTTCCCTTCTCCGGGGGATCTTCCCAACCCAGGGATCGAACCCAGGTTTCCCGCATTGCAGGCAGATTCTTTACCAGCTGAGCCACAAGGGAAGCTAGGATCTTCAAAAGTCATACCACTTGGAGGCCTGAGAAGGCCTTGTGATAAGTGGGTGGGACATTCCTCCCACGATCCCTCCCTTGCTGGGATAAACCAGCTTCATTTCACCTCAAAAGCAACTGAAGGACAAGCTGGCCTCCAGAGGAGGCGGCTTAGGCCCAATTACTCTGTAACTATTCTACCTTTTGAATAAAAATACAACTTACTGGCAGAGCCAGTTGCATTTAGGGAAACCATGTCTGATTTGGCCCTGAGAATTACTCTTTCTGCAGATCTCACTTTACATTGTTTAGAGCCAAATTGTGTCTAGTGGTCACACAGCCCTTGCTGGCTGGAGGAATGCTGGCTGAACAAATCCAAGCAAGACTGCCTGGGTTTCCCCTGAGGGAGACGGCGTCCTCATAGCATCTGCTGGGGAAATGGCCAGTTGATGATGCTTGGCCCACAGACGTCTGCCTGTGTGGGAGGATTACGAGCCATGGGGTATTGTTGATTTGGGGGTATATACAGAAACCTTTCTTATGGTATTCACAGAAATCAGGTCCCAAGTGCTTGAAAAATATATTTAGCTCTGTGGTCATGAGGTTGTTATTTAATTTGATTAGTGTTGATAGATTAGAGTAAATTGTTTGCGCAGATGAGTTGAATAAATTCTGCCAGAGCTTCTATCATCTGGTTTTACATTAAGCGCTTAATTTGTAGCCCTATTAGCCGGAAGGAAAGCTCGGCCATCCTTTCCCCTCCTTCCACTATTATTCAGTAGAATTACAGAAATCACTTAACAACCTCTGAGCCTGGTGCAATTGCCCGAGGGAGACTCTGGTCCTATGGTACCCTTAAGCTGTAGAAGGCATCCCAAGAGCTACCCTGATTTTAGTGGCTTTGATTTAGCCACTATTGAATTCTCTTATTTAATCTAGTTTCCCTGGCTCCCTTCTCCACTCTCCCCAGGTCTCCAGAGTATTTCTTTCCATACATAAGTGTTACACATAGAAAACGGAGAACGAAAAGCAGGTCCCACATGTCTGTCCTCGGGTCTCCACCACCGAGCAGGTCTGGGGTGCGATCTTATAGACGGGAGCTGTCACCTTGCTGTGTCCCCAGCGCCCACTTGCCTCGAAAGACTCCCTGTTGGTTGACCTGAAGAATGGAGGTGTGCTCCAGGAGCCTGTCAACTCACTTGGTATCTTTTCTCCCCCAGGAGGACTGGAGCGACATTGACCCAATTAAAAAGAAAGACCTTCATCACAGCGACGGGGACGAGAAGGCGCACAGCATGGAGACCCTCCCTCCAGGTACTGCAGCGGCCTCCAGGGCCAGGCCAGCCCTGGGCTGCTGGCGGTGGGGGCCTGCCTTGCCCATTGTGAGTGAGCTGGATGTGGCGTTGGAGCGATTCCCCTGTCAGGTAGAGAGTGGATTTCACAAGGCAGGGGGGACACTGCCCTAGAGCAGCGTTCTACTGCCTTCCTTCAAGCCCTAAGTGCCTTGTGAAATGACGTTCCTGCAAGGTGACCAAAATTTCTTGAAAGAAAAAATAGAATTAAAAAAAATACACAATGGTATGTATCAGTTCATTGATTTTTTTTTTTTTAACAGACTTTATTTTTTTAGAGCAGTTTTAGGTTCTCAGCAAAAGTGAGCGGAGTGTACAGAGGTTTCCATATACTCCCCGCCCCCACACACAGGCGCTCCCACTATCAACATCCCCCACCAGATGAGACATTGTTACAATCAATGAGCTAACACGGATACATCAGAACCACCATAGTTTATGTTAGGACTCACTGGTGGTATTCTATGTTCAGTGACATGCATGCACCACTACAGGATCACATGGAATAGTTTCACTGCCCTAGCAATCCTCTCGGCTCTGCCTAGCCATCCTTCCTTCCCCCAACCCCTGGCAACCACGGATCCTTTTACTGTCTCCATGATTTTTGCCTTTTCCAGAATGTCATAGTTGGAATCAAATAGTATGTAGCCCTTCCATACTGACTTCTTTCACTTAGTAACATGCATTGAGCGTTTATCTATGTCTTTTCGTGGCTTGATAACCCTTTTGTTTTTATTGTGAATAGTATTCTGTTGTCTGGATATATCAATTTATTTATCCATTCAGCTAGGAAGGACATTCAGAAGGATATCGTGGTTGCTTCCAACTTTGGCAGTTATGAATAAAGCTTCTATAAACATCTGTGTTCAATTTTTTGTGTGTGGACATAAGTTTTCAATTCATTTGGGTTAATACAAGGATCATATGGCAGGAACACACTTAGAAGAAACTACCAAACTATCTTCCAAAGTGTCTGTACCATTTTACACTCCCACCAGCAGTGAATGAGCGTTCCTGTGACTCCACATCCTCACCAGCGATTGGTATTGTCCCTGGTTTTTAGTCTGGCCCTTTTAATAGGTTGGAAGTGATAGCTTATTGGCAGGTGGGTTCTTTACCACTAGAGCCACCATATGTTTTTCTGTCATACGTACAACTTCATTGTGGAAATGTCTGTTCAGGTCTTCTGCCCACATTGAAACTGGGTTCTTCATTTTCTTATTGTTAACTTTTAAGAGTTCTCTGTGTATTTTGGATAATTGTCCTTTATTGGATGTATCATATGCAAACACTTTCTCTGTCTGTGGCTTGTCTTCTTATTCTCTTGACAGTGTCTTTCTCAGAGAAGAAAGTTTTAAGTTAATGAAGTTTAGCTGTATCAGTTCCTTCATAGATTATACCTTCAATATATCTAAAAAGTCATTGCCATATTCAAGATTACCTAGATTTTTTTTCCTGTTTTTTCTCCTAGGAAGAGATTTTTATTATTTTGTGTTCCATAGTTAGGCCTGTGATCCATTTTGAGTTAATTTTTGAGAAGAGTTTAAGGTGGCAGGGTCTGTGCCTAGATTTTATTCCTTTCATATGGATACCCAGTTGTTCCAGTTTTAGTTATTGAATAGGCCATCATTGTTTCCTTGTTACCTTTATTCCTCTGTGTTTATGTGGGTCTGTTTCTGGGCTGTCTTCTCTGTTCCAAAGATCTGTCTGTTTATTCTTTCCAATACTACTTTCCCTTTAGATTTCATCTTGAAGTTGGGTAATGTTAGTCTTCCAGTTTTGTTCTTTCCCTTTAATCTTGTGTTGGGCTTTCTGGTTTTTTGTTTTGCCTTTTCATATAAACATTAGAATTAGTTTGTTGGTACTCACAAAATAACTTGCTGGGATTTTGATTTGGTTTGTGTTGAGTCTACAGATCAAGTTAGTAAGAATTGACATTTTGACAATATTGGGTCTTCCAATTCATGATTATGGAGTATCTATCCATTTATTTAGTTCTTTTTAAATTTTTTTCATTAGAGTTTTTTGGTTTTGGTCATATAAATTTTTGTGTCTATTTTGTTAAACTTGTAACAAAGTATTTCTGTTTTGAGGGTGCTAATGTAAATGATATTGTGCTTTTAATTTTAAACTCCACTTGTTCATTTACTATAGGAAAGCAATTGACTTTTGTGTATTTATTGTATATCCTGCAATTATAGCAAGGATTGTTATAATTACTTAACAGTTCCAAGAATTTTTTGTTGTTGGTTCTTTCGGTTTTTCTACATGGACAATCATGTTACCTGCAAACAAAGACAGTCTTATTTCTTCCTTCTCAATCTGTATTATACCTTTTGTTCTGTTTTCTTTTCTTACTGCATTAGCTGGGACTTCTAGTGTGATATTAAAAGGGAGTGATGAGAGAAGACATTCTTGCCCTGTTCCTGATCTTAGAAGGAAAGCTTTTAGTTTCTCACCATTAAATATGATGTTAGATGAAGGTTTTTTTTAGATGTTCTTTACCAAGTTGAGGAAGTTTCCCCTCTGTTGGTAGCTTGATGAGAATTTTTATCATGAACAAGTGTTGAGTTTGATCACATGCTTTTCCTATATTTGTCACTGTGGTCATGGGGTTTTCCTGCTTTAACTTCTTAGTGTGGTAGATTACGTTAACTGATTTTCACATATTGAACCAGACTTGCATACCTGGGATAAATCATATTTGGTCATTGTGTAAAGTTCTTTTTTTACACATTGTTGGATTCAACTTGCCAGTATTTTGTTGAGGATTTTGGTATTTATATACACAAGAGGTATTGGTCTAAATTTTTTTTTTTTTCTTGTAATGTCTTTGTCTGATTTTGTTATTAGGGTTAACACTGGCTTCATAAAATAAAGTAGGAAGTATTCACTCTGCTTCTGTCTTCTGGAAGAGATTATAGAGAATTAGTATAATTTCTTCCTTAAATGTTTTTCAGAATTCACCAATGAATGTAGCTGGGTCTAGTGCCATTTGTTATAGGAGGTTAGTAACTATTGATTCAATTTTTAAGATAGATATAGGCCTGTTGAAATTGCCTATTTTTTCTTGTCTTAGTTTTGGAGATTGTGTCTTTTAAGAAATTGGTCCATTCATCTAGGTTATCAAATTTGCAGGCATAGAGGTGTTCACAGTATCCCTTTATTCTCCTTTTAATGTCCACAGGATCTGTATACTGGTGCACCCTCTTTCATTTCTGACATTCTAATTAGTGTCTTCTCCCGTTTGTTCATAGGTAGCCAGCCTGACTAGAGGATTATTGATTTTATTGCTCTTTTCAAAGAACCAGTTTTTAGAATTCTTTCCTATTTCTTAGCTTTGTAATTTTTATTATTTATTTTCTTTTGTTTACTTAGGATTTAGTCTACTTTTCTAGTTTTCTGAGGTAGAAGCTTAGATGATTAATTTCAAATCTTTCTTCTTTTCCATATTGTGTTGAATGCTGTCATTTTCTTGTCATGCACTGATTTCACTGCATCACACAAATTTTGGTATTGTATTTCCATTCTTACTTGGTTCGGAATATTTTTTAATTTCACTGAGATTTGTTCTTTGACCTATGTATTCTGTTCCTCCTTGTAGGTTTCTCAGTTTTTGTGTCATGTGTTCTAATGCTCTTGTTAGGCACATACACATTAAGGATTATTATGTCATCTCGGCAGGTTGACGCCTTTATCATTACGTATTGCCCTTCTTTATTCCTGGTAACTTTTCTTGGTGTGAAGTTTGTTCTGTTTGAGCTAATACAGCTCCTCCTGCCATCTTTTGATTAGTATTGAAACGGTATCTTTTTCTCCATCCCTTTACTTTTCATCTATATGTGTCTTTATATTTAAAGTAGATTTCTTGTACACAACATGTAGGTAGTTGGGGCTTGTTTTTTTTTTTATCCATTCTGACAGTCTGTCTTTTAAGTGGTGTATTTAGATCATGACAATGTAAAGTAATTATTGTAGAGTTGTATCAATGTCTGCCATGTTTGTTATTCTTGTCTGTCCCTTGCTCTTGTTCTTTGTTCTGTATCCTTTTGTCTTCCACTCTTTGTCTGCCTTTTGTAGTTTTAATTAAGCATTTTATATGATTCCACTTTCTCCCGTCTTTACATTTTATTACAGATAATCCAAGTTTAACTTCAGACAACAATATCCTGCTTCGCAGCACAGGTATCTAACGGCAAAATGTTCTCTCTCCCCCCATTCTTTGTATCATTACTGCCATTCCTGTCACACATGTCAGTCACATACATAAATGCATATGTAAGCAGACAGAATCAAATATATGGTAGCTGTTATTATTTTTGAGCAAACATCTGTTAGATCAATTAAGAAGAAGAGAAGAAAAATTAAAGTTGTAATTTTACCTTCAATTATTCCTTCTCTGATGCTCATCCTTTCTTTATAGAGATCTGCATTTCTGACATAAATCATTTTCCTTCTCTCTGAAGAGCTTCTTCTAACACTTCATGCAAGGCAGGTCTACTGGCAACAGAGTCCCTCAGTTTTTGTGATTTGAGAAAGTCTTTATTTCCCCTTCACTTTTGGAGATTTCACAGGGTCCAGAATTCCAGGTTGATGATTTTTTTTCTCTCAACCCTTTAAATAGTTCATTGCACTCTCTTCTTGCTTGCATGGTTTCTGAGGAGAAGTTGGATATAATTCATATATTTGTTTCTGTAAAGCTATTTCCCCCCCTCTGTCTTCTTCAAGGTTTTTTCTTTATGATTAATTTTCTACAGTTTGAGTATGCTTGGGTGTAGTTTTTTGTATTTATCCTGCATGGTGTTCTCTGAGCTTGCTGAATCTGTGGTTTGCTGTGTAGTTAACATGAGGAAATTTTCAGTCATTATTGCTTCAAATATTTCTTATATTCCTTTCTCTATTTTTTCTGTAAGTGGAACCACTTAAACCTCTTACACCTTTTGTAGTTATTCAACAGTTCTTAGGTATTCTGTTTTGTTTTGGGTTTTTTTTTTTCCTAGTCTTGTTTTTTATCTTTAGTTTTTATTTTGGAAGTTTCTGTTGTCATATTCCCAAGCCCTGAGATTGTCTCATCAGCCATGTCCAGTCGCCTCAAAGTCATTCTTCATTTCTGTTAGTATTTTTGATCTCTATCATTATCTTATAATTCTTTCTTAGAATTTTTATCTCTTTGCCTACGGTATTCATTTTTTCTTTCATTTTGTCTACTTTTTTTTGTTAGAGTGCTTAGCATATTAATTGTAGTTGCTTTAAATTTCTGGCCTGATAATTCCAACATCCTGCCATATGTGAGTCTGATTTTGGTGCTTGCTTTGTCTCTTCAAGCATTCCTTTTCCTTTGCAGGGTGTCTTGTAATTTTTTTCCTAAAAGCCAGATACGATGTCCTGGGTGAGAGGAACTCCTATAACCCAATCTTTGGTGCCATGGTGGGCGGGTCTCAGTCTCCTAGTGAGCCTCCGCCCCTGGCATCTACTTCACA
Organism: Cervus canadensis; assembly: GCF_019320065.1. Taxonomy (NCBI): domain Eukaryota; kingdom Metazoa; phylum Chordata; class Mammalia; order Artiodactyla; family Cervidae; genus Cervus; species Cervus canadensis. The sequence continues at coordinate 90,504,038 of NC_057393.1, read as the reverse complement.
AACACATCTCAGCTTTCCCACTCAGGTGGGATGGGATAGTCAGAATCCCTGGAGTTGGGTATTTCCCTTCCTTCAGATTGATTTGGCTCTGATAACAGCCCGGTTGGTTGGGTTCTTGAGGGCAAGCCTTACTAACAACAGATGGTGATTTAGTTAAGTCATGTCCAGCTCTTCCAGTCCAAATGGATTGAAGCCCATCTGGCTCCTCTATCCATGGATTTTCCTGGCAAGAGTACTGGAGTGGGTTGCCATTTCCCGCTCCAGGGGATCTTCCTGACTCAGGGAACGAACTCACATCTTCTGCATTGCAGGTTGATTCTTCACTGCTGAGCCCCCAGTGTGCCCCTTCTCTTTCAGGTCAGCTCCTTCCCTTCCTCCACTGGAGGCATGAGGGCTTCTGTCTCCAGTGGTCACTCTGGGAAACCCGGGTAAGCTCCTGGAGGTAAAGCTCACAGAAGTGTGGGGGCCCCTGACCTCAGCCCTCAGGCTAATCCACAGTGAGCCTCCAGCCGTTCACCCTGCCGCTCAGGTTTCCTCCTCAGGTTCTGCCTCCCACAGGTTGCTGCTCTGGGAAGTCGTGATTCTCTGGATCCACCAGCTGGTCTTCCCAGTTTTGGGAGCAGCAGTTTGCCCTGTAACCTCACTTCTCTGAGCAATCTGAGAGGACTTGTTGGCTTTTCAGTTTGTTTATCTGTTTGGTTGGAGTAATAACTTACAAACTCCTGAAAACAGGAAGTTAGTGCATGAAATCTTGCTTTAATGGTGACAGAGAGTTTGATTATTAGTGTTTCTTTCTGGGACACTGTCAGTCCAGGGAGTCCAGGCCTGTGTAACACCCAGCACAGGTTCCAGCTGCACTTGACTTGGGAGCGTGTGTGTGCATTAGACATCTACATTAGATCTGCCCCCTCCCTCCCCACTGACTCGGAAGCCCCAGACCACAGCTCTTTCCCATGTGAATCAGGCTTTACCCGTGTAGTGGGGAGCATCTGAACAGAACAGTTAGCTATTAAGTGTTTATATATTATGATAACAGGATGAACTTCTGCTGTGTGGATTAATGAGAGATTTTCTGTGGGTTGTCTTATATTAATAAAACCAAGTGTTCTCTTGGACTTTAAGGCATATTGGAGAGAGAGGGAGAAGCTGTCTTCAGGACATATCCTACATGTAACTGCTTGCTACAGTCAGACCCAGTAGTTAAAATCGATGTGGCACTGACCCGGGCTTTCATGTTCTTAACTGTTACACAGTTGATTTCTTTATCTTTAAAGAGATAGGAATGCACTGATATTACTAATAACTTTCGATGAATGCACCAAATCCTTTTATTTTGTCTTTAAAGGACTTTATCTTCTTTTCTTGTTTAAAACGTTTTTTCTTACTCATCCATCATATGTGTGATTTTTTTCCTTTAGAAGCTATTTTGTTATGGTTAAGAAGTATATTTTCTCCAAGGATGATGGGCATGGACCGAATTCTGTGGTCTGTAAGGAACCACTGGTCACAGCACTTTCCACTCTGTGAGTAGGTTGTTTGGGAATGCCATGGCTTCCTGCGTCCTAGGTGTTGGATGTCTGGCAGATGGGAGGAAGGAGGCGGCAGACAACCTGGTGACTCCCAGCCTGGCCACAAAACCCACTGAGAGATGCAGGAGCAGATGTGAGACAGCAGTGATGCCCCCAGGCAATGGCCTCCTGTGTGCTTTAACCACACACCCTGTAAGCAAAAGCATTTCAGGTCCAGGATAGAGGACTTTTGCCCTTAGATTCTGTGACCATTGTTTCTACTTCATCATCATGTTTTCCAGCTGGAAGCACTGAATTTCTTTTCTTCACATACTGACTTTCAGAGTGTTTCAAATAGAGTATTTATTCATCAGTTTTTTGTTTTTTGAAAATCTGTCTAATGGAGATAAGTTTTATCTTTTTTCCCTGGGTGCAGAAGAGCCTTTTGGGTTTTAAAAATCAGTTTCTCTTTGTGATTCTCCCTCCTGTATCTCCTCCTCTTGTCTCCTCGGCATCTCTGATCTGATTGGTGAGACTGGTTGGCAGGTAGCAGGTGACACAGAAGGAACAGGCCAGTTGCATTTGAAGGGCCGACATCTGGTTTGAGGATGGCTGTTGGTGGAGGTTCTTGCCCAGGAGCTCCCACCCTTAGACGACTTGCCCTCTGAGAGCAGATTTTCTTCTTGCTTTTTACAAGACCTCAGTGTCACTCGTGTGTTCATTGGGAACCTCGTGTGAGGGGGTGAACCTTGGAGAGTGGGTATGGAGCGGGTGAGGAAAGGAGAGTCCTGGGTAGGTTTTGGGGCAGCTAGGAGGTCCTTCCCATCCTTGGCTGGATCTTCACCCCACCGCTCTCACCGGCTGCTGCTTCATCCCCAGAGACACTTGATGTCAAGAAACAGAAATTACGTTCACGTAAAGATGAATGAGATGGGAATGGCGAAGTGTGTGGCAGGTCTTAAATCCTGGGTAGGAGTTGCCACTGATGCTCACAATATTTAGCAGTTCTGCCTCTCAGGGAAGAAAAGTGAGGGGAACCAACTGTGTGTGTATTTGGCACATACGATAAACTCGACTTGAACTGGGATTTTTCAGATTGGTTAGTCGACCTTGAATAGAATTGGCCAGAATGTCCTGTGTACATGTTCTCAAGCAGCTCTTACAATGCTATGCTCCAGGGTCAGGAGGACTGCTCCCCTGTGACCTCTCCCCCTCCTGAGGGATTTCATGGGTTCCAGCATCGTGCTTTTTTAAAAAAATCATGGTAAGACATACATAACATAAAATTTACCATTTTAACCTTTTTGAAGTACAGAGGTCAGTGGCAGTTAAGTACATTCACCTCGTCTGCCACTGTCACTCCATCCACCTCCAGAACTTTCTCACCATCTCAAACTGAGACTCTGTCCCCCATTAAACACTGACTCCCCATCCCCTCTCCAGCCCCTGGCACCCACCACTCTACCTTCTTTCTCCATGAACTTGATTCTTCCAGGCACCTCATCCGTGCAGTCACGTGGTGTTTTTTATCCTGGGACAGGCTCGTTTCCCTTGCTGCAGCGTCCCTGTGGCAGATAGCGTGTGCCAGCGTCTCCCTCCTTCTCAAGGTTGGACTCGCCTCCACTGCCCCTCTGCCCCTGGGCCCCGCGAGCCACGTCCTCTGGCAGCACGTGCAGCAGCCTGGACGCAGCTAACACCACGCAGCTCCTGAGACCCAGGCCTGAGGCCCCAGGGTCTGCCCAGTGTCCTCTTCAGGAAAGGAAGTCGCTCTGGGTATCCTTAGAGAAACATTTGAAAAGCAAATAACCTCAGTGGCTCAACGGTAAAGAATCTGCCTGTAATGTAGGAGATGCGAGTTCGATCTCTGGGTCAGGAAGATTCCCTGAAGATGGAAATGCCACCCCACTCCAATATTCTTGCCTGGAAAATTCCATGGATAGAGGAGCCTGACGGGCTGCCAGGAGCATGGGGTCATAGAGTTAGTTGGACACGACTTAGCAACTAAACAACAATGACGTTATTGCTTTTAGAAATTTTAAGAAATTCAGAGAAAATTTAAGAAATTCAGAGGAGCAAAAACAAGAGCATTGTATTCACATATAATTCTACCACCTCTTAATGACTGCGGTTCTCCCACTGCATGCTCCCCAGTCTCGCACTGGGCATACACCTGGGCGCACTCACCCCCGTGGCTGTGGTGAGCGGTCTCTGCAGCCTCTCAGGGGTGCCAAGCCCAGCACGGGAGGCCTGAGCCCCAGACACCTCGATCTCTGAGCCCGACACCATCTCCTGGGCCTTTGGGCCCCTCTGTCCACACATCCACATTGTGCCACGTTCCAAGTCTCTACTAGATGGATAACACTGCCCAAGATCTTGGGGATTAGCTGGGCAATGTACCCACACATACCCCTCTCTCCCAGGACCAGCACCTTGAGGTTCTCACCAGGTCCCTGAGAGAGGCCCCCTGCTCCACCTTCCTCCTGAAATAGCTCAGAACAGGTGACAGGCAGCCCCGACTATCCGCTTACATCCAGATTCTTACAGATACAGTACTACACTGTTCTTGCCTATTTCTTACTAAGGTAATATGTCATAAACACCTTCTCATGTCCTTAATAACGCCTGCGTTTTAAATGACAACGTGCATCCATTACTATAAGCTTATTGAGTTGTCCCTAATTATTTTCTTGAAATGAATTCCCTAAAGTGAAATTGCAGGGTCAGTAGCAACACATGCATTTAAGGATTTTTTTTTTTTTTTAATATTAATGGCCAAGTTGTCTTCTAGAGGGTGCCTATACCTTGCCCCCTAGCCAACATTGAAAACAAATCTGTTGTCCTTCCCCCTTCCAATGAGGAAGAAAGCAGAACCAAGGACTTAGGTCAGGTCAGTAGCCAGAATGGGGTGGAGCTCTTAAAGCAACAGGACTCTGAGCCGTGTTAGTAGAGACGCAACGCCCAAAACCATTCCAACAGCGTCCAGTGCCCCCCATGCTGCTGCCCACCCCTCGAGTATTTCGTTCTCTTCTGGGCACAGGGTGTTCAGAGATGCTAATAAATTTAAATAGGTTCAGATGGGGAGGAGGCTGGAAACAACATCTGATGAGGAGCACTTAAATGGATGTTTTGAGAAAGGGGTGAGAAGGGCAAAATGGGATCATGATGCCCAAATACTTGAAAAGGTGCCACAGAGAAGAGGCTGAGGCTAATTTTTTTTTTCTTTTTATTTGAGACTCCAGAGAATGGAAGTTGCAGGGAAGCAATGTTGTTGTAGAAGGAAGTGCAAGCCGGCAGCTCCGGCTGACTGCATGTTGGGGGTTTAATGAAGAGCTCTTCACATCCGCATCCCTGGCACCTTCTGACTTCAACACTTGCCATCAGCCTTCAGGAGAGGCCCCACCTCCTCACTCAGACCCCAGTGTGCCGGGCAGGCGGGGAGGCGGGTGCCCTCTGGAAGGGAGGCACGGGGCCTGCACTTCGGGGGTGCTTCTTGGTGCTCGGTCACAGGCCCACCCACTTCAAAGTGAGTTGTCAGCCACAGTGGAAGGAACACAACTTTGAGAAGGGAGACACCCAGGTTTGAGTTGTGGTTCCATTTTAAAGTTTGACTTCCGCATCTCAGTTGCCCAGTTAGCGCAGTGGAGACTGTGGTGACGTCCCTGGTGGCCCAGGGGTAAAGGACATGCCTGCAATGCAGGAGACTTGCAGGAGACAGATTTCAGTCCCTGGATTGAGAAGATCCCCTGGAGGAGGAAATGGCAGCCTGCTCCAATAGTCCTGCCTGGAAATCCCCATGGACAGAGGAGCCTGGCGGGCTACAGCCCACGGGATTGCAAAGGGTTGGACACGACTGAGCGACTAAACAACAAACAAACTATCGTGACGGCACATGCTTTGCCGGGTCACTGTGTGCGGGGCTGCCGTCCTGCGGGTGCTGGTCGGGGAGACCTTCTTTCTCTCCTCCTGCTGCAAGTATCAGCCCCAGTTCTGAGTAGGAGGTTTGCTTTGATACTTTTACGAATATTCGGGATGAAAAACCATATACAACGAATTAAATTTATTGTGTTTAGACACTACTACTCATAGAGGGAGAAGGAGGAATTTCTATTTACAGTTTGGAAAAGAAATATGTATATGAAGATTCCTTGATTTCAAGCCAGGTATAGACCTCATAATACAAATCACAGTGTTTCACGGTGGGTTTTAGTTACTTTGGCAGTACAAAGAATTGTAAATAAATTTAGAATATTTACCCTATAGCATCTGATTTTTTTTCTTATATTGTCTTCTAACTAGCTTTTACTTTTTATTTATTTATTTTTTTTTCCTAACTAGCTTTTAATCACTGTTTGAATTTTCTATCTTTTCACCCTTAAAAATGAATTGTGTAGGATCCCTTATTTCAGGAGACAGTGTCTCATAGGTGGGAAAGCCTGTCACACAAATAATAAAGACAAATAATAGTATTATTTACATATCTTTGTCATTTAAATGGACACATTTGTTTGTAATTCTGGGCTTGCCCTGGTCTTCTCTTTCCTGGCACAACATTATGACCTTCTAGAGGAAGACTATGAGGAATTTTTTCCTTTTAAGCATAGTAAAATTACATTCAATCTGAGATCAACTGAGAGGTTAAAATAAATTGGAGAGCTTTGTCCTTTGATTTAAAATTCATTCTATTTCCCTTCTTGGCTGCTTTCCCAGAAGAGGCTCGCTGTTTCACACAGGCAGGCTTTCAGTTTGTTTAAGCTGTCCTTCCCGGGGAGAATTGAGTAAAGATTTGCTGTGTGGCTATGTTGCCAGAGCAGAGTCCAGACGTCTCCCGCCACCCCCGCCCCCTGGCGGGCAGGGCTGCGCCAGCAGGGCCTGTCACTTCCCCTCTGGCCTCTGCTGATGCAGATGATGAGGCTGCCCTGGGGGTGTGTCAGAGGGTCCTGGTCTACCAGAGGACTGTCACGCCTGAGAGGGCTCTCATCTGAAGACCATGTATGTTTTGGTGTTGCCAAATGTTTTGTGGTGTTAATCCTTTGAGCGCTCATTTTCATAGATTTACATCATTGTTTCTTTAAATATGAGGTTTAGTAAAAATAAAAATTTTGAGGAAAAAATGACAGTGTTTGGAAGTGTAGTAATATTTTAAAGTTACTCCAACACATCATCCAAAAGCAAGCAGTTTCCTGAATATAAAAGCGTCTTTTCTAAACGATAATTTGAGGATTGGTTATTTGGAGCCTAGAATGTGCATTCCCGTGACAGTGATGTCCTGAGAGGCACTTGGGGCCGTGCATGAGCCAGCCTTGCGCAGACCCCACAGGGCACAGACCTGGGACCCCCCTGACCTCCGCATCCCATGCAGGCACTGTGGACCACGCATGTTAGGATCCCCAGCTAGCCTCTGCTCCAAAGATGCTGTGCTGTTCTCCAGTCTAGATGAGATGGGTGGGAGGGCAAATCCCAAAACTCACCTAGGAAGAAAAAGATTCTGGAAAGACAGTGTAACTTAAGGCCTGATGGGTGGATAAGGGGAAGAGAGAAGAAACTCTGGATTCCAGGATGTATCAACTGCAAAGGCTTGTGAGGGACAGCGGATGTGACGGGAAGAATGGTAGTGACAGGTGTGCCTAGTAAGTCAGAGATGGGAAAGGAGAAAAGAGAAGGAATTCCTGGGCCAGGGAGCAGTGTGTGGTAAAGGCAGGGCGGCCGGTGGATGGTGTGTCTGGAAGAGTGGCCCAGTGGTAGGAGCGGCAGGAGGTCCTCACCTTTGGACTGCTTATTCCTGTCTTCTCCATCTGGACATTGACGTCCAGACTGGAAAGAGATACAGAGATGCTGTTAGGAGGATACTGAATGCTTTAAATGAGTGTGTCTACGAGTCCAGACCATATAGATACAGGGCACAGGGTTCCTGGGGACCCCTGGGCCACCAAGAGGCCAGCAGAGCAGGGCAAACAGCAGTTAGAGGTGGGCAGACTTGAGCTGTGCCTTGGCACAATTTTGAGTTAGTTATTAGATGAAGGAGTGGTAAAAACTGAGGCCCTCTGACAATAGGTGTGTGAGAAAGCCCTCTTCAGGATGGAGCTGTGAGTGAGGAAGGCCCTGGGGAGGAACTGCAGCTGAGGATACCAGAGAGGCTTCCTGGAAGAGGTGGCCACCCTGGGAGGCAGCTAGGCAGCCGGCCGCCTGGAGTAAATGAGTTAGAACAGCCCTGCCTTCTGGTATCACAGTTTCTCGTGTGTGAGCATGCTCAGCTTGGGCTCTGCGTGGCCATTGGGGGGTGTCTGTGGTTCAGTAAGAGTTTACAGGTCACCATGGAGGGCCTCGGAACAAGGCTGACCAGAGTGGGGATCTGGTAATTAATGTTGGCAGAGGCAGAGATGCTGCTGCTGAGGCCTGGCTTCTGTGACTCCTTGTCAAGGGGACGGAAGAATGGCTTGAGAGGGCGCCATTTAGAAAAAGCCTGCAAGCCAGTGGAAGGAGGTGTCAAGCCAGCGTCCAGCGTGTGTGAGAGCAGTCCTCAGGCCCGGGGTCAGCAGGAGACCGCCTGCACGGCCAGGCCTTCTTCTGAGTGACTCAGGCCTCGCTGGGCGCTTCCCCACGGCCATCCTGGGCTGGGGTCAGGTAGAGGAGCCCATTCCTCACCCTGGGAGACGAGCTTGGCCTTGAAGGGTGGGGAGGACTTGAGTGGCCGCGTGTGTCCACACAAGGGGGCTGGGGGCCTTGCTCGAGGGCTGGGAGTGGGGGAAGCCTGGCGGAACTGTCAGAAGCCTCACCTTGTGTGGAACCAGAGGTGCCAACGCTTGGGGTCACACCATTCCTCCTCTAGCTGTGGAGGTCTGTCTTCTAGAAATGAATCCCCTCATCGAGCTCTTTAGAACCCCATGTAACCAGCGAGCGGTTCCCACAGCCCTTCTCAGGGTGAGGGTCCTTTTCTCCCCTCCTGCTGTTTCAGTGCCTGTTCTGTTCTGTTGTCTCGGTGATGAAGCTGGCGTCTTCTGCTTTCTCATGAAAAGTTTCGTATCTGTTGGGTATTTTCCATCCACTGCTTCTTCTTAGCCAGGTCCATTTCACTAAATTTTCATGTAATTTTTTGAAACTCTTATCCTAAAGCTCTTTCCAAGATTTTAAAATGTGATAATACAAGGTGATTTATAACTGTGGTTTTTCATGTCAGTATGTTCAGACACGGTGTCTGTAGTTTTGACTCTCTCCAGCCTCTGCCTCAGCTGTCCAGTCCCAGGTTACCTCCACCTCTGCTTCTTGCCTTTCTGCCTGGGGTGGCTCCGGGCGCGTGTTCCCTCTGAGAACATGGCTTTCACTGCCTTGTCCTGCTCCAGCCCTGGCAGCTCCGTGCAATGCCGAAGTCACTGGTCCTGTAACCCACATTCTTAGAGGGTGCAGCCGTGTGCACTTACTTGCTTTGCAACCCCATGGACTGTAGCCACCAGGCTTCTCTGTCCATGGGGATTCTCCAGGCAAGAATACTGGAGTGGGTTGCCATTCTCTTCTCCAGGGGATCTTCCCAGCTCTGGGATCAAACCCACATCTCCTGTGTCTCCCGCATTGCAGGTGGATTCTTTACCCACTGACTCATCGGGAAAAACCCCGATGCTGGGAAAGATTGAAGGCAAAAGGAGAAGGGGGTGGCAGAGGATAAGATGATTAGATAGCATCACATCAGTGGATGTGAATCTGAGCAAATTCTGGAAGATAGTGAAGGACAGGGAAGCCTGGCATGCTGCAATCTGTGGGCTTGTGAAGAGTCAGACATGACTTAGCAACTGAACAACAATAGCAAGAATGTGGAGCCAGTTTTGTGAGTCACACCCGCATGAAACAATAGAATGTATGTGTTCACAGGTAGCAAGGAAGGAAACCTTCATTTCACCTCTGTGTGTTTACAGCATGACGTCTAGGCCATGATGTGAGCTGTGTGTCATAGTCAAATACGTTTGAAAGTCCCTGCAGTACTCTAATATACTGCTAAGCTTTTATGAAGGAAAAGTCATTTATCATCTGTCTCCAGTAAAATGGTGTGGGCCTTGGGGAATTAGCTGTCACCAGGCCAGGCAGGGCCCCCAGGAGTGCTGTAAAGGCCGTTGTGTCAGAGGGCAGGGGTCACTGCGGAGAGCGTCTGAGTGGGTCATACCATCTTTGGAGGTTAAAGAACGGTGGGTTTCTGTGACAGCTTCCCTTCCACTGCTCTCTGGTCCCTCGGATCTCAGCTCAGATGCACCTTCCCTGGGAGCCTCCCCTGGCCCCTCTTCACATCTGGACCAGGCTCCTCTGTTAGATGCCTCCATAGAACTACAGTCCTCACTACCTGAGTACTTAGCTCAGGTTTCAATGCTGCAGCTGCTAGCATGGTCATTATCTTCTTGTCTGTACCCACCACCCCGCCACCAGTCTCCCAGAGCGTGACTTTCACAGGCAGGCATCAGCTGTTTTTGTTGATGGACCTGCAGGAGCCAGTGAGATGTCTGGTGCACAGCGATGGTGTGAGGCCAGGACAGGGACACCCCCAGCCCCAGAGCTGATCCACACGAGTCATCCATAAAGCCCTCTGCTGCCTTATTGCAGAAAGGGTTTGGGGTCTCATGGCACAGGGGGATTGAAGGACCAGGAACTCAGCCGGGGCCTTGATCCCAACCCCTGTACACAGGACACCCCCCCACCCCCCACCAACCAGGCCACTTCCTGCTGAGCCTAGTTCTCCAGGCAAGAAGCAGAACTAGAGACAGCATCTCGTGGGTGATGGTCCATTCTCTGGCTTGAGATGGGGCACTATACTTCCAAGTTCCTTGTTGCAGTGAAGAGTTTTCAGGCCATTAAACAAGGTAGTTTAATGGGAACCAGCCTATTTGCATTCTGGGTCAGTGCTGCTGGGGTAGATTTTGGCAGGGCTTCTGATTCGTGTAGTTGGGGAGGGGTGAGCTCACGTGGTGAGGAGGAGGAGCTGGAGTGCTAGAGCCCCGGGTGAAGGCAGAAGTGGGGAGAGTGGAGGATCCATAAGTACTTCTAGGGCTGTCAGCATGGAAAACGTGCACTAGAAACATTTTATCTTAGGCTGAAGAGAATGTGGGCAGGTGGGCTGGCTTCCGTAACCCGATGTTTATCACAGACTGAGAATTGCTCACGGTCTGGGATCTCATGGGTTTTGGAATTGCTTTCCCATTTGAGAGACTTCTGTGACCCCCCAGCATCATTTCCATGGCAACCAACTGAGATGAGATGGGGCTTTTGACCTTGCAGGACAATTGTAACAAGAAGCGGATGGGCTTTTATAGAGAAAGTTTACTCTACGACCTGGAACAAATCACATATAACTGCATCTCAGTTTCCTCATCTCTGCAATAGAGAAAGGAACATGGCATTCTTTTGATGGTGTTTGGAGGACACCTGATGTCACATGATGGGATGCCTTACTTTCATTTGTTCAGAAACTTTGTCACTGTGTCTGAGGTGCTTTTGGTGTTACCGTAAGCCCTGGGAAGGTGGGACAAGCATAGTATTTCTTTTTGTATGAAGTGTAAGTGGTGCCATTCTCCTGGATATTTGGGCATAGAATTCTGTTCACTGGACAAATGCTTGAAATCTGGGTTTTGACTTTCACATTGCACACTGTAACAGTTGAGTTCCTGCTGCTTGTTCGGGCCATTCTCGGGTAGCCCGTTGTTTCAGACTGCCACCAGCTGCAGCCCTGGCGCTGCTCCTTGAAGTCATGCTGGTGCACAGCCCACGTGCCGAGCTCTCTGGTCCCTTATGCCCGCATCCCACACTCTCTGCTCTGCTCCTTGCAGGGAAAGTGCGATGGCGGGACTTTAACCAGGAGGCTTACGTTGGCGGGACAATGGTCCGCTCCGGGCAGGACCCCTATGCACGCAACAAGTTCAACCAAGTGGAGAGCGATAAGCTGCGGATGGACAGAGCAGTTCCCGACACTAGGCATGACCAGTAAGTGTCATCCCCCGGCTGGGAGCCACCGTGACCGCTTCCTGTCTGACAGTGAGTAACTTCCACTGGGATGCTTGTTTCTCCTGTTAACTCTGCAAATCAGTGTGTGCCATGTCTTCACAGGGTCGGAAAACTAGGAAAAGTTTGAGGCATGTTGCAATGACACTTCACCTGCAAGAAGTGGAAGCGCTGCTTGAGGTCAAGTTCCAGTCCTCCTGACCCCCCTGGCGTGTCCAGGCTGCTGGTCAGAGCGTGACAGCCACCAGGAGAAATGTGTTCCTGCCCTCGTGTGCACTGGGCACTCATTTTAAAAATCCATTCACAAAGCAATTTTTTTGTTCACAACCTTCCTGGGAAAAAAGAGTCTTGCTTACTGGGAAGCTTAAAGCTGGGAATGTTCCAGAGACCAGTAAAGAGAACAAAACAGCACCTCAGGGTTGAAGTTAAATTGAGAATAAGCTTGGAGGCAGGGTCCCGGGGCTGTCTCCCCACTCCGAGTGCTCGGGGCACAGGCTGTGCTCTGCATTCGTCCCTTGATTCTCGGGGACCGAGGGGTTCTCAGGCACAGCATGGGAGGCCTCCAGACCCCCAATGTGCGTTTGTCACCACTGACCGCGGAGGTGATAAAGTGACCCTCACTGCTGCTCTGTGCCTTTGAGCCTTGCTGGCAACCACCTCTCATTGGAAGGCTGTTCACACTGGGGGCCTTAGAGGGCTAATCTGGTTTTATTATAAAATAAGGAGCTGCTTTTGGAGGGTAGCTGTTTCCCTGGATGCTGCTAGGCCTTCCTGCTCACCAGGCTTCTTTTAGAGTTGTCCATCCGTTATGTAAAGGTACGTGGCTGCCACATCCACTGTGATGCAGATGCCGAGCTTGGATCCTGGGGTTCCCGCAGAGCAACCTCTCCTGCTCTGCCCGATGGGGAGGACAGGAGATGGGGGGCAGGTGGAGTGCGTGGCAGCGTGCCCTTGGACAGTCTGCCCCAGACCAGTGCGTTTAGGACACTCAGGCAATGAACGTCTAGGAGAGTCTTGAACTGTAGGCATCCAGGCAGGAGGCCAGTGACCAGGCCTGACAGGCAGCTCTGGGCCTGCAGAGTGCCAACTGGGGTTCCGTGCCTCTGGCTGCCAGTTCTGGGGACTGAAGGGCCAGTGAGCTGGAGAGACGAGCCCCCAGGCTCCACATGAACACGTGTTCATGCTTTTCCTCTTCTTTACTGATTTCAGGGGAGTTTTGTAACCGTGTGCGCACCAGTCAGTCACACAGACACACTCTCCCTGCTCTTACAAGCTGGTCTTTTTTGGGGGTGGGGTTGTAGTCAACTCTGTATACCCAGAGCAGCTCACGAGTGTGTACAATTACAGTTCTTTCAGACTCAGGACGTTGTGTGTGTGTGTCTGTGTGTGTGTGTGTGAGAGAGATAATTTATGAAACATATGATCAGTGTATAAACATATATATTGTACATGACACGAAGAATCTCATCATTTTTCTAAATTCAGCCTAGAAGATTGTCTTTGCTTAGTATTTCTTATAACCTACTAATTTATGTTTAAGGCAGCTTTACTAAGCCCCTGTGATGGGCTGCTGGTTGGAGTCAGCATGGGTAACTGGTAAGCACCCTGTCTAGAATATAAGTTCCTGAGCTAGGATTGAAGGACCCATGGTCTCTGGGTGCAAGGCCCCGAAGCTAGGGCACAGCCATAGGGGGTGCTGCCTGCATGTCTGGGGAGGGTCGCAGGGGCCTGCGTCCCCAGCACTCTCACCCCTCGGCTCTCTGAGCCCTCCAGACCCGTCCTGTGCCAGTCACTCACATGGCTCATGGCTCAGGACATGAACGTCGTCGTCACTGTACAGGGAGCAATGTTTATAATGTGCCCTGTGCTGGGAGCGGTAGCTGAGGCCAGGAGGAGTTAGCGTGGCTTTTACTTAGGACACAGTCTGGGATTTGGCCTAAACTCAGGAGAGAGGTTCAAGTTCTAGCAGAATCTAGCCCAAAAATTGTTCCTGGTGACTGGAATCCACCACTTAGCATGACATTTCCGTGAGGTGGTGTGAGTTTTCTTTTACTTTTTGGTTTAAGAACTGTTTTCCTGTGTGACCTTTCCTCGCAGCTTAGAAAAAAATGGTGTTCTTTCTGATGCTCAGCAGTGCGCAGACTGGAGTTCTGTCTCCACCTCAGGTCCCTTAAATATTCCCAAAACTACATACATTTTTTCAGTTTTTGAAATATGAGTGTGTCCAAACAGATGTTTGAATATTCATCCTGCAGTGGGCTGTGTTTTAGGTGGCTTTAATTTTAGCTCCAGCTACTGTGTCGTGTTGATCTGCATGTGCGAAAGGAGCAGCTGGGATGCCTGCCACATTTGTTGGATTTGGGCTAAATTAAAATCTCCCCAAAGTCAATTTGATGCCTGGAATTGAGCCAACGTCCTGTCTGCAAAGACTCAGCTTTAGAACAGCCAGTATTATTGAATGTCAGGCTAAGGAGATTAAGTTACTGATTTGAATCCCACTCCTAACCCATATCTAATAGAGGGCTGTTAAAGCGTTTGACATTCCTGTATAAATACCATATTTTTAGCTCCGCAGCATCTCCCTTTGTGTAGACCGATTGAAATGGTTGCCCTATGGAATTCAGTCTTTACTTATGATAAATCTGAAAGCAGTGCAGGCAGAGGTTAAGAACAAGGGTTTGGGAGTCATAGAGACCTTGTTCGACATCCCATTTCTCCAATTCCGAGTCCTGTGGCCTGTGTCATTTATGAAATACTGTGACATTATGACATTATGATCTGGTTACTGTGAGGATTAAAGGAAATGTTCCCAAAGGCTGGCTCCTGCTCCCCTGAGATTTTGTTCTAGACCCGCCTCCTTTGACCTCCTGCCCTGGGAGTGAGGTCTCAACCTCTCCCTGCAGCATCTGCGCCCACTTCTCTGGTTGATTCTTCTCCATGATCTTCATCACCACCTACATACCTTGTGTCTCATCTATTTATATGTTGATCTGAATGTACTCGTTAAGGTAGTGGGCTATTCAGTTCGATTCAGTTCAGTTGCTCAGTCATGTCTGACTCTTCGCGACCCCATGGACTGTAGCACAACGGGCCTCCCTGTCCATCACCAGCTCCTGGAGCTTGCCCAAACTCATGTCCATTGAGTCAGTAATGCCATCCAGCCATCTCATCCTCTGTTGTCCCCTTCTCCTCCTGCCTTCAATCTTTCCCAGCATCAGGGTCTTTTCCAATGAGTCAGTTCTTTACATCAGGGGGCCAAAGTATTGGAGTTTCAGCTTCAGCATCAGTCCTTCCAGTGAATATTCAGGACTGATTTCCTTTAGAATTGACTGGTTGGATCTCCTTACAGTCCAAGGGACTCTCAAGAGTCTTCTCCAACACCACAGTTCAAAAGTATCAGTTCTTTGGCACTCAGCTTTGTTTATAGTCCAACTCTCACATCCATACGTGACTACTGGAAAAACCATAGCCTTGACTAGATGGACCTTTGTTGGCAAAATAATGTCTCTGCTTTTTAATATGCTGTCTATATTGGTCATAGCTTTTCCTCCAAGGAGCAAGCGTCTTAATTTCATGGCTGCAGTCACCATCTGCAGTGATTTGGGAGCCCAAGAAAATGAAGTCTGTCACTATTTCCATTGTTTCCCCATTTATTTGCCATGACGTGATGGGACCGGGTGCCATGATCTTTTCTGAATGTTGAGCTTTAAGCCAACTTTTTTACTCTCCTCTTTCACTTTGATCAAGAGGCTCTTTAGTTCTTCTTCACTTTCTGCCACAAGGGTGGTGTCATCTGCGTATCTGAGGTTATTGATATTTCTCCCAGCAATCTTGATTCCAGCTTGTGCTTCTTCCAGCCCAGCGTTTCTCATGATGTACTCTGCATATAAGTTAAATAAGCAGGGTGACAACATACAACTTTGACGTACTCCTTTTCCTATTTGGAACCAGTCTGTTGTTTCATGTCCAGTTCTAACTGTTGCTTCTTGACCTGCACATAGATTTCTCAGGAGGCAGATCAGGTAGTGTGGTATTCCCATCTCTTTAAGAAGAAGGAGCTGTTTTTCTGGAACTTTCTTGCTTTTTATATGATCCAACAGATGTTGGCAATTTGATCTCTGGTTCCTCTGCCTTTTCTAAATCCAGCTTGAACATCTGGAAGTTCACAGTTCACATACTGTTGAAGCCTGGCTTGGAGAACTTTGAGCATTACTTTGCTGGTGTATGAGATGAGTGCAATTGTGTGGTAGTTTGAGCATTCTTTGGCATTAACCTTCTTTGGGATTGGAATGAAAACTGACCTTTTCCAGTCCTGTGGCCACTGCCGAGTTTTCCAAATTTGCTGGCATACCGAGTACAGCACTTTAACAGCATCATCTTTCAGGATTTGAAATAGCTCAACTGGAATTCCATCACCTCCACTAGATTTGTTCATAGTAGTGCTTCCTAAGGCCCACTTGACTATGTCTGGGGTTATTATTCACACATCATGGCACTTGTTAAACTTAGTATTTGTTGAGTGAGTGAATTGCCAGGCTCAGTGGCAGGCATATGGTGAGTACCCAGTAAATTTAATATAAAGAGTCATAAAAGAACAAAGGTAGATGAAAGGGAGATTTTTAAGCAGTAAGTAAGAGCTGCTGAACTGCTGATGACTCTTGTGTGGTAGGTTCTCACAGAACTGGAAAGTGATGCACTTATAACCTACCCCTTATTCACTGTGTTCTGGGGTAGAGCCAAGAAATCAAGTTCAGAACCTTGCAAACAAACAAAAAACCTATACTTTGGGGTTATGCTTTATTTACCGTTTTAAGTATTGGCACAAATATTGTGCCGAGAAAAAAATATTTATATGAAGGAGGAAGTGTAGAAAAGCCTGCTCTGAGTGAAATACTGGATATGACATACTGGAACTCTTAGACTCACTTAGAAATTAGAAAGGTGGTAGCCCATCCCAGTGTTGAAAGTACAGTTTCTCAGTTAAAAAAAAAAAAAAAAAGAAAGATTTTCTACCTCAATTAATGTTATTTAAAATCTCAAATAAATTATGAAGACTTAGCAAATTAAACCAATGGGAATTTTTTAGATGCCTTTTCAGATGACTTGTTTCTTCTCCCCTCACCTCTGGAAGCTGTTTTTCCTCTCTTGACCAGAGATCGTGGGAAGCAGCATTGAAGGTGGTGAGAGGCAGTCAGATCTGGGCATATTCTGAAGGCAGAGTCAATAGGATGGGCTGATGGATGGACAGGCAAGATGGCTCAGGCTGAAGCCCCTCATGAGATGGAGGAACTGTGAGTGGTACAGGTCTAGGGGACACGTCAGAGGGTAAAATTCAGACAGGTGAAGTCCAAGATGCACTGAGCATCTAAGGTAGGCAGGCTTGTTCTGTAGGTGTTTGGAAATGTGTAGGAGAAAGGTCTTAGCGGGAATGTCAGTTTGGGAATGTTGAGTGCACAGATGATATTTTAAACCATGAGCTGGGGCGTCATCCCCCAGACAGTGAACATGCACAAGGAGGACAGAGGCCCAGGACCCTCTCTGGATGATCTAACACTGAGAGCAAATTTAAAACCCAGGCTGGCCGGAGTCCAGTCCAAGCACTGTAGGGGCTCAAACCTCACGCCGTGCCAGGACCCCAGCGGAGATGCTCTCCTACCTTCTTTAGAAAGAGCTGTTGTGAGGAGAGGGTTGTCCCTGCAAAAGCCTTTCTAGAATCTGGCTCAGAAAGGCTTTGTGTTGTGTTCTCTTTTCTGGCGTTTGTCCAGAGCTGCACACGATGGGGAAGCGAGGTGTAGAAGTGGATTGGAGCCTGGGACGTGTATGGAGCATCATTCTGTCTGCTGGGGAGAGCTCTAGATGGTTTACTTTAAAATTGTTTATATAAGTGAAATCAAATAAACCCTTTGGGGAGAAACATTATCTTGTTTTCTTCTCTCCCACATCAGCCAGTACTGTGCCTTTTATTTATTTATGTAGTAAGTCTCTTAAAAGGGAGAACCACTTAGTTGAGGAACAGATTCCTTCAGGTTTCAAAAGTTTAAATCATTAGAGACTTCCTTCTGTGTTGACACGTTTCCCTTTTATCATTAAATTAAAAATGAAGGGTTTTAAGGCATTTTTGTATCTAAAACTGAAGTATTGCTCCAGAGACCAGAGCAGCCCAACCATGACCCCATGAGGGTCCTTCTCTGGGAGAGAATTTCATCCACATCACACACCTGATGGGTTTTCTGGCAGCCTTTCTATGAAGAACAAAGTGTGTTGACTCAATTTATAAGTTACAGTTGTAAGCTTTTATTTTGTTTAAGAATCACTAAAGGACTTTGTTTTTCTGTTTTTAAAGAACTCTGTTTTGACCACTTGTAAAATGTCTGGCTTTAATGCAGCCCAAACAGAGATCAGAGCTCCTGAGAGGCTATTTTTTTTTTTTTTTTTTTAGAAAATTTCAACCAGTGGGCCAGCACTACAGTAATGGACTGTGCTCATTGCTCTGGTGGCATGTCAGGGTTGAGGTCAGTTGTCTTAGGAGAGCAGCTAATCAGGATTAAGGGCTGTGGGAGGGATACCCTCCAGACTTCTCATTGTTACTTGCAAAGAGTAAACATTGCTGAAGCCAAGGAAGGTTGTCAAGGTAAACTTAGCAGCTTGGGATGAAGCTCTGAAGGCAATTATTGTGAGATCCAGTCTTATTTTTAGGAGGCAAGAGATCTGGAGAAACAAGAGGAAGCCCAGCTCCGAAGGGCATTTCTGCTCCTTGTCAGTAGGTGTGGGAGGGTCTCTCATTTCCGGGGCCCAAGGCTTTGTTTCATATCACATTTTTCTTATGAAAGTGGCATTTTATAAACATACACAACCAAGCCTCTGGCTTGGCTGCTGCCCCACCTGCTCTCCATTCACAGGGTCAGCCAGGGGCCCGGTGGACCCCCCTGACCCTGTGGGTAGGGCTGGCTTCTCAGAGCTGGGCCCACTGCGTGCTCTGGGTTTCAGCGGCCTCATTGGCATGTGACTGGCGGGGCTGGGTGTGGCGTGACAGTGAGACTTAAAAGCCTGTTCGACAATGACCACAACACATTGTTGGACATTGTGTGGGTGTCCTGGCCTGTGCCCAGCCTTTTACCTGCTTCGTCTTACTTAGTCTGAGTCAGCAGATGTCACCTTCTCCAAGGGACATCATATGCAAGTCCCTGAGACCCCTGTCCAGGCACCCGCCTGTCTAGAGCCCTTCCCCCACAAGTCCTGGGTGTTACAGTCATTGTGTCGCGTGGTTTATCCCGGCTCATGCAGCAGGTGGGAGAGCTGGCCACTGCAGTGGGGCAGGATCAGCTGCCTGATGGGCAAGGGGCAGGCAGTGAGGGGAAGGCACAGAGCTCTGGGTGCCCAGGTTCCCGCGCACAGTCCCGCGTTCCAGACTCGGTGCCTCTCCATCTGCCCGGCACAGCTGTCTTTTCTGCTGCCAGTTTTCAGGTGCGAGTCTTTAGCTTGAGGGCTGAATGCGCCCAAAAAGCAGGAAGAGCTGGGTGTTGGTAGCTTGAGACATCGTGTTCCCAGCTGGACACACACTGACAGAATCCTGAGAAATCGAGGAAAAGCAAGGTTTTTGTCCCCTTTCTGCAGCCTCGGGTTCTCAGGGCAGTGTAATGGCAGAACGCGCTGTTTCCGTTCCCCTGAAACGTTCTTGCACACTGCGGCGCTGAGGCTGCTGCCGCGTGCCGTCAGCGAGACTCCCCCCCCCCGCCCACCGCCCGAGCGCGGGAGGCGGGCAGGCGCAGAAGCCGAGCAGCCGGGCAGTGGGGGGAGGCCAGCTGCAAGGCGCTTTGCTTTAACCCCCACCCCCGACTCCTCGTGTGGCCTGACCTGGACCTTGAGTGCCAGATTCAGACCGAAGCCATGCCATTGCTCATCACCTGTCCGTTTGCTTTCTGTTCGTTTGTTTTTATTTTTAGTGTTTTCATAAAACCAACTCCAAGTTTTTAGCACCAGGACCACTCTCTTTTGCCCTTTATATGTTCTTCCTTTTGGACCATTTCAGGCCTTATCTGTATCTCAGTAAAGAATACTCTGGGCCTGAGGAAACATTTCTCAACATAATAAAAGCCATTTATGACAAACATGCCACAACCAATATAATATTCACCTATGAAAAGTTGAGAAAGCCTTCTTGCTGAAATCTGAAACAAGACTAGGATGCCCACTCTCATCATTTCTAATCACCATAGTACTGGAAGTCCTAGCCACAGCAATCAGACAAGAAAAAGAAATAAAAGGTATCCAAATTGGAAGGGAAGAGGTAAAATTGTCCTTTATATTCAGATGACATGGTACTGTATATAAAAAATCCTAAAGACTCCACACAAAAACTACTGGAACTGACAAATACAACAAAGTAGCAGGATACAAGATTAACATATAGAAGTCAGTTGCATTTCTTTACACTAACAGTGTTCTATCAGAAAGGAAATGTTAAAAAAAGAAAGAAAGAAAGAAATCCCCTTTAAAATCACATCCAAAAAACTAAAATACCTAGGAATAAACCTGACCTAAAAGACATATGCTGAGAACTACAAAACATTATTAAAGGAAATGGAAGATGATTCAAAGAAATGGGAAGGTATCCCATGCTCTTTGATTGAAAGAATTAATATTGTTATTAATAAAATGACTTTCCTACATAAAGCAATCTACAGATTTAATGTGATCCAAACCAAATTACCTATGACATTTTTCATAAAACAAGAACAAATAATTCTAAAATGTGTATGGAACCATAGAAGACCCATAATTGCCAAAGCAATCCTAGAAAAAACAAAGCAGGAGGCATAGCTCTCCCAGACTTCAGGCATAACTATGAAGCCGCAGTAATCAGAACAATGTGGTATTGGCACAAAAACAAACATGGATCAATGGAACAGAATAGAGAGCCCAGAAATAAACCCATATACCTGTAGTCAATTAATCTTTGGCAAGAGGAGGTAAGAATATACAGTGGGAAAATACACTCTCTTCAACAAGTGGTATTGGGAAAGCTGGACAGCCACATGTAAATCAATGAAGTTTTAACACACCCTTACACCATATACAAGAAGAAACTCAAAATGTCTTAAGACATGACGCCGTAACACTCCTAGAAGAAGATATAGGCAAAACATTCTCTGACATAAATTGTACCAATGTTTTCTTAGGTCAGTTTCCCAAGGCAATAGAAACAAAAGCAAAAATAAACAAATGGGACCTAATCAAACTTAGAAGCTTCTATACAGTTAAGGAAACCATAAACAAAAAAGGCAACCAAAGAGTAGGTTTGCAAATAAGGTGACTGACAAGGGCTTAATTTCCAAAATATGCAAACAGCTCATAGAACTCAACAATAAAAAAACAAAGAACCCAATCAAAAAATGGGCAGAAAACCTGAATAGACCATTTCTTCAGAAAAGACATACAGATGGCCAACAGATACATGAAAATAAACTCAGTGTCACTAATTATTAGAGAAATGCAAGTCAAAACTACAATGAAGTACCACCTCACACTGGTCAAATTGGCCATCATAAAAAGTCTACAGATAACAAATGCTGGAGAGGGTGTGGAGAAAAGGGAACCCTCCTACACTGTTGGTGGGAATGTAAGTTCGTGTGGCCCCTATGGAAAATAGTACAGAATTTTCTCAAAAAACTAAAATACAGTTGCCATATGATCCAGCAGTCCCACTCATAGGCATATATCTGGACAAAACTATAACTTAAAAAAAAAAAAAGTAACACTATCGTCTCACCGTCTGGGTTCTATTCTCCCCACCCATTTCGTGATTCTTCTCTCCCTTCATGCTTTCTTTGGACTGAGTGTCTCCCGCACCATTAACTTGGCAATTAGAATCTAATGTAATGAATACTCTTGTTTCCTTCTGGACAAGGCACAGACCCCTTCCCCCGTCTCCCTTTTATGCATTATTGTCATTTGGTTTAATCCCTTGTTTATGTGCAAACCCTACTGGATATCTTATATTGGTTTTTTGCAGTAAATATCCTTTAGATTTATCTGCATATTGATATTTCCATTTTCCCTCATTTCTTATCTTTTCATTTTCCCACCTGGTACTGTTTCCTCAATTCTCATAGCTTCTATAAGTATTTCTTTCTGTGCCAATTTGCTGGCAATGAAATCTGTCCTTTCATTTTATCTGAAAAAAATCTTTATTTCATTTTCATTTTTGAAGAGTGTTTTCACTGAATAGAGATGCCCAGGTTGACAGTTACTTTCTGAACTTTTACATCACCATTTACTTGTCTTCTGGCCTCCATTCTTCGGGGTAGAATATCAACTTTGTCTTATTGTTGCTTTTTGAAGGCATCTTGATTGTGTTCTCTAGCTGCCTTAAGGGTATTTATCTTTGGCTTCAGCTGTCCCATTAGACTGGCCTGACACTGTCATTGGGTTGAACATGGCTGGGGTTTCTGCTCGGCCCTGAATCTTACAGCTTTGTATTGTGTTGGTTATTCTTGTGCCACATCTTCTCTCCCCACTCCCTCTGGGCCCTAATTACATCTTTGTTAGGTATTTCCACATGTCCTGTGTCCCTCTTATGCTATTTTCCACATTTTTTTATTCTTTTTCATTCCTTGAGCTTCAGTCTGGACATAATTCTATTGGCCTGCCTTCCAGCTCCCTAATTCTTTTCCCTGCTTTGGAAATCTATTCTGCTTTCAAACCCACCTATTTAATTTTAACTTCAGTTATTATATTTTGCTGTGTATGAACAGATATGGAGATATTTACAGTCTGTAGCTGATGTTTTCTTCCTCTGAAGAGGATCTAGTTTTGCTGTCTGGCAGGCACTTAGAATAGGGCAGATTGCCTTGAGTCTGGAATTGAGCTGAAACAGAGCTGGGGTTCAGTCGTTTGTGAGAGAGCTGGTGAGCATCCAGACCTCTGTGCTCCTGGGCAGCAGCCCACTGGGCTTCTCCCTGGGAGTCCGGGCTGTGTATCAGAGGCCCTGTTCCTTGTTGACGTGAATCCCAGCCCCGTGCCATCTGCAGGACCATCGCTCCTCCTGGCTCGTTCAGCCTCTTGGCTCCACGCTGCCTGGGGGAGGAGGATCAGACAGTGTTGGACTTACTCCCAGGACTCCTCTTCCTTCTGAGAACCTGGCCCTACAGCACCTGGCTAGATTGAGAACCCAAATGCCTTTTCGACCTCCAGTACCTTCAAATCAATGTTTTTGATGTGTTTCATCCAGAATTTTTAGTTGCTTTCAGTGGGTAGGTTGATCTACAACAAGCAACTTTTTACTATCACTGAGAGCAAGAAAAAGCTGTGTTCTATTTGGAACTAAATTCAGTGGGAAGTTCACAGTTCATAAATTTTGTTTTAAGCAGCAATGTCTGTCCCAAAAGAGAGTACATAAAAATAGAGTGGACTTGAAGTTGGGAGATGTAGCTTCTGTTAATGGCTATACCACTTACTCTCAGACTAAGGTTGAAATAATCTCTTTAAACCCCGGATTTCTTAGCTACAAAACCATAACGCCTGCCCTGCCCATCGTACACATTTTTCTTAGGCTCAGATGTCTATGAATGGACTTCATAAACTGCAAACAGCAGTACAAATACAGGATGTTATGTTGTTGTTGTTGTTTGTGCCTAGTGGCGTGTGAGTGTGTGAAGCTGGCTTCGAGTGCTCCCGATGTGAGTGTGGCCTGGAGGGCAGATGTTCAGCTTCCCACGTGGGACACTGAGGGGCACCTGGCTTCTCACTGCAGCACGACATTGGAGTGTGTCATTATTGACAAAAGCAGTTGGAAAAACCGCTTTGAAACAGCAGTCCCACCTGTTTCAGAAGAAATCAGGGCAATTAAAATGGAGTCAGCAGAGTGTTGCTTTGTAGACGAGATGAAACGGTGGGTCTGAACAAACCATCTTGTTTCAGCCACACTTTTAAATGAGTTGCTTCACCATCACCATGGGACCATGAAACAATTGAAAAAAAAAATCCTTTTCAATGGAAGCCTTTTGAATATTTTAGGAAATAACCCAAATATTATAAAATGTGTTATAACTTTGTCAGTCATTTAGGCTGCAGATTTTAGGGATTCTTGTCACTTTCCTGATGAGCTTGAAAGCAGCAGTGTTGTCAGTGGGTGTACCCACACACTTACCTCCAAACATCTGCCTGCTTGCTCTTGGAATTGACCCATCTACACATAAACTCTGGCTGTTAAGTGCTAGTGATGGAATCTGCAAGAACCCAGATCCCCTTTCAATCTGTAAAATTAAAAGTACAGACTTAGAATAATATTCATCTTAAGTATATTGGATCAACCATGATTTCCTCCATCTGACAATGATGAGAGAAAAAGAGAGAAAAATTCACGTCTGTGAAAATTCAAGCCTATTAAAAAAAGAAAATATTCCAGTAGGAATATTGTACTTAGATTCAACTTTTTATACTATTCATTGTTGATTTATTTTGACTTGCGTTTCCGCATTCATTCAGTGAGGATTTGAATGCTTGCCTTGTGACAGGTCACCAGGGAAAGAGCAATGAACAAAACTGATAAAAAATTTTTTTGCTTTCTTAGAGCTTACATCAAGGGAGTGAAAATAGAAGAGAGTAAAATAAATGATCAGATTATATGGATTAAGACAATGTTAAATGCAATAGTGAGAAAATAAATACGGGGATCAGAAGTATAGGGGTCAAGGTGGAGGGTTCAGTAATAAATGGGTGGTTAATACAGCAAAATGAACAACCAGTAAAGTGAAAGGACAGCCTACAGAATGCGAGGGAGGACATATTAGCAAATCATATTTGATAAGGAACTAATATCCAGCATATATAAAGAACTCAAATAAATAGCAAAAATAATAATAATAGTCCTATTAAAAGGCAAGCAAAGGACCAGAATAGGAATAGACATTTTTCCAAAGAAGGTAAATGTACCTATTTCATGTTCCTGTTGGTAAAATGGCCAATGGGTACATGAAAATGTGCTCAGCATCATTAATCATCAGGGAAATGCCAGTCAAACCACAGTGAGATAGTCACTTCATACCTGTTAGACTGACTGTCCTGAAAAAGATAACAGATAACAAGTGTCGGTGAGGATGTGGAGAAGAGGGAACCCTTGTGCACTATTGGTGGGAAGGTAAATTGGTGTAGCCGCCGTGGAAAATGTGTGGAGGTTCCTCAAAAAATAAAAAATGAAACTGCTGATACCAAACCACCCAGCAGTTTCACTCCTGGGTGTATCTCCAAAGGAAATGAAATCACTGTCTCAGAGATAATCTAGATGCACTTCCATGTTCACTGCAGCATTGTTTATAATTGTCCCGACACGGAAAGACCGCTGGTGGCTCAGACAGTAAATAATCCGCCTGCAATGCAGGAGACCTGGGTTTGATCCCTGGATTGGGAGGATCCCCTGGAGAAGGAAATGGCAACTGCTCCAGTATTTTTCACTTCACTTCACTTTCAGTACTCTTACCTAGAGAATTCCATGGACAGAGGAGCCTGATGGACTACAGTCCATGGAGTCTCAAAGAATTGGATACGACTGAGTGACTAACACTTTCTTTCTAAGACATGTAAGCAACCTCAGTGTCCACTGAGGGATGAATGGACGTTACATACTTGCACACACATACCAGGTACAATGGAAAGTTATTTAGCCATAAAAAAGAAGGAAATCCTGCCATTTGTGACTACATGGATGGATCTTGAAGGCATTTTGCTAAGTGAGATAATATAGACGAAGAGAAATAAATACTGTATGATCTCACTTACATGTGAACTAAAAAACTCATCAGATTTGGCTACCAGAGGCAGAGGTAGAAGGTGGAGGAATTGGATAAAGGTAATCACAAGTTACAAACCTCCAGTTAGTAGGATAAACATGTGCTGGGGATGTGATGTCCAGCATGGTGACCATAGTTAACACTGCCAGGCGGTATATTTGAAAGCTGCCAAGAGATCCCTCCTGACATGTCTCCTATATCTTCCAGTAGTTAGACGCACACCATTTTGTATAAACCTACGATACTGCAGTTGCTCCTGGGCAGTCTCCTTTTTCACTCAGTGATACATAGAAAACATTTTAAATCTAGTGTTCATTTTAAATGGCTTTTTATATTCCACTTTCTGTTTGTCTAGTTCTCTAGTGATGGGGGTGTTTGTTTCTTTGCTTCTTTAATGCTAACAGTATTGGGGTGAGTATTTTTTTATAACTTCTTTGCCCATTCATTTGAAAGGAAGTATTATTTTAAAAGTCAGTACATTATTTAGTTCTGAGAGTCTACCAGAATTTTTTCAGCAAATTGCTGAGTTTGGTTGGTATTTTATTTGGGGTCTTGAATTAAGATTCCTAATTGAAATTATCCATGGTCTTCTCCCTTCCCTTCCCTCTTCCTCCCTTCGTCTGGCTTTGGCTTTACACTTATGCTAACTTTATAAAATGAATTTAGAACAAATGTGTAAAAAAAGAAAGATGCTTAAGAAAAACTTATTTATAAAAGAACTGTTTCTTGAAATTCACCTGTAAAAGTCATCTAAACCTAGAGCTGTTTTTGTTTGAATCAGTGTAATCCTTGGATAACTTAAAATTCCTATATGGATATTGATACATGGTAAATTTTCCTGTGCTTCACTTGAATTAATTTTGATAATTTATAGCTTATTATAAATGCCACTTGGTTTTCAAGTATATTGATATAATATCATATTCATATGCACTTAAATCCTTTTTCTTGTTTAGAAACATCAGTGATTTGTCTTTCTGCTTTTTTTTTTTTTTTTCGTTTTTCCACCTCATCCTTTTTGCCTTGTATGGTTGTAGGAAAGCTGCCATAGCTCCATGCATCATAATTACTTTCAAGGCAGGAAGCAAAGGGGTCCGAAATAGTCTTTTCTTTAGGGACTATCTGCTTTTATCAGCAAAGTACATCTTTTCTGGAATCCCCCCAGCAGACTTTCTGTTACTGTTCGTTAGCCAGAACTAAGTCACGGTTATCGGTGACCATAGTGGAGGCTAGGGAAAGGAATTTGTCTTTGGCCAAGCAGAACTCATCTGTAGGGCTTGGCAGCTTACCCAAAACAAGCTCTGTAAGAAGGGAGCAAGTAGGGTGTGACTTTTGTATTCCCAAGATGGTCGTGCCCCTTTTCAGGTGTGCACAAGAGAGCCTCCACGACATTGCAGTCAGAAGGACTGATCATAAACACAGTAACTGTCAGCAGCAGGAAGCATGAATTGGAGAGCTTCATCATCACATACCATAACATACCATCATTCTGCCATTAATTAGAAGTTAGTTTTTTTTCCCCCAAGATTCCAAAAGGACGCTGTTGACATGAGCAAGGTCTAAGGGAACAAGATATCACCCTAGCTTTGGTTGGAGAGGGTGGGAACAGGTCATCTCAAGCCAAGTGCTGGGTATTCGTTTGGTTATTTGTGTGAAACCCTGATGGACTGGGGCCAAGGAGGGTTCCGCTTCCAGTTTACATCCTTGTCCTTATCCAGTAACAAAACTCTCTGTCTGCCTTTCATCCTTGTGAGGAAGTGGGTAAAAATCTTATCTTTGTACAACAAGCAAAAACATAGAGTTAACTGTCTTGGAAAAGTACCCAAAAGCATCTTCCTTGACAACATCAGTGTCCTTAAAAGTCAGAACCACAGCAAGGTCCGTGCACTTGAACCTGCCATCCATCCAGTCCCAGGGATTATTTGACCCAAATTTGGGGGGAGGATTGAAAGAGAAGGATGCAGGACAGAGAAGAAAGCCAGTTGTCTGACTAAAGCCAAGAGGGGCTCGCGTGATCAACCCCAAGACAGCAGGGAGCAGGTCTCTTCACAGAGCAGTGCAAAGAGAAACTTGGAAACTCGAGTTCGTGGTCCGGGAGGAAGGTGGAGGTGCCCTGTGTCTGTGGAACAGCTGGGGACCCATGGTGCTCACTCTCTGATAAACGGTGTGCACCCTCATCCCGAGAGGGTGGCTCCCTGCCTCGGAAGGGGTAAGAAGTTCAAGCTCTGCTTTCTCTCTGCTCTGACTTCCCCAGCCACGAGCAGGAGGTCCTGCCTGAATTGCACTATGAAGGATAAGAACCTCAAAGGGCTTCATCCAGGCCTGTCATTTTCTCAACGTTCAGTAGCTCTTCACTCTTGAAAAAGTTCTCAGTTAAAATTTAGTATCTGTAAAACTGGAGGCAGTAAAGGGCAGGTGATACTCTTTGAATGAGAAAATAGTTTGCTTTCCCCAAAAGGCGCTGGCGGAAAGCAGCAAGTGGAAACCTGATGTCCACTCGCTCGGGGCCGGGAGAGGCCCCTGTGTCCTCCGTGGCTCTGCTGCAGCGTCTTCGGAGTGAGGAGTCCGCACTCGTGGACCGTCTGCTACCCTTTCACCTCTGGAGGGCTTGGCTTTTCCAGGGAATCAGAGGACTTCAAAGGGAGAGTGGTGAACACAACAGACTCCAGTTTCTGGTATCTCCAGAAGCGTTTGACGCACCTTCTCGTTCTTGGTATAAGAACACACTCCTGTGGTCGGGATGCAGTGCAAGGTACGAGAACACTCAGGTGCAGCACTGGGCTGCTTCAGACTGAAAACTTCAGAGTGAGACAGACCTGCCACGATCCGGGGCTAATTCAGATCCCCTGCCAACTGGATTTTTAAGAAGCTTAATTTCAGATGGGTCCTGCAGAGGTTTTAAAATATCTTTGGATTTGATTCTTTTCCATTTTAAAAGACCTCTATAGAATAAGCTCTCTAGCTATTAGGACTGATCAGAAATTAGTTGATTAGGTGGAATATCATATCATTATCACTGCTTGAAGGATTATTAAGAGTGTATTTTAATTAAATGAACATTACGCAACCGCTGTTAGACTTCTTTTTTACCTTCCTGCTTTTTAAAATTCCATTTCCAAATCCCATCTTATCCCCTGGCCTCCCCAGCCCCTCCAGAGCAAACGTGCCACGGAGATGGCAGTGTGAGGCTGACCCCTTGTTCAGGTTGTATTGAAGTCAAATTCCCAGGATTGAGGTTCTAAGGCCTCTCCTGCCCTGGGGCTGGAGGGAGGGCCGGTCTGAGTTCAGGGTGCCTGCTATGAATCCAGGTTCCAGCGGTGGCTCCCACCATCTTCCACAGGGCCCAGGGCCATGAGGCCTCAGGCCCGGCTCTCTGGGTGCGCTGCTTCGTGGCCAGGAGGGAGTTTCTGAAGCTCAGGTTCCCAGGCATCACCCAGACCTACTTATGTGGGCAGAGCCAAGGTGTCTGCATGTTGATGACCTGCTTTTGGGAGAGTCTGGAACTCACTTTCTGTGAGTGACGTGAGACCATGCCAGGACAGCTACCCGGCCCCAGAGCACAGTGGGTCCCTGATGAGGAGCATGCCCAACCCATGGCTGGCTGCAGATGGGGTGGGCGAGTGGCTTCAGCTGCATAGCTTGTACTGAAAGTTCCATCTCCCGTGGGGACAGCTGTGTCCACTACCAGGACACAACCAACTCAAACAGCAGACCTACCTCTTTCTTCCTTTGAACAGAAAATGTGTTCCCTGTGGGCGAGGACAAAGGACAAAAGATACGTCCGGGCCTCAGCGGGGTCACCTGCTATTCAGAGCCTGCATCCCGGGCTCTGTGGGAGGATACACACGCACACCTCCACATACAAGCAGAGGCAGAGGGCCTGGGAAGTGACAGTATATTTTGATCGGTTCTTTTGTTTTTTGAAACCTCCTGGCCCTGCCACCTGAGCTTGACCCCGACACAGTCTCTCTTGGCTTGTCTCACCTGGGCCGAGGGTGCACGTGGAGACTGGCACCTCTTCTGGAGCTGTCTGCTGGAGAGACCGCGCTCAGAGCCGCCCAGTGCCGTGTTTGCTGTGCATCTCCCCAGGCACCACCCTGCGTGTCTACCTTGGCACAGGACCAAGGCAGGTGCCACATCACTCTTTCAGCATTAAAGCTAGTCATCGCACCTACAGGCATCTCTTCCTCTTTCACCCCACCCTCCTCTCGGTCATGTACAGAACTGCCTTTGTTTCTCCACTGATAGTTTGGTTGGACATTTAAACTGTCAGGCAGATTTGTGACTCAAAAAGACAAACATGCACACACAAAAGATGGGGTAAACCTAAAAACAGAAGAAAGGAAATAATGAAGGAGAAAGAAAAATTTAATAAACTGGAAAAATAAGAAACAGGATTATATAAAGCTTGATTTTCAAAAATTAGAAATCTTTAAGAATACTGAAAAATGTAAAAACCATGATTAAATAATGTTAGGAATAAAAGAGCAGAGCAGATATGACTATAGGCAGAGGAGAGTTTGTAAAGATATAAGAAAATTGTGGGTACACTTTTATGCAAATTTGAAAATTTAATGGAATGCTAGTTTTCTAGGAATGTGGAATTTACCAGAGTCATTCAAGAAATAGAAAAATATGAATACAAGCCATGAAAGATATTTTCAAAAGTAAGAAATTTATCTTCCCTGAATTCTTCCCACTAGAGCCACAGGGCTCTAGTGGGTTTGCATAGAACACAGACTATTTTAGAGAATTTCTAGAAAAAGAGGGAAAGCTGCCTTGTTTGCTTCTTGAGGGCAGGAATACCTTCCTGTGAAACTGGAAAAAGAAAGTAGAAGAACAGAACATTGTAGACCAGCTACTATTGTGATTTTAGAGGCAAACAACTGGAAACCAAGTACTAGTGTATCTAATATTGCTCTATTTAAAAAAAATCATAGCCAAGTGGAGTTTCATTTAGGAATACAAAAATGATAGAACAACATGAGATACATTAATATAATATTCCTTCTCAAAGGATTAAAGGAGGAAAGCTATACAATCTTCTTAAGATGCAAGGGAAAAAATCATAAACTTTATCTGACACTTGGAATTTCCTTAATCTGATTAAATTTAGTTCAGTCGCTCAGTCATGTCTGACTGTTTGTGACCTCGTGGACTGCAACACGCCAGGACTCCCTGTCCGTTACCAGCTACTACAGTTTACCCAAACTCATGTCTGTTGAGTCGGTGATGCCATCCAACCATCTCATCCTCTGTCATCCCCTTCTCCTTCTATCTTCAATCTTTCCCAGCATCAGGGTCTTTTCCAGTGAGTCAGTTCTTTGCATCAGGTGCCCAAAGTATTGGAGTTTCAGCTTCAGCATCAGTCCTTCCAATGAACACCCAGGACTGATCTCCTTTAGGATGGACGGGTTTGGATCTCCTTGCAGTCCAAGGGACTCTCAGTGAGTCTTCCAACACCACACAGTTCAAAAATCAATTTTTCCCAATGCTCAGCGTTTTCTTAATGTCCAACTCTCACATTCATACATGACACTTGGAAAAACCATAGCCTTACTAGATGGACCTTTGTTGGCAAAGTAATGTCTCTGCTTTTTAATATGCTGTCTAGGTTAGTCATAACTTTTCTTCCAAGGAGTAAGCGTCTTTTAATTTCATGGCTGCAGTCACTTCTTCAGTGATTTTGGAGACCAAAAAATAGAGTCAGCCCACTGTTTCACTGTTTCCCCATTTATCTGCTATGAAGTGGTGGGACCAGCTGCCGTGATTTAGTTTTCTGAATGTTGAGCTTTAAGCCAACTTTTTCACTCTCTTCTTTCACTTTCATCAAGAGGCTCTTTAGTTCTTCTTCACTTTCTGCCACAAGGGTGGTGTCATCTGCATAGCTGAGGTTATTGATATTTCTCCTTGCAATCTTGATTCCAGCTTGTGCTTCATCCAGCCCAGCGTTTCTCATGATGTACTCTGCATATAAGTTAAATAAGCAGGGTGACAATATACAGCCTTTACGAACTTCTTTTCCTATTTGGAACCAGTCTGTTTTAACTTGCTTCCTGACCTTCATACAGATTTCTCAAGAGGCAGGTCAGGTGATCTGATATTCCCATCTCTTTTGGAATTTTCCACAGTGTATTGTGATCCACACAGTAAAAGGCTTTGGCATGGTCAATAAAGCAGAAACAGATGTTTTTCTGGAACTCTTGTTTTTTCAATGATCCAGCAGATGTTGGCAATTTGATCTCTGGTTCCTCTGCCTTTTCTAAATCCAGCTTGAACATCTGGAAGTTCACAGTTCATGTATTGCTAAAGCCTGGCTTGGAGAATTTTGAGTATTACTTTACTAGATTAAAGGTATCTGTAAAACATCTATGGCAAACATGATGCCTTATGAGAATTGAATTGCATTCATTCAGTGAGATGTTCTCTACTACCTTTTTTATTGCATATTGCATTGCAGGCCATAAACAGTCCCTTACTGAGACAAGAACTGTAAATGTAGAAGTGGTGTAAAGAAAAGGACAAAATGTGGATGAATCAATGGGTAGAAAATCCAAGAGGATCTACAGATTCTCTGGACTAAGAGAGCTCAGTGAGGTTGCTGAGTGCACAGTCCACGGACGCCAGCCACGGCCCCCAGTGGCCTGTGAGCTGATTAGATTGTTTCTTCTGTTAGATGGCTGCTCATATTCTTTGTCCACTATTTGTTAGGTTTTTACCTCATTATTATTCAGTGATAGGAATTTATATATTCTGGATAGTATCCTCTGTCAGCCATAAGTACTGCAAAAATCTTCTCCAAGTCTGTGGCAGATCCTGTTATTTTGTTTAAGATGTATTCTGTCAAACATACTTTTTAATTTTGATTTTTCAAACTGTGGCCCTGGGATAATATTTTAGAAAGGGGTCTTTAATAATCAGCTCATAAACATATGAAAAGATGTGTGCCCTCTCTAGTAAACAGGGAAAAGAAAATTAAAATACTAAGAGGCTATTTCATACCTATCTGGTGGGCAAAATGTCAAAATTTGATGCTATCAGGGGATGGTGAGAATTTTGAGCACTGTGAATGCTGCCCTTGTGCGTGGGGTGACGCTGGGAACAGCCTTCGAAGATCAGCTTGCTGAATAGCATAAATCTGTGACTAGGAGTCGTCTGCGGGCAAATGATGCAGAGAAACTTTCTCACATATGCAAAGACAATGTCCACGACTGCATTATTCCTCACAGAGAGATTGACTGTCAGCAGAGAGGGATTGGGTGTGGTGTGTTCCTCCAGGGGACAGCTGTGCAGTAGTGGGCGTGAAGGAAGCAGAGCCATGTGTATCAAAGCAGGAACATTCCCAAAAGTGGAGAAAGCAAGCCACAGTGCAGTGTCAGCCATACACAAAACAGTACTCCATTCCATCTGCAAAGTGGCTCAGACTGTAGAGAATCTGCCTGCAATGTGGGAGACCTGGGTTTGATCCCTGGGTCGGAAAGATCCCCAGGAAAAGGAAATGGCAACCCTCTCCAGTATTCTTGCCTGGAGAATCCCATGCACAGAGGAGCCTGGTAGGTGTCAGTCCATGGAGTCACAAAGAGTCGGACACAACTGAGCAACTCACGCACACACATGTGGTTTATTGAAGATGTTCTGAGGAATACTGATGAACCAAACTTAGGGTAGTGTTACCATTGGCGAAGATGGGATTTGAGGTAGGAAAGATGTACCAGGACTTTAACTATTATATGTCGAGTTTTATTTCATTTAAAAAATCTTAATCAGGTACCAGTGTTGCAAAGTATTAAGATTTGAAAAAGTGGAGTGGATGGTGCTTAGGTGCTTGTTTAACATCTTCTAGATTTTATGTTTGCGATATCTTGCACACATAACCATGATGATGGTGGTGGTGACGACCCGGGAAAAAGCAGGCCTGCTGCCTCTCCCCAATAGGCCACAGGATACTTATTACCACGCCTGAGTTGATCATGGTGCAAGACTTGATCCTTAGCTTTGCTAATTTGTTTTTCACAACAAACTGTGGAAAATTCTTAAAGAAAATTCTTAAAGAGATGGGAATACCAGACTACCTGACCCGCCTCCTGAGAAATCTGTATGCAGGTCAAGAAGCAACGTAAGAACTGGACATGGAACAACAGACTGCTTCCAAATTGGGAAAGGAGTACATCAAGGCCGTATATTGTCACCCTGCTTAATTAACTTATATGCAGAGTACATCATGTGAAATCCCGGGGTGGATGAAGCACAAGCTGGAATCAAGTTTGCCAGGAGAAATGCCAGTAACCTCAGATATGCAGATGACACCACCCTTATGGCAGAAAGTGAAGAAGAACTAAAGAGCCTCTTGAGGAAAGTGAAAGAGGAGAGTGAAAAAGCTGGCTTAAAGCTCAACATTCAGAAAACTAAGATCATGGCACCCGGTCCCATCACGTCATGGCAAATAGATGGGGAAACAGTGGCTGACTTTACTTTTTTGGGCTCCAAAATCACTGCAGATGGTGACTGCAGCCATGAAATTAAAAAACGCTTGCTCCTTGGAAGAAAAGCTATGACCTACCTAGACAGCATATTAAAAAGCAGAGACTTTACTTTGCCAACAAAGGTCCATCTAGTCAAGGCTGTGGTTTTTCCAGTAGTCATGTATGGATGTGAGAATTGGAATATGAAGAAAACTGAGTGCTGAAGAATTGATGCTTCTGAACTGTGGTGTTGGAAAAGACTCTTGAGAGTCCCTTGGACTGCAAAGGGATCCAGCCAGTCCATCCTGAAGGAAATGAGCCCTAAGTATTCTTGGGAAGGACTGATGCTGAAGCTGAAACTCCAATACTTTGGCCACCTGATGTGAAGAACTGACACACTGGAAAAGACCCTGATGCTGCGAAAGATTGAAGGTAGGAGGAGAAGGGGACACCAGAGGATGAGATGGTTGGATAGCATCACCAACTCAATGGACATGAGTTTGAATAAGTTCTGGGAGTTGGTGATGGACAGGGAGGCCTGGCATGCTGCAGTCCATAGGGTCGCTGAGTTGGACACGACTGAGTGACTGAACTGAACTGAATTTGTTTTTGCTTTTTTATTTTTCTCCCCATGCTTTGCTTTGTTTTGTTGTCAGCAAATCAAAGCTAGATTTGTCTCTCAGGGGCAGACTCGAGTTAAAATCACAGACGGAATAAATCCAAAATTTATATCTAAAATTTATTTAGGCCAATAATTTCTAAAGAGAAATAGACATGACAGCAACCAGAACCTTGAAATACTGTGAATGATCCTGGTATTTCCCCTCCAGGTTGTTTCGTGGGAAGCTGAGACCCAGCCAGAAGGCCCACTGTGGACAAGTAGCAAATCCACTGCCAGGGAGACTGACAGCCAGGGTCCCCATTTGCCGGAAGTTTGCCCCCACGTGGGACCCTAGGGCACGATTAGAGCGGGCTGGTGTTGAATGTTTACAGTAGTGGGGTCTTCACAGCGCTCCCTGGGGACCCTGCTGGTGTCAGAGAGGGGTTGAGCCCCACGTGCTTGGTAACAAGAAGATGCCTGGGTAGATGCCTGTTGATACATAGCAGCCAAGTGCATATGATAAGCCTTGTTAGGATGACAGCAACCTTCCCAGTATCCAGAGTCCTTCTTTGTTACCTGATTGTCCCATTAACCGTGCGACATTGTGAGGGCTGGTTTCACAGATGAAGAGGGATGCAGTGCCTCAGATCACTCAGTTACCAAGGTTACCACAGGCCAGACCATCAGTGGGGCTGGGAGGTAGGTTGAGGGCATGGAGTAGACAGCATATTTCTGTACGCCTCTCCACACCATGGGGCAGCCTTCCATGTTATTAAACAGAGCCCCTAGCTTCCCAGTCTGAGGACATGTGGTGTTTGAATATTTCATCAATGTCTCGACCAAACCTACGTATAACATTTGCATCAGAGACAAGCCTCCCCAGAGACAGGTTCCTTCTGCACCCTGAGGGCCCAGGTGCTCAGCGCACTAGACATCAGCTGACTGAGAGATCAGATACGATGGCCGTCTGGTCTCACAGACATTTAAAGCTCAACAAGATATTTTTAAAAATCATTGCGTGTCCAGTTTTTTAAAGTCCCCATTTTACTGGACAGGAGATTATCAGAATGACCCATGGAAACTCAAGTGAACTTGACCCAAAGGTCCCCTCCACATCACACTGCCTCAGCTGCGTCGTCTGGGAGGGAGAACAGAATTGACTGCAGACTCTTCATGCTGCTGATGCCAAATAAGCCCCGGCTTCTACTCAGCTCTCAGAGAAGCTCCAGGATGAAGGTGCCCCCGACAGCTAGCCCCCTACTGGGTTTCTATATCAGGCAGGCGTTCTTTCACCAGCTCTGAAGCAGAGAAGACTGCTTGGCAGCAACAGAGCTCTTTACGTGCAAGATTTATTCTGTTTCTTTTTAAAGAAATTCTTCAACCAACCCCTCCTTTTTCTTGGCTCCGTGTGAAGACTTAGGATCTGAATTCATATACATACATATAACACTCTTAAACTCACAAGGTATGAGTTATTTCTCAGGTTTTACTTGTCATCCCTTTTTATCTTAGAAATAGGATATACCTCTTAAATTGCCTAATTGCCAATTCCTAGCAAAACTTGGTGCCTTATGACTGGAGAGGAATTTTAATAAAATGTGAATGCTGCGTTCTGAAAAATGTGTCCAAAGCCCCTTGAGAATTCCTAATGCTCCTGGAAGACGAGGCTTCCTGCAGAGAGACAGAAAACTAGGGAATAGGACATGGCTGCCTCGGCTGAGTTTCCTATGATCTGAGCCTGAAGAATGCTCCCTTCTCTCGTCTTGATTTTTCACGTGGCTGCACCAGACAGAGCTCAGCAAATCAGCTCAGCACAGCGCCCCCTCAGTTGTGTGCATGGGGTCTGATTGCAGAGAGTATTGGCTCCATCCTGGGATTCTTATTTCATTAGCGTTGCAGATTGGGTTCTTGGGAATGACATTTGTTGGTCATTTGTGTACACTTGAACCTTGCAGATTCTTACTTCCTTAATCTAACAATCAACAAATTCTTAAAACTGAAAAAAAAAAAAAAAAAACCCTAGCCAATCAATTTACTTGTCATTAAAGACTTGACATTAATTCCAGAATGCATTCTTTTCCCCAACAGCGACTGGTATATTATGTCGTTTTCTTATAGTTAATTAAAATCCAGTTATCCATATAACTAAAATAAACAGAAGAAGCCCATTTTGTGATCTGACCTAATTGCTTTTTAGTTGTACTGCTTTTCTTGCTCATTTTCAAAATCTCTGAAATAGTTTTCCCAGTCCTGAGGGAAAATCTGTATCAACCACTTTCCTTTAAGGCGCTGCTGAGCTCCAAATATATTAATCTTTCTCCTTTTCCTACTCATTTCTCATCATTAAGATGAATAGTTTTAATTCTGGGAGCAGATCACTTGCAGCTGTGGTCAATTACATTAAAAGCTAAAGAGTAAAACAAGTTCTTCAAAAAGCATTTGTTTGGCTGCGCTGGGGTCTTTGTTGTGGCATGAGAACTCTTGGTTGCAGCCTGTGGGATCTAGTGCCCTGACCTGGGGTTGAATCTAGACTCCCTGCGTTGAGAGCACTTAGCCACTGCACCACCAGGAAAGTCCCGAGAGTAAAACAAACTCTTGAAATACCTTCTTTGATACCAGTGCAGGGATCCCAGATGGTGAGCACAGTGTGGAGGGACCGCGTCCCTGGTGGCTGACTGATGGTCCCCACCCTACTGCAGGCAAGATCAGCGCTGTCTCCACCTTGGGCCAAGAGCTGCTTCCAGAGGCCAAAGAGGCTTTAGCTGTCTGTCCTCACCCCTTTTCCCAGCTAGCATCAGTAGTGCCACCAGCCTGATAACTCCCTGAATGCCCTCATGCCACCATTCGTTCACAGCAGTCCTCAAGAGCTACAAGCCTGCCCGGGGTCTTGTTCTCTCAGGGTTCTCTGGAGCACTGCCTCTCTGCCGGCATGTTCTTCAAGGTCATGGAGCTTTCGAGGGACTTACATACCGTGTCCCTTACGTTGTACCTGCTGAGCCGACCTCCTTTTGCTGGTCCTTTCTGTTGCCTACTGGGTGATGGCTCAGCATCTCCAGCCCAGGGCTCTAGAGTCCTGTGTTCTGAAACAGCTGTTCTGAGCCCTCAACAGCCTTGCGTCTGTCTGCAGGGAACAGACTTGGGAAGTACCTGTTGCAATCTGCCCACAATTTGCAGGAACTTCATTCAGCCTGGTCCCAGGTTCTTTCAGTGCTGCCTGAAGTGGAAGGGGAGCTGATGGGCTCAAAGGCCCAACCTTCCTTCCCTCGCCCACAGCAGCCTGCAGCACTGGGCACCTAGGATGACATGGTCTGGCAAGGTGAGGGGTGTGTGTCCTGCGATCCAGGACCAGGGTAGAGCCAGATACCAAATACAGCTCGGCTAAGAATCCCAGCGATCCACATGCTTGCTGCAGGCAAAGTAGGAGAGAAGAAAGCGGCATCACACAGCTGAGTCCACCCCCAGAGAGTAACCGCTGTGAATTGTGAAAAGCACATCTATAGAGGTGTATCAGCATGTGCGACTAAATGGGAATTCACTGTTTTGAAACACATTTTTTTTTTAACACATTAGAAAGATGTTCTCAGTATGTTACTTTTTGCTGAAATCTTTCATCTTTTAA
This sequence comes from Cervus canadensis, assembly GCF_019320065.1. Classification (NCBI taxonomy): domain Eukaryota; kingdom Metazoa; phylum Chordata; class Mammalia; order Artiodactyla; family Cervidae; genus Cervus; species Cervus canadensis. The sequence continues at coordinate 90,466,089 of NC_057393.1, read as the reverse complement.
ATTGTTGCTCTGGTTGTGTTTTTCTGTTTCCTGATGTACCATTGTCGCTACATCTCAGAATAGGCCAGTGCCTCCTACAAATGGCAGGTTCACCTCGAGTGCTGTCCTGCAGGGCCAGCTGCCCACGCTGTCAGGGGGCTCGCTGGGGTTGGTCCCAGCTCATGGTTCAGGTCACTCTTTCTTTTCTGCAGGTGTCAGCGAAAGCAGTGGCGGGTAGATCTGCCAGCCACCAGCGTGGTCATCACATTTCACAATGAAGCCAGGTCAGCTTTGCTGAGGACAGTGGTCAGGTGAGGCCCACAGCTGCCACCCATTCCCATCCACTGCAGCTTAGAGGGGCATCCCCAGCAGGGATGCAGAACAAGGGCCAGTGCCCAGCGCAGCCAGGCAAGGGCCGTCTGGGGGAGCAGACAGGTCCCCTGACTATAGCACAGGAGGGGCTGATGGCTCCTCCATCCAGGACTGGAGCCAGGGGATGAGAGTTCCCCACCCCCGTCACACCCCTGAAAGGCCTGCAACTGTATCTTTCTGCCTTTCCTCAGTGTCCTTAAGAAAAGCCCGCCCCACCTGATAAAAGAAATCATCTTGGTGGATGACTACAGCAATGACCGTAAGTAGAGACCAATCCCCACCCCACCCCTCCTTCTGGCCCTTCTCCTGGGCACCAGCCTTTCTGGGCTGTGGGTGCTAAGGACAAGTTTCAAGAAAAGGCCTCAAGAAGTGGGAGTGGCAAAAAGAGGGCCTCTCTGATGCCCCAAGGGGCTCATCAGCCCCTAGGTAATGAAGAATCACCATCCCTGCCCCCCAATCCCTTCGTAAACTTGAGGTTCAAAAGCTTTGCTTCTTTTCTTTTCCCAGCTGAAGATGGGGCTCTCTTGGGGAAAATCGAAAAAGTACGTGTACTCCGAAATGATCGGCGAGAAGGTAAGACTTCTCTTAATTCAGTACCAAAACAGCTGAATTCTGATTTTTCCTGAACCCAGTAATAACGTGAAGAAATGCTTCAGCTACAGGAACAATTAACTGTCTCGTCTTCTGTCTGCCTCCCTTCAACACAGCCTCTTGGGAGCCTCTCCCAGCAAACATAGGAAGGACACTAAAAGCTTACCTAATTGAAATTGTGCACTAGGGCCAGAGTTCAAATTACATTGTTATTTATGTATTTAGAAAACTGGCTTCTCTCTTTCAGAACCTAGGAAATCTTATCAAGTCCCTTGAGTACTAGAATTAAGAAGAAAAACAAGAGATTTAGTAATGAGAACTTTAATGACTCCATGCTTCAGGCATCTGATAAAATAACTGGGATTCAAGTTTGACAGCCTGCCCAAGGTGAACCATCCAAGAAGGGGAAAGAGCACTGTAATTACATGCTTATTGGATTTGCAAATGCCAGCCTTGAAACCTGCTGTCAGTCTTGTCTTTGCTGGAGCTGGGCTCATCGAGTCCACGTTATTGGCAGTTACAAGGGAGACTCCAGAGGGGAAAGCATTACTTTGAAGTGTCTGGAAAGGAAACTGAAATCACAGTGTAATTAACATCCAGTGCATCCACGCTGGTAGAGAGCTGATGGCTGGATTCTTGGCTCTTCCACGGTCCCGAGAATCTTTCAAAGCTTTGAAATGTGTGCTGTTTTTGCTGTTGGAGGATGGCTGTTGATCCTGGAGTGGTGGCTGTGCCCTTTGATCAGTGAACATTGTTTCATCTGGTCCCCTGTGTGCTCCAGCTGGAGTCAGCTTTTCTTAGCAAGCATCTAATCAGCCAATAAAGTGGGGGAGCCTGTTAGGGAGATGTCATCAACATCATATTTTAACCAACGAGGATCACCAATCCAGATGTTCGAGATGCATAAACAATGGGGTCAGCCTTGCCCCTAAGCAAACTGTTTGCTGGACTTACATCTGTCCCCCGAGCTTAGATTAAACCAAAATCTTGTACTGTACTTGCCCCCAAAGAAGTTACATAATAACTTGTTGAAATCAAAACCAAAGTGTCCTCTAGCACAGGGTAAAAAAAAAGAGGAGGAAAAAAAAAAGAAAAGAAATTATCTTTCATGTTGGCCGTTGTAACTGGCAAACCGCATGCCAGCCTTATCAGAGAGTGCCTTTAACCTGCTTAGAAATCAAAAGCAGTGTTTCTAAAAGAAACTTGCCATTTGCTTTAAGTTAGGCTGTTCCTCTGGAGGAGAACCTACATTGTTTTGGGAAGGAATGAAGAGGAGCAGCTGTGGGAAGCCAGATTGTGGTAGACCTATGTGGAACACATGAGGAATGAGATAGTTGAGTCAAAAAATACACACACAAATGTGTGTGTGCCTGTGTGTGTGTGTGTGTATCCCATATAGTTAAACACATACAGAAGTTCTCATAGCAATGCTGCTAGATGACAGAGCAAGCCAGTTGTTTAAGATCTTATAGTGAAGAAGCAGCCTTGGGGTCATTTAGTGCTGGGAGTTAATTGTGCCAGCGTTACTTACCTGGCTATTGATTATAATCACCTAGGGAACCTATATGAAGACCATTCCTTGATGCTACCCACAATTGAATTAGAATTTTTAGATGTCTAGGGGTGGGGCCTAGACATCTGCGTTTTGATAACACTGATGTACTTTGAAAGTTTGAAAACCTAGTTGTTGTTGTACAGATGGAAACATTGAAGTTGAAAGAAGTTAAGTGGCTTTTTCAAGATCATCCAGCTATTTAATGACAGTGGTGGGGCCAAAACCATGTTCATAAGCCAAGTTCTCAACGTGTCCCGTGTGCTTTTTGTTCCTTTGTTCCTACTGTCCTGCCTGATTAATTGTTTTTTTCCAGGTTATTGATATATAATTGACATAAAATATTGTATTCATTTGAGGTATACAATATAGTGATTTGATATTTGTGAAGTGATCACCACAGTAAGCTTAGTTAACACTCATCACCTCACACAGCTACAAGTTCTTTTTCTTGTGATGAGAACTTTCAGGATCTACTCTCTTAGCAACTTTCAAATATACAATACATATTATTAACTATGGTCACCACACTGTACATCACATGCCCAGAACTTTTATCTCATTAACTGGAAATTTGTACTTTGTGACCACATTCACCCATCCCCCCTCCCTCTAGCAGCCATCAGTCTGTTCTCTTTATCTTTGAGTTAATTTTTTTAGATTCCCATATTAGGGAGCTCACAGAGTATTTGTCTTTTTCTCTGTTTGACTTATTTCATGTAGCATTGTGCCCTCAAGATCCATCCATATTGTTGCTGCAAATGGCAGTGTGAGTGACATTTTCTTCATCTATTCATCTATCAGTGGACATTTCATTTGCTTCAGTGTCTTGGCTATTGTAAATAATGCTGCAGTAAACATGGGGATGCATATAGTGATTTTTATTTCCTTGGAATTGCTAGATCATACGGTAATTCTACTTTTAATTTTTGAAGACTGTCCATACTGTTTCCCCCAGTGAATACACATATTTACATTCCAACAAACAGTGCACAAGGGTTTCCTTACCAACACTTAATATCTCTTGTCTTTTTGATGACAGACATTCTGTGAGGTGTTAGGTGTTTTGGTTTGAATCCCCTGATGATTATAATTATGATTATATAATCACATAATTATATGATAAAATTGTATGATTATATGATATGGATATCATAAAATATATATCATATAATTATATGATATGAGTTATATGATTATATGATAAAAATGTGATTACAATTATATAATTATGATTATAATCCCCTTTTTGTTGAGCACCTTTTCATGTACCTGTTGTCCATTTATATGTCTTCACTGGAAAAATGTCTTTTCAATTCCTCTGCCCATTTTTAATCTCAGATTATTTTGTTTTTGTTTTTGCTATTGAGTTGTATGAGTTCTTTGTATATTTTGGACTAATATATTTTGAACTAATCTCTTGTCAGTTATGTGATTTCCAAATACTTTTTCTCATTCTATAGATTGCCTTCTCATTTTATGAATAGTTTGTGTGTGTGTGTGTGTGTGTGTGTGTGTGTGTGTGCACGCACTCTGCGGAAGCTTTTTAGTTTGATGTAATTCCATTGTTTATTTTTGCTTTTGCTGCCTTTGCTTTGGTGTCAAATTTTAAAAAAAGATTATTGCCACCACTAATGTTAAGAAGCTTACCTATATTTTCTTCTAAAAGTTTTGTGGGTTCAAGTCTTAATTTTCATATCTTTAATCCATTTTGAGTTGATTTTTGTGTCTGATGTAAGGTAGGGGTCCAGTTTCTTTCTTTTGCATGTGGCTGTCCAGTTTCCCAACACCGTTTATTAAAGAGATTATCCTTCCCCATATGTATTCTTAGTTCCTTTGTTGTAACTTAATAGCCACATGTGTGTGTGTTTATTTCTGGGCTCTCCATTCTGTCTCATTGACCCATAAACCTATTTCTATGCCAAGGCCATACTGTTTTGATTACTATAGCTTGGTAATGTAGTTTGAAGTAATTTTTGTTTATTTTAGTGTTCCATATTCATATTTTTTGTAGCTTTTTAGCTATACACTTCTTATAGTGGTTGCTCTGAGTGTTACAACATACATTTTTAACTTGTAACAGTCTATTTAGAGTCAATTACAACTTTATGTAAAACCTTGCAACAATTAATTCCATTTCTATCCCTTGTCCTGTATATTGTTGTTGTCGTATATTTTCCTTCATTTGTTGTTATGATATGGTTTAAACCCCAAAATACAGTGTTAAAACGTTTGCTTTAAATAATGTTATCTTATAAAGAAATTAGAATATGTAAATAGACTGTAAAATTTATCCTTGTATTTTTTGTTTCTAGTATCTTCATTTCTTTCCATAGATTCAGCTTTCTGTCTAATGTCATTTCCCTTCAGCCCAAAGAACCTTTAAAGCTTCATTTTTCTTGTAGGCAATAAAATCTCTCAATTTCTGTTTGTCTGAAAAGTCTTTCTTTTTCCTTTATTAGTGAAGAGTGTGTTCTCTGCATAGAATCCTGAGCTGACTGTTAGTTTTCTTCCAGCACTGTGAACACGCCGCCCCAGTGCCTCTGGCCTCTGTCTCTCTGTCCACATGTAGGCGTCCGTGTCGCTGATCCCTCATCTGCTGTAGGCTGTTTCTGCTCGCTGATTTCCAGACTGTCTCTTTATCTTTGGTTTTTAGCAGTTTGACTGTGACCTGGTTATATTTGATTTACCTTTCATTTATCCTGCTCCAGATTTGCTGATCCCTTTGAATTTGTAAGTTGAAGTTTTCACTGAATTTGGGAAATCTTTGGCCTTCTATTTCTTCACATGTTGTTTTATGCCTCAATCTTGTTCTCTTAAGTGCACATATGTTATACCACTTGATACTGTCCATAGGTTGCTTCATCTTTTTTTCTCTTTCAGTATTTTTCTCTGTATTCACCAGCTAGATCAGTTTTTATTGATCCATTTTCAAATTCACTGATATCTTTAATCTACTATTCAGCCCAGTCAGTTAATTTTTTATTTCAGATAATTGCAGTTTTCAGTCCTGGAATATCCATTTAATTCTTGTAGTTTTCATTTCTCTGCTGAGATTCCCCATGTTTGTTCATTCCAATCATCATTTCCTTAGAGTTCTTGGATATAGTTATTATGATAGCATCTTTAAAATCCTCTGTTGATTTCAACATGTGAATCATCTCAGGATGAGTTTCTATTGGCATTTTTTCTCTTGGGTATGGAATATATTTTTATCTTCTCATGTCTGCTAATTTTTTTATTTTATGTTGAAAATGGTGAATGGTATGTTGTAGAGACATTGGATTCTGTTATCTTTCTCTAGAGTGTTGATCTTTGTTATATATGGTTAATTAAATGACTAGTTTATGACCTTGAATTTGTGTAGGTTTGTCTTTATATTTCACTAGGATGAGTATATCTTAGGTGAAACCCTTATTCTTGAGACATAGTCTGTATTCCTAATGTGTCTCTGCTGGAGTTTCTGTAGAAATGAGATGTTTACCAAACCCTTCTAACTTGGCAGAACTCGAGTGCCAAAACTTGATTCCAGCAGAAATCTTCATTCTTTCTGTCTTCTAATTGTTTATCTTCATGGGCTCTTCAGGGTCTCCTCTGTGCCTGCAGGTCAGGAGTCAGCCAGGGATTTCAGGGCAGTTATCACCAGATTTGGGATACACCAGATCCCTCCCAGGAGCTCCTCCTTCTATTTCAGCCACTCTAGAAACCCCAGACTCTACTCTCTGATACTTCAGCCCCAAACAGCTGCATTGCAGTGGATCAGAGAGTAACACTGGGGGGAAATCCCATGTATAGAGAGCTTTCACCCTCTGATTTTATTATTATTATTGTTTGGCTGCCTAGTCTTCACTGTGGTCCTTGGGCTTTCTCTAGTTACGGCTCGCAGGGGCTCCTCTCTAGGCTCAGCACGTGCACTTGTCCTGCTGGGTCGCATGGACTTGGTTGTCCCCACCATGTGGGATCTTACTTCCCCGTCAGGGATCAAACCCAGATCCCCTGCACTGGAAGGTGGATTCTTAACCATTGCACCACCAGAGAAACCCCTGATTTTCTTCATTTAGGGGTTGAGTGCTCTCTGGTTTCTGCCTGCCCTTGGCTACTCTACCCCTTTCCCAAATTGGATTTTCCATTTTGCTCAGAGTTTGTACTTGTTCCCTGGAACATGGTTTGCCTATTACAGACCACTTCGTAATACAAGACCGAGAAATTGTTTGCCCATTCTTCCTGCTCTAGCATGCACCTCTTTAAGAATCATTGAAAACGCTTTTTGACTACTGTACTCTATAAAGAACATACAACACTGTACTGTCCTCTCTGGTTGTGAATATTCTCATCATCTCCATGTATAAAGCCCAGCATAAGCTAGTTATGACCACACCATCCAGTGATAAATATACTATTTATGAGAAGACTTTGTGTGATAATAAAAGGTGTATATTATTAACAGATCCCAAGTATATAAATTTTTTAATGTGACCAAATAGTATAACTAATTTTGTGTAAAAGTCAAACAACTGGGCTTTATCATTTATGTAAATTTGGCCTGTGATAAGTCTTTGAAGACAAAGACATTCACAACACTATTATCATGAAATTATTGCCATTAAAATTGGCCCCGTTAGCACTTGAAGTGTCTGGGTGACACATTCCTTACCCTGGTTAATTAGAAAACTCTGCTGCCATGAAAGTAGTTTCAGAAGTTACACATTTCAGTTGCTTGGTAAAGATTTCAACTATGCAGAAGCCTTCCTCAGAAGGCAGTTTTTCAAGTTGTTTTCTCAGTCGTCCAGTGAGCTTAAAAAAAAAACAAAGTCCTTACCGGGGAACCTCAGGGCAGTCCTGATCCCTCCGCAAACGTCGGTGATGGAGTCTGCGCCAGCGGGAGGGCCGCGCGCGGAGGCGCAGCTGCCGGGCGCCGCGGCTTCTCCCTGACCTGCTCTTGCTGCCGCTGCACAGGCCTGATGCGGTCGCGGGTGCGGGGGGCCGACGCGGCGCAGGCCAAGGTCCTGACCTTCCTGGACAGCCACTGCGAGTGCAACGAGCGCTGGCTGGAGCCCCTCCTGGAGAGGGTGGCCGAGGTGAGCGTGCGGGCGGGGCCGGGCCTCTGGGGCGATTTTCTCCACTGTGGGAATCTGTCAATAGGGGAAAACCGCCTGGCAGGTACAGGGGAGGGTGAGCCGAGGCTGCTGAGAGCCTGGGTCGTCTCGGACAGCCCTCCCTCCGAGGCTCTTCCTTTCCTGCCTGAAGCTTTGCTCCGGTTCTGAGCTCAGAGCAGGTGGGGCGTTGAGGACAGAGCCCGCAGGGCGCCCTGCCTGGACTTGCCGCCCTGAGACCAGGGCTGCGCCTGGTGGGCAGGGACGCATGAGGCCGTCCGGTGAGCGGGGACTGCACCTTTGCCTCCTAGAAACGCTATCTCTGTGTTATGTTCGGCCTCTTGTGATATCGCTGTTGCCATCTGCTTGTTTTATTGACTTTCTTTTCTTCCTACTAAGAAAGAGCTTATTTGAGACAATAAAGCAAATGTAATGAAAGTACTAGAGAAATATTAAAGGAACAAGTCATTCTTTTTGTACCATAGCCAGGAATGCGGATGAGCAGCAAATCATGAAACATGAAATAACTCAAATGAAATAACTCAAAAGACGTGTTATAATCCTCACTACATAGTCTCATGCTAATGCTTGCTGAGATGCTATCAGCCACTCTTAATTTCTTCTTTGGGGTTAATAAAAATTGACATTTGTTCTTGGCTGTTAGGGGAAAAAAAAAAAACCAAACCAGGAACAGTCCCAGGAGGTAGTTGTTCTCCACCAGTGAACATGTGCGGGGCCACCCCACGCCCCCTGGCACCTCCTCTGGGGCCGCGTGCTCTATGCCCCTGACCCCCAGCACGGCGCAGGGCATGGGGCGGCAGGCGTTGGGGGCGAGGGTCTCCCTCTGGGCACTGACACTCAGGCCTCCCCATGCAGGTCCTGGTTGGCCCTGACACCTGCTCTTGTCTCCCCTGCATTTCAGGACAGGACCCGCGTCGTGTCCCCCATCATTGATGTCATCAACATGGACAACTTTCAGTACGTGGGTGCATCTGCGGACTTAAAAGGCGGTAGGTGCTGCTTGGGGCCCAGCCTCTGTGCAGCTCAGCACTGCTCCATCTCGGGTCAGAGGGGCAGCGATAGCGCCTGCATGCGGCCCTGCAGGGTCCCCACCAAGAACGCCCCTGTGCTCAAACCGCAGGGCTCATAAGGGGACAGAAGCAGCCTGGCCTCCCTGAGACTGCAGCCACGGTTCCCATCCTTATCTGCTGGACTTACATTGCCACAGGGACGTGCGGCTTAGTGTACAGAGCCATCCCCATGGGAGCCAGTGGAGAAAGCCAGGCTGACGGGGTCTGTCCGCTACGCCCCACCAACCCCCCATAGCCTCCATCTCCTGCTGGAAACCCATCCGCCTGGCTCTCCCCTGATTTCTGGGCCCCAAGGCCTGCATGGCCCACCCCTCCTGCATCTTGACTGCCAGCCCCTTCTCCCCTCTAGCCACCCACGTCCGGCCTCCTGCTGGGGACCCTTTTGTCTGAATGATGCCACTAGTTTCCCAAGGGTCCTTATGTCTTGAGTGTGACCCGTAAAACCCACCCTCCACAAAGTGCCACAGTGATGTGCCTAATCTTGTCTTTATTGTGCTCAGTCGTGTCTGACTCTTCAAGACCCCATGGACTGCAGCCTTCTAGGTGCCTCCGTCAGTGGGATTACCCTCACAAGAATACTGGAGTGGGTTGCCATTTCCTCCTCCAAAGGATATTCCCAACCCAAGGCTCAAACCCATGTCTCCTGTGGCTCCTGCATTGGCAGTCCTTACCATCTTGAAAATTATCGAAGGCCCCAAAGAGCTTCGTTCACGTGGGCTGTGCTGATGAGCATTTGCTGTGTTAGAAAGTAAGGCTGACGGTGAGGACAGGGAGTGAGGCAGGCACACCTGTGCTGCCCATGTACACTGACGCCTCCTGTCCTGAAGCTTCCAGAAAACTCCTTCCTGCACTTTGGAAAAATCGAAAGGGGCCTCTAAAGCCTTCATATAACTATGAAAGGAGTTTCGATATCACAGACCTCCAGAAAGGACCTGAGGACCCCAGGGGCTCCTGGACTCTGCCTGTAGAGCTGCTGTTTTCATGAGGAGCTTCACAAAGCTGATGGGTACACAGGACTCATGCTAGCTGGCCCTGAGGAGCCAACCGTATTGTCTCTGTGATCCAGGACTGTGTGTCTGTGGGGTGACCTGGGGCCCGCAGGCTCTCCTGTGACCCCAGGACTGTCAGTGGGGTGACCTGGAGCCTGCAGGCTCCCCTGTGACCCAGGACTGTCTGTGGGGTGACCTGGGGCTCGCAGGCTCTCCTGTGACCCAGGACTGTCTGTGGGGTGACCTGGGGCCTGCAGGCTCTCCTGTGACCCAGGACTGTCTGTGGGGTGACCTGGGGCTCGCAGGCTCTCCTGTGACCCGGGACTGTCTGTGGGGTGACCTGGAGCCCGCAGGCTCCCCTGTGACCCGGGACTGTCTGTGGGGTGACCTGGGGCTCGCAGGCTCCCCTGTGACCCGGGACTGTCTGTGGGGTGACCTGGAGCCCGCAGGCTCCCCTGTGACCCAGGACTGTCTTGTGAAGGTGAACCTGGGGCTCGCAGGCTCTCCTGTGACCCAGGACTGTCTGTGGGGTGACCTCGGGGCCCGAGGCTCTCTGTGACCCGGGACTGTCTGTGGGTCTGACCCTGGGGCTCCGCAGGCCTCTTCCTGTGACAGGGACCTGTCTGTGGGCGTGACCTGGGGCCCGCAGCTCTCCTCGTGACCCGGGACTGTTGTGGGGCTGAAACTGGGGCCGCAGGTTCCTGTGAACCCCCGGGACTGTCTGTGGGGTGACCTGGGGCCCGCAGGCTCTCCTGTGACCCGGGACTGTCTGTGGGGTGACCTGGGGCCCGCAGGCTCTCCTGTGACCCGGGACTGTCTGTGGGGTGACCTGGGGCCCGCAGGCTCTCCTGTGACCCAGGACTGTCTGTGGGGTCTGACCTGGGGCCTGCAGGCTCTCCTGTGACCCAGGACTGTCTGTGGGGTGACCTGGGGCCCGCAGGCTCTCCTGTGACCCAGGACTGTCTGTGGGGTCTGACCTGGGGCCCGCAGGCTCTCCTGTGACCCAGGACTGTCTGTGGGGTGACCTGGGGCCCGCAGGCTCTCCTGTGACCCAGGACTGTCTGTGGGGTGACCTGGGGCCCGCAGGCTCTCCTGTGACCCCAGGACTGTCAGTGGGGTGACCTGGGGCCCGCAGGCTCTCCTGTGACCCGGGACTGTCTGTGGGGTCTGACCTGGGGCCCGCAGGCTCTCCTATGACCCAGGACTGTCTGTGGGGTCTGACCTGGGGCCTGCAGGCTCTCCTGTGACCCAGGACTGTGTGTCTGTGGGGGTGATCTGGGGCCCGCAGGCTCTCCTGTGACCCAGGACTGTCTGTGGGGTGACCTGGGGCCTGCAGGCTCCTGCACAGCCCACTGGTAAACGCTTCAAGTTCTGAAACTCAGCTGGTTGGCAGCCTGTCCTCTCAGAATTCAGCTAAGAGCCAAGAAGTCAGCAAAGCCTACTGTAAAGAGAGAAATGGAAGAGTTGTCAGAACTTTTGCCTTCGGTGTGTGCAATTTACTCACTCTTGATTCCTCACACCTCAGATGAGTGAACTCTTCTTCCAACAGCCCAGCACCCCAGTTTCTTTATGTGAGCTGAGGGGCTTCTTTTCCATCTCTAACATTTTGAACTGATTGGAAGATGGACTATTCCAGACAGACACACAACTGAGGGTCAACTGACAGTAAAAAAAGAAGACAGTAAAACTGAGACATTGGATGGAAACTTAGAAAGCAGAACACTGGGCCCCACCAGGGAGCCCTGGGCCCTGGTGCCTCTTTCAGGCCGTGTTGTCATGGGCAGACCATGTCCCCTCTGCCCCTCAACATCCCTGCCTGAGAACAGGGGTGACGATAGTGCAGCCACATGGGGAGGCTGGAGGAGGCCAGGGCTGTGATTGGGCGGCTCCCACCCAGTGCCTCACCTGGGGGCAGTGATGCTGGAAGGAGGCACTTAGGTTGGAGACAAGACTCTGGAGCTTCTTAGTAAATGGTGAGCATGTTTGGGGCTTTCCAGTTCAAGCCCTGGGCTGTCACAGTCAGCCTTGGTGTGACTGTCCGCTGTGTCTTACGCCTCAAGAACATGCAGGAGCTGAGCTGTGACGGGCTCGTCTCCTGCAGCAGCTGTTTATGGTGGCGCAGGTGTGGATGGTGAGGTGACCCCCATGCTGCCCCAGGGCGGGGCCAGGTCCATTCCGAGAGGATCTGGTGACATCCCACCCCATGGGGCTCAGCTGCAAACAGGGGAGACCAAGTTTGAAGGGACCACGTTTGCGGCCCAGGAACCCGTACTCTCATACCTCTGCTCTCTCTCCCCGCCGGGACCTTGTTGGGGGTGCCTGGCAAATTTTTTAATCCATCACTCTTCTTCCTCACCTCCTGACAGCCCTTGGATATTGCCTCACAGACTCCGGTTTCCTTATTTCACACTATACTTTCTGGTTTTAGGAAAAAGTGCCCCGCAGTTCCTGTGTTGGCTAAGCTTCTCGGGGAGGGATTTGAGTGTGTGCCCACCCCACTGGTCTCCCTGCCCCGCTCTGCCCCCAGTCTCTCTCTCTTCCCTCTGCATCTTCTCTGTTTGTTTTCCCTTTGGTTTTCAGTGAATCCATCCAAATACCAGATGTCGCTAAGCTACCAGGGACGGAAGTACCAGCAGCAGGCAGCCCGTGCTTACAGCATCCTGTGTTTGTTTTCTCTTCTGTGACCCGCAGGTTTTGACTGGAACTTGGTGTTCAAATGGGATTACATGACCCCTGAGCAGAGGCGGTCCCGGCAGGGGAACCCCGTCGCTCCCATAAAGTAAGTGCCAGGTGTCCTTCAGGTTCCCTTCTCCGAGGTCACAGCTGAGACGTCAGGCTCCAGCCTCGTGTTCCCTCGGGTCCTAGGCGCGCTCTTGTCTCCAGCCACACCCTCACATGCCCTCATCTTCACTCAAGGGAGAGTCTCTGCCAACAGCTTGTAGAATAAAGTACTTTGAGATTTATTTTCTTGTACTTTCATATATCAAATCTGCCAGTTCCACGTCCTTTGTGCTGATAATGTAGAGCATTTTCCACAGAGGATGGGGTCTCGGGCTGCCGTCAGGGCCTGGGCAGAGAGGCAGGCGGGCAGGGTGAGCCCCGCCGCTGCCCCCGGTCAGCCCCACTTATTCACCGGATTCTGCCCTCCTCTGCAGACAGAGGAGGCACCTGTACCACTGCCGGCTGGGTGGGATCCCCAGACATGCTGGGGATACCTGTCCGGGAACCCCTCGTTCAGGGGGCCCCTGCGGACCCTGTCGCTGGCTACATTGTCGCCGTGTGTCCCCCGTCAGCAGGGGGCTCCAGCAGCATGGGGCCTGGGCTTCTCACGGTGACTCCATGGAGACAGGGCTGGGGCTCTGCTGGTGGCCTCTCCGCAGGCCGAGGGGAAAGGAGAAGATGATGGTTCCTCCAACAGAGGAAGACGCTGTCCTATGAGGATAAGAATAAGGGCAGCTAGTGTCAGCGAGCGTCTCCTGCGTGCGCTGGGTGCTTTAAGCCTGTGATTGTTTGTAATCCTCCAAGGAACCTGGCACGGAAAAACTGAGTACTGGCCTGGGGCCCACCAGCAAGTGTCCCAGCCCAGCGGCTGCTGTCACGTAGGGAGCTCCCTGCAGCCCCTCGCACTTGGGAACATCTGAGCAGGGCACTGAAGCCAGCAGGGGTCAAGCCAAGAGGGGCCCCTAGAGCTCTGAGCTAGGGACCAGGCTGTGCTGTTGATTTTAAGTCTGGTTTTCAGGCTTGACCTTGGCATTAGAGTGCTGGTGATCTAACCTTGACCTTCGGCCTCCTCTCCTACCCTCTCTGCCGCTGTAGGACCCCTATGATTGCTGGAGGGCTGTTCGTGATGGATAAGCTCTATTTTGAAGAGCTGGGGAAGTATGACATGATGATGGACGTGTGGGGAGGAGAAAACCTGGGTACGTATGAGCCTTGTGTCTTTGGACACCAGTCTGTTTACAATTCTGCTGGAACCGTGGTCTCTTCCTGCCGGCCAAGGGGTAGAAATGAAAAGGGGAAGTTTTGGAGAAATTATTAAGTGAGAGTTTGTAGTATGCAGGTGCCAGTTGGAAAAGGTTTGTAGAGACATTAAAGTGACCATGTAACAGACATAATTAGTCCCCTTATAAAGTATAAATAGCACCCTTTTTACTCTTAAAAGTTTCTTGGGTTGTGCGTTAGAATGTGTTTCCTTAAGAATGTAGGATGCTAGATACAGAGTCTTTGAAGGAAATTGCATACTTTTTAATGTCATCTGAATTCAGGAGTTTGGAAAACAGACTGACAAAAATTGTGGGAACACTTCAGGCTCTAAGACTCATTTTTAGACACATAGGATGGAAAATGAGTCCCAGCGAAGCCTGTTAGACTGGCTGAATTATAATCATGGGGCAGGGATGGTTCTATTTTGTTTTTGTTTGTAGTGCATACAAATCATTTTTACCCATGATTAGGGACAATTAAATTGTATAGAGTTTGGTCTTTACTGGTAGTTGCATCATGTTTACTGCATAAATATAGAAGGACTCCTGTTTTATGTTATTTTTTTGTTTAGGGGGTTTTGTTTGTTTCACTTGAAGTTTTTGAGCTTAGTCTCCTCACCTTTGAATGCTGCTAAATTACTTTCTCCCCTGGGTAGAAGGAAAGAAGGATGCTGGTATCACTTGTAGTAGTTTTTACTTATAACAGAGACTTTGATTTTTTGTTTGTTTAAAAGAAAAGACTAGGTTAGACAAGCCTGTTATTTTTCTCTCATTTTCTGATATTAATGTTAGTGATAATGTCTCATTTGTGGAGAGAGGTTATCACCCTGGTAGATTTTGAAAGCTTCTTTAGATTCAGTAACTACACTCGGAGGGAAGGCCTGAGTCCAATGCCTTTGGTTTTTTAATGATACACTGACAGGGAGGCAGGACTTGATTGAAATCTGAGCACAGAAGGCTTCGGAAGGATTGTTAATCTCCTGAGGGGATTCTGAGTCACCCTCGTCCTGCCGGCACCCCTGGGGCAGCCCAGCCAGCCAGGATCACCGCTCGGTAGCAAAGTAGAGTGGGGTTTGCCGTGTGCCATTAGGTTAGGGTGGCTGGAGGCAGCCAGCCTTTTAAAGCACAGAGTGTGGAAAGAGTATGGATTTTACATCAAAAGAGACTGCACCGGAGACCAGCGGGAGGGGAGATGATCTCCCCCATTGCCTGGTTTATTGTCGGTTTGGCTTGTGTATTCAAGTACCTGTGCCGTGTGCTAGGTTCCCTGGAAGGGCTCGCGGGGTTCAGGTGACCCATGGTGGACGGGGAGGCCTCGGGTCGTGCGGCCTGGTGCTGCGGGCACTGTGGCACCGCCTCCCAGCGGGCTCTGACATGGCCACTCTGGAGGGTCTTCTCCCACCAGGATTAAACAGGCACAGGGTTTCAGCAGGAGGAGCTTGTGATGAGTCTTTCTCTCATCTTGGCCCTGCTCAGACTTAATTTTCTGGGTGCTGCATGCACACCCACAGCAGTTGTCCAGCCTGAGGGCTGATGTGGGTACCTATTAGGAGAGTCAGGGAGTGGGGATGCCTGAGTCAAATAACACCCCGTCTTGGGATGCCCCACCAAATCTAGTGCTCCCAGATTTCCTGACGTACAGTGTAAATCTAATTAAAGCACTTAAAAAAGAGGGAATTCCCCGGTGGTCCAGTGGTTAGGACTCAGCACTTTCATTACTGTGGCACCAGGTTCAGTCCCTGGTTGGGGAGCTAAGATCCCACAAGCCTTGCACTGCGGCCAAAAAAAGGGAAAAAAAAATTTTTTTTTTTAATAAATAAAAAGGACAAAGAACGCTACCCCTGACCCCTGTGAGATGTGGGGTTAGACTCCTTGGGAATGCTATTTGTCCTTTTCAACCCATCCCTGCAGCCTTAGGAATGATGCTGACCACCCCAGTGCATCGTCTCGTTTCATGCTTTCTGGACAGGACTGAGGTCTTGCTTGAGGTCTTGAGCTTATTGTTAGTAGAGCCAAGATACAGACACAAACTGCCTAATTAAAAAGCCACCATGTTTTCCTGGGTAATCAATCATCCCTCGTTGGAGCCCAGTGAGATCAGCTGAACATAACTGTAGTTGTTCATGGCCTTAAAACTCTCCCACCAGGTCTCTGACCGGCTCCCTTACTGGTTTATCAGGCTCCCCATACAGGAGCCAGGGAGTCTTCGTGGCCCCCAGTTTTGAATTTTCCAGATAGGCAATTTTATTTCCTTAGATACAGAGAGCCTCCTAGTCAAGTTTCATTCAACACTCTGTAGGCTTGGTGGTTATGAGCACACATGTCTAATATGATGAGGGAAGTGGTCATTAAACTCTCCAAACTGCCACATAGGGAGGTGTTTGGGGCTTCCACCCACTGGTCCCAGTAGAGATTCCTGCTGGCCTGCTCGCACATGGAGCCACAGCCTGGGCACCTGCTGCCACTCGGGGCCTTGTGCTCCGTGGGAACCCACCTGGCTCAGACCCGCCCGCGCTGCAGCGGTGATTGCGTGTGCCGTCCTGTCCCAGTCCCCCGCGTGTTGTCAGGCGTGCAGAGTGATGCTGAGGAAGCCTTTCAGGAAAACGAAGTCTAGCCCTCCATCATATCGTACCTTGATTTTCCTGCGCAACCTATTTCTCGAGTTCAGTCACGCCCCTGCTCAGAGCGGGTGGCCATCAGGACGGGAGCCCGGCCGCCTCCCTGTGTCCGGGCTGCTCCCAAGCCTGGTGCTCTGGGCTGCATGCGTGTGCAGGTGTCATGACCCGTGCCCGCTTGCCCAGGTCCTGAGTCCTGGGTAGACTCTGTGTTGACTCGGGTGAAGAGCAGCCTTTGCTGGCCTGGTGGCTACTGGCTGCTGAAAGCTGGGGTGGCTGCCAGGTCTGGTTGTTCTTCGGGTGTCATTGGTCCCTAGACTTGGCCGGCTGGCTGGACACCTGCTGGTCCACAGGGATGAGATAAGTTTTGCGATTTAAGGGGAAACATTGTTTTTGTCCCGGATGGAAGAAGCTCAGGTGCATGCGGATGCTCTGGGCATTTAAGTTTTAGAGGAAGGTGGTGTTCACAGTTGCCTCTTATGTCTGTCTGCATTAGGGCTGATGTGGGCATTTCATGCCTTTTGATCATGGACATTCGCGCACCGTTGGTTGCCTTTTCTAACTGGGATCCTTAGGGGGCATAGTAATACTCCCAGTGGAGAACCAGTCAGAGAGGAGTTCTGGGCCGAGTCTCATCCACAGTGATGGTGATGTTACAGGGATGCCTGGTCTGCTGCCAGGAGTCTGCTGTTCACAGTGGGCCAGGGAATCACTCTTGTCCTAGGGTTTCTAGCCTGGATCTGAAAAATATTTCAAGCGTGCTCTTACTTTCTTTAAAATTTGGAATAGACTTTCTTGGAAACAAGGAATTTGGTGACACAGATAGAGCTGGCAATAGATAGAGCTAGTAATTCTGCTCAGTGGTAAAATCTAAGATAGAAATTTCCCACTGTGGGTAGTTTGTTGGGCATAAATTATTCACTTTATCTACACTACTTTATATTGTCTGTATAATAACACTGCTGTGCAGACACCCTCGTTCAATCTTTGGGATATTTCATTCAATCTTTTTTTCCTCCATCTTTATTGAGGTTGCACTGACAATTTAGAATTGTATATATTTAAGGTATACAGCAGGATGATTTGATATGCACTCGCATCCCCCCACACACATACTTCCTTGATTGTGCCCTGGAGTCTAGAGACCAGTGTCAGATGTCCCGCCGGGGGACATTCAAGGACCCTCTGGGAAAAGGGTCCTCCCTGTTGGCATTGCCTCAGGCCCTGGAGGCGGCCCAGGCCCTCGGTCACCCGTGTCTTCCCCACCTCAGAGATCTCGTTCCGCGTGTGGCAGTGTGGCGGCAGCCTGGAGATCATCCCCTGCAGCCGCGTGGGACACGTGTTCAGGAAGCAGCACCCATATACCTTCCCGGGAGGCAGCGGCACTGTCTTCGCCCGGTAAGTGGCCGAGAGGCCCAGCAGGGCCGCGAGCACTGCTGACCGGCCCCGCACAGGCCTGTGTGGAAACACGTCCTGCAAGGGGCCGCCCCTCGGCGATGACAAGGGCAGCTGTAGGGACTGAGTACAGCACAGCGCGCTGTCTGATGTGGGATCAGGGAGCTCCTGTGGGTTTTAAGCAGCTACTAGACTCCTTTGTTTTGGACTGTAGAAGGGTTCTTCTGGCCCCTGGCCAGAGGATGGCAAGGATGACACCAAGAGGAAATGATGGTGCGGGTGGCATGCTCCCCCTCCACTAGAGGGCGGGGGCCAGGCAGGCGTGTCTGCTGATGAACAGGAGAGAGCCAGCGGGGACTCCTTGGTGACACCCAGGCTGGCGATCACACACTTGGCTGACGGGGTGCCCCTGCAGAACAGGAAGCCTCAGAGCAGGGTGGGCATGCGTAAGGTGGGGGATGACTAGTTTATTTTGCATGTGGCATTTTAAAACATGTATTAAGTATAGATTGCACAATATTCCCATATCGCACAGAAACTAGATTTCTTAGCATAGAGAATCTAAGTTCAGGGAAACTTTAACAGAAGCCAAATGTCATATAATGCTTCTGACCAAATCGCCTTCTCCCAAAAAGTATATCATTTCCCAGATGTTGTCTGAACTTCATTTCTCTTTGTTAGAAAGAAAAATATGTTCTTACATGACAACCTCTACAAAATCAAGCAGTGATATGTACATTTTCCTGTGGGGCACTGTGAGACTCTTCTCAGAAACCTCTTGTAGAGACAGATCAAACACTTCAAATCAAAGCCTGATAGCTACCAGAAAAGCCTGGGTTTCAGAAAACAGTCTTTTAAAATACACAAGACATTGCTTTATATGCTTTTTTAAAGGGGAAAAAAAAAAACCCACTGTTTTTTAGAAGGGAAGCTTTTCCATTCTATTTTACAGCCCAAGAGTCCTTACGCTGGAGGTATAGGGAGGAAACGGACCTGTGATTCGGAACTGGGGGCAGCGTGGATCGTCAGGCCTTCAGCAAGGCCCTTGCTGCCCCCTCTTGGTTGAGTCACCTAAAAGATAGGGAGGTAGAATTTGTTAGTTTTGAAGTCCAGCTCTCTTTAATTTCTTCTAAAATGTGACATTCAGGGTATAAGTATTTCATCATCTAAAAGTTGGGGCTTGACAACAATAGCTAATATTTATAAAGTGTTTCATGTGTGCTAGGCTGTTGGATGCTTCATAAATATTCACGTACTCTCCATGTGTATGAGTATGAGGAGTATATACTCCTCATAAAGCCTTATAAATTAAGTATTATTATTTCTGGGCTTCCCTGGTGGCTCAGTGGTAAAGAATCTGCCTGTCATGTTGGAGACTGCCTGCCATGCAGGAGACACAGATTTAATCCCTGGGTCGGGAAGATCCCCTGAAGAAGGAAATGGTAACCCACTCCAATATTCTTGCCATGGATTCTTGTCATTCTTGCCATGGAAAAATCCTATGGACAGGGGAGCCTGGAGGGCTACAGTCTATGGGGTCAAAAGAGTCAGACACAACTTGGCGACCTAAACCATCACCAGCATTTCCACTTTAGGGGTAAGAGAAATTGAGGCACAAAAAGGTTCAGTTCCTTTGTCTAAGTTCATGCATTTGGAAAGTGGGATTCAGTCTTGGCCACTTGGCTCTGGAGTCCATGTTACTTTTTATCCAAATCTCCAAGTACAGTTACTGCTTGAGGCTGCTAGATTTCGGCGTTGAGACAGACTCTAAAGTGGGTTCTAGGGTGGCAGGTAGGACCATCTCGTTGGTGCAGGTCACTGTGTGAGGAAGGGAAGGAGGCAGGGACGATGGGAGGAATGCATGGAGAAGTGGCCCCTGGGCTCCTGTCTTATTCTGCCACACGTGTGCCCTGTTGCTTTAGAGACAGCAAGGTGATGCCACACCCGCAAGCCCTTACAGCATATCACATCCCTGGGTACCCGTTGAGTGAGAACCCTTGGGCCGTCCCTTCTCTTTCTTACAGCTCTGTTTCCAGTTAGCCTCTCCAAGCCTCTTAAGAGACTGGAGAGTGCTGCTGATGTGCTTACATGTGGATGTGGATCAGGGTTTACCAAAAGGCCCAGGGAGCTCCCAGTCAGAACAGCCGTGGGACCGCGGGGCAGGTGCCTTAGAAGATATTTGGGTTTACTTTTAGTAGTTAATGGTGAGACTTATTCATGGGGAGAGTGACTACGATTAAATTAAATACAGAAAGCAGCAGTTTAAACTTACTCTCCTACCAAACGTTTTCCTGTTTAGTGTGTGTGACTGGCCAGTCCCACCCTCTCTCTCCTGCCTGCTTCCTGGCAGAACTACTTTACCTGCACCGAGGCCCAGCCGGGAGGAGAGCAAAGGCGAGGTGCCCTGTACTTACAGCTCCTAGAAGACTGCTTGCTGTGTCGGCGCCTGAGAAATATTTACACCAGTGAATTTAAACTAGTGCTGAGCAGTGCGGGAAGCTCGCTCTTTGCGGCTACCTATGTATCTTTTTTTATTAAGTAGACAGAAAGGGGGGCTCTGCATTTAGGAGTTGAGAAATGACTTAAATCACTTAATGACTTTTAGGTGGTTTAAAACTGCTGTGTGATTGCACTTCCTAAAACCTTTTAATTTGGTTAAAACGTCCTTCAATCTCCCTCTCCCCCATTCCCCTCCTCCCCACTCTTCTCCCACCACACACATTTCTACCATGTGCTATGCTGATACTACTGTATTTTCATCCATCAAGTCAGGGACATCCTCCCATGGCGACCCGTGAAACATATGCCTGTATCTTTCATGGCCCCAGAGGAGTCCATGTGTTTGAACACTTTACTGTTGATGGTTGTACAGTTTCTGCTTTTTCTGCCATTGTAAACAGTGCTAAATTGAGCATGTTTTCATTCCTGGTTGATTAATTTCTACATGTGGGAACTGCTAGATCAGAGGACAGGAACATTCGAATTATCTTGTCTGCCTCTTACAGGGTCTTCTAAGCAACAATCCATCTAGACATATACATCACTTGATAAGAAAGATCAGTTCAGTTCAGTTCAGTCGCTCGGTCGTGTCCGACTCTTTGTGACCCCATGAACTGCAGCATGCCAGGCCTCCCTGTTCATCACCAACTCCCGGAGCTTATTCAAACTCATGTCCATCGAGTCGGTGATGCCATCCAACCATCTCATCCTCTGTCGTCCCCTTCTCCTCCTGCCCTCGATCTTTCCCAGCATCAGGGTCTTTTCCAATGAGTCAGCTCTTTGCATCAGGTGGCCAAAGTATTGGAGTCTCAGCTTCAGCATCAGTCCTTCCAATGAACACCCAGGACTGATCTCCTTTAGGATGGACTGGTTGGATCTCCTTTCAGTCCAAGGGACTCTAAAGAGTCTTCTCCAACACCACAGTTCAAAAGCATCAATTCTTCGGCACTCAGATTTCTTTACAGTCCAACTCTCACATCCATACATGACGACTGGAAAAACCATAGCCTTGACTAGATGGACCTTTGTTGGCAAAGTAATGTTTTTTAACATGCTGTCTAGGTTGGTCATAACTTTTCTTCCAAGGAGTAAGCGTCTTTTAATTTCATGGCTGTAGTCACCATCTGCACTGATTTTGGAGCCAAAAAAAATAAAGTCAGCCACCGTTTCCACTGTTTCCCCATCTATTTGCCATGAAGTATTGAGACTGGACGCCATGGTCTTACTTTTCTGAATGTTGAGCTTTAAGCCAACTTTTTCACTCTCCTCTTTCACTTTCATCAAGAGGCTTTTTAGTTCCTCTTCACTCTCTGCCATAACGGTGGTGTCATCTGCATATCTGAGGTTATTGATATTTCTCCCAGCAATCTTGATTCCAGCTTGTGCTTCTTCCAGCCCAGCGTTTCTCATGATGTACTCTGCATATAAGTTAAATAAGCAGGATGATAATATACAGCCTTGACGTACTCCTTTTCCTATTTGGAACCAGTCTGTTGTTCCATGTCCAGTTCTAACTGTTGCTTCCTGACCTGCATACAGGTTTCTCAAGAGACAGGCCAGGTGGTCTGGTATTTCCATCTCTTTCAGAATTTTCCACAGTTTCTTGTGATCCACACAGTCAAAGGCTGTGGCATAGTCAATAAAGCAGAAGTAGATGTTTTTCTGGAACTCTCTTGCTTTTTCAGTGATCCAACAGATGTTGGCAATTTGACCTCTGGTTCCTCTGCCTTTTCTAAAACCAGCTTGAACATCTGGAAGTTCACGGTTCACATATTGCTGAAGCCTGGCTTGGGGAATTTTGAGCATTACTTTGCTAGTGTGTGAGATGAGTGCAATTGTGCAGTAGTTTGAGCATTCTTTGGGATTGCCTTTCTTTGGGATTGAAATGAAAACTGACCTTTTCCAATCCTGTGGCCATGGCTGAGTTTTCCAAATTTGCTGACATATTGAGTGCAGCACTTTCACAGCATCATCTTTTAGGATTTGAAATAGCTCAACTGGGATTCCATCAGCTCCACTAGCTTTGTTCATAGTGATGCTTCCTAAGGCCCACTTGACTTCACATTCCAGAATGTCTGGCTCTAGGTGAGTGATCACACCATCATGATTCACTGGGTTGTGAAGATCTTTTTTGTATAGTTCTTCTGTGTATTCTTGCCATACAGGAGATGGCAAGAGTGAACGTCAACATTCTAGGAATCAGAGAACTAAAATGGACTGGAATGGGTGAATTTAACTCAGATGACTATTATATCTACTACTGTGGGCAGGAATCCCTTAGAAGAAATGGAGTAGCCATCATAGTCAAGAAAAGAGTCCAAAATGCAGTACTTGGATGCAATCTCAAAAACGGCACAATGATCTGTTTGTTTCCAAGGCAAACCATTCAGTATCACGGTAATCCAAGTCTATGCCCCGACCAGTAATGCTGAAGAAGCTGAAGTTGAACAGTTCTATGAAGAACTACAAGACCTTCTAGAACTAACACCCAAAAAAGATGTCCTTTTCATTATAGGGGACTGAAATGCAAAAGTATGAAGTCAAGAAACACCTGGAGTAACAGGCAAATTTGGCCTTGGAGTACAGAATGAAGCAGGGCAAAGGCTAACAGAGTTTTGCCAAGAGAACACGCTGGTCATAGCAAACACCCTCTTCCAACAACACAAGAGAAGACTCTACACATGGACATCACCAGATGATCAACACCGAAATCAGATTGATTATATTCTTTGCAGCCAAAGATGGAGAAGCTCTATACAGTCAGCAAAAATAAGACCGGGAGCAGACTGCCTCGGATCATGGACTCCTTATTGCCAAATTCAGACTTAAATTGAAGAAAGTGGGGAAAACCACTAGACCATTCAGGTATGACCTAAATCAAATCCCTTATGATTATACAGTGGACGTGAGAAATAGATTAAGGGACTAGATCTGATAGATAGAGTGCCTGATGAACTATGGACAGAGGTTCATGACATTGTACAGGAAACAGGGATCAAGACCATCCCCAAGAAAAAGAAATGCAAAAAAGCAAAATGGCTGTCTGAGGAGGCCTTACAAATAGCTGTGAAAAGAAGAGAAGTGAAAAGCAAAGGAGAAAAGGAAAGATATTCCCATTTGAATGCAGAGTTCCAAAGAATAGCAAGGAGAGATAAGAAAGCCTTCCTCACTGATCAATGCAAAGAAATTGAGGAAAACAATAGAATGGGAAAGACTAGAGATCCCTTCAAGAAAATCAGAGATACCAAGGGAATATTTCATGCAAAGATGGGCTCAATAAAGGACAGAAATGGTATGGATCTGACAGTGCAGTTCAGTCAGTTCAGTCGCTCAGTCGTGTCTGACTCTTTGCGATCCCATGAATCGCAGCACGCCAGGCCTCCCTGTCCATCACCAACTCCCGGAGTTTACTCAAACTTATGCCCATCGAGTCGGTGATGCCATCCAGCCATTTCATCCTCTGTCATCCCCTTCTCCTCCTGCCCCCAGTCCCTCCCAACATCAGAGTCTTTTCCAATGAGTCAACTCTTCTCATGAGGTGGCCAAAGTATTGGAGTTTCAGCTTCAACATCAGTCCTTCAATGAACACCCAGGACTGATCTCCTTTAGGATGGACTGGTTGGATCTCCTTGCAGTCCAAGGGACTCCTCAAGAGTCTTCTCCAACACCACAGTTCAAAAGCATCAATTTTCGTGCTCAGCTTTTTCACAGTCCAACTCTCACATCCATACATGACACTGGAAAAACCATAGCCTTGACCAGAGGACACTTTTTGCCCAAATATGTCTCTGCTTTTTAATATGCTATCTAGGTTGGTCATAACTTTCCTTCCAAAGAGTAAGCGTCTTTTAATTTCATGGCTGCAGTCACCATCTGCAGTGATTTTGGAGCCCAAAAAAAATAAAGTCTGACACTGTTTCCACTGTCTCCCCGTCTATTTCCCATGAAGGATGGAACCAGATGCCATGATCTTAGTTTTCTGAATGTTGAGCTTTAAGCCAACTTTTTCACTCTCCTCCTTCACTTTCATCAAGAGGCTTTTTAGTTCCTCTTCACTCTCTGCCGTAAGTGTGGTGTCATCTGCACATCTGAGGTTATTGATATTTCTCCCGGCAATCTTGATTCCAGCTTGTGCTTCTTCCAGCCTAGCATTTCTCATGATGTACTCTGCATATAAGTTAAATAAGCAAGGTGACAATATACAGCCTTGACATACTCTTTTTCCTATTTGGAACCAGTCTGTTGTTCCATGTCCAGTTCTAACTGTTGCTTCCTGACCTGCATACAGATTTCTCAGGAGGCAGGTCAGGTGGTCTGGTATTCCTATCTCTTTCAGAATTTTCCACAGTTTATTGTGATCCACACAGTCGAAGGCTTTGGCATGGACCTGACAGAAGCAGAAGATATTAAAAAGAGGTGCCAAGAAGGATATAAGCCCCAAACAAATTATTTTAGTAATTGTAACTCAGATGATTTCAAAGGCTCCCCACTTATAGCTCAGTTAACAATCCACCTGCAATGCAGGAGACCCCAGTTTGATCCCTGGGTTGGGAAGATCCCCTGGAGAAGGGAAAGGCTACCCATTCCAGTATTCTTGCCTGGAGAATTCCATGGACTGTATAGTCCATGGGGTCCCTAAGAGTCAGATACAACTGAGCAACTTTCACTTTCACTTTATTTCAGTTTCCATTTTAAAAAGACCTTTCTAATAAGGGGACAATACCTATTCTTGTAGAAGGTGAATCTTGTCTCCCTAATGTATTTATCTAGAAGCATGGAATGCCTTTATATGGATTCTTAAAGAGAACTGACTCTCAGCCCAAAACGTGAGTCTGCTTTGGAGCAGAGTCCAGGGATACTGGGGCAGGGACGTTCACTGTCTCGGTGCTGCTCCGCCGATGCCCTAAGCAGGATGCTGGCAGGAGAAGTCGCTGGTGCCCTGCATGTGGCAGCCTCTAGTACATGTCATACATTCCAAGGTAGCTTGTCCCACTGGCCTTATTGATCGTAGGTCGTTTCTCTCCATGATGGTGAGATGTAAATGTGGGGTCTTCTGGCCTTCCAGAGAAGCCTGTTCTGCCTGGACCCCTCCTGCACAGGGCAGTGGGAACCCCAAATGTGGGGCGTATACTACTGCCCTCCCTATTCCTGGTCCAAACAGGATGCTCTCAGCTCAGCTCTGCCCAAAGTAATTTAATAGTAACCGTGATTTGCTCTCAACTTCTCCCAGAGCTGTTTAGTCGTAGCTCTCCATCACAGGCATGATGAGAAAGGCCAGAGAGAAGAGGTCAAGGATTCTTCACTTTGCTCCCTGACACCAGCCTTCTGGGCTACACAATAAGAGTTACCAAGAGTGATTCTCTTTAGTCCTTCTTGGTGGTACCGCCACAGTCCCCGCTTCAAAATACCTCCATGTGCTGTCATTCTAACTTTGACTTTTGCTCTTTGACAATCTGTGTTCTATGAAAGATGAGGAGGTTGTTTCTATTGTTCAGTGATACCTGCTGAATGCCAGCCGCCTGCAGACCCCTGGGGGTGGGGGCCAGCCTGCCCTCTGCTCCATGTGGGCACCTGTCAGGCTGCCAGCCCCCCAGAAGCCTGACCCTGAAGCCTCCGCAGCACTTGCTCAGTGCAGGCAGAGCACCACTGATGGAAAGAAGGCAGCCCACAGCTCAGGGAGACTTGTTTTGTTTCTAGTAACACCCGCCGGGCAGCAGAGGTCTGGATGGATGAGTACAAGAACTTCTACTACGCAGCAGTGCCTTCTGCCAGAAATGTCCCTTATGGAAAGTAAGTGTGACCCATGGCCTCTTGCTGTTTTGCTTGGGATCCTCCGTGTGTGTGTGTGTGTGTGTGTGTGTGTGTGTGTGCATGTGCAACAAGGGCAGGGGCAGCCCACACCGTAAGCAGATCAGGCATCAAAGAGGGGATTCCACTCAAGGATCGCGAAGACCCTCTTGGGAGGCGCGGGGGGACAGAGGAGTCCAAAGAGCAGTGTGGATGACCCAGTCCCCTCTGCCTGCCCCGACTCTTTTCTCATCAGCAGATTTCCAGGTTTGATGTAGAGCCCATCTGTCTTTTAAATTTATAAAGGAATCTTGTCTCCTTCTCCAGTATTCAGAGCCGACTGGAGCTCAGGAAGAAACTTAACTGCAAGCCTTTCAAATGGTACCTGGAAAACGTCTACCCAGAGCTAAGGTGAGGCCCCGGAGCCGGGTTCTGCTTCAGCCAGTGCCCGCCGGGTGCAGGGCCTGGAGGCGGCCGGAAGATCGTGTTCGGAGAGAGGCCAGGAGCTTGCCCCGTCGCTGTCCTCAGGCTCCCCAAGGCGGCGCTCTCGCCCCCAGCCTGCAGGCTCCTCTGCAGTTATGTAGGGACTGAGACCCAAGGCTTGGCCAACAGGGGAGAGCGCCCAGCAGAGGCGCAAAGGAAGGCCCCGCCTGCGGAGCTCCCCTCCAGGCTGGTTCTGACCTCATGTGTCGCAGGAATAACCACACGGGCCTATTATTTTAATGCCTGCCCACTCGCATCCTGAGGCACAGCGGGAGACCTGTGGGTCTGTGGGCTTCAGGCTGCTTCTGGACTTCATCTTCTTAGGGGAGTCAGCAGACAGGTCTTGCCTCTGTGGGGCACATCCCTTTTCTGGCTTTTCCCAGTGATTTCACAGCAGGTCACGTGTCTGCACACAGAGGCTGTGACTGAGGAGTCACCACCACCCGCTTCTGTGCTAAGGGGCTCTCAGAGCCCCGGTCTCAGAGTTTCGTCTGAGGCCACAGGGCCTCTCTGCTGCTATTCACGTACCTCGCTCTTGGGGTCCCTCTGCCGTGTTTCCCACGCCCCGGGGGAAGGGGAAGAACAGAAGTGCTCTCCCTGCCCGCTCTGGGAAGGCCATCAGCAGCATGATGTCCCAGTCACTGCCTCTCCCGCAGCAGAACAGGGCCTCACGGCAGTGGACCATGGCCCCTACTGGCACGTCTGTGTCACTGTGGCCTGTGCCTGGTGAGCAGATGCAGGGACATTACAGCAGTTGTGACCCGAGATCCCCGGGGATTTGGGGTGACAATGGGCCCTGCGCCACCTGGGCTCACACGTGTAAAGCATTCACACCATAGCCACGGGTAGATCGGCTGCCCTGACCGTGCCCAGCAAGGGGGACACCAGCCTGATGTTTGTGCCGCGTCAGTGACTGTCTCTGCCTTCCCAGCATGCGTCCTGGGGGCCCAGCCATGCTGAGGGCTGCGGGCGGGCTGCTCTGTGGCCCCTGCAGCATCCTCCTTAGGAGCGCACAAGGCTGGTGCGCAGCCAAGGCAGGCCCGGGGCGGCTCTGAGCCTGCAGCCGGCCCGCCACTGTGCTGTCCTGCTCTGAATGCACCAGGACACCTGGCTGACCCACCCATGTTCTCCCCACTCTTAGGTAGAGGTTAGTCCTCAGTCTACCGGACAGTTCCAGGCAGCAGGATCTGACCACATTAATTGCTTTTCTAAGTGACTTTCAACAACTAACACTAAAGAAGAAAGGGGCATGTTCTTTCCAGAAAAATTTCTCTGGTACAAAACAAAAAGTCTACTTCAACCTAAAACTCTGCCTTTAGGGTCAGGGATTGAGAATCTTGAAGCCATGCCGTCTCAGGGCACAGCTGGGCCTGTGTCGGGGGCGTCTGGCCTGAGGGTGGCCTTGCTCTCTCACTGCCCGGTTCCCTTCTGAGGGCTCTGAGCACAGGTTGGGAGCGGGGCACACAGGGAGCCGGCAACCCTGAGTGCAGCGAGTGACTGTCTCCTTGATTCCAGGGTTCCTGACCATCAGGATATAGCTTTTGGGGCCTTGCAGCAGGGAACCAACTGCCTGGACACTTTGGGCCACTTTGCTGACGGTGTTGTTGGTGTTTACGAGTGTCACAATGCTGGGGGCAACCAGGTATGTGCATGGGGGCGCCGGGGACAGTCAGGGGCCTGAGGCCACCCTTCCTGTCCCCGCCCTCCTCCTGAGATGGCCACCCGCTCACAGCTGGCCTCGGGGTCAGAGGGGATGTCCTCCTGGAGCTGTGCTCAGCCTTGGGCGGGCTCTGGTGCACAGGGCGGGCGACCTGGATCTCCCCTCCCCCCGTCCTCCTCTCTGCCTGACGCCCCGGTGCTCATCCCAGGGCACCTGTCTGCATCTACGCCCGCCCAGGTCTCTGCGCACCGGCGCTTACCCACGGCTGCTAGGGCTGCCCGTTAGATGATAACAGCTTAGATGTGAACACTCACAGCTCTGTCCTCGTGGGAAAGGCCCAGCTGTGGCCTGTGTCCCAGAGGACAGTGTCCTGGAAAGTGGTTTTCCTGTGAGCTGATAACAGGTATGTGGTAAAATGAGGGCTTCGGACACAAAAAATGGCTCGGCAATGCTGGGTGCTGTCACCTGCTCTTACGGGGCCTGCCACTGGGAAAAAAGTCACTTGAGCTCAGTGTATCCCAGAGTCTTCTTTAAATGGAGCTCTTTTCAAAAGAGGGCGCCTGCCTTTGTGTGAAGTTGGCTGTGCCCCCATTCTCTTGAGAAATGTCCAGACAGATGGCAGCCTCTGGTTCCTGGCCTCCTGTCTCCTCTGGGTGGTGTCGTCTTTGTGGTTGTCCAGACCTGTGACAGGCAGGACGTGGGGAGCAGACAGCCCCCAGCCGGCTCCAGCTCACACCCCAAGGCGGGCTATCTCCCTGGCTCTCAGCAGAAGAGCCCAGAAACTTTGGGGAAGCATGGATCCCGGATCCCACGCACAGAAAGCCTGATTTCATGAATCTGGGGTTAGAGCAGCAGGGTATTTGGAAGCCCTGCAGGCTGGGTGACCCTCCGTGAGCGTTGGGCAGGGCGGGTTTCCCAGCAGGAAGGACGCCAAGGGGCAGGTAACGGCAAGGTGGTAGGGCGCCTCCACCCCAGTCCGGGAGCACCGTCCTCCATGGACCGGCATGGACCCAGTGAGCCCCTTTCCAGATCAGACCACCCTCTAGTCCTCTGTGCTGCTCCGCTCAGCACAGCAGCCACTGGCCACGTGTGGACGCCCAGCAGTGGGGACGTGGGGAGGGCAATGGGGTGTAAAGTTCTCACTGCATTTCACTGCACTTCACCTAGCCATGCGCGAGTTAAATAGCATGTCCTTATGGAAAATTGGACCCAGCTCTGAAAGGGTAAGATGTGTCATCTGGTTTCTGACTGGGCCTCAGCAGACACACAGGAAATGGGAAAATTTAAGAGTGGCAGCTTGAAAAAGTACCTCTTAAATATTCATGAAATTTATTTGCAAATTCATATCACTAACATGCAACAGAAGAAGGAAATGGCAACTCTCTCTGCTGTTTGCGTAGCTGAATTAGTTTTTCTGGGATTCAGTGTAAAATCTGTTTTAAAATAATGAAGCACACGGTGGCAGGAAGATTGTAGAAACATTCAGATGTGAGCTTTCCGTGGAGATCAGCAAAGCCCCCAGCAGCTTCCAAGAACAACTGAAAACCCCTCCCCATACAGAGGGCTCCCCCCATCACTCCTCTTGCTGAACGGAGAGGCAGAGCTCCATGTCCGTGTCGCACATGGACACCTAGAAGAATGGAAGGTGCAGGCTTTGCCCCCTCCTGGCACCTCCATGGCGCTGGGTGCTGCTTTGAGGCACCCTACTCCCCCCATCTCCCTGGGAAGGACAGCCTCCTGGAAGACTGGAACCACCCTCACGGCCCAGCATGTGGCCCTTCTGAGAACACGCTGCATGCTCAGAACCAAGAGCCCCGGGGACGGGTGGGCACAGAGCTCTGGGCTTCCATGGAAGACAGGCCACACAGGTTCTTCTCCTCCAGGACTTTTCAGAGCCTCTCATAGGCTACTGGTAAATTTGCAAGAGTGACACATGGTCCAAATTCAGTGTTTTCCAAATTTACTTGACCTGGAAGCAACTTTTCCTAGAATTCCTACTGGAGTTCGCTTTGAGAAACACTAATCGGAAGGCAAGAAAGTTGAAGCTCAGGGATCCGAGGGGGCTGCCTAGTCTGAACCCCTGTCAGGGGACAAGGAAGCCCCCCCATGGCCCAGGGGCTCTCCCTCCCTTTCCTGGATGAGGCCCAAGCCTTTGCCCCCACACTCACCCCCTGAGCTGGACTCGTGTCTCACTGCTGAGTGGGTCGGGAGTACATGTGTGGCCCCCAGATGTTAACATTGTCCTGATAACAAACCATCTGCTCCGAGGTGGTTTAGGTGAGGAGCAATGAGGCTTCTTTAAAAGATTCTGCATTCTTCCCTTAGCTCTGTCCCCTGCGAGCAGAGAACGGGAAAACAATCTCTGCATAGCACTCACGGTGCCTCATGTTACACAGCACAAGCGCTAGGGTGACACCCTCTCTCCCCAGAAGGAACACAGCCTCTGGGAGCAGGGCCTGGCCTGTGTGTTCCCTGCCCTGGGTCCAGCCCCCAGAGAGCACCTGAGTCACTGCGGGCACTTAGCGGCCAGGCACTGGGTGGATGAGTGGACAGGTGAATAGACAGATTGACTTACAGCGGCTTTCCTGGGGGTACAGAAGAAGCAGGGAGGGCACCTCCTGAGGGATTCTGAGTTACAAAAGGCTCTAGATCCTGGGGGCTCATGTGGGTTTTATCCTTTTGCACGCATCGAGTCCTAGAGTGAAGGTCAGAAGCCTTGTCCTCCTGCCTCCACTGTGGCCCTGCCCAGAGCAGGCTCCCCACCGCCTCTCCTGCCTGTGGTCATACTCACCCATCGTGTCCCCTTCTCAGCCTCCTACCCTTCACATGCTCTTGTTTAGTATTCAGAATGAAGGGTTCTGCTCTCAGCTCTTAAGGGGTGTGTGTGTGTGTGTGTGTGTGTGTGTGTGTGTTTGTGTTTGTGCTTGTGCGTGTGCACATGTATGTCTATTCTTTAAGATCATATGCAAGCTATTTCAGCACTTTCTGGCTCAGTTTTCTCATCTGTAAAATGGGGTTAATAATAGCCTCTCGTGGGACTGTTGTATAAAGGGCTTAGAACAGAGCCAGGCATATTCTAGGCACCCAGGGCTGGTTGTGCCATGTGCGGGCAAAGACCTAGGTCCATTCATAGGGCGCTCACAGGGCTTCACAAGCATCAGTAGCCTGGCTTAGTGGTTGGCGGTAAGGCTGAATGTGCTATATGTGGTTTATGATTTCACACAGGACAGCCACAGCCATAAATGCTGTTTCCAAACTGTACCTGTGTCACGTCAGAGTCATTCCAAGGAAACATTGGCCCTAACTGTCCTCCCGTGGGTGACAAGCTGGGGCTGCAGTGTTCACAGCTCACAGTTAATGATGGAAGATGGGGTGTGGAGCGCTAGCCTGTGTTTGTGCTGAAGTACTTACTGGTGTTGGCCTCATGCTCAGAGGTGAAGCTCCTGACACTCCTGTTGGAGACTTGCTCTTGGGCACAAAGTCCTTTGCTGGCCCTGAGCTGGCTGGGGCTCCTGAAGCCTGTTCCCTGCATGCCTCCCTTCTGGGGCCCTTCCTCGCTGCATCCTCACCCCATGGGCCGAGCCCTGACCTCGGGTTTGTGTTGCAGGAATGGGCCCTTACCAAGGAAAAGTCGGTGAAGCACATGGACTTGTGCCTGACCGTGGTGGACCGAGCGCCTGGCTCCCTCATAAAGCTGCAGGGCTGCCGGGAGAACGACAGCAGGCAGGTAGGTGCCAGTGGGGACGAGCCCGAGCCAGCACCGCCCTGCCTCAGGGCCAGGCTCCCAGGGCCTGGTGTTCACTGGGGGCACCTGTGACTGGTGCTGTCTTGTGTCCCCACGTGGAGCCCCTGACAAGCTGTGAACACCCAGCACATCCTGCCTGGGATCACTGTGAGGAGCATGGGGTGGGTGTCACACAGGCCAGTCCATCTGCTGGGGGGCCGCTTCTGCCAGAGCTCACCATCCTAGGTATTTCTCCCACCACCTTTGCATTCATGTTTATGTTGAGCCTCCCCTTTCGTAGGCTGCAGGGGCAGGGCTGTGCTTTGCGGCTACGTGTCCAACTCCTGTGCGGATCTACAAGGGCTGGGCGCTGGGGTGGGAGTCCCAGCACCAGAGGGGGTTCCCGCTCGTCCTGGGGGCCGGATGAGCTAGGCCGGGCCCTCCCTGAGCTAGGCCTCGTGCACCAGGAAAGACTGTGTCTGGCGGTACCTGGGCGCACCCCAGGCATGGGGGTGCTGGATTGCGGTTCCCTGCCGCCGCCCTGCCTGGAGGCACAGACCCCTGGCCCTAGACCAGGGAGTGACCTGGTGGAGTCCCGCCCGGCCCCTGGCTTCTCCACAGCACTGGAGCGGCCCAGGGCAGCCCGCCAGGAACCAGGCTGGCCGAACCAATGGAGTTCAGTTTTGCTTTAAAGATGAGAGTTCATGACTTTACTCATGAGAAGTTAGTGAGACAGTGACCTATGAACCAGCCTAGAAAAGATAGTGAAGCTCATGATAATATCACCTCAGAGGAGGTGTTTCACTTCCTTGCTGATGAACCCCCAACCCTGAAAGGAAAGACCTGTATTTTATAAAACACTATAAAGAGCCGTTTATTTCTGAAGCCAGAGGCCTAATGTGGCTTATTCTCCTCCCCACACCCCTGGACGTTGTTTTTTTGGCTGCACTGGTTATCACTGTGTTTGGAACTAGGGCTGATTGTCATCCTTGTGACAGGTGGCAGCTCTTCTAAGCCAGTGTAACTATTCCCTCTTCAGTTTTTTTAGCTTTTGAACTTAAGTACTTTTGAAGACTCTCATTTTAAGAATTGTGAAAATGTTGCTACCAAAAGTCTTCACTATGGTATGTACTTAAATTACTGTTAATTTCTGAGTTTGGGGGTTTTGTGGATTTATTTTTCTTTTCCTTTTCCTTTCTTTCTCCCTTTCTTGTCATTTACTGTAAATGCTGCACATCCATATTATGTATCAGGACATTGGTTATTTTTATGCCTTCTTGGTTACAGCTGTTATCAGAGTGCCAAGACTGTCACCTACTGTTTGCTCACCTGCAAATCAACTACTTCTAAGTTCCAGTTAAGGCAGTTGTTTTTAGTTTTGGCTATTTTCTTTCTACGCATTAGTCTTTGGAATGAAAATTCAATTTAAACACACACACACACGTCCTTATTATCATGAACCTTGCTGTCTTTTCTAGGCTGGTTTGTAGGTCACTATTTCCCTAAGTACTCATGAGTAAAGTCATAGACTCATTTTTGAAGCAAAACTGAACTTCCACTGGTCCAGTTGGCCTCACTGCTGGTGGGGCGCACTGACGGGGCTGCATGTGGGATCTTAGTTCCCTGACCAGGGATGGAGTCGTGCTCCCTGCAGTGGAAGTACAGAGTCCTAACCCCTGGACCACCAGGGAAGGCCTCCACCAATGGACATTTTGAAGAGAAATTCCACATTTTTGTTTATTCATTAAATATTTTTCCTTTTTAAATTTATAAATTGTAAACGATTAAGGTGCAAATATATATGTTACAGACACACCCAAGTTACCTTTTTCAAACCGTTCAGAATGTACATTTACATTTTTTAGCTGGTATTCTCTGATCTGCACCCTGGTGGTGCCTTGGGGGCAAAGCCTTTTTTGAGCCCAGGGGAAGAGACTAGTGCAGCCCGTAAATGATGTTCCCATGTGCCCACAGGGAGCCTGGGCTTATTCTCTTCTGTCCCTCCTCATGAGACAGGCAGGTCTAGGGAAACTGAGGCCTGGGGCCTACTGGAGCCAGGACCCCACGCGGGTTTCCTACCAGCACTCACTTCATAGAAGGGTCCCCAGGACACTGCAGCCCAGATCAGGCCCCTTGCTTGGATCCCAGGTGTCCGGAAACACTTGCAAAGTCTCTCCTCTGTCCCTCCCGCCTGGTTCTGGGTGCCCCCCGCCCTGCTCTGCAGAACCCCAGCAGGTCCTTAAATGCCTGTCTGTTTTGATGTCTGTGGCACTCAGATGAGAAGGAGGGACTGTTAAACAAGGGAGTCGCTGTTCCTGCCCCGATCTCCTGGGACCTGCCGGTCGGCATCAGGAAAACACAAGTCAGGCCAGGTGTGCTGCCTGGATGTCAGAGCAGGGCCGTCTGTGCATGGAGGAGGGATAAAGTGATGACCTTATCTGAACTCCAAGCCTTTGTTACAGACATACAGATGCTCCATCTCTGGAGGAGTCTCCTACAGTGCGAGCTTGCCTGATAGAGAAGATGTGGCCCTTCAGTGGACCCTCAGCATCTGAGAAGTCTGCCCGCCCCACCACAGCCCTCTGGGTCCAGGGCTTGAGGCTGCCTTCTGCTGAGGGAGCTGGGGTTTCAGCATTTTTTAAGCCCTCCATCTGGCTGATGCTGTGACATAGGCAGAGCTCACTGAGAGAATAGTCACGGTCCATCCATCCCACATTCTTTGTCAGATGGGTCCTGGCCACTCAGAGTGACACATGGATGTTGGCAGTACAAACACACTTCACATGACAGCAGGAAAATAGCAGGAGGAGTGACAATGAAGGAGAGGAGTGGAGGGGGAGGTGATGGGCAGGTAGCAGCCGCCTCCCCCTGCTCATCAGATCGCACTGCATTTCATTGTTGGCAAAGCCCACGGCCAGCAGCTGGGTCAGCAGCATCCCAGGTCCCCACAGCGCATCCCTGCAGAGCCCTGTGTAGCCAGTCCCAGTGGAGGGCTCCTCCCCACCTTGCTGTGCCTCTTTCCCACCTTAGTCACTTGCCCTTTGAGAGGAGGCTCCTCAGAGAGTTCTGTCTCGAAGCTGCACTGTCTTGCCAGTTGAAACATTTGGCTTCCAGGCACATCGGTGTGTTTGTGTTTTGACTCTGCAAATGCAGAGGACATATGAAAGCAAAGGACAAATGAAAGCAAGAGGAAGAAAATTGAATTCCATGGTGTCCAAAGGATTTGCAAAACTACCGACAGGAAGGAGCCTCAGTGCACAGAGTGTAAAAAATTAATTAGAATCACAGCCTGCATTAATGAAGGGAGAGCTTTTGAAAGAAAAAAGCATGTTACTTTTTTTTTAAGAACAAACATTAGAGACTTTTACATGGGGACGAACAACAGGGTGAGAGGCCCTCAGGTTTCCCACAGCTGGGCTGTGGGCTTGTTTTCTGGTTTACCTGGTGGGCTGGTCTGGGTTTAGTGGGGCACCAGTGTGTTCACACAGGAGTATGGTGTTACACCCTGGACAGTGCATGTGGAACTTGGCAGGCTGTACCTGGAGACTCAGGGTGCCTGAGATGGGCTTCTCATGCCCACCAAGGTGGAGAGGGTAAGACCACAGATGGTGGAGAAGTGGGCTCCCCAGCACAGCATTCCATCCATACCGGCATCCCCTTCCCTCACACTTGGCTGCGTGTAAGTGGGCACTCGGAGGTGACCGGCCCCGGGCCTGGGCAGAGCTGCCTTCAACAGCCGGGGCGGCCTGGGCCCTCCTGGAGCCAGCCTGGGTCCTGTGGCTCCTTCCTCGGGGGAAATACCCTCAGATGAGGCCCTCCTTGTGAATGAACACAAAGGCCCTTCCGGAAATCCTCCTGTGTGGTCCTTGTTAAGACTAAGGAACAAGGACCCTGAGCCCAGGGCTTGGATGAGGAGACACGCAAAGAAGGGGAAGGATGGGGCAGGAAAGCGGTCTCCAGAGAAGAGGTTTGAGCTGCAAGCCCAGTGGAGAGCGCTGGTCTCTTCTAGGCCCTCAGAGACATCTGTTCTGCCCCAGTACTGCCGTGACCTCCTGTCCGTTGTAGTCAGAGACCTTGCCCTGAGCGGAGCCGGCAGACCCGGAGAGCAGACCCCCGCGCCCTCCCCTGTCGGCAGCCGTGTTGGAAAGTGTCCTCCTGTCTTTTGCAGAAATGGGAGCAGATCGAGGGCAATTCCAAGCTGCGGCATGTGGGCAGCAACCTGTGCCTGGACAGCCGCGCGGCCAAGACAGGCGGCCTGAGCGTGGAGGTGTGCGGGCCGGCGCTGTCGCAGCAGTGGAAGTTCTCGCTCAACCTGCAGCCGTAGTGGGGCCTCCCGTCTGCCCGCGCCCGGCCACCCGGCGGCGAGCACGTCATCAAGTCTGTTTCTGAAACTTTCCGAGAAACTATATACCTCAGTATTCCATCATGGTCTGCCGGTCGGGAGACCTCAGCGCGGTGCAGGCGGCGAGGAGAAGGAGCTGCCGCGCCCTCCGCGGCCCTGCGCCCCGCCCGCCCAGCGCTGCTGCGGAGCTCCGAGCCGCGCCCTGTCGCACAGCGAGGCGGCCTCTCCTGCCTCCGCCCGGACCCAGACGTCCCGTGCGGGGTCCACCCCGGCCACGGCCTCGGCGTTCCCCCCGCCCTGCCTCCCAACTGTCTTACCAGCGCAGACCGCTTCCACGTGGTGTACCTGCTCTCTTTGGATATGAACTTTTCCACGGTGGACACTAAACCCAGATATATGAGGAGAGAATGTACGGTCAGTTCCTATGGTTTCTGTAAGTCATCCTCATCTTGTAAATTCTCCACAAAGCCCATCATAGCCGTGAGGAGGAGGGGCCGGCGGGAGGAAGGGGCTCCCGTTGCCCCCAGAGCCTTATAGGTGAGGTGGTGCCCCCGCGCCCGCTGCGCGGTCCCCCCTCCACTCCCCGGAGGCTAGCGCTGCTCGGAGGCCCCCACCCCGGCATCTCGGTCTGGCTTCAGCTGGGAGTCACGCTGTGTGTTGAAATCCACTTTTTGTGCCCTTGGTGTCTGTAAACCCTGGACGGGTTACTTATTTAGACAGATATTGCTTTGGGTCTCTGTAAATTAAATTTCTTTTCTCTAAGGATAAAGTGAGTAAAAAACAATCTCCCAGCTCCCAGTGATGGTGGGAAGCTGTCACAGGCAGCATGGGGCTCCGTGTGAGGGCCCAGGTGCGCTGGGCCCTGTCCCGCCTGCCTCAGGACCTTTGGGTCAAGAATTAGGAAAAGTGAACACCTGCTCGTTGACACTGAGGATTCAGGGTACAAACAGGAGCTTTGTGGCTTAGGAAGGAGGCTTGTGTCAGCATAAAACACGAGCCAGTTGTAAACTAAAAGTCAAGCAGGAAGAGGCCTGAGCACTGCCCTGACCCCTGGCCTGGCCCCGCAGAGCCCTCCTGGCCTCTGAGGGGCTCACACTCAGCAGTGGCCCAGCTGCAGCGCCCACAGGAGGGCGCCCCAGTCACTCCCAGGATTACTGCCCTCCTGTCTTCCTGCGCTCCCTGGCCCAACGCTTCAGCGCACAGGTGCCCAGACACGATGAGGCGTCGCACGGGCACATGTCCTGGCCCCTCTGGAGGGACTGGGTGGTCACAGAGAAGTGGCCCCAAAGGGTTCTGCCAGGTAGACAGTCTGCCAGGTGCAGCTCCTTCCTGCCTGTTTCTTCTAGGAAAGGGGAGGTTGGTCTTTCTCCCTCCACTGCAAAAGCCCCACGTGGGTTTGCTTCGTGACAGTGTGCTCAGGCCTGGAGGCCTGGCTGGGTGACTTTGTCCTGTGCATTTTTGCCCCCTGCCAACCAACCAGGTGTATTTTCAGCAGACAGGGAGGCCATGGTTGGATTAACTCTGCACACCTCTATCTTCGGAGGCTGATCTTGACCACCGGTAAGCTCTTGGGCTGAGTCCTGGATACCTGTGCAAGGCTGCTGACTGCAGGTGGGCCAGGAAGCAGTCACCCAGCCCTTGGGATCCATGGTCAGGCTACTACTACTGTTAGGAAAAAAAAAAGCCCCATGGATGGAAATTAAATTTGGCTTTCAAGTGAAGCAAATTGTCATCAGATTCTTGACAAATCTTTGGCCCACACACCTGCCCCCCACCCAGAGGTCTCACCAAGCTTGGTCACATCAGGATGGGTCCCCTGGTCACTGGGGGCCACTCCCCATTGCTGACTGGCCGGGGTGGTAGCCGTGGATGGTGTGGGCGCTGTGAGCAGAGGTGGGCGGGGAGGGCTCTCTGGGGTGAGCCCTGTTTACATGACGCAGTGCGCCAAAGTGACTCTCCTGTGGCTGCATTGCTTGTCCGTCATTGGGACTGCCCACCCTCCCGCTCCCATTTCCACAAGTCAAGTTTCTTTCCTAAGAGCCCTTTGAGCAAAGCGTGGCAAAATTAGCTGTCTTCTCTGTGCTGGTCCTTGTTGTGTCTTCATAAAAGCTAAAATGATGGTGTCTGTGAGTATGTTTTGCAGATTCCAAATATAGTTTGGTAATTTTTTTCCAGTTGATTTTTAAAAAGAACTGCTGTACAGAGCTTGTACTTTGTCCATTTTATAGATGGAAACCATCCTTGAAAATTGTTAACTTAAATAAAGAGAAGATACTTTATAGATACACCCTGCTGGCGGCTGCAGTCACTCTTGGTCTTTATCGGATGGATGAGACCGATGTTTGGGGACTGTGATTATGGTCTGTCTTGGGTGGGGTAGGGGTGCTGCTCAAGTACCATTTCTTATCACACTCTTAAAATGCATTCACCTTTTGACATTTATTCTTATTTGTAATAATGACCATTACCATTTGTGTGCCAGGCCCCATGTGGAGCACTTAAATACATCCTAATTGTCTCTTCAGTCACCTGGGGGGATAGTATTTTGGGCTGCGTTTTACAGTTGGTTTGGGAAGCTGATTCTTGAAGCCATGAGCCTCCTCAAGGTCACAGGCTAATCTGCCCAAGGTCACACCACTCTAAGTACTCACCAGTCAGCCTCGGGCACTGAGGCCCAGAGCCTGCCCTCTACAGAGGGCAGGGGAGGGGTAAGGGGCTGATGTCATCACAGCTTTTACAGTATTTTAAATCCTTGTACTATTCACCAGTTACCTGGGCTCTCCACTTCCATTCCAGGCTGGCTGGGTTCTTCCCTCTCATCCTCAGCCTTTGAGCAGCCCCACAGGTGTGTCACGGAAACACAACATTGCCAGTTCTTTAGCAATTTGCAGTGAGGTTGGGGAGGCTGAAAAGATTCACCAGTGAGTGCTTTGAACTTTCTGAAGGCCCCGTTCTGCATCGTCTTTCTCCATTAATTGAGGCAACCAAAATTTGCTCCCCTGCCATCTGAGAAACAAAAAGAGCTCTCTTAGCATAATTGTGCAGTATACATTAGGGGCCTTTAGGAATCATGTGTGCATGCATGCGTTTGTGTGTGTGTGTGTGTGTGTGTGTGTATGGGTGTTTCCTGCTTTAGCTGCAGGGAAAAGTTCATTCATCCAGTAAATATTTTCTGAAAAACTATGTTGCACTGATACCCTGAAGACCTAGGAGGGGAGGAAACGTTAAATGCTGGAAAAAGGGAATAAGCAGAGTGTCCAGCAGGCTCCAGGTACGGTATTTAGACACAAGATTGAGTAAGTCTGGTCAGTGGTGGAGGCCATTTCTGGGGAGAAGGGAGCTATACGAGCCATGGGCTGGAGCCGGGAGGGTCAGATTTGCAAAAATAGAGCAAAGTACTTATCCCAACTCATCTTATCCCAATTAGATTCTGCAATATGTTTCACATTCTGAGAAACATTCAGCCAGAAAAATAAAACATTCACATGCCCTCTTCTGTCCATGGACTCTCCTAAAAGAAGAAGATTCTCTTCACAGATGTTCTTATATATTCCTGAGCAACTTACTGATGATACAATATATATGTATTTGATTTATGTATTATGTGTACCTGGATATGATAAACATCCTATTTACAAAAGAAGTAGTCAGACATATTCGCCCAGCAGCCCCTGCCTGGGCACCTGTGGGCCCAGCCTGGATGCTGGGCGGAGGCTGCAGAAAAGACCATCACTGGTCCCCGCCCCAGGTTACATCCAGAGCCATCAGATTGTGAACCACACTGAACACAGTTAGGGAAATAGATTGAGTCTTAGAAAGGCCCTGGCCTCCTGAAGGTAATGGAGAGAATCTTTGGGGTGGCTAGGGGGAGGGTCCTCCATCGAGAGCCAAGACATGGGAACTCAGAACGGTGCGGGTTTCTGAAGAGCTTCCAGAAATTAACTGTCCATGGTGCTCTTGAATTGTACAGACTTCTCTATTGAAGCACTTTCCGTTAAGAATGTCAGAAATCCCAACTACATGCAATGTAAATTAAGAAACATTTATTATCTCGTAAAACGAGAAGCCCCAGGGTGAGAGTTCCAAGTTGATCCTGGGACTTGATATCATTGTGAACAAATTGCTTTCTGCCTGACCACCCCCTGCCAGCTCCCACCTAGATCCAGAAAGGCACTCAGTGAAAAGCAAGTGTTCATGTGCCTGGGCAGTGGGCAGCAGTCACCTCCCAGCACCACCATCCTCACTCCTGGGCAGATCTGCTGGCCAGGAGGACAGGGAGGGGCAGTTGCTCAGGCAAACACAGCGCCCACCACACTTGTCATCCCTAGAAGAATTCTGGAAGCAGCTGGATGGGCAGGGTGGCCACACGGTCACAGGTTCCTGCATCCGTCATAAGAGGAGGCTTCACCCTGGTCCTCTGGTGTCTGCTGGCAATGTGGGGCCCCTTTGTTTTCAAGTGAGTGAGACTCATGTCTTGAGATCACCAAGACAACTAATGATACGGTTATCAAAATATTTTTATAGTATGTGTTTCTTAATGTGTTAAATAGTGCACGCTCATGTCCACACAGTCAAAGGCTTTAGCATATTCAATGAAGCAGAAGTAAAATTTCATTCTTTTTTATGGCTGAGTAGTATTCTGTATAGAACACCACATTTTCTTTGTCCATTCTTCCGTTGATGGACACAGGTTGGTTCCATATCTTGGTGTGTGTGTGCTCATTTGCTAAGTCATGTCCAATTTTTGTGACCGCATGGACTCCCATCCACCAGGCTCCTCTGTCCATGGAATTTTCTAGGCGAGAATACTCGAGTTGGTTGCCACTTCCTTCTCCAAGTTCATATCTTGGTAATTATAAATAATTCTGCTATGAACACGGGGTACTTGTATCTTTTTGAATTAGTGTTTTTGTTTTTTTCAGACATATACCCAGGAGCTAGATCGCTAGATTATGTGGTAGTTCTCTTTTTGTTTTTTGAGGGAACCCC
Organism: Cervus canadensis; assembly: GCF_019320065.1. Taxonomy (NCBI): domain Eukaryota; kingdom Metazoa; phylum Chordata; class Mammalia; order Artiodactyla; family Cervidae; genus Cervus; species Cervus canadensis. The sequence continues at coordinate 90,424,945 of NC_057393.1, read as the reverse complement.
ATTCTGTTTTCCCATAGTGGTTGCATCAGTTTACACTCCCGCCAACAGTGTACTGAAGTTCCCTTTTCTCATTTGTTTATTCAAGTTAGTTTTGTTTTGTTTTTGATACTGAGTTGTATGAGCTGTTTATATATTTGGGATATTTACTTCTTGTTGGTCATATCATTTGCAAATATTTTCTCCCATTCAGTAGGTTGTCTTTTCATTTTGTCAATGGTTTCCTTTGCTGGGCAAAAATTTTTAAGTTTAATTAGGTCACATTTGTTTATTGTTTCTTTTGTCGCCTTTGCCTAAGGAGACAGATCCTTAAAAATATTGTCACAATTTCTGTCAAAGAGTGTTCTGCATGTGTTTTCTTCTAGGAGTTTTATAGTTTCCAGTCTTACATTTAGGTCTTTAGCACATTTTCAGTTTATTTTTGTATATGGTGTGAGAAAATTGTTCTAATTTCATTCTTTTAGATGTAGCTGTCCAGTTTTCCCAACACCAAGTATTGAAGAGACTATTTTTTCTTCATTGTATATTCTTGCCTTCTTTGTCATAGATTAACTGACCGTAAGTGCATGGGTTTATTTCCGGGCTCTCTATTCTATTCCATTGATCTATGTGTCTGTGTTTGTGCCAGAAACATACTATTTTGATTGCTGTAGCTTTGTAGTATAGTCTGAAGTCAGGAAGTGTGATAAGTCCAGCTTTGTTTTTTTTCTCAAGTTTGCTTTGGTTATTCAGGGTTTTTAAGTTTCCATATAAATTTTAGAATTATTCATTCTATTTATGTGAAAAATGTAATGGGTACTTTGATATGGATTGCATTACATCTGTGGATTGCTTTGGGTAGAATAGACATTTCGACAATATTAATTCTTCCAATCCAAGAATATGGGATACTTTTGTGATTTCTTTGTATCATTCAGTTTCATCAATTTGATATTATAAAATCAATATTTTATACTTTTCAGAGTATAGGTCTTTCACTTCCTTGGTTAAGTTTATCCCTTTGTATTCTATTCTTTTTGCTGCAATTGTAAATGGGATTGTTTCCTTGAATTCCTTTTCTGATAGTTCATTATTAATGTATAGGAAAGCAACAGATTTCTATATATTAATCCTTGTATCCTGCAACTTTACTGAATTGATTTATTAGCTCAAAAAATTTTTCGGTGAAGGCTTTATTTAGTGTTTTCTATATATAGCATCATATCATCTGCAAATAGTGATAGATTTACTTCTTCCTTTCCAATTTGAATACCTTTTTTTCTTTCTTTCTTTTCTCATTGCTGTGGCTAAGATTTTTGATGCTATGCATCATAGAAGTGGCAAGAGTGTGCATCCTATCTTATTTCTAATTTTAGAGGAAAGGCTTTCAGCTTTTCACTGTTGAGTATAATATTAACTGTGGGTTTGTCATAGGTGACTTTTATGATGTTGAGACATGTTCCCTCTGGGGTTTTCCTGGTGGCTCAATGCTAAAGAATCCTCACCCAGGTTCAATCCCTGGGTCAGGAAGATCCCCCAGAGAAGGGAATGGGAACCCACTCTCCAGTATTCTTGCCTGGGAAATCCCATGGACAGAGGAGTCCATGAGGTTGCAGAAGAGTCAGACACAACTTATAGATGTTCCCTCTATACCAACTATGATCAGAGGTTTTATTTTGAATGGAATTTTGTCAAATGTTTTTTCAGTGTCTTTTGAGATAATCATGTGATTTTTATCCTTGCTTTTGTTAATGTGGTATATGTATCACAATGATTAATTTGAGGATATTGAAGCATCCTTGCATCTCTAGGATAAACCCTACTTGATCATGGTGTATGACCTCTTTTATATATTGTTGAACTTGTTAATATTTTGTTGAGGATTTTTGCATCTATATTTATCAAAGATATTGGCCTGTAATTTTCTTTCTTTGTAGTATCAAAGAGGATTGTTCTTAACCTTTATAGTCTAATGGAGTTTGTCTTTCTAATGGAAGGTTTTAGACTTCCTTTGCACTGTTACCACTTTCTTCTTTCCAATGTCTCCCTTTTGGAAAGGGAATGTCTATCCTATGCCTTCCCCACCACTCTTCTTTGTTGTAGCAGCTCTGGAAGACTAATTCAGGCTTTTGCCCTCATGAATTCCCAAACCCATGTGCAGCTCAGACTGGTCTCCCACCAGTTCCAAACCAGATGTCCTAGAGTACACACGTCTGCAGGGTCAACCCTCAGCACTAGACAACTTCTTTAACGTCATAACCTGTGATGAACCCCCAGCATCCCAGCTCTCCTTCCAACACTCTCAGAGTGCTTGGGCACCAGTTGGGGAGCCTGGGGAGGCTGCTGATTGAAAGATGGGGCCTGTGGGTGGCCGGAAACCGTGCTCACTGCCTTATGAGTGCTCTCCTTCAATCCTCACTTCTACCCACCCCACAGCAGATGAGCAAAGTGGAACACTGAATGTTTAAGAGTTGAGTCATGTAGCGGTCACTCAGTGATCAGCAGAGAAATCATTTGAGCCCAGTTCTCAGACTTCAAAATCCTGCCCTTTGTATGACATGTGTAATTCTCAAATCTTGCCACATATTTCAATTCCTCTGGGAGCTGAAAAACAAACAAACAAAAAATTGATGTCACACCAGTCCAAGACCAGTGAGGCAAGCATTGCTGTGTCCGCAGGGTTTCCCAAGGAAGAATCATTGTGGCTGGCTTTTGTGAATTGGATCATTGTGAACTGGACCAGCTTTTCAAACTTCAGGGCATTGGAATCTCTTGGGCCCCCACGCTCCAAACTGCTAATTCTCTGAGAATCTGCATTTCCAACAAACTCTCCCAGTGGTTCCTAGGACCACACTGTGAGAAGCACACCCCTTGGTTCAGACCATGACTAGCTTGCAGCCCTTGTCAGATGGTGGAACGTCCCACACGTCCTCATGTAAATGCTGGCTGCTGCATCCTCTGGTGGCCTTGTGGAGCGGTCGAGGGTGGTGTTTAGATTGTGGATTCTGGAGCCAGACTGCTGTATGGCCAGCTTCATGGGCTCCAGCTTGAGCACTGATTATATGATCTTGGTGTTTCAACCTCTCTGCTCTGTTTTCTCATCAGGAAAATGGGGAGAGGATAGGACAGTGTGATTCTCCTGCTGTGCCTTTGCTCCAGCCTGCTTCATAGGAAACCACTTGCCTCATCTGGGACTCAGAGGGACTTCATATGATAGGTCTGCATTTTGTGATTTCAACTTGGAATCCTTAGGGTCAGAGGCCTTGAGTGACACAACTTACGCTAAAGATCAAAGTAGGTGATAAATTGAATAAGACTTGCAAAAAGTATTCAAACATGGACAACTAGCTTCTTGGGGGCAAAAAAACGGCTTGATCCAAGCAGGGACTGAAGAATCCAGCCCCAAGTGGCTCCTGGGCACTGGCTTGAGGCTAACACTGGTTCCTGAACTGTGAGAGAAGGTCTGTGTGACTCCAACCTTCTAACCAGCCCTGATCTTCCTCTCCTGGATCAGGGAGTTTGGTGATAAATAAACTAAGATAGGCCCACTTCCACCACCTTCCTGGAAGGAGGATGGACTAGAACTGAAAGATGTGTTTAAAGAAAGCACTTGAGTGCAGATTCTTCCTTTGGTCTCTGCTGATCGCTGAGTTGGTTACTGGTATCAGCACCATAAGGAACTGTATGGGCTTTGGGCCAGTTCTTTAGGGGAAGCAGTGAGGACCCAACCGGGATGCTGGCTGCTCCAACAAGCCCTGCAGCTGGAACTCCCCACATGTCCCTCTGTCCCTGTATACAGGCCGCCTTTACCCCTGTGCTCCAGGCTACAAGGAGTGTGTGGGGAAGTGGAGGAGGAGGGTTCCTGAGGCCCTGGGCTTGTTGGCCAGCCTGACCCCCACTCTGGGAAACATCCACCATGCCCCCCTCTTCCTGGGACAGCAGGGCTCCTGAGAGGATGATGGCTGTCATCCAGGGAGGGTGAGGGGCAGAGCTGCCAGTGAGAAATGCTCTTGTCTGTTAAGTCTCTTTTCATGAAGATAGTTTTGGGGAAGGAGCTGCTCAGACCTGCAGCTTGAGTCTCACATACCTGACCTGAATTTTATTAGCTGCATCTCTCTCAATAAAACTCAGACTTTTCCTCCCTAACATGGTCTTTCACCACTGCTTCCTTTTATTTTAACTAAGTTAGCCCCAGAGACAGAGGATCCAGATGGTGAGGGCCTTCTCTACATTTAGAAGCCTGTGGTGGCAGGGAGGGTCTCCAATATGCCTGTGATCACACCATTGATGAAGGACCAGGTGGCAAGGTCTGTGTCTGCATTCCGGTGGCCAGGGTCCAAAGTCAGCTCTTCCATGAGAGGTTGCCCGGTGATGGGACTGACAGACTTCAGACGATCCCTTCACCTCAGACTACCATTGCCCAGCAGTCTGTCACACCACCTGCAGCATTCGCATGAAAATCCATCTCTCAATGGATACAAGAATCTTACCGAAGGGAAGACCACACTGCTTTTTAATTTGAGCATCAACTAATCACTCACCAAGCTCCCTTGATAACCAGATGACAGCCTCATAGGCAGCCAGAGTGGGCGGACTCCTGCAGAAGAGCCAGACCTCTATTCAATCACAAGATGGGGCCATGGGGGTCCTTAGAGACTCTGCCAACGCCTGGCCCAGGGCTCTTTCTGTGAGTCACCCGTCACTGTGGAAAGGAAGAGCCCTTCTCTCCAGGAGGCTAGTGAAGGCTTCTTCCTAAGACGTTTGTTATTGAGGCATTTTCCTGTTAGGAAAACACACGATTCTCGTTACACATGGGCTAAGCCAGACACCAGGCTTGAATCCAGATTAGGCCCCGGGCTCTGAGGACACAGACAGACGGGTTCTGAGGAGGCCCCCAGAAGAGGCTACGGGGGCGCTGGGCAGCACCAGACAGCTGGAGAGAAATCTAGAGAGGAGGGAGGTGAGCAGGGGGACGGGGAACACGAACGTGGGGAACAGCTCCAGTCACACCTGCGGGCTCCGGACACCTGGTGTCCCAGTAGCTGAACAGAGGAGATGGATCTGTGATTGGGAGGAGGGCCTGCTATTCCCAGGAACGTTCACACCACAAGGCCACATCCCAACCTGCCTCTTTCCTGCTCTGCAGGGACTTGGCTGGCTTCTTCAGAACATGTGACGTCTGGGTCCTTCCAAGGCACCATGGGGGTGAGGGGGACATTGTGGACAGGACCTCCCAAGAGGAATCTGTGGGATTCCTCCTGGGATAGTCCCCTCTCCGGGGGCCAAGGTGATGGAAGAGCTCAGACTTGGTGGCTCGGCAGGGCTGGGCACCCAGCTCAGCGGTCACTTCCCTGTGCAAACCAATTTGCCTTACAGGTTGCTATGAACCAACAGGTGGCCGCTCAAAGAAACGAGAGTACCTCCTCCCCACCCTGCTCCTCAGAATGCAAGGGGGCCTGCGGAGGGCTGGGGTGGTTGCATTTGCTGAGGCCTTTGCACAGGATGGAAAAAAAAAACAAAAAAACAACCAGCATGAATGGCTGTCCTCAAGCTGACCCCCAGGCCAGAAAGGAAAAAGGGAAAAGTTTGGTGCAGTGAGGCCCAGGCAGCCTGTATGATGATCATCAGTCAGAATTGTCTACTAGTAGAATGCAATTGTGCTAAATTATATTCTAACACACTCTTATGAGAAAACACACTTTGAACAACTGACACCAGTATGGTACTAGCAGCAGAGTCGATAATAACCACTACGGCCAAACCACCCCAAACATGCCCAAACTCAGCTGATCTCAGAAGCTAAGCAGGGTCCAAGCCTGGTTAGTACTTGGACGGGAGACCGCCCGGGAATACCGGGTGCTGTAGGCTTTTAGACTTCCCTAGTGGCTCAGATAGTAAAGAATCTGCCTGCAATGCAGGAGACCTTGGTTCAATCTCTGAGTCAGGGAGATCCCCTGGAGAAGGGAATGGCAACCCACTCCAGTATTCTTGCCTGCAGAATCCCACAGACAGAGCAGCCTGGCGGGCTCAAGTCTGTGGGGTTGCAAAGAGTGGGGCACGAATGAGTGATGAACACTTTCACTTTCCTTCAAAGATAATAGATCCTAATCCCTGGTGTCTGAGCCACAGACCAGAGGATAGACCCTCAAGCCCCAGAGGACGACTCCCAGACCTTGACCCTAATGGAAGCTGCTCTGCTGAGCTTCCAAAGGACTTTGGATTGGTGGCCCCCCTTTCCACGTTTTGGAATGAGAATTTCTATAACTGTTATTCTGTGCCTGCCCCACCATTTGTATTTTGGGAATCAATAATTTATTTTCTAGTTTCACAGGTGCAGAGGAGAGCTATTTTCCCCCAGGATGGTTGACTTCCATTGTCTTACTGATATCTGATTTAGATGTTTTAACTGAAAACTTTTGAGCTGATGAGATTTAAATGAGATTTTCAGCTTGAATTGATACTGAATGGGTTGAGACTTTGGGGGATGTTGGAACTAGGTGACTATATTTTGCAGTTGGGATGGACATGAATCTTTAGGGACCAGAGGATGGACTGTCGTAGGCTGGCTGAATAGTGGCCACGCAAAGATATTAGGTCCCAATTCCTAATTTCTGGAGCCTGTAAATGTTACCTCATTGTCAGGAATCCTCTGGCCCTTATTAATTCCTGAATATTCAGGAATTAAGAGGAGAGGCAGCCTTTCCTGGGGCTGAGGAATCCAGGCATTTCCTTTGTTAGTTTCTCATTATGGTGACAAGTACCCTCTTCTCTCTTTAATAGGGATTGCCTTGTGTTTTGTAAGTCTGGAATTTTAATCTTTATCTTTGCTGAGAATAACTACCTTGTAAGACAGTATATATGCCTACACCATGTTGATTAAAATACCTTTGCTCCATCAGAGCTCTGGTCCCCGTGTCTGCCTTTCTTTCTTTCTCTCTCTCTCTCTTTCTCTATCTCTATTTCTGGCTGATTCCCTGGAGCGAAAAGCCAGCTGCGTAACCCAGGGAATATTGGCCTCTTTCCTTCTTTCACTCTCTCATCGTCGACTCTGAACCACCAGGTTCCAGTCCAATAAAGGACCAACACCTCATAAAGAAAAGAGGTCTCTGCAGTTGTGATTAACTTAAGGATCATGATATGGAGAGATGGCCCTAGATTGTCCAAGAGGGCCCTAAATCCAATAACAAATGTCCTTATAAAAGAGAAGCAGGAGATTCCCTTGTGACCTAGTAGTAAAGAATCCACCTGCCAATGTAGGGTACACAGGTTCGATCCCTGGTCTGGGTAGATCCCACCTGCTGCAAAGCAACAACGCCTTTGCCCCACAACTGCTGCACATGTGCTCTGGAGCCCACTCACTGCAGCTGGAGAGTCGCCCCGCTCGCTGCAAGCCTGCACACAGCAGTGAAGGCCCAGTGCAGCCAAAAATAAGTAAATTAATTAAACAGTAGTAGTTTAGTCACTAAGGCGTGTCCGACTCTTGTGACCCCATGGACTGTAGCCTACCAGGCTCCTTTGTCCATGGGATTCTCCAGGCAAGAATACTGGAGTGGGTTGCCGTTTCCTTCTCCAGGGGATCTTCCTGACCCAAGAATTGAACCCAGGTCTCCTGCACTGCAGGCAGATTCTTTACCAACTGAGCTACGAGGAAAGCATATATATATATATATATATATATATATATATATGACTTTGTCAACAATTGTTTTTAAAAAGAGAGAGGCAGGGGAGTGTTGCCACACATGGAAGAAAAGGTAAAATGAAGGCAGAGGCAGAAACTGAGTGTTGTGACCGCTGGCCAAGGGCTGCCAGCCATCAACAGCAGTTAGAAGAGGCAAAGAACAGACTCTCCTCAGAGACCCTGGAGGGAGTGTAGCTCTGCCAACATCTTGGCTTCAGACCTGTGGCCTCCAGAGTTGTGAGAGAATACGTTTCTGTCATTTTAAGCCACCTGTATTTTAGTAATTTGCTACGGCAGCCCCAGGAGAAGAACACAGTGCTTTCCAGAGCATTTCCCTAGACCCTATCCTGTTTGATAATGCAGATCAAGAGCCTGGCAGGGGCTGGCACCTGGGAAACACTCAGCTAGTCACTGGGTGTTGTGACCAGACCCTTACAGTCACACTGTGAGGTAGTTCTTCATCTTTCCATAAAAGAGGATGAACTGAGGGGTCAAGGAGGATCCATAATTTATTTGCAACCGCAGTGAGCAACAGAGCTTGGCTTCAGTTCAAAGGTCCTGCCTCAAAGGCCCAGTTTTCTCTTATCCCATGAGAACCACTTCGTCTTGCAGGCATGTGGCCGGTCAACATAACGCCAGGCCCTGCCTCCACCTCCCTAAATGCAGGGTCAGCCTAGGGGAAATGGTGCAGAGTTGGAAAGACTGGAGGGGCCCTGGGCCAGGTGGTTCAAAACCTGGAGAGAGATCCATCTTCCAGGCTCTTCCAAACTGCCATCTGTGCCTCCAGCCTGGCATGCACCTCTGTCCCAGCAGGCTGCATTTTAAGGTCCGGGCTCTTCCTATACCAGGTCACAGGTCACCTGTCCTGTGCTACCATCCTTTGTTTAGGTGACAGATAAAGTCAGGTGGGCTCAGTCCAAAGGCTTCACCTGAGACAATATCCATGTCACGTAGCTTTACCCTGAACAGTTCTGTTTAAACGTCACTTTGCTCACTCTCCTCCCAACCACAAGGAGAAGTTGGAGCTCGCATGCTGCACTGGAAGCACAGAAGGCAGTACCCATGCTGACCTCTGTGTATTTGGAGACCACAAAGCCAGATGCCCTCCTGTGACCCATCCCCCGATTCCAGCTTCTTCCATTAAAACCTGCTCATTCTGCTCTTCCGAGAGGCCACAGAAATAATATGCTGAATACCTGTCAACGCCATATTTATTGCATGCGTGCATGCTAAGTCACTTCAGTCATGGTTGACTCTTTGTGACCCTGTGGACTGCAGCCCAACAGGCTCCTCTGTCCATGTGATTCTCCAGGCAAGAATACTAGAGTGGGATGCTGTGCCCTCCTCCAGGGGATCTTCCCAACCCAGGGACCAAACCCAGGTCTCTTAGGTCTCCTGCATTGGCAGGACGTTCTTTACCACTAGTACTACCTGGGAAGCCCTCATATTTATTGAGAAAGCCCCAAATGTCCCAACTGCCCTCAAAAGCACTCTTGGGCCTCAAGTCCCCACTCTAGTCGTTTCCTGTGGTTGCTGTAACAAATTCCCTCCAGCTAGGTGGCTTAGATGATACAGACATGCTGTCTCCCTGTCCTGGTGCAGAAGTCTGGCGCAGGTCTCACTGAGCTAAAACCAAGGCGTCTGTGGGGTCAGTTTCCTTTCTGGAGGCTCTGGGGGAAGATTCCATTTTCATGCCTTCCCCAGCTTCTTCCTGGAGCTTATCTATATTCCATGGCTTTTGGTCACTTCCATCTTCAAAGCTGGCAGCGGTTCCTCTCAGAGTCTTCCATAGTCACATACTCCTCTGTGAATGCACTTGGGAAAGGCTCCTGTGATTACACCACCCCACCCAGATGACCCAGGACAATCTTGCCATCTCAAGGTCAGCTGACTAGCAGCCTTAACTCTACCTGCTACTGTAATTTCTATCTGCCATGAAAGGTGGCATACACACAATTCCAGGAAATCCTTGAGGGGGGTGGTCATGAGTCTCCCTGCTGCCCCTTCCATGAGGACCCAGTCTAATAGGCTGTTACTACAGTGAGGGTGTTCCCTGGGAGGGTGACCCAACAACACCCGCTAGTCCACTGGTCCCCAGAGGGGTGCTGGCCACAGTTTGATTGTGGTCTTGAAAGGATCCATGGAGGGCCAGCAGCAGGAAAGGGGGCTCCTTGGTGCTAGTGAGTGAATGCAATTTTAGGAAGAGAAATGAACAGCCTCTGGGCTTGGAGAGGTTTGGATTCCATGTAAGGGACGTTGGGGTGCAGAGAGGATCCCAGGGCCCCCTGTTCAAGAGATGCCTGAAAAGGGTGCAGGTGAGGGTGTTCTCAAATTAGTTGTTCTAAGCAATAAAGCATCAGTTCCAGCCAATTGAGTCTGTATTAACAGACCCCACTTTCTGGGTCAGGAAGTCCCGCCGACCTCCTCCCCTCCTTCCTCTGAGGTAGGGGGAAAGCCTGGGGAGAGGGAGGTGCTGGGGGACCACTGACTGGTGGCTGAGCTCCTGGGAGACTCAGGGACTGAAGCCCCCCTTCCACCCTCTGAACTTCAATCAGAAAAAAATAAATGTAAAATGTGGGGTTTTTTTTCAGCTTCAAGCTTGAGCATCACGTGTTGTGAAGAAATCTCGTGTGCAGGTCCCAGGGCGTCAGGAATGAGGGTGCTCGAGGCTGCCTGCCACGTTGGGCCTGAACCCTTCCACCCTGCCCCAGGCTGTGGGGAACCATCTCCTACAAGTTCAGTCTGCCTTGCTGTGTCTGGCTTATGTCACTAAGCTTTTTTCTTACTGTTCAGTCACTAAGTCACGTCCAACTCTTTGTGACCCCATGGACTGCAGCACGCCAGGCTTCCCTGTTCTTCACCATCTCCCAGAGTTTGTTCAAACTCATGTCCATTATGTTGGTCATGCCACTCAGCCATCTCATCCTCTGTCTCCTCCTTCTACTGCTCTTCAATCTTTCCCAGCATCGGGGTCTTTTCCAATGAGTTGGCTCTTTGCATCAGGTGGCCAAAGTATTGGAGTTTCAACTTCAGCATCAGTCCTTCCAATGAATATTCAGTGTTGATTTCCTTTAGGATTGACTGGTTTGAACCCTCAAGAGTCTTCTCCAGCACCACAATTCAAAAGCATTAATTCTTTGGGCTCAGCCTTCCTTATAGTCCAACTGTCACATCTGTACATGACTCCTGGAAAAGCCATAGCTTTCACTAGATGGACCTTTGTTGGCAAAGTAATGCCTCTGCTTTTTAATACATTTCTAGGTTGGTCATAGCTTTTCTTCCAAGGAGCAAGCATCTTTTAATTTCATGGCTACAGTCACCATCTGCAGTGATTTTGGAGCCCAAGAAAAGAAAATCTGTCACTGCTTCCACTTTTCCCCTTCTATTGGCCATGAAGTGATGGGACCAGATGCCATGATCTTAGTTTTCTGAATGTTGAGTTGTAAGCCAACTTTTTCACTCTCCTCTTTCACTTTCATCAAGAGGCTCTTTAGTTCCTCTCTCTCTGCCAAAAGGGTGGGATCATCTGCATATTTGAGGTTGTTGATATTTCTCCCAGCAATCTTGATTCCAGCTTGTGCTTCATCCAGGCCAGCATTTCTCATGATGTACTCTGCACATAAGTTAAATAAGCAGGGTGACAATATACAGCCTTGACGTACTCCTTTTCCTATTTGGAACCAGTCTGTTGCTCCATGTCCAGTTCTAACTGTTGCTTCCTGATCTGCATATAGGTTTCTCAAGAGGCAGGTCAGGTGGTCTGATATTCCTATCTCTTTAAGAATTTTCCATTTTGTTGTGATCCACACAGTCAAAGGCTATGGCATAGTCAATAAAGCAAAAGTAGATGTTTTTCTGGAATCCCCTTGCTTTTTCTATGATCTAGTGGTTGTTGGCAATTTGATCTCTGGTTCCTCTGCCTTTTCTAAACCCAGCTTGTACATCTGGAAGTTCTCAGTTCATGTACTGTTGAAGCCTAGCTTGAAGGCTTTTGAGGATTACCTTGCTAGCATGTGAGATGAGCCCAGTTGTGCAGTAGTTTGAGCATTCTTTGGCATTGCCCTTCTTTGGGACTGGAATAAAAACTGACCTTTTCCACTAAGCATAAGGTCCTCAAAGTTCAGCCACGTTTGCACTGTTGCAGAATATCCTTCTTTTCTAACACTAACATTCCATCTTATGTTGATGAAACAAAAATTATTTTGAAAGCAGGACAAGAAAAAATTTAAACATAAAATTCTCACTCTCCCCAACTGGGCCCCCACCCTCTTTAGCATGCATGGTGCGTCTGCATTATTCATTAACCACATCCTTTAGAAGCCTGCTTGCCAAGAAAAAGCAATTTCCTCCTGGCACCATCAGGGTCAGTCTTCAGGAGATCATCAATCCTGTAAGGTGTCATGATGACCTGAGCTCACCTGGTTGGACTATGTCAACTGTCCATATGTTACCATGACATGTGATCCTTTGTCTCAAAAATGTGTACAACTGTGTTTCCTTCTAACAGGGGAAACAGTCCTCAGAGCTCTCTGATAGACCGTCTCCTGGGTTATAATCCTCATGTTGGTTTGAATAAAAATCTCCATTTCTTTCTTAGATTAGCCATTGATTCATTTTTCATCAACAATGCATAGTCCACATTGTCTTTATCCAATCATCTGTCAGGGGACATTAGGCTGTTTCCACATCTTGGCTGTTGTGAACAGTGCTACAATCATCATGGGAGTGTTAATGTCATTTCAAGATCTTCATTTCAATTCTTTTGGATAAATACCGAGAAGCAAAATTGCTGGATCATGTGGTCGTTCTATTTTTAATTTCTCCAAAGAAGACATACAAATAGCCAACAGGTACGGGGCGACTGTAGCTCGGATGGTAAAGAATCTGCCTGCAATGCAGGATACTCGGATTCGATCCCTGGGTCAGGAAGATCCCCTGGAGAAGGGAATAGCAACCCACCCCAGTATTCTTGCCTGGAGAATTCCATGGACAGGCCATGGGTTTGCAAAGAGTCAGACCGACTGAGCATCTTTCCTTCATTCTTTCATGGGGGGAAGGGTAAGGGGAGGAAGCTAACATTGCAATCATCAGCAAAATGGAAATTAAAACCACAATGAGACCTCATACTGTTAGAATCATTACTATCAAAAAGCAAAGACAGCAAGTGTTGTCAAAGATGTGGAGAAACCGGAGCCCTCGGGCATCTGTGAGATGCACACTGGTGCAGCTGCGGGGGAGGCACCCCGGAGCCTCCCGTTTCCTGCTGTGCACTCTGGGGGTAGCTTGGGAGAACTCAGTCCTAACACCAAGTGAAAGCCTTTTGGAGGCAGTCCCTCTTCTGAAAGCACCTGCACATCCACAGTCAGCTTTGGGCCGCCTGGGCATCCTCTATCCATCTCCATCTTTTGAGCACCTTCTCTGTGCTCTGAGATGTGCACACAAGTGAATCTTTTAGTAGCAAGTGTTCCCTGTTACTAAAAGGAAGGGGGTACTCCACAAGCAGGGCTGTCTGGTGAAACATACAGGTTTAGAAGAAAGGAACCCCTGCAGAGCTGGGGGTGGGGCACTCCGGACTGGGTTCCTAAACCTGTTCTGCTCCTAAGACAAGGATCCCCTGGTACAGGGACTCTGCCCCTGGATGTCATCCCCCTCCCCACATCCCTTGGACCTGTAATCCCTTGGTTCCCTTCACCCCACTTGGAGCTGGACTGTCTGTCTCCACTGGGTTCTGCTGCTGCTTGGAGGTGGGGTGCATGACTTGGAAAAAGAGGGAACATGGACTCCTGCATGGCTGGGATCTCATCTTTTAGGGGGTCTCACTTTTCACACTAGAAAGATCGACCTCTTCCTGGAACATGCCCTCCTGTTCCATCCTTTACCTGACCTTCTGCTTCCAGGGAGGCTGGCGCATTCCAGGCCTCAGGCCTGCGAGCAGGAGGCCTGGGACAGGGCTGACCTCCACTGTTACTGGAATTGTCCCTCCACCGACCAAACCCAGGGTCATTAACAGGGGCAGCAGGGCCCATGTGTCACACCCGGATGTCATCATGGTGGTCTCCGTAAAGAAGTCAGGCAGGTCCTTTATTCCCAGAGACCGAGGCCCACAGAGGCATTGGGCACATTCAGGGCGGAGCCTGTGCCCAGCCTGCAGCCCTGCAGCCTCAGAGGCCGCCCCAGCCATGGATCACCCTGCACAGGACCCCCAGGGCCCCTCGGCAGGATCCAGGGTTCACAGGAAACCCCTTCCTTCTCACTTCCGCAGGGCTACGCTGTGGTCGGGTCTCTCTGGCCCGGACAGCCAGGCCCCGCAGCATCCTGTCTTCTGTTCCTGCTCCACCATGATCACTACGGTGGGGAGAGGCTTCCTGAGATGCTGCAGGCTGCCCTGCTGAGGCTGCAGGGACACACAGGGGACACGCAGAGAACTCTGGGCAGCCCTCTGGAAACTTCCAAAGGGTGCTGGGGTACCCTGCGGAGCCCAACAGCTCCGCGGGGTCAGGATGCTTCGCTGTCCTTGGCCTCTTGGGGCTGTGGCCAAGATGAACGCAGGAGGAGTCTCATTTTCACATCCTCAGAAGTCGCAGTCAGAAGTCAAGCCTTGCCTTGGTCCCTGGGGGGATCCCAGAGGAGGGGAGGGTTCTGGAGGCTGAGAATACCTGCTGGACCACAGCAGCTTGTCTGCGAGGGCCTCACGGTGCGGCTTCCGTCTCCCGCCCCACCTTCCGTCTCAGCGCCCCCTCCTTTCCCCACAGCCAGGAACCACTTGCCGTCCTGCCCTCCGGGGCCTGGTAACCCTCCGCCAACCACTCTGCTGGTTCTGCTTCAATGCCCTCAGCTTCCCCAGAGGGCACCTTCCCTGTCCTGCTGGGCTGGCCTCCTCTCTGGGCCCCCCGTCCCCTCCGCCACAGCCTGTTCCGCCCAAGACCCCTGCTCTTCGCGAAGGGCCCGGGCGCAGCCGCCCCCGTGACCTCAGCACAGTCTGGCTGAGGGTAGGCTGGCGGGGCCCCTGGAGCTGCTACCCCAACCCTCCCCTGGGACCTGCTCCAAACAGACCCCCCTCAGCCTGGCCTCAGCACCGATCAAACCCGAACTGCGCTGTTGTCTGTAGAACTAAGCATCTGTACAAGCACTGTACAAGCACTTTTTGGTTTCTTGGGTCCAGCCCTCTCCCCCCACTTCAGGACGGCAGGAGTCTTTATCTTCTCACCTGCCTCCACAAGGGCCTGGGCCTGGTAAGCACCTGGCACACGTTTGCAGGGGGAATAAGTGTGGAATTCTGTCCCGAGTTCCTTTTCCATCCCTGCCCCCAGGAAGTCATCTGTGGGTGTGACTTGCTTACTGCTCTCTCTCCTAGCGCTGGATCAGCAGAGACCTTGTGTGTCTCTGGCTGCGGCATCCACTGGGCCTGCCCCTCGGGGGAACCAGTGCGCCGAGGCGGCGGAAGCGCACGCGGCGTCCTCTGCTGCCCTCTGCTGGTCGGACATGGAGAGGCTCAAGAGAGGTGGGCAGACTGTGGGAGGGCCGCGTCGTTATTTTTCGTTCTAACACTCTTGAAAACAGACAAAGCCGCCTACCCTTCCCAGTGCTTATACAGTCTGCAGCAGGACAACAGTCTTTCTGGGTTTTTAAATATTTCCTTCTGTTATCCTCATGAATACACTTATCTGGCTGGCAGTGAGTCTCCATTTGTGGGGTGGTTTACTCCTGGTCTGTAGACATTCTGACTTGGTGGATGGTGACTGGATAGAAAGCCACTGCTACCATCTGGCTTGATGGAGGGAAGATATCACCCAACATTTTTCCAGTTCCTGGGATGGGGAGGGAGGGGGCCCGTGTTGGTGGGCCAGCTGCTGCCCCCAGACAGGATCTGTCCAGAGGAGACCCAGTATCCAGCTACCTGGCTTTCTCAGGAGCAGCTACATCCTCCCGATGGACTGTCTCTCCTTGGAGCATAAACTTGAACATGGATGCATTCCACCTGCCCTGCAATGTCAGGGTGGTTAAACAGAGGCAGAACTGTTGGACTTTTACCTGTTGACCCCAAGACTCTCCCAGTGGCAAACCCCAGAGCCTTTGGCCCAAGATGGGCCCATGTGACACAGGTTTGTTTCAAGCAGCAAGCCGGTTCATTTTGTGAAGTAGTATCCACACCTGACCTCTCTCTGATCCCCCATTAACATTCCTTCAAAAACATTCTGCTCTATTTGTGAGTGAGAAAATATGGTCACTGCTTCTTCTTCTTTTTTTTAACACACTATATTACTCTGGTCACATGAGATCTCTGTGTGTCTCTCCCATAGCTTGACAGTCCCTGATGGGAAAGGCTGTCCTTGCTCACATCCCCAGTGTCTAATGGTTCAGAAGAGCTCAATAAAAGTTTATTTAATGAATGACTTTTAGTCCACTTTCCCTCTGCTGTCCTATCTCTCAAATCAGAGAGTGGCTTTTTGACTTTCCAAGTATTCCTCTGAACCTCAAAGAGAGCCACGCCACCAGGGGACATGACGAAAGTTCAGGAAATATGGCACGGAAGGCGGGGCCCCTAGGATGAGTCAATTAAATCCTGATATCCATTCTCAACTATAAGAGTTTTTTGTTTCCTCTGTGTTGAAGCCAAACCTCTTTCTGGGGTGTCTCTACCCTCACAAGGTCTTCAATACAAATGTTCACATCTCCCACCCCTTCTACTATTGAATCGCAATGATTCCTACGGTGTGGTGATAGAGGGAGGGACAAGACGGGCCCCTCTGAATCTGGAGAGGACAGGCAGGGAGCGATTCCAGGGCTCACCAAAGGAATGTGGAGAGGGAGGTGGAGAGATAAGAGGAGGGGAAGAAAAAGGAGAGGAGATGCATACAGAGGCAGTGATGTAGACAGGAAAATTAGAAGGAAGATATAAAGTTGATGGGGGAGGTAAGTCACTGATAATAAAAAATGATCACGAGAGGTCAACAAAACAATTTAGCAAAGGTAAGTTCAACACTTAACGAAAGATGTGGCAAGCAAAGGTATCATGGAAACTTTAAAATTGTGTTTAAAAGTTAGCTTTGGCTTATGAAAGAACTTAAAACATTGCCACGATGTGCTGTAAAAAGTTTTAATTCTTATTTTAGGTTATTGAGGTTAAACACATGCTCCTCAAAATCTTTTATCCTCCTCTAATGAAGTATAAAAAGAACCCTGGAAAGTGGCATCCAACACCTCATAATATAAAGATTTTCTATGTTAATGAAAACAATTCCCACTCCTCGGCCTCCTAGATCACCACCCAAGCCAGAGTTTGCTCTGCTGATGCCTCACACGTGCCTGCTCCACTTGTGGGCACTTTCTCTCCCATCTCTCACTTTGCTCCCAGGGACCTGCCTTCTGGCAGTAAATGCTCATCTCAGTTGTATGCCTGATTCCAGAACCTTCTGAGGAAGGGGAGGACAGGGCAGTGCTGATGGCAGCAGTAGACCCTGCAGGCTGCAGAGTTCAACCTCTGATAGTGGGGGCTCCTGTGCCCCCCACAGGCAAAAGATGGGAGGAGAGAGAAAGGAGGACCGCAGGAGTCTCTGACTCCCCCAGGAACAGCAGTGGTTGAGAAGGCTCAGGTGGTAGAATGTGCTTGGGGCCCCCCGGGTCCCCTTACCTGCCATCCCTCTTCACCTTCAGGAGAATCCCTGGGGTGGTTCCCCAGGCTCTGCCCAACCTCTGCTATTGTTTACTTCTGACAACAGATCCCACATGCAGTCCCTGATTTCCTTTGTTCTACCACCCACTCCCTCCTGCAGCAGCCCTCCCCCAAAGGAAAGCACCAGAGAGAAGCAAATGCAATCTATCTTATTTCAAAGCTGCTGAGGGTAATCACTTTGTTGAAGAAATAAAAAACACATGATTAGATATCTGAATTAAATAATAATTTGGGGGGTCATACTTAATATTTTAGAACTCAGAATTAGCTCATTTCATTTGTAAAAAAGGTGCTGCAAGCGTGCTTTGTGTAAAATCAAAATCTTGATGTTTAAAATAATCAAAAGGGTCTGCTTTACTGTCACAAAAGGGATGGAGAAGAAGTTGTGTGATGTCAACCAAGGGCTATGCCTGCAGTTTCCAGGAAGATTAAAAACTTTCTCCTAAAGATTCTTAACTGAAAAAACAAGATAATGTTAATGGTGGCAACAACAACAAAAAAATGTCAGACAGCAATCTTTCCAGATTCTTTGACACAGATGTCCCTGTCACAGACTCGTGGAAGTGGGCACCATCACAAGGAAGAGCAAGGGGCTGGGGGGAGGGTAAGCCCTCCTCTGGACACAGCGTCTTCGTTCTGGTTACAGCACCTGCCAGGGGCCATGCCCTGGGGCCAGGGCCTTGATCCCCGGCCATTTTCTGCTCTTCCTTAGTCAAGATCAGAGCTGCAGCAAGAGTGTCCTGCCCAACGCCGCCCCCTGCCCACCAAGACGGTTAGCAGCAGGCAGTGCCCCCTGCGTATGAAGGTGTCCTGTGCCCACTCTGGGCAGCTCTCTCTGGGGCTGGACACCCCTCCCTTGAGGTGAGGCGCCTGACGTGTGTTGTGCCCAGCAGGGGGAAGAGGACCAGAGACCCCTGCCCCGCCCCTGCCTCGGGCCAGCGAGGGGCCACACTCACTACCCCGTCTCCCCAGCTGCCCCTTCTGTCATCCGCTTTCCACGTGGACCCACCATCCTTGCCTCCTAGGCCCCTGACTGGTTGATGCCTCCTGCTATAGGGAGGGGCCAGGACTGGACAAGTGGCTTCCGTGGTACTGGAGCTGGCAGAGCATCCATCCCCTTTGGACACTGTACTTCTATTGATAAGCAGCGATACGTATCAATAAGGATCACATCATACTGGGCCATTACGTTGAAATGGATGAAAATTACCCCAAAATACCTCAGTCAAAAATCCCACAACTCCAGTTCTAAAATTTACACCTAAAAATGTATACAACTGCTTTGAGTCCATCTTTTTAAACCTACTAAAATCACAGAAGCCTCATCCACTCCTTCTGTGTACTACATACAGGAAGTTCCCAACTGTGAAGCTAGATGTATTTTTTTTTTTAACAGCTAAGTCTAGGGGAAGAGCTAATTAAAAAGCTAAAGTATCATCTGTCCAATTAATTATTTTTTCCACCACTCACTGTTGCCTGAGCTGCAGCCATTTCTTAGTGGAGGGAGGTGGGGAAAGAGGTGGGCACACTTCTCAAGGGAAAACAGAACCAGCTACAAGCTTCTGGGGGAGTGAAAGGAGGTGTCACAACGGAATATGAGTATGGATGAGACGGGAAACTTCCCCTGCGCCTCTCCAGTAGCTGAGACCACTTCCTGCTCTGTTGCTCCACGTGCTGCCATGCTCTCCAAAGACAGTTAATGGAAACTAGCTGGTCCTGGTCAGAGGCAGTCCCGTCCCAGCCCCCTGAGGCTCAGATCCTGTCTCTGGGGGTGTGCAGGCAGGGAAGTGCCCCACGATTTGGAGGGGGTCGACTGTGTCCCGGCAGCACCCCCACCACTTGGGGCTTGCCCCTCATGGAGACCCCCTTTGGGTGGAGCCCACACGTGTGCACCCAGCGCCCTCGAGGCACAGATCACGCCATTTGCTAGCCGGGTGCCTGGCTCTTGGCACCATCCCTGCCGGAAGAGTGAGCCGCCCACAGTGGGGGCGGTGGTGGGAGTGACTGAGGTCCACCCCCTGGAGTCCCCACCGGCGTGAAGCATCACTTTCCCCACTCAAGGAGAAGGGGCAGTGACGGTCTTGGCTCACAGGCAGTCCTGAGGAGTACATGGAGGCGCCGGCAGAGCCGAGAGCCAGGCCTGGCTGCAGTACTCATTACTCTGGGTCACAGGTTGGCTTTGATATAGCCGTGTCCGAGGAGTGTGTAAAACAATGAACAGCAGATTAACGAGAGAGCTCGAGCGGGGAGGTGCTCCACCTCGCGGTCCTCCAGCTGGAGGCGCGGTGTCTCACGAACAGCAGATTAACGAGAGAGCTCGAGCGGGGAGGTGCTCCGCCTCCCGGTCCTCCAGCTGGAGGCGCGGTGTCTCACGAACAGCAGATTAACGAGAGAGCTCGAGCGGGGAGGTGCTCCACCTCGCGGTCCTCCAGCTGGAGGCGCGGTGTCTCATGAACAGCAGATTAACGAGAGAGCTCGAGCGGGGAGGTGCTCCGCCTCCCGGTCCTCCAGCTGGAGGCGCGGTGTCTCACGAACAGCAGATTAACGAGAGAGCTCGAGCGGGGAGGTGCTCCACCTCGCGGTCCTCCAGCTGGAGGCGCGGTGTCTCATGAACAGCAGATTAACGAGAGAGCTCGAGCGGGGAGGTGCTCCGCCTCCCGGTCCTCCAGCTGGAGGCGCGGTGTCTCATGAACAGCAGATTAAAGAGAGAGCTCGAGCGGGGAGGTGCTCCACCTTGTCCTCCAGCTGGAGGCGCGGTGTCTCAGGTGTGCTCCAGTCACCCCTCACCCTCTGCCGCAGGACGCTCCACCTGACGACACCCAAGCCCTCACACCTGCACACGAGCCCAGCACCCAGCCCATCTCCTCCTTCCGCTCACAGTCCCCAGAGTTCAGGGGCCTCTCCTCCACCTCAGCCTTCATCTCCAAATATGGACACAAAAGGGCAGGCTTCCAAGTAAGGTAGGAAAAAGCCCTACATCTGCAGCACAGTAGCTGATGAAGCAGAAGAGACAGCCAAGCGTCTCCTCTCCTTTCAGGAGACCCATCATGGCTGTGCGCAGGGGCAGGAATGCTCTTCACTCCCACCGGCAGCGTCTCCAGCAGTGGCCACAGCCGGGAGGGCCGGGACGGTGGAGAAAAGGGGCATGCTCTGGGCAGGGGGAAGAACCCAGGCCCAACACACGGGACCCATCTTCACTTCCTGCTCACATCCTCGAGCAACGCTCCAAGTGCCCCCTGCTACTGATACCCTCCTGTACTTCTTAATGGGAGAGAAGGACATACTCAGAAAGGAGCTTTAAAAATCCTTTTAAAAATGAGCCACACAGAGACACCACATGGAATAAAGGCTTAGGTAATGGAGTCCCAGCTCTCTTCCTAATAAAGACAGGTGTTTAGGGCGACAGTCAAGGGTACAGAACCACAGGGCCATTCCACAGAGCTCTCTTCCAGAGTGGGCTGGGGAGCCCCTTGGGCAGGGCTGAGGCCCAAGGGACCTCTGTTCCCTTTCCTGTGTTCCCTTTCCCTTTGGAGCCCTTGGCTTTCTACACCCAAGACTGCTGATGAGCCTTTGCCCATCGTGGGGACAGGACGAGACACAGATACAAGCAGGCGAGTGGGCAGCAAGCACCTGGGGAGAGGGATCAGGACGCTCTGCAGACCTGCCCTCCACCCCAGCCCCTGGCCCACAGGACGGCCGGCAGGCACTCGGGGAGGGATCATGATGCTCTGCAGACCTGCCCTCCACCCCAGCCCCTGGCCCACAGGACGGCCAGCAGGCACCTGGGCAGAGGCTCCAGGACGGCCTGGAGGCACCCCCTGCCCTTCACCTCCCCTTGTGCCACCTGGTGAGAGGTTGGCTGGCTCAGCACAGGACTGGCTGCAGCCGAGGGCCCTTTTCTGGCCAACCACTGCCCATACCTCAGCTCACCACCAAGTCAACCTGGGCTGCATCAGGCCTTCAGCCAAAAACTCCCACCTGGATCCAGGGCAAGAAAGGAACGCACCTGAGAGAATGATGCAGGGAGGGTGTGCACCTTGAGCATCCGCAACATTTCAGATCAGAAGAGACGTTTGCTCTCACCTGTCTATAAAGCCTCAGACAGGAGAAAATGCCCTATAAAGGCATTACATAAACTGGGGCTAAAGCCTCCAGCCCTGCTGGTGAATCCAGGGAGCAGTCTGTGCAGCAGTTTAGACCATGGTCTCAGCATCAGGTCCACCCGCTCACCTGGCCAAGCAGTGAAATGTCCCCCTTGCCAATGCCTACCTGCAAGCTGGGGACACAGGTGTCCAGGCCCACCCCGTGGGGCGCCTGGGTGAAGAACTGGGGCACAGGTCAGTGAACCCATCCTCCTCCCTCCCCTCAGCCTGTCACTGAGCTGTTCTCCTCCACCTCAGGGCCTGCTGTGGGGGGTGCCTTTTCCCTTCACCACAGCTGGAGGGGCGTCTCTCCCTGGTGGTGGCGAGCCTGCCTCACCCCCTCATCAGGGGCCCTCTCAATGCCGATGCTGAGGGAGGGTTCCTCAGGGTGACGGCGGCGCCAGTCACGCACCCAGGTCCTCCCCGTCCATCTGCAATCTTTTCTTGGCCACAGCTGCAGAGTGAATCCATTTTTGGCGGCCAGGTCTTGTCTCATGCAGTCAATAAACTGGATATCTTTGCCCAGAATGGTCCAGACACCAAGTTTCTATGTCACTCACCTGAGTTTTGAAATACTCATGTAATGTCCCAGTGACCAAAGTAAAATACTGTTCAAAATTGAGGCTTTGCGGGGGGACACAGAATGTGGGGAGAAAACACAAATACAGACCCTGCTAAAGAAGGTACCAAATCCAAACAGAAAATCATCCGAATTAGATTCTCCTAAGAATGAGCCTGGTGGTGGTGGTGGTTCAGTTGCTTGGTAGTGTCTGATTCTTGTGACCCCATGGACTATAGCCTGTCAGGCTCCTCTGTCCCTGGGATTCTACAGGCAAGAATACTGGAGTGGGATGCCATTGCCTCCTCCAGGGGATCTTCCCGATTCAGGGATTGAACCTGAGTCTCCTGCACTGCAAGCGGATTTTTTACCTCTAAGCCACCAGGGAAGCCCCAGAATTACCCTACCTACGTCCAGAGACAGCTGAGGTCATGTGACACATCAGAGACTGTATGGAGCCCAACGGGTTACCTTGCATTCAGCCGTGAGATGTTCTTTGGAGAAGCTTAGAGGTCCTGCTCGTGCTTTGTTCCCAACAGGGTTGGGAGCTCACTGTCCGCCCTTCCTTTCTAGACCCTGCAGCAAAGACCTCCCACAGGACTGGTTTGCCACAGAATGCAGGGGGCCACCTACCTCCCAGCCTCTGCCAGGGCCCTGCTGGCAGCCTCTGCCCTGAGAACCTCTAGCTGGGCCCCTTGCTGGTCAAGAACAATGGCCAGCTTCCCAGTGAGCATGTCCAGTGTGGGCCTGCCAGCCTTCAGACCCAGAGAGGGTTGGAGTCTGGTGACGTCTGACCAGTCACCCCACACCCCATCATGGGTGCAGTCCAGGTCCCTGTAGGCTTTCCCCCTCAGCGCTGCCTGGCATTTTGTCCTCCTAGAAAGAGAAGAGAAATCCCTCTGAACCTGAGAGCTGGTGCTAGCGCCACAGGGTCCACCAGAAACCCAGCTAAACTGCTGGTCTCTAGATCATTTATCAGAAGCCAGGTGGCCACCATCTTAAAACCAGAGCACTAATACGGCGTGGTTACTCTATAATTACTTGGTAATGTGAAGTCACCCACTATTGGTCACGGCAGCACCTCTGGTGTTGAATCAGAATGACACATGGCCTAGCAGAGGACAGACAGTGGTGGAGGCAGGCATGACGTGTCTAAGGCAGAGGTACCTATCAATACAAATAAGCAGTCACAGGACAGGGCATCACGTGCATTTCTACCCATCAACAGTCAACTGGATTTTTCTTCTAAACTGCTCATTGGTTCATGATACTCGAGTGCCAGGATCATACATACTGGGTTATACAAGAAATCAAGACTCACAAGAGTGGCCTGGAGTTTTGTCCTTGACCTTTTAAACAAACTCACATATGAACAAAGAGTCAACATCTAAATAGACTTTTATTTTTTCTTTTACTTACTTGGACAGAAAAGAAAATTCATCAGCTTCCATTAGAGTCTCCCTAAGTGTTGGAAACGCATTAAACTCAGAAATAGTGGACCTTGTAGAAAAGCATCACAAATTAAAAATAGATTTCTCCATGTGGTAAAAGTGCTTTCAATCCAATTAAAGGACACGGCAAAGGTGTTTGGAAACACAATTTAAAATTTGGCCTACAATCCGTGGCATGGAATTAAAACCACAGGGCGAGGTGACCACCGTGAACTGGGTACAGATACGATGCGATCTGGAGCATGCTGCCAGCAACACTCGCAATGAACTGCGTGACAAGGAAGAACATCCCGAAGCCTGAGTAGAGTAGGTTTGCATTTGTAAAAATAAGGGGGCGACATAAACTGGGTTGAAGGGAGATCACGTAACTTCAGAAATTACTTGTTTCTTATCTGTGGGGACAGCCAGACCAGCCGACCACCCTAGCGGCGGTCTCCCAGGGAGACGCGTGAACCTTGGTTCAGAGAAGGCCCAGGTGTTCTGAGAAGTAAGTAGAGCCCTTGCTGCCAGCTGCTCATCATGTGGGCCTTTCAGGCTGGTGGTGAGCAGACCCCAGGCCCTGGGAGTCACATCCAGCCACGCTGTACAGGTGGATCTGCCAATGCCTGCCACACCATCACGAGGCGTGCAGTGAGGCCGGCCAGCACTGCCCAGTGACCACACGAGGGAGAGAGCGGGTGGTCACCCAGAGACAATCTGTGGTCTCAGCCGTGCTGCATATTTTCCAAAACAAGTAATTCTGCCAGTGACGGCATCTGTGCAAAGCTCAAGGCCCACAGGCCCCCATGGTCTGATGGACGCAAAGTACCCTTTCTGGCCCAGATTCAGGCCCAGGCCCGTGATCATGCAAGGAGCCACGGCAGGGTGGGGTGAGAGGGTAAGGACAGAAGAGGGACATTTCCTTTTACAGAAGATCTTGAGCAACAGTAAGAAAATAACCTGAAGATATATCTAAAAATAAAAAACAGCGTCACACTTCACTGCCATTCTGTCCCATCTTTCTCCCCACACACCAGCCCCTCCGGGACAGGCAGGAGCGCCTCGTGCACACATCAGAGTGGCCCCACTCCCCATGCCAACACTGCCTTGCAGTGATGCCAGGCTAGTGTTTCTTCTGCTACGAGCCCTGTTCTGAGCTGCCCACTCAGGCAAACACTGGAAAACACTCTGGGCTCCTACATACCCCGAAACAATCCCAGCTGGCTCCCTTCCCATCGCCTTCAGACACTGCGTGACCTGAACCACATCGTGGACGTCTTTCGTCTTCACCAGCTCATTCCATCCCTGGCGCCCATGATGGAAGCAGCCCTCCCAGGTCCCCTGTGCTGAACGGGCTCCCCATGGCCTCCAGGGGGATTGTGAGGGTGCCCTGCCCTGCGCTGGTGGCACAGAAGGTCTGGCTCACGGCCACACCTGCAAGGTGCTCACTCCAAGGTGGTGGCCACTCTCCGGAGGGAAGCCGTGCTCTTCGCTGTGTGGAAACCGGATGCACCACCCTCTGACCAGGTCCGTCCTGGCCCCTCCAGAGGCCCTGAGCACCCTGCCTGGACCGCGGCCACACACAGGGCGTCTCCGGGTCTCTGGTCGGCAGGTCAGACATCAGGCTCCCCCGTCCCTCCCTGGACCTGGTCCTTACCTAGCCCGGGCCACGCCCAGGACATCAGAGGCCTGGGGAGGTATCCTCCAGGCCCAGCAGCTCTTGCACGAGTCTCTCACCGAACTGGGCCCGGCTGTACCTCTTCACGTGATAGGCATCCGACATCTTGTACAGAATGTAGGCATTATTGACCGCGATGCTGACAGCAAACCAGAACACCTGTTGCCAGGTCTTGTTCGGTTTATGAGAAATGAAATACCTAAGACGACAGAAGGGTAAGAAGGTCTGACTCAGATGGGGCCCAGGTGCCCCGAGCAGGAGAGATTCCCAAAGCCCTCGTCGGGCTCGTCAGGTGCTGTCAGGAGCGTGGGGGTGGGAATCAGGCTGGGGAGGGGGGAGGCAGCTCTCACTGAGGCTCAGGCACGTGAACTTTACTGAAGATGAAAACAGTCCCTAGGGAAGGATCAGGTGGGAGGAGGCGGGTCACCGCAGGGGCCACTGAAACCAGGAGCCAGGCCTGTGTGGTGCGGCTGGAGCTCGGAGGACGCAGGGCTGCAGGCCTCCTGGCACAAGCGCAGCGCGTCCCGAGCCCCTCCCGCCACGACCACCCGCAGCTCCTTGCTTTTTCTCTTCACCACCCCACCTCCCCCAGACGGAGGACAGCTGTGACCCCCGGGGAGCCCAGCCTCAGGACCCACCCCTGTGCCGTTGTCCTCTGCATGCGTGTCTCTGCACCCCAAATGCCGGGTGTTGGAGGGTCGGCAACCTCAGCACCACTGAAGCACCCAGCCAGGGCAGCCTGCGATGTCTGCTCCATCACACAGCTTGCCCTGTGAGCACCACCCAGGCCAGGGCTCCAGGAAGACAGTGTGGTGACTCTGAGGGAGTGGGACACCCTCTACAGCCGGGCTTTTCCGGGAGGCCCGGGTCCTTCACTGCCCCCCCACCAAGCAGCCTGGGGAGACGTCAATGACCCTCAAGGAGGGCTGAGAAGACGCCCACTGGCCTCTGGGTCAGTCTCACCCTGTTTTAGATTGTGAGGTTCAGGCCCAGTAGCTAACAGGCCAAGGTTCACCAGCTCCCGACGTGGTTACGGGAGCTGCCTGGAGACAGCACTGGGGCGTGTACATGTACACGCACATGCGTGTGGTCCTCACCATGTGTGCACTCATGATGATACCATGCCTGAGCCCACACTCACACATGAAACGGCAATGTAACCTCGGCTCCGCCCAGTGACAAGAGGGCCCGCGCCCCGTGGTCTGCGGAGGGGACGCCAGGCAGGGCCTCAGGGACAACAGCGGGCGGGGTCGGGCCTGAGGGCAGACGTGGAAGAAGGGGAACTGACAGGACTGCAATGCGGGCGGCCAGGCGGTGGGAGGTGGGGGTGGCCGCGTGGCTGGGCCCGGGGGACGCCAGGCTGAGGGCTCAGGATTTTCTCTCTCAGGGTCTTCACCTGTCAACTCTGAAAAGGGCAGCTGATCACCCGGTAGCCCCCTGCTCTCGGCGCCGGCTCACTTACTTGCTGTACTTGTCGTCGTACTTGCAGATGTAGCTGAGGTGGGCCGCGAAGGCCTCCACGGCCAGGGGGCAGGGGATCTCCCCACTCCTCCTCTTGATGATCACTCCTGCAGAGACAGGCGGGACGTCCCCTCTGAGCCTCCCCTGCAGACCCCAATTCAGATCACGTGCTTCTGCATCCTGCCTGCTTGTCACAACAGACAGCAGGGGAGGAGATGGGAAAAACCCTATCAACAACATCACTGAAGCTTCAGGGGAGCCGAGGAAAACAAGGTCAGGTGAGCGAAGAACATGGGGCCACAGAACAGACCAGGGCAGGGCCCGCGGCAGATAACAGCGCAAAGGCGGGCGGGAGTGGAGTAGCACTGTAGCCGATGGGGCCCGGAGAGTAGAGCGGAGGTCAGGACGCACCGGACCCTCCTCCCTTCCCCAGGCACCTCCTCTTCCCTTCCCCAGGCGCCCCCTCCTCCCTTCCCCAGGTGCCCCCTCCTTCCGCCAGGCTGAGAGCGGTGCGAGGAGGTGGCCACCACTGTCAGGAGGCCAGGGGGCCGGTCCACCCGCTCTGCTCAAGGCAGGGTTCAGAAGAACCAGGGGCCGCCTGACCCCAGGCTCCTGCATGCCTCCCCTGTGGACAGAACCCTTTATCCTTCACTGATCCTCAAACGCACTCTCTCACCTGCCTTCAAACACCGTATCCTCCTTAATACAAATGGAACTGAGTCCCAGGGCCATGACCAAGTCATGGCAAGAGTGAACCAGGAGCGAGGAGCAGAGAGAGGTCAGTCAGGCCTCTCCAGCCTGCTGCCCGACAACCTGTCTTCCGAGGCCTGCCCTGACTCGGGGGTCGTCCACTGCACCCCCAGAGGCAATGTGCGGGCTGGAAGGACGGTCAAGCGTGGTGGGGGTCACACAGCATCTCCTCTGAGCAGCCTCCCCTGCAGCAGCATGTGATGGAGAAGAGCGCCACTGTTTTCAGGGATTAGTTCACAGGACTGTGCAATTCTAGCACTGCTTAAATATGTGTGAGTAGTGAAAGGCGCTCAGTCGTGTCCGACTCTTTGTGACCCCATGGACTATACAGTCCATGGAGTTCTCCAGGCCAGAATACTGGAGTGGATGGCCTTCCCTTCTCCAGTAGTTGAAGTAAAAATGGCTCGTCACCCCCTCCCCACTGAGGGACGGGCGGGAGACAAGAGTCACACAGGTCCATTTGCTGAGACTCAGCCCTAAACCAGGATAGTTTTTTTGTCTCCCATCCCTGCTCCCCAAATACTGACTTTCTGCACTGAAGAAGTGCCTGAGGGTCTTATGAGAGGCTGAGAAGCCAGGTCTGGAGGTGTGGGGATGCTGGGTCAGCACCCAGGCAACACGCTTTCTAAAGCCTCAAGAGCTCAAACGACCACAGTGCCCATCCAGGGCCTCCTCCTGGTCAGAGGCTCCTGGGCCCCGGATCCAGAGAGAGCCTTTCTACACAGAGATTTTGCTGTCAGATGCCGCAGCACATGCGGTCCTCCAAGGCTGGGCTCTCCGCCTCCATGGAGGGTGGTCTCTCTACAGCACCTTTCCTGTGGGGACCTGCCCTGGTCCCCACCTGCTCCAAACACCAGTGGTTGGAGTTGGTCTGCTCACCACCCAACTCCAAACACAAATGAGCAAACACCCCCACCTCACACCCGGCCTGGGTGCATGGTTTGGGGAGGCTTCCCATCGCCGGCTCTATTTTAATTTGCCTGACTTTCAACTACAGCCTCCTCTGGGACTAAAGAGGCCCCTTAGGGCTTCCCAGATCCATGTGGGTATGAGCAGGTCAGACCGTCTGGTAAAATCCCCTCCCTTCTCTCCTCCCAGAGGCAGAGGACGCCTCGCTCTGAGGCAGCAGGGCCCCTGCGGGCCCGGGTCCACTCTCCAGGGATGAGGGCGTGGTGCTGGCCAGGGCCCTGCGGTCCCCACCGGCTGCCCTCGCCCAGGTGTGGGAGGCCTGCTCCCCTCCTCTCAGGGGAAGAAGGCTCCTCCCTATCCCTTCACACTGTTGAGCTTAAATGAGGATTACAGCAGGAAATAGGAGGTTGGCTTCAAAATCCAGGTTTCTGCCAGTCTCTTTGAGCATTTCTCCAGGGTTATTACCAGCCCAGCCTCCTCCCTGGTGATACCTTAGATTTCACATACTGCTTGAGATGAAAAGGGTGAGCCTGCCGTCCTATTAATATCCTTTTCTGAGGACTGGAAAGCTTCAGACATTGGGAATACTGACAAGAGGCTATGTGATGTTTATTGTCTCAGCTGACGTCATAACCAGGGATGATGTGTCCTCCCAGCGTGCACCCTTGTATGTCTGTGGCTGGGTGTGACCCTCTGCACACCTATATTCTAAGAATCAGCCTCTGTGACACTGCAGGTCCACGTGGGCCTATGAGAGAGCTACCTGTCTTCCTATGGCAGGGGTCTGTCTCTCCTCCTCTTCCATATTTTTTTTGGCTGGGCTGACGTCCTTTCTGCCCTTCTGTAAGTCTGAACGAATGAGTCAGAACCTGACACACAGACCCGATGTCTGATATGCAGACATTCCACACCCACATCAGCTTCATGGACTCTGAACTCTAAGAGCAAAGAGGGAGATGGAAGACTCAAAAAGGATTTGGTTCTTCATGGGGATGACCCTGGGTAAATGACAGCATGTAACTTAAACAGCCTGCATACCCTCACACTGAAGACTGAGTGCTAAAGAATTGATGCTTTTGAACTGTGGTGTTGGAGAAGACCCTAGAGAGTCCTTTGGACTGCAAGGAGATCCAACCAGTCCATCCTGAAGGAGATCAGTCCTGAATATTCGCTGGAAGGACTGATGCTGAAGCTCCAATACTTTGGCCACCTGATACGAAGAGCCAAATCATTAGAAAAGACCCTGATACTGGGAAAGACTGAAGGCAGGAGGAGAAGAGGATGAAAGGGGACAAAAGGGTTGGATGGCATGACTGACTCAATAGACTTGAGTTTGAGCAAGCTCAGGGAGATGGTGAAGGACAGGGAAGTCTGGCGTGCCGCAGTCCATGGGATTGCAATGAATTGGACACAACTGAGTAACTGAACAACGACAGGGCTCACACTTTCTGAAAGAGGGCTCATTCTCCCTTAGAATCTGGAGTAAAGAATAATAAATCAATCCCTAAAATGTTCAGCATGAAAAGGCAAAAAGATGTGACACTGAAAGATGAACTCCCCAGGTTGGTAGGTGGCCAATATGCTACTGGAGAAGAGCAGAAAAATAGTTCCGGAAGGAAAGAAGAGGCTGAGCCAAAGTGGAAACAATGCCCAGTTGGGGATGTGTCTGATGATGACAGTAAAGTCTGATGCTGTAAACAACAATATGGCATAGGAACCTGGAATGTTAGGTCCATGAAAAAAGGTAAATTGGAAGTGGTCAAACAGGAGATGGCAAGAGTGAACATCCACATTTTAAGAATCAGAGAACTAAAATGGACCCAAATGGGTGAATATAATTCAGAGGACCATTATATCTACTACTGTGGGCAGGAATCCTTAGAAGAAATGGAGTAGCCATCAGAGTCAACAAGAGTCTGAAATGCAGTACTTGGACGCAGTCTCAAAAACGACAGACTGACCTCTATTTGTTTCCAAGGCAAACCATTCACTGTCACAGTAATCCAAGTCTAGGTTCCAACCACTAACGCTGAAGAAGCTGAACAGTTTTATGAAGACCTACAAGAACTTCTAGAACTAACACCCAAAAAAGATGTCCTTTTCATTACAGGGGACTGGAATGCAAAAGCTGGAAGTCAAGAGACACCTGGAGTAACAGGCAAGTTTGGCCTTGGAGTACAAAATGAAGCAGGGCAAAGGCTAACAGAGTTTTGCCAAAAGAACACGCTGGTCATAGCAAACACCCTCTTCCAACAACACAAGAGAAGACTCTACACATGGACATCACCAGATGGTCAACACCGAAATCAGGTTGATTATATTCTTTGCAGCCAAAGACGGAGAAGCTCTATACAGTCAGCAAAAACAAGACCGGGAGCTGACTGTGGCTCAGATCATGAACTCCTTATTGCCAATTTCAGACTTAAACTGAAGAGAGTAGGGATAACCACTAGATCATTCAGGTATGACTTAAATCAAATCCCTTACAATTATACAGTGGAAATGACAAATATATTCAAGGGATTAGATCTGATAGACAGAGTGCCTGAAGAACTACGGACGGAAGTTCGTAACACTGTACAGAAGAGGTGAGCAAAAGCATCCCCAAGAAAAAGAAATGCAAAAAGGCAAAATGGTTGTCTGAGGAGGTCTTATACACAGCTGAGAAAAGAAGAGAAGCAAAAGATAAGGGAGAAAAGGAAAAATATTCCCATTTGAATGCAGAGTTCCCAAGGACAGATAAGAAAGCCTTCCTCAGTGATCAATGCAAAATAGAGGTAAACAATAGAATGGGAAAGACTAGAGATCTCTTCAAGAAAATCAGAGATACCAAGGGAACATTTCTTGCAAAGATGGGCTCAATAAAGGACAGAAATGGTATGGACCTAACAGAAGCAGAAGATATTAAGAAGAGATGGAAAGAATACACAGAAGAACTGTACAAAAATGATCTTCACGACCCAGATAATTACGAAGGTGTGATCACTCACCTAGAGCCAGACATCCTGGAATGTGAAGTCAAGTGGGCCTTAGGAAGCACCACTACAAACAAAGCTAGCAGAGGTGATGGAATTCCAGTGGAGCTATTTCAAATCGTAAAAGATGATGCTGTGAAAGTGCTGCCCTCAATATGTCAGCAAATTTGGAAAACTCAGCAGTGGTCACAGGACTGGAAAATGTCAG
This sequence comes from Cervus canadensis, assembly GCF_019320065.1. Taxonomy (NCBI): domain Eukaryota; kingdom Metazoa; phylum Chordata; class Mammalia; order Artiodactyla; family Cervidae; genus Cervus; species Cervus canadensis. The sequence goes on along the minus strand of NC_057393.1, from coordinate 90,393,503 downwards.
TTTTCATTCCAATCCCAAAGAAAGGTAAAGCCAAAGAATGCTCAAACTACTGCACAATTGCACTTGTTTCACATGGCAGCAAAGTACTGCTCAAAGTTCTCCAAGCTAGGCTTCAATAGTACATGAACCAAGAACTTCCAGATGTTTAAGCTGGATTTAGAAAAGGTAGAGGTACCAGAGATCAAACTGCCAACCTCCACTGAATCATATAAAAATTTCCAAAAAAATCTACTTCTGCTTCACTGACTACACTAAAGGCTTTGATTGTGTGGATCACAACAAACTGTGGAAAATTCTTCAAGAGATGGGAATACCAGACCATTTTACCTGCCTCCTGTGAAACCTGTGTGCAGGTCAAAAAGCAAAAGCTAGAATGGGAAATGTACAACAGACTGGTTCCAAATCAAGAAAGGAGTGTATCAAGGTTGTATATTGCCACCCTGCTTATTTAACTTATATAGAGTACAACATGCAAAATGCCAGACTGAAATGAAGCACAAGCTGGAATCAAGATTGCCAGGAGAAATGTCAATAACCTCAGATTCCCTGGTGAGTCAGGTGGTAAAGTGTCTGCCTGCAATATGGGAGATTCGGGTTCAATTGCTGGGTCGGAAAGATCCTCTGGAGAAGGAAATGGCCACCCACTCTAGTACTCTTACTTGGAAAATTCCATGGATGGAGGAGCCTGGTAGGCTACAGTCCATGGGGTGGCTAAGAAATGGACACGACTTACTGGCTTCACTCTCTTCTTTCAACTCAGATATGCAGATGACACCACCCTTATGGCAGAAAGTGAAAAGGAACAAAAGAGCCTCTTGATGAAGGTGAAAGAGGAGAGTGAAAAAGCTGACTTAAAACTCAACATTCAAAAAAAAGAAAATCATGGCATCCGGTCCCATCACTTCATCACAAACAGATGGGGAAACAGTGGAAACAGTGACAGAGTTTATCTTTCAGGGCTCCAAAATCACTGCAGGTGATGACTGCAGCCATGAAATTAAAAGATGCTTGCTCCTTGGAAGAAAAGCTATGACCAACCTAGACAGCGTATTAAAAAGCAGAGACATCACTTTGCCGACAAAGGTCAAAGCTATGGTTTTTCCAGTAGTCATGCATGGACGTGAGAGCCGGACTACAAACAAGACTGAGCGCTGAAGAACTGGTGCTTTTGAACTATGGTGTTGGAGAAGACTCTTGAGAGGCCCTTTAACTGCATGGAGAGCCAATCAGTCCGTCCTAAAGGAAATCAACCCTGAATATTCATTGGAAGGACTGATGCTGAAGCTGAAATTCAAATACTTTGGCCACCTGATACAAAGAGCTGACTCATTAGAAAAGAGTATGATGCTGGGAAAGATTGAAGGTAGGAGGAGAAGGCGACCACAGAGGATGAGATGGTTGGATGGCAACGCTGACTCAATGGACTTGAGTTTGAGCAAACTCAGGGAGATGGTGAAGGACAGAAGCCTAGCATGTTGCAGTCCATGGGGTCACAAAGATTCAAACTCGACTGAGTGACTAAACAACAACAAAATGTTCATAAGTAGTTACATGTTTTCTGAAATGGGAAATTCTGCTCACCTTCTAGAAGAGCATATATGTTCATAACAGAGGACAGTATAAAGCTGGCAAGCAGTCTTTAGAACATACGAGACTGTCATCTGGGTGATATTTAAAATAAGTAGGGGAAAAATAATTATTTGATCAATGGTTCGGGAACAGAGTTGGGGCTGCTTGGTCAACCAATCTTTGCCACTTATCAAAAAATAGTAGCACCCTGACTGATGCCACATACCAAAATAAATTCCAAGTGCAAAGAGCACAAAATCACATTATAAAACAACCAGGTGAACTATTTACTTACCTGGCCTTGGGACAGAGCAGGGTTTTTTTTTAAGCATGAGAACAAATAACATGATTAACAGCAGTGCATGCCTGCTAAGTCTGATATTCTGTGTGACCTTATGGACTGTAGCCCGCCAGGCTCCTCTGTCCATGGGATTTTCCTGGCAAAAATTGGAGTGGCTTGCCACGCCCTCCTCCATGGGTTTTCCCAACTCAGGGATCGAACCCCAGTCTCTTATGTCTCCCATATTGGTAAGCAAGTTCTTTACCACTAGTGCCACCTAGGAAGGCCCTCAACAGCTGTGCCTATGTGGAAATGAAAACCCTTTGTATGTTAAAAATACTGACCGTAAATAAAAGCAAAAGGGAAACAAATGCACAAAAATACCTGCTATAGGCATAAAATCTTTCATAAAATGTCAAGTTCCTAAAACAAGTACTTCAAATGAAAACTTTAAAAGAACATGACAAAATCATTGAAAAAACAGCTAATAAACACATGAAGAGATGTTCAACCTCACCAACAGTCATGACAATTTATAGTTAAAGTTTTATAGCATTTTCAGCCATCTTATTGACAAATTTAGAAAAGAAAACAAATATAGTGTTGGTATAGCAGGAGAAATCTCAGTCTCTTGTAACCCACTGCAGTGGTAAGTACAGCCTCTTGGCAGCACAGCATCAGAGTCTTAAAACCATTCAGACCCTTTGGTGCAACCATTTAACTTTTAGATTTATCCTGAGGAAGCGATCAAAGATGTACCTGAAGATTTATCTATGAAAATCTTCACTATGTCACTCTTTATATTGTGAAAAAAATGATCATTAATAGGGAGCAAGATAAAGAATTATGACACAATCTAAGGATTAAATATTAGGTAGTTTTAAAAAATCATGTTTTTGAAGCACAGCAGGACAATCACACCAGAACTGTCTCCATTAAGCAGCAAGGCCCTTGGGTGGAACCAGGAAAAGGACTCCAAGTGGGGAGCATGCTGACATCAGAGCCCCTCGGCCTCTCCCAGATGGGCTCACAGTGTCCGCAGGCCCTGACGGGGCAGGGAGGGCTCAGGGGCTTGGAGGTGGGCCAGGTTGTGGACACACCCCTCGAGACTTTTAGGGGTTTCTAGGATTTGACACTTCATGATTAATAACAGAGTGCACACTTTAGAAAAGGAAAGTATGAATGGATAAGGAAGCTGTGGTACATATACACCATGGAATATTACTCAGCCATTAAAAAGAATTCATTTGAATCAGTTCTAATGAGATGGATGAAACTGGAGCCCATTATACAGAGTGAAGTAAGCCAGAAAGATAAAGACCAATACAGTATACTATGCATATATATGGAATTTAGAAAGATGGTAACGCTAACCCTATATGCAAAACAGAAAAAGAGACACAGATGTACAGAACAGACTTTTAGACTCTGTGAAAGAAGGCGAGGGTGGGATGTTCAGAGAGAACAGCATTGAAACAAGTATACTATCAAGGGTGAAACAGATCACCAGCCCAGGTTGGATGCATGAGACAAGTGCTCAGGGCTGGTGCACTGGGAAGACCCAGAGGGATGGGATGGGGAGGGAGGTGGGAGGGGGGGATCGGGATGGGGAACACATGTAAATCCATGGCTGATTCATGTCAATGTATGGCAAAAACCACTACAATATTGTAAAGTAATTAGCCTCCAACTAATAAAAATAAATGAAAAAAAAAAAAAGTATCACTGAATTGAACACGAATACTAGTTTCAGCTTATTTAAAAGCCAACCCTCCCAATTCTACTGTCTTTGCCCCTTAACAGCCTCCTGCCTCCTTCCCTTGGTATCTGATTAAAGGGCCTTGGTCCTTGAGACTGGGGTTTTCGACCCTATTGCAGGCTTTTCCCTAATGTTCCCAGATGCAGTCTTTTCTCAGCCACCTCATCACACCAGTTCAGACATGGGCAATCTCCTGCTTTGGGACATCTTCTCAGAGGCCATCACTTAAAATAATTTGGTGGGAAGCAACTCCAACACCCCAGACCCACACCTTCCAAGGTACTTCCAGGAGATACCTTCCAAGAGATCCTCTGGTCCCGCCCCGAGGCCCAAGCCGAAAGAGCAGAAGTCCACTGCAATCCGGCCTTCAGCTGACAAGGGCAATTCCAAACCTCTCTCTACATGCCCTTGATACAGCACCTGATGGGGGCAGCTTTCGCCACCCCCACCCCCACACCGCTGAGTGGGGTAACAACACCCATGTGCCTTGATTGTAACCTGCACTGAAACGTCACACGAGGTGTGTGTGGAGGTGAGGGATGGGGATAAATGAACGAGAGACGCCAAATACCACACACACGACATACACACACATACCACACACATGCATACACACACCACACACACACGCCCGAGTTCCTTGGCAGTGTTCCTTTAATGGTAGACTGCTGTGCTGAGTCACCTCAACTGTGTCCGAATCTGTGCAACCCCACGGACTGCAGCCCACCAGGCTCCTCTGTCCATGGGATTCTCCAGGCAAGGATACTGGAGTGGGTTGCCATGCCCTTCTCCAGGGGATCTTTCTGACCCACCGATCCAACTGGCGTCTCTTAACGCCTCAGGTTCAGGCGTCTCTTAGCCTGCATTGGCAGGCGGGTTCTTCACCACTAGCCGCACCTGGGAAGCCCAATAGTAAAGACAAAGATGTCTTCACGCAAGGGAACCCAAGCGACTTTTCGAGTACACTGGAAGTGAAAGGCACTCATGTGTCTGACGCTTTGCAACCCCGCGGCCTGCTCCTCTGTGCATGGAACTCTCCAGGCCAGAATACTGCAGTGCGTAGTTGCTCCCTTCTCCAGGGGATTTTCCGAACCCAGGTCTCCTGCAATGCAGGTGGATTCTCTGAGCTACCAGGGAAGCTGTAAATACTTTTGTAACGGGTCCCTTTGTCATTGCAATTTCCTTTTCTGCTATTTAATAATGTTTGAGCTGTGGGTTCCCTTAAATACAAACATTGAAAAGATAATGGTTGACTTTTTTCCTCCTCCCATGAGACTAGATTTTTCACAGAATCCTAAATGATGAAGCAATTACATAAATGCTGTTCAACAGAGCCAATTATCACACTATGTATGACCTAGGGACCTATGGGGGGAACTGCTCAGGTCACCTGCAAAGGCCAGCCTCAAGGCTTCTCCTGATGTAACAAGTCCCAGGGCGCTGACAGCCTGTGGGTGCAGGAGGGCCAGGGGTCAGGTCCAGCCCCCGGAGCCCCACCCGGGCCCCCAGCGTGCCCACCTTGCTGCACCGGCGAGTAGGCGTTGGTCAGGAAGCGGAAGTGGCCCTTGTTGTACCAGCAGATCAGGGACATGCTCCCCTTCATCCGGATGCTGTGCTGGCCCCGGGCAGGTGGTGTGGCTGGGCTGCTTAGCATGGACGGTGGCAGGCCGGTGCAGTCACTCTTCCTGGAGCTGAGCAGGCCACAGCAGTAGATCCCTGCGGGGACAGGGACCGCACAGCCTCAGGGCGGCTCCCCCGCTTCCCCAGGGGAGATGGGAAGTTTGGGAGCTTTCATCCCAGACGTGCTGCCTCCCCTACACTTCTGTATGTATCTAAGATCACACGGAAGACCTAACGCAGGCAGAGCGTCGGCAGTAAGGCAGCAGTGCTCACGGCCAGAGGGCTTGCGACCTGCCAGTACAGGGCTGAACCTGTGGACCCAACCTCCCATCTGCTTCCAGAACTTCTGAGCTCACGTGACGCACAGGAACTTCAGGCTCTTGGTTGGGCGGGCAGAGACGGGCATCATTAAGCCCAAACCAACTATGTACCCTACCCCTCTCACCAACACTCGCCATCTGCAGGGCACTTTGGGAAGCTCCGCCTATGTGCAGCCAAGTGAAAGGCAGAGGGGAAGTCATCCATGACACGTGCTTTGTGGGGGCGGTGAGTGGCGGAGTTTTCTGGTGGAAGAGCTTGAGCAGGGCCTCTGAAGCCTAGAATGCTGCCTGCAGCAGGAGCCCTGCAAGCAGAGACTAACTGAAATATGGAGGCTTCTCCAAATTCTTCCAGGACTCGAGGTCTTTCCCAGTCCTCACTGCTCATGGGTCCCCCTGGGTAGCCACGGGGAAGCCAAGGGGCATTCTGACTGGAGACTGGGGAATGGTCTCCCCGATGTCATGGGCATGAATTCCTGGTCACCTTCCATGGTGGAAGGACTCTGATGATCTCCTGTCCTTCCACTGCCTCAGTCAGACCCTTGGGGGGCACACCCAGTCTTGCTGTCCAACAGAAGAGGGCTCCCCATGGCTCCCACCACTATAGATCCAAATACCCAGACTCCAAGATTTACAAACAAGAATCTGTCTTCAAAACAAGAAGAGAATTTAGATGAATGAGGATAACGTTTAAAATTGCCCACTGGGCTTGATGAACACAACCACCCAAAGAGTAGCTGCATTTTTCTAACAGGAGAAGAGAATCTAGCACTGCACAAGTTTATTTATGAAAATAGCAATTCTCATGTGAATATTGTTACAAAGCAGTCTCCATGCGCCCAGCAGGCACAGCCAGGCTCTCGGCTGTAACTTCAACCCCGGCCACTCATCAGAATTTCCTGGGGTCACCAGACCAGAGAACACAGAGTCCCTGAGGGTGGGGGCAGCCATCCATGGGCAACATGGAGACTACCTCCCCGCACGTCCGGCATTGCAGGGGAAGCCCAGGAGGTCATAAGGGAGGGCTCACAGCCTCAGATGCTTCTAACAGGTAACGAAATCTCTGCTCTTGGAAAAACTCAAATTCCATGTCTAATTATTTTTTTCCTCTAGAAGATTCTCCCCCATCCTCTAGTTCCCTGAGCGGGGAGGGCCCTCTTCTTCCCAGCGGCCCAGCTCTCAGGGAAGCCTTTGGTGTCCTCACTCTGTACCAACCAGGCCCACCAGGCCCACGCTATGAGAGCATCCTAACAATACCATGTGACCCTCGGTCCAGGTGACGAGGTGGTATGAGGCAGCATCAGGCCCGCAAGGCCCACGAAAACTGTTAGGGCAGTTCTGGGGACCCTGGGGGTTTCATGCCATGCCCGTGACACTCACACTGGGAGCCGAGCAGGCCAGTGGACATGCAGCCCTGGTGCTCAGCATGCTCACATGGGGACCCATGGCGCTGGGTTCATGAGCACTAGGGCCAATTTTCTCCAACTTGACTTCCACGGCCCTACTTCACATGGTCTCTCAACAATTAAACCCTGAGCCCTGCTGGGACCAGAGTAGTGAGGCACAGCGCAGGCTGGCAGAAGCAAAGGGCCCAGGGGCTGCTTCATCACAGTTGCTGAGGCCACGGGTCGGTAGCTGTGGGCTCCCCGTTACTTGAAAGGGTTTGGTTTTAAGGCCAGACATCAGATCTGTTGCTAAGCAACAGGTCTGCAATTTCAGTGCCTGGAGGAGCTGAGTGGGGGGCGTTCTAGGTTTCTGCTGAGTGGACGGAATATAAATCCCAAATGCAGGACCAAGTGAAGACAGATGCAGCCTGCTATGGGGCTCCCTGACTCAGCCGGGGTCTGCTTCAAAAGCCCCAATTCTTCCAGAGCCATGGAAGGCTTGCTCAATCTTTTCAACAAATGAACCAGGCATCTTAGCACTGAGGGGAGCTAACACCTTTCTGAGGCCCACTGTGCAGCTGCCTGTATTAATCCACACAATTCTCTAAGTGGAAGGGGTGACATTACAGCTCGCAGAATGGGGAGTTCAGACTCCCTAAGAGCCTTAGGAGAAGCTGTGCCTTGATGCTGTGGATTTAATATTTGTGCCCCACTCCCAATTCCTACATCGAAAACCTAATGCCTGAGGTGAAGAGATGGTATCTGGAAGTGGGCCTTCAGGAGGTGGTTAGGTCAGGAGGGTGGAGCCCTCATGGATGGGATTGATGCCCTTATAAAGGAGGCCCCACAGAGTTCCCTCGCCCCTTTCCCCACGTGAGGACACAGGGGGAAGTCTGCAGCCTCATCTGGCCATGCTGGCACCCCGTCCTGGACGTCCAGCCTCTGCAATCGTGAGCAATAAGTCCCTATTGTCCATGAGACACCCACTCTGTAGCACTTTGCTATAGCAGCCCATAAAACGCTAGCAAAACTCCTTGGATGGCCTGGCCTCATCACAAAGGACACCAGAAAACCTGTACTGACCTGTCCCCGAGACCACAAGCTTGAGACAGGTCTCCAGCCCCATCTCTGGGGGCCCAGCAGGGCGGGCGGGCCCCAGGCCCTCAGGCTCAGGCCTCCTCGTCAGGCGTTCTGGGGGCCGTGCTGCCAGCAGCACACCCGTACCCCCAGCCCCACCTCCGCACTTCTCCAGGGGGAGGGGCCTCATTCAAGCTGGTCCCCACTTGACAAACCTTGCTTTTCAAACTCTTCAAACAGGGTCAGGCTGGTGATGCTGGGCCCGGTGAAGATGATGTAGTTCTTCCCGGCCGCGTTCCGGCACAGGCTCCTGGCCACCATGCTGTGGAGCTGGGGCTTGTTCTTCAGTGCATCCAGCCCATCGGGGCCACCGCCTTCCTTCAAGTGCACATAAATCTGCATCAGAAACACACAGGGGTCAGTGAGCTCACAGCAGGGCCAGGCTGGGGTCCAATCATTCAGGAAGCACAGGCTTTTGCCACCAGGCCAGGCATGTGGGACAGTCACCCTCTTTCAGGCCACCGGTTCCACAGCCCCCACCGGCCCCGTCATCTCTGTGCTCCACAGAGACCGGTCACTTCCTGGCGGCGCTGAAGCCTAGTGCCTCAGCCCAAGACTGCAGCTCGGACCTGCCAGAGTAGAGAAGGGAAAAGGTCAAACAGTTACAAGTAACGCCATCTGGCAGCTGAGATCAAAGGCAAACACATCCGCCTGTTCTGAAGCACAGAAGTCATGTTCACGGTAAACAGAAATAAAGGCTACTTCCCCTGTAAGAACGGATCTGTGCACTTTCTGTTTGCATACAGCTTTTTCACTTACAAAGCATGTCCACAATTACAGTAACCACCAGGGGGGCAGAAGGGGCAGCATTCACTTCATAATGCAGAGGGAGAGATGGGATTTAAAACCCACATGACATCCCAGGACCAGCAAAGAGGATGTGCTGGAATTCAGTTCAGTTCAGTTCAGTTGCTCAGTCGTGTCCGACTCTTTGTGACCCCATGAATCGCAGCACGCCAGGCCTCCCTGTCCATCACCAACTCCCGGAGTTTACCCAAACCCATGTCCATTGTGTCCGTGATGCCATCCAACCATCTCATCCTCTGTCGTCCCCTTCTCCTCCTGCTCTCAATCTTTCCCAGCATCAGGGTCTTTTCAAATGAATTAGCTCTTCGCATCAGGTGGCGAGAGTGCTGGAGTTTCAGCTTCAGCATCAGTCCTTCCAATGAACACCCAGGACTGATCTCCTTTAGGATGGGCTGATTGGATCTCCTTGCGGTCCAAGGGACTCTCAAGAGTCTTCTCCAACACCACAGTTCAAAAGCATCAATTCTTCGGCGCTCAGCTTTCTTTATAGTCCAACTCTCACACCCATACATGACCACTGGAAAAACCATAGCCTTGACTAGACGGACCTTTATCAGCAAAGTAATGTATCTGCTTTTTAATATGTTGTCTAGGTTGATCACAACTTTCCTTCCAAGGAGTAAGCATCTTTTAATCTCATGGCTGCAGTCACCATCTGCAGTGATTTTGGAGCCCCCAAAAATAAAGTCTGACACTGCTTCCACTGTCTCCCCATCTATTTGCCAGGAAGTGATGGGACCAGATGCCATGATCTTAGTTTTCTGAATGTTGAGGTTTAAGCCAACTTTTTCACTCTCCTCCTTCACTTTCATCAAGAGGCTTTTTAGTTCTTCATTTTCTGCCATAAGGGTGCTGTCATCTGCATATCTGAGGTTATTGCTATTTCTCCCAGCCATCTTGATTCCAGCTTGTGCTTCCTCCAGCCCAGCGTTTCTCAGGATGTACTTTGCATAGAAGTTAAATAAGCAGGGTTACAACATACAGCCTTGACGTACTCCTTTCACAATTTGGAACCAGTCCATTGTTCCATATCTTGTTTTAAATGTTGCTTCTTCACCTGCATACAGATTTCTCTGGAGGCAGGTCAGGTGGTCTGGTATTCCCATCTCTATAAGAATTTTCCACATTTTGTTGTGATCCACACAGTCAAAGGCTTTGGCATAGTCAATAAAGCAAAAATAGATGTTTTTTTGGAACTCTCTTGCTTTTTCAATGATCCAGCGGATGTTGGCAATTTGATCTCTGGTTCCTCTGCCTTTTCTAAAACCAGCTTGAACATCTGTAAGTTCATGGTTCATGTATTGCTAAAGCCTGACTTGGAGAATTTTGAGCATTACTTTACTAGTGTATGAGATGAGTGCAATTGTGCAGTAGTTTGAGCATTCTTTGGCATTGCCTTTCTTTGGGATTAGAATGCAAACTGACCTTTTCCAATCCTGTGGCCAAGGCTGAGTTTTCCAAATTTGCTGACATATTGAGTGCAGCACTTTCACAGCATCATCTTTTAGGATATGAAATAGCTCAGCTGGAATTTCATCACATCCACTAGCTTTGTTCGTAGTGATGCTTCCAAAGGCCCACGTGATTTCACAGTCCAGGATGTCCGGCTCTAGGTGAGTGTGAGTGATCACACCTTCGTGATTATCTGGGTCGTGAAGATCTTTTTTGTACAGTTCTTCTGTGTACTCTTGCCACTTCTTAATATTTCTGCTTCTGTTAGGTCCATACCATTTTTGTTCTTTATTGAGCCCATCTTTGCATGAAATGTTCCCTTGGTATCTCTAATTTTCTTGAAGAGATCTCTAGTCTTTCCCAATCTATTTTTCTCCTCTATTTCTTTGCATTGATCACTGAGGAAGGCTTTCTTATCTCTCCTTGCTATTCTTTGGAACTCTGCATTCAGATGGGTATATCTTTCCTTTTCTAGCTTGCTTTTCGCTTCTCTTCTTTTCACAGCTATTTGTAAGTCCTCCTCAGACAGTCATTTTACTTTTTTGCATTTGTTTTTCTTGGGGATGGTCTTGCTGCCTGTCTCCTGCACAATGTCACAAACCTCCGTCATAGTTCATCAGGCTCTCTGTCTATCAGATCTAGTCCCTTAAGTCTATTTCTCACTTCCACTGTATAGTCCTAAGGGATTTGATTTAGGTCATACCTGAATGGTCTAGTGGTTTTCCCTACTTTCTTCAATATAAGTCTGAACTTGGCAATAAGGAGTTGATGATCTGAGCCACAGTCAGCTCCCAGTCTTGTTTTTGCTGACTGTATAGAGCTGTTCCATCTTTAGCTGCAAATTACTACACAATAGTTACTGCTGGAATTACTACACAATAATTTTCAACCATGTGCCATGATCATCTTCTGAAGACACCATCTAAGACATAGATGCAGGAAGTAGGAAGGGAGTTAGAAAGTGAGTGGTCCTCCCTACAGTTGACTGAACTGTGAAGAATCACCACATGGGTATTAACTACTGTCCACCTTTCTGGGTGCTCACCATGCCTGTCACACAGCCCAGGGACCACAGCTAGCAGCTGATGGGCAGGGAGCCCCACGCTGACTGCCCTCTGAGGCACAGAACTGAATGCAGGCCTGGCCATGCAGACTGAGAGCAGCCGAGAAGGGGCACAGGGAGGACTGGCGGGTCCCCGGGGCTGCCCTCAGCCAAGTGACCGCAGACGACCTCCTGCAAAACCCAGCACCTAATGTTCCTGAGGCTGAGGAAGAGCAGGGGTGTGGGTCTGACTTTAAAAGCAGCGCATCCTTGAGGAATCATCAGGGAGGACTTGGCTTCCCCTCAGTCTGGGGGGCTCACGTGGCAGGACTTAACACTTCATTTTGGGGTCTTTATGCCTTTCCCACCTAAACTCCCAGAAGGAACCTCTCTGACAGACAGTAAGACACTGAGGTGAACAAGCTAGTCATCTCTGCCAAGCATCACGTGTGGCTGTGGCTAAGCAAGGACATTTCCTCACAACCTGTCTTCTCTCCTTCACCAAGCCCAATCCCGCAGCCACCACCATAGGTTTCTGCACCAGTTCTGACTCACAGGATATCCTGACACAACCACACTGTGTACTCTGTCCCCAAACCCACCTCAGTTCAGTCGCTCAGTCGTGTCCGACTCTTTGCGACCCCATGGACTGCAGCATGCCAGGCCTCCCTGTCCATCACCAACTCCCGGAGACTACCCAAACTCATGTCCATTGAGTCGGTGATGCCACCCAACCATCTCATCCTATGTCATCCCCTTCTCCTCCCACCTTGAATCTTCCCCAGCATCAGGGTCTTTCCAAAGGAGTCAGCTCTTTGCATCAGGTGGCCAAAGTACTGGAGTTTCAGCTTCAGCATCAGTCCTTCCAATGAATATTCAGGACTGCTTTCCTTTAGGATGGACTGCCTGGATCTCCTTGCTGTCTAAGAGACTCTCAAGAGTCTTCTCCAACACCACAGTTCAAAAGCATCAATTCTTCAGCACTCAGCTTTCTTTACAGTCCAACTCTCATATCCATACATGACTACTGGAAAAACCATAGCTTTGACTTTGTTGGCAAAGTAATGTCTCTGCTTTTTAATATGCTGTCTAGGTTGGTCATAACTTTTCTTCCAAAGAGCAACCATCTTTTAATTTCATGGGTGCAGTTACCATCTGCAGTGATTCTGGAGCCCAGAAAAATAAAGTCTGACACTATTTCCATTGTTTCCCCATCTATTTGCCATGAAGTGATGGGACCGGATGCCATGATCTTAGTTTTCTGAATGTTGAGCTTTAAGCCAACCTTTTCACTCTGCTCTTTCACTTTCATCAAGAGGCTTATTAGTTCTTCACTTTCTGCCATAAGGGTGGTGTCACCTGCATATCTGAGGTTTTTGATATTTCTCCTGGCAATCTTGATTCCAGCTTGTGATTCATCCAGCTCAGCATTTCTCATGATGTACTCTGCATATAGGTTAAAAAAACAGGGTGACAATATACAGCCTTGATGTACTCCTTTTCCAATTTGGAACCAATCCATTGTTCCATGTCCAGTTCTAACTGTTGCTTCCTGACCTGCATACAGATTTCTCCAGAGGCAGGTCAGGTCGTCTGGTATTCCCATCTCTTTTTTTTTTTTTTAATATATAAGCTATGTTTCTACCTCTGTTTTATTTTTTTCCCATTTATTTTTATTAGTTGGAGGCTAATTACAATATTGTAGTGGTTTTTGCCATACATTGACACAAATCAGCCATGGATTTACATGTGTTCCCCATCCTGAACACCCCTCTCACCTCCCTCCCCATCCCATCCTTCTGGGTCATCCCAGTGCACCAGCCCTGAGCACCCTGTCTCATGCATCCAATCTGGACTGGCGATCTGTTTCACACTTGATAATATACATGTTTCGATGCTGTTCTCTCTGATCATCCCACCCTCGCCTTCTCCCATAGAGTCCATCTCTTTAAGAATTTTCCACAGTTTGTTGTGATCCACACAGTCAAAGGCTTTGGCATAGTCAATAAAGCAGAAATAGATGTTTTTCTGGCACTCTCTTGCTTTTTCGATGATCCAGCGGATGTTGGCCATTTGATCTCTGGTTCCTCTGCCTTTTCTAAATCCAGCTTGAACATCTGGAAGTTCACGGTTCACGTACTGTTGAATCCTGGCTTGGGGAACTTTGAGCATCACTTCGCTAGTGTGTGAGATGAATGCAACTGTGCGGGAGTTTGAACATTCTACATCAAGACAGCAGTCTTGTCCCACATGTCCCTGAAAGGAAACCTTCCATCCACACACACCCAGGATTCTCAGCAGGGTATGGAAGGTGCACTGCTGGAATCCCTCAGGCCCAACCCTGATGACAACCCACCTGGTTTCCAAAGTTCCCTGGAAAGATGGGGCAGTCCCTGGCACACTCTGCCTGAGGCAGGCTACATTTAATAGGATTAAATGCAAAATCCTGTAACCAAGCTAAAAAAATTAACTGCATCTAGTATGGGATATAAGAAATATGACTCAGCAAGAATGTTAAAACAAGCAAAACACTAAACACTTGGAGATGGATGACTGCAGGCCTCAGATACCGTGACGGGCCTAAGCGAACATATGCTGACTCCCATTAGAAACCAAGGTGGTGACCATCTCAATCTTCCCTGGTCACATCACGGTCGGTTCTCTGGGATACCACACTTTCCAAGGTGTAACGAGAATGGTGGTGGTTGGCGTGTTAGTTTTCTAGGGCTGCCATAACAGAGAGCCACAGGGAGGAGCACAGAGGACTCCAAGAGCTCCTCCTTGGCTGCAGAGCTGTGTTGAGGAATGATGATTACCATCTTTCTAGGGCAGAACCAAGATGAATATAAACAAACAGGTGGAAAACAGATCTGCTTGAATCAGAGCCCTTACTGACACTCAAGAGCTATTCAAACACTGAATGGGTGGCCTCAGACATGCTCCAGGACAAGTCAGCGGCTGCTTGGAAGGTCTGAGCTTCTCGTGCAGGAGGTGTCAGTGTCAAAGGATGGTTCAGAACCACATAGATGCCAAGTTCAGAGGCCCCAATAAGTGGACATAAGACATCACCCCTCCTGATGAACCCATAACCCTTGATTCACGCGAGGATGCCTGGAGTGGACAGGGCTAAACTTGGCCATCAGGGCAACCAACACCAGCAGAATAAACTTACCCTGCTTAAGTCCTAACAGCAAAGGGAACATTGCTTCTCTCCTGAAACTAATGATAACCTGGAAAGAATCACATCTTTCTCACCAGCAGCTTTCCCAGCTGAGGCACTGGGTGAGCCAGAGCCTTACAAACTTGTCTCCAAAAATAAAGTCAGTGTTTTGGAAGGCAAGTTATCCAGGTTCTCAGATGTGAGATACCTGCCAACGTCACCCTCTGATTTCCAGACCAGACTCAGCTGCACAGACTAGTGTCCTCCCTTCCACCCCAACACTCTCTCCGCCCTCTTTGCCAACACTCTCGCCGCCCTCTTTGGAAGCGTGGACATTCTCGGGGTTGGGGGTGGGAAAGGGTTGGCATGCAGAGGCTGTTGGCACACAGGGGCCCCGGTCCCTGTGGGGACAATGCTGGGAAGGGAACTGAGCATCTGGCCAGGGAACCACAGATCCCGCCAGCCCAAGGGGCTGGCCACTTTTGCTCATCGCAAGCACCAAAGCATGTCAGCAAGGAACTGAAGGTAAGGAGGATGTCCTCACTCAGACTCGCCCGTCAGGGCAGAAGAGGGCCCTTGCCAGTACTCAGAGCTGTGTGATGTCCACTGAGGTCAGGTCACAAAGTACCGCCCTGCTTCCCGAGCCACAGGCACAGCAAGACAGCACCGTCAGGGCAAACGCACTGTCCTGCAAGCAAGGCGGGGCAGGGCTGTGCTGTGACTTTCATGGGCCTTTTTACTCCCATGGGCCTCGTCCTCTGTGAAAAAGGATTTAAAATTATATTTTACAGCTGCAGTGGCATAAATATACTAATATTATATATTAAAGCACTTTCTTCAGCTTACAAGTTTTTATTTTTTTCCCCTCCTGATTTTGAGAGAAACAAAAGCATTGTCAGCCCCTAAAATGTTATGGCCCTCAGCACTGGTCCTGCAGTGCTGCGGAGCCATCGGCCTGGGCAGTGGAGGGGAGGCAAGGAACAGATGCGGGACGCCTGAGCCCAGCTGTGACGGTGCTGAGTCTGAGGTGCGGAGGGCCCGCCGAACAGAAGCCACAGGACGAGGAAGGTGTAAACCGGAGAAGGCCAGGGAGGGTTAGCATGTGGGGGTGAGCGGAGCTGAGCCAGGCTCCTGAGGTCACCAGCACTGGGGGGCCTCCCATGGAGGAGGCGCTCACGGAGACCTGCAGGGGAAGGAGGGCAAGGAAACCGCCCGGGATGGGAGGGGTTGAGAAAGTCCAACAGCCTGGCTGGAAAGCAGGGGCAGCAGTGGGGCGGGCACAGCCGGTGGACACTGCTGACTCCTCCGAGGTCACGGCGCTCAAGGCAGAACTAGAACAGAAATCGGTTTCTAACTACACACTACTTATATATATATAAATATTATATATAGATTATATATAAATATATATGCAGATTGTATAAATTTTTATTTACCTATATAATTATTTATGTAAATCCAGCCTGACAGATGATTTCCACTTTCACACACACACAGCTGTCCTCTCCTCACACAACTTATTTGATGCTTCTGAACAGACATACACACTCAAATTTAGATACACTTGCTGCTTTTCCACTGTGTAATGCGTCATCACAAGCCTAGTGGTTCACGCAGCACCTGCTTAAACCTGGCTCTGCAGGGCATGGGTGAGATTCTGTCCAGGATACCACAGCCAGCACTTCTGGCTATGTCTGCACAGTTCCCTGCTGGCATGAGCTGGCGGATGGGTCTCTCAATCCCTAGAGGTCACTGCCCTCCCCTCCTGGGCCCCTTCCAGCCTCAAAGCTGGCAGTGGACTCTCTGCCTTGAGTTGAATCCCTTCTGTGCTTCCAACCTCTTTGCCAGGAAGAGGTTGCTCCTTTAGAGGCTTGCTTCATTAGGTCAGGTCCACCTGGGATCATTTCCTTTTTAAAATCAATGGATTTAGGGCCACAGTTATATCCACAGAATCATATTCCCTCCACAGCAACACCCAGGTCAGCGTCTGAGTGAAGCACCGGGCGAGGCACTCCACTTGGGGGCAGGATCTGTGGGCACCTTCAAGTTCCGCCTCCACCCAACAGATGCGTGCCTATGACCCAAAGGGACCAAACACCATGGCTTATGAAGGGCACGCCCCCCACCTCATTATTATTAATAAAAGCAGCAGAGTGGTGGCGACATGAACTTTATTCTCTGGAAATAGATTGATTTCAACGTATACGGATGCACATAAACCAGCAGAGACTCTGACTACCCAAACACCCCACAATGTGAGGGCTTGGAGTGTTCAGTACTCCTGGGAACTCTGCTATGGTATAATCTTTCTGTGTGTGTGTGTAGATACGCTGACTATATTCTCAAATGGCTCTTTTTAGATGTTGGAATTATAGATATTTTGAGATTTTTATGTTTTTGATGTTAAACACACAATCCAATCTAATCAAAAAAGACAAACTAAATGTAATCATAGAAGAAGCACCACCCCCCATCAGAACTACCCAAGCAGAGGCCTATGTGGAACTCAAGTCTGTTTCTGAGACAGCCCCCACCTCAGTCGGTGCTTTTAACATGCTGTGCATTAAGATCACGCCTGGAGGTGACAACAGCCCCCACCTCCCCTGGAAACAACACACTTCTCCAGAAGCCATGATGCATGGTGGTATCACAGGCCCATCTCAGATGACCTGGCTTTGTCCACACGGGCAAATCCGAACACTGCCAATTCCCCAGACTCCAGCCAGCCTCTTTCCGAGGAGTACTAAGCTGCTGCCTCAGGAGGAGCGGGAGAGCGGGGATGTGCGGGGTCAGACATCTTCCTGTTCCTACTAGGAAATGAGGAAGAAGAATGAGCCTGAAAACCGGCATCAGTGTGAGCCCACGGAGGCTCCTCAACTGCGGCACTCACTATAGAGGACAATGAGTTTAAAGTGAGTACAAAACAGGATTGATATTTAAATAAGTAACAAAAATAGTGATGTCAAAAGTCTCAGCCGAGGGGCAGGGTTTTCAATGAACTGACAACTGGGCAGTCAAAAAGCCACAAAAGGACTCAACCTGCCTGACAAGTGCCACAGGGTCAGCTTGGTCCAGCTCCCGCTGGCCTGAGTTTGCTCTGGCTGAGTTTGCCCTTAGTTGGTCTAAGGTGTGAGCCTGTATCACTGAGTGGGATGAATGAAAAAAGTCATAACCTTCCATGGGTTCTTATACCCACCACGTGCCATTGCTCTGACTGGGGAAGACAGCCAACGGACTGTGTGCAAACGTGAGGGCCTCCCTTAAAGAGTCTCGTCAGACCCCGAGGAAGGCGGCAGTGGGCGCCACACCCGCCCCCCACACTGCGCTGGGGGCTCCCATAAGACAGTGCCAGGGACACAGCACGCATCCAGATGTCTAACTGCTGCCTCGTCGGCTTTTCATAAAGCTCTTGCTCTCCATCCACATATGCGGAGAGCATCATTACACTAGAACAGTTCCTCCTGCAGTGAGAGGCACAGGGCAGCTTCCATCATGGTGCAAAATGGAATTTGCAGCAGAGACTTTCACTATCTGAGCTACAACTTGTTTGGCAAGTGTCTTTAGAACAGAAAAATGTATTTTTCAGTTGCCAAGCTTTTCACTTTTCCTAAAAAATTAAGTTTTTCTGGCTCCTATGATTGTTAACTTTTTCATATATACATTTAGAGAGGGAAGAAAATTAATACATGGTATTACATTTTGTCCCACGATATTATCACTGATACTGTGTATTTTTTATAACACATATTAACACATATGTGTTATTTATAATAATGTTATTTTTATAATAATGTGTTATTTTTAACACATTATTAACACATATGTGTATTTTTTATAACACATGTCATAACAGAAAGAATCTCAAGAAACATGGATTACAGTGCTAACACCCTGGGAGATGCCTGCACCACATGTCTGGCTGTCTTAGCCCTACTTCTGAAACGCCCCAAGACCTCGTGAGACAGGACCTAGTTCATCACCACTTTTCCCGAAAGAACACTGGTTAGAGCTGTGATCACTGATGGTCTCAAGGGTCATGAAGATGCACCGGCTGAAAATTCCACTAAGCTGTCACTGGGCTTTGCTGGTCTTGACCACTGGTCCTACTTCTCCTGCAGAACAGAAGAGCATTGGGCTGCTCCACTGCTGGTGGGGGGCACATCTGGGGATGGGGAGGTCTAGCGTTAGGGACTGTGACCCTTTGCTTAGACTTTTTATTCATTAGTGATGCAGAGCAGGTGGAGGGTGTAATCCCAGAAATGAGGAAACAGTGCAAGAACGCAGCATTAGCACGGCTGGAAACCACACAGAATGGGCACATGGAGCTGGGTAGGGCTGTCACCTGTGGACGGATGGCCAGACATGAAACCATCAAGTTTAAAGGGTGCTCACTCACCACAAGAGGAATGGAGTCTGTCCAGGAGACTGGTGAGGGCACAGCCCTGGATTCAAGAGGCAAAGGGCAAAAGCTCTGCCGTTTACTGGCTTGTGTGATTTGGGAAGAATTAACTATTCTGAGCCTTGGTTTCCTCATTTATAAAGATAATAATACTCTGTGTACCTTGCAAGGCTATTCTCGGTATGTGCAAGTTGCATACACAGAAATGATCTTTTTTATGGCAAAGCTTCATTATCTGTGCTGGAACCTCTAGACACACATGGCTATTTTAATTTAAATTCACTAAGAATTAAGGAAGATGAAGAATCCAATTCCTCAGTCGCAGTAGTCAAGCACTCAGTCTACATGAAAACAGGGGCTGCCAGGGTGGAGCAACAGACACAGGGCGTTTCATCATCATGCAAAGTTCTACTAGACATGCTGACTCCCACCCTCTTTGGCTCATCAGCCTGGTTTTCAAGCAAAATCTCTATGACATCACTTTACTGACAGCTTTCACTACCAGTGTTTCCTCACGTTACCTTTCGCCGTGGCCACGGCCAAGAAGGGCTCACGCGCCGAGACTGCTCTCTGCCCCGTCTTCTCCAGCTGCATCTGCAGCACTACACACCCTTACAAGAACTTTGCTTCTGTTTTATCCCAAAGCTCAGCTAATAGGTGATTCTGACTTTCAAAATGATGGATTGAGGAGAAACTCTAATTCGAAAAGATCCACAGATCCCAGTGTTCACAGCAGCACCATTTACAGCAGCCAAGACAAGGAAGCAACCTGACTACCCACCGACAGATGAATGGATGACGTGGCACATACGACGGAATATTGCCCAGCCATAAAAAAGAATGAAACAAGGCCATCTGCAGCAACACGGAATGATCCAGAGACCACCATACTAAGTGAAGTCAGTCAGAAAAAGACAGGTATCACTTCCACGTGGAATCTAAGAATTTGATGCAAATGAACTTATTTACAAAACAGAAACAGACTGACAGACATAAACTTATGGTCACCAAAGGTGGGGAGAAGGATAAATTAGGAATTTGGGATTAACAAATAAACATTACTATATATAAAATATATAAACAACAAGGACCTACTGCACAGCACGTGGAACGATACTCAATATCTTATAATAAACCATAACTGAAAAGAATATGAAAAAGAATATATGCATATATTTAAATGAATCACTTTGTTATTTACCTGAAACTAACACAACTTTGCAAATCAACTCCATATCAGTAAAACAACAACAGACTGAAGGAGGCTCTTTGTACCCTTCTGAATACAGTTCCTTGGGGAGAGGGCCAGGGTGTAATCTGATCCAGTTAGTGTCTGATTCACTTACTTGGCACTTGATAAATTCTTTCTTGTCTCTGCTTCCCTATATGGTAAGGAGGGCTGGGCAAACTAACCCGCTCCACACTGAGGAAATATTAGTGCTAAGTCACGCGCTCATGGACACTGAGTTCTGTGACAGATGTACTGTGCCCCAGCCAGTTCCATCCTGGGACATAACCACATCTCACCTGCACCAGATTCAAAATGGCATCCCAGCCACTGCACAGTTAAACAGATGGGTAAATGTCCCGCCCAGTTTCTGACTCCACAAGCAAACCTCACCTTAGTTAATTTCATTCTGAGCCTCATTTTCCAAGTTAGTTTTAGGTCAGGAGTAACTCATTAGTACATAAAAATATTAGAAGTTATATAAGAAAAAATGAAAACCTTCAGTACAAATTCCTCAAATTCGTTCAACATGAAAAGTCAGTCTTAAAACAAGGGCAATCAGTCATAACTGGTATTAGAACATCAATCACCAACAGTGAAGCTGGGTAAGAAATGGACAGCTTGTGGGTAAACTTGGGGTCCCAATCTCTGGGGCACAGACCAGTACCTCCTGTCAGATCAGTGGTGGCATCAGATCAGAAATAAAGTGCATAATAAACATAATACACTTGAATCAACATGAAACCATCCCCCCAACCCCTGGTTCCGGGAAAAATTATCTTCCATGAAATCAGTCCCTGGTACCAAAAAGGTTGGGGACCCCTGGGCTAAAAGAGAAGAGTTCTCTCCCTGGGGACAGATCATGGCTCAGTGGTCCGGAGGCTGAGCGCCAGGGTTGGGAAGGTGGGGTTTAAATTCCAGGTCTGCCCCTTGAGGCTGAGACTTCGGACCATGCAGCAAATCTCTCCGGGCCCGGTTTCTCACCATGAAATAGGGGCAGGTGGTTATGAAAATCAGGGATGCATGTAGTGTGCCCAAGTGTGGGGCCTGGCTGGAGGCGAACACTCCATGTATGCAAACTGCAGAAGCAGCTCATAAACCATGGCTTAGACCAAAGGGAGGAGGGGCCTCCAGAGCTGCCGGTCCAGCCACACAAGGCGTGGGGCCCCTCACGGATACTCCAGGGGCCCCTGGACACACCTGGTGCTGAGTACGGGGCAGGCGGCAGGTCCACTGGCCCGAGGTCTCCATTTTGAGTTCTGGCTTCTGACATCTACTCCTCCGGGGCAGGTGCACGCAATGAGCGAGACACCATGTTTGTCCTTCAGAATGGTTCTACCCGACTCGGACACACCTGACCCTCCAGAAACTGGCCGTTCTCTGCAAGCGCGGCACTGGCCCCTAATAAAGCTCAGCCACACCCACCTCTGCCCGGGGCCCTCCCTCTCACCGCCTCCCTCGAAAGGGACCCGGGGTCTCAACTGTCGAGGCAGGAGGCCTAGTTCAACACATTCAAATGGAGAACTCGGCCTTTTTGATCATATCAGTTTTTGTCTTTTTTAATTAGGAGACTCTCTTCTTTTCCCCCCCGAGTCTCAGGGCTAAACAAATCCCCATAGGTCAGCACAGCATTAACTACACAGGGGGCTGGTTCTTCCCACTGTGTTCTCAACCTTTTTGACACTACAGACAGAACAACAGTCTCTAGGGAGACGGTCTCCCTTCGTGCCCACAGAAGGGTCACAAGGCTTCCAAGATGAGTGACCTGTGTCCCAGACCGAGGACCCCAGCCACCTGTTGACATGGCTCCCCTGAACTGGATATGCACCCTTCTGTATAAACCTCTCCTTTCACCCTGACTCAGCTCACTGGGACTGAAGACGAAGGCACACGCGGAGGCCTGCTGGGCCAGGCAGCTCCCAGCAGGCCTGTGACACAAAGACACTCTCTGCAGTGCCCCACACACCTCGGATCTGAAAATGGAAGCAGTTTTGCAAAAAGAAGGCATCAGCTGTGGTCTCAGAGCACAGAACACTTGTTCCTAGAGAGCAAGACCATCTCGGGATTGTCAGAGCCTCATGTCACAAACGATATCCCGCATGCTTGTTCCACTGCTGTCAAAACATGGAGTCACACAGCCTAAAGCTCCTCCGTGGAATCTGTGACAAGTACCCCAGGGTGTGGGCGCCCCCGAGGATGAAGGGCCTCCACCAGCCTTGAGCGTTGTTCACTGTGGACAGAAACACACTGTGGGTCAGCTCATTTTCCTGAAATGGACACTTCGAAGGCATGGAAATCCTCTTCGTGGGTGTCAGAGACGTTGGCCGTGTTTCAGATGCTGAATTCACACACCCGGGCCCCCAGCGGGGTTGCGGGGTGCCTCCTCCTCCCCCTCTGAGGGGCTCCTGGGAACAGTGCCCACAGCATACGGAGTCAGCCAGCACCTGAGCCCACATTCCTGCCCCCGCCTATCAGCCTTGCGATTTGGGATGAAAGACTCAGTCTCTTAGGTGTTCTCAGGTGTAAACAAGGACAGAAAGATACTGGTCAAGGTTGCATGCTGCTCAGAGGCCATGCTCAGGGCTGGCCTGCAGTGAGTAACCCTGGCTCCTGCCTGTCCCTTCAGTGTCTGCCCTCGTGGTCTGCCCTCCCATTAGGGCACCACATGCCCTGGTCTCTGCACCCCAGGAGCCTTTCTTAGCCCCACTGCTGCCCTCCAACAGCCTCACACCCCTCCAGGACTGCATCATTCACACTGTACTTAGGAATGTTTTTGTAACTGATATTTTAAGTATAGCTGAATTAGAATGTTGTGTTAACTTCTACTGTAGAGCAAAGTCACTCAGTCAAACACACACACACGTCCTTTTCCATTACAGTTTATCGCAGGATACTGAATATAGTTTTCTGCGCTATACAGCAGGACCTTGCTGTTTATCCATCCTATAACACCAGATCATCACAAACTGGTGAGTTTGCACCAGATCATCGCAAACTCCCAGTCTTGCCCTTCCCTACCCTTCTCCCCCTGGCAACCACAAGTCTGCCTCTGTGCTGTGAGTCCATTTCTGTTTCATAGATAAGCTTATTTGTATCATATTTTAGATTCCACATGGAAGCAATATCATATATTTGCTTTTTCTGTCTGGCTTACTTCACGCAGTATGGTCATCTCTAGGTCCATCCATGTTGCTGCAAATGGCATGATTTCATTCTTTTTTCTAGCTGTGTAGTATTCCATTGCCTTTATTCCTCAAGAATATTTTTCATCTTCTGCCTCTCCTGTGAGAGAGGCCATGAGGGTTCCATTCACCTCCAGGCCTTCAGTGTCCAACACAACACTAATTCCATAAAGTGTGGTCAGAAAACAATCTGCACATAGGTTTTCCTGTCTATATTGTAAGCTTTTTGATAACAGGGATGTCTTTGACTTCAGAAGAGAAAAAAAAAAAAAAGCTGGCAAACCCCTTAGGCTCTAGAGAGGCAAAGTTCAAGAAGCCGTCATGGTCCCTGCCCTCCGTGAGTTCAGAATCCAGGAGAGCTGAGACACACAGAGGCTGTGTGAGTCAGTGGCTAGCAGAAATCCCTCTGCAGTGGAAATGATAGGATGGAGATAAAGATATATGGAGAGAGTCTTATCCATCTATTAAGAGATATAGGTATTTATTTCAAGAAACTGATTGTTTGATCACAGAGGTTTCTTAAGTCCAAAATCTCAGGACAGCCTGGCAGGCTGGAGGCCCAGGTTAAAGTTGCAGTTCACATCCAAGGCTGTCTTGCTGGCAAAATCTCTCCTTTCTGTCTAAGCCTTCAACTGATTTGATGAGGCCCACCCACATGATGGAGGGCAATCTGCTTTACTCAAAGTCTACTGATCCAAATGTTATTCTCATCTATAAATACCTCCACTGGGACATCCAGAATAGTGTTTGACCAACTATCTGGGTACTCTGACCCAGCCAAATTGGCACAAAATTACCCATCACACCCTCTGAGCCCTGCCCATGCCAGAAGGTAAAACCAGAAAGGCCAGGTTGGGAAACAGGAGGAGAGGAACAGGCACTCATGGGCATCCTGAGACACCAGTGCTGTCTGATGCAGAGTTCCTGGGAATGCTACAGGTGACCAAAAGCACTTCTCGGGCACGGAATGCGGGTGATAGCGCTGGGACTGGGGCCAAGTACATACACTGTCCCGGCCACTCACCCGTTGCTAGGAGTCCCACAGGCACAGCAGACAGAGCAGCCTGACTGGGGGAGTGTGAGCAGTGCTGAACATTCAACCAGACCACGGTGCCAGGTGACCCCTCCCCCGAGCTGCAGCGTCCACGGTGCATCTGGAAGGTGCTTTGCTTGCAGGGAGTTCACTCTGTCTGTGCGACAGAGTATCGTTGCCTTACTAGGAGAGGTGCTCCCAGCTGTTCTGGATGATGACGAAGTTCTGGAAATGGATGGTGGTGACGGCTGCACAACACAGTGAGTGTACTTAATGCCACTTTATGGTCAATTTTATGTTATGTTTATTTTACCACAGTAAAAAAAAGATATGCTCCTTCAGAATAGGCCCACATACACCATACAAATTTCACCCTCCCCACTCATGTGACAACTTGCCAGATTATCAGAAACCCAAGGGCCCACTCCTTCAGGCAGCGGTCTCCTTCACAGGGTGAGTGGGTGGCCTCCTGTGGCTGGTCCTCAGCGCTGAGCACTGCAGGCTGGCATTGTCACATGCTGATCTATTTTCCAGTGTTTGGGGCACGGCGAGACACCAAGAGAGACATCTTGGAGCCAAGCACTTTACAGTGAGCAGGCGTTCAGCGCAGGTCTACAAATGTCAGGTGGGGGAGCAGGCCCACCACGAGCCAGACCCCACGTGCAAGGCTTCTGGAAGGAGGGCTGGAGGGGAGATCTGAGGATGGATGAGGCAGCACCACCTCACCTAGTGGGGTAGCATCTCCGTGAGGGTCTCAGTCTGTCTCTGAAGTGACCTCATCTTCTCTGATGCCTTCTTTCTCCTGGGAACTTTTTACTCCCTGCCTCTTGCACTCCCAGAAGTGAAAGATATTAACTTGTTAATTTTCAGGTTAATATAGTTCATTTCATCTCTTCTTCCACACACCTCCCTACAGTCTCTTCATGAGTTATATCACATAGGACTTTTAACCACTTTCATACGATTCCCCTTCAAATGAACTCAAGGGCAGTAGACATATAAGGTACTGAAAACACTGGGGTTCTTCTTGGCACCATCCCTTCCAGCAGCACTGTCTGGCTAGCTGTTCACTTCCCTCCTTATGCAGGTGCCCTGTGGGGATGTACTCACTCATCTGAGGGTCGGAGCTCCCGGTCAGCTGTCCCGCTGACTTTTACTGGGACCACTTGAGAAATCACTGACCAATTTGGAATACTTTTCTCACTTAACCCTTGGTCTGGAATCTTTCAAGTGGAGCTAATCACCTGGACTTACCTCAAAAGCATGCAGTCTAGCCAGCACACCTTTCAGTCTTGGCTGAATGACACCATAAAGCCGAAGCCAGGCCTTTGTCTCCCCAGAAACACACCGGAAAACCCCCGTCCCTTCCAGGTATCAGCTGAGTCCATGACAGGTAAAAATAAGAAAGTTATCTGGTCAGCTTTGCAAACCCTAACTGGCAGGCCCCAGGGTAGTTCTGTTACTGTGTAACAAACAACCACATTGATCAGGGGCATGTGATACACTGTTGCACTTGGTTTCCCAACTCTGTGATCCAGCCTGGACATCTGCTCATGGTCAGGGTGGAGAGGCCAAAGGAGAACCACACACACCCTCTTTCCAGCCCCGTCACGTACCACGTCTGCTGCACCCCATCAGCCAGCCTCGGATCTGCTACCAGTGAGAGGACAGCAGGGGGCAGAGGGACATTTGGGCCGCAGGCTGGCCACAGTCTCTTTAGGTTTAGCCATTTGGATTCTCCAGTGGATAAAATCATTGAGAATAATTTATTTAACACATTAAAATGAAGAAAACATGCTTGCATACATTACCCCATACATAATGCTAAAAAAGATAAGAATCACAGAACTCTGCAGGGGAAGGGGCCTCACCAACTAAGTTACCCCATCCCTTCACTCTACAGATAAGGACACTGGTATCCAGGGCAACTGGGAGTCAGCTCAGTTCACGCAGAAAGCCGCAGAGCTGGGCCTCAGGACCTAGGAGGGGCCCCTGGACAGAGCAGCAATGAGCCACCTCATGTGGGAAACGCAGGGGGTGTAAGAACAGAGGAGATGCAAGTATGAAGGCTCAGGGGATGGGAGGCACCCCCTGCCCTTTGCACCATGGCTGGATCTTCCCAGGCTACTGCCTAACCAGAATTAGGGCCTGGGGAACCAAGACAAGGGTCAGGATGCTAAAAAGACCACTGTCCCCAGGCCACGTGGGTCCTCTGCAGGCAGAGGTGTCCCTCCCTGCTTTGCTGCCACCACAGGCACCTTCATCTGGACCAGGGAAGTGGGGAGGCCAAGAAAGTCCTCACTCCACCTGCCATGAGACAGGCGGACGCAAGGGTACCTGTGCAAATGGGGCTTCCTGTTGCCTCGGCCATAGTGGAGGCAGGACCAAGAATAGGAGCGGCCAGCTTCAATTCTGGCTTCTAAATTCAAACCCTCAAGCTGCACAAAGCCTCCTAGAACCAGAGAGGTTTAGAAATAAAAGGAAACTTCAAGGTGGCAATCCAAACCTTTACTTGATAGATGGGGATTTTATAGATTTCATAGAAACTAGAAGGAAAATGCACACACAGAGAGAAGGAGACCTGTGGCATTGCAGGGGATGGTCCTGACTCCTCGCCACTCATTAAATTTACAGTAAAAAGGAAATGGTGCCAGAGGCACACAGAACCCACAGGTGAACATTCCATCAAAAGCCACACGGGCAGACTCCTAAGAAGGCAGAGCCATGATTTCACTGTCTGGCCCGATGCTGCAGGCAACAGCACTCAGTAAGAATTTATTCAAAGAATGACTGAAGGTCATACATACAGTGAAACGGACTCCCCGATCCCCAGAGCAGTGTCACCACAAAGGATACTATAGAGTCGGCAGGTGCTGTGCGGGAACAGAGGGCCCAGGCGGTACGTCCAGAGTGGTTTCTACTCTGGGGTGGGTCCCTGTGACAACAGTCTGCAGCCTGTAGGTGAGGCCAGCTGGAGACCCCAGGCCAGCCTCAGCGGAGGCCCTGAAGCCCGAGGGGAAGGTGGGCTGTTGTGGGGCGCACGCACGGGGGCACATCCAGAGGAGACGCTCAGCTTAACCTTCCTATGACTCCTTCGCTGTGGGGGCAGGAGGCATGCCAACCCTCATGCCTTGGGCCTGGCGCTGCAGCCTGGCAGGGCAGTGAGGCGGGGTCTGCTTGCCAGCCCCACGTCCTCCTGTGTGCTCTGCACCCTGCTGCTCCAGGAGCTCAACGTCTGACGCTGTTCCTGCAGCAGAGCTTGGCCACCTCTTCCAAAACAGAAGAGCAGGGCAGGGAACAGGCGGCATGGCTGGCTCAGAGAACTGAGCTCCTGACACCACTGGCAGCCTTGAGGAGGTGTCCTCGGGACTGGAAGGGAGGACAGGGACTCAGCGGGGGTTGGGGGCCTCTCTGGGACATTACACGGGGTGCTCTCAAGAGTCACGGCAGCCACCTCTGTGTCCACTGTGCTGGTGAAGCCACTGGCTTACAGTGCACGTACTGAGCCCCGATCTGTTTTCACAGTGGTTATTTGATCAGAGGGGCTGGGGCGGGCAGAAGGAACATGCAGGGGGCAGTGCCAGTCACCCCCGTTCCCCTGCAAGGAGGAGAGCAGCCCACCCAGCCTCAGCTGCAGTATCCAGTGGCGCGCAGTGAACAGGGCAAGGAAGCAAGTTCACTGGTTACCAAGTCCTCCCTGCCCTCCAGGGCCAGCCCAGGGCTCACCTGGATGATGAAGCCGGTGGAAGAGCACTGCCGGACCCAGAGGCTGAATTTCCGCTTTTTCCTCTTCCGCAGCTCCCTCTCTGTGCATGTGGCGATGAACACGGGGTCCTCATCAATCAGGGGTTCATGTAGCACCTGCCAGGAAAGCCAAAGCAGAGACGCAGGACGGCAGCATGAGCTCAGGGGGTCACTGTGTCTGGGCTCAAATCTAGTCCTTGCCTTTGATCAGCCATGCGACCTTGGCTAAGGCACTTTATTTCTCTGATCCTGAGTGTCCCTGGGTCTCCTCAGCTGCCTACACCAGTGTTTGGGGGAGGATTAAGTAAGAAACTGTACGCAAAGCACTTAGCAAGTATTTAGTAAATGGAAACTGCCATGATACTTAGTTATTGGCATGATAAGTTACTCAGTCCAAACTCTCACTTGGGAGAGGGACCTCCCAGCTAAACATGCCCGCGGAGGGCAGCTACTTCCTTTCAAGGAAGACCTTTCCACAGATGGACGTTCCAATCACTCTCTGACTCAAAGCTGATCTACATCTAACCTAAACCTACTGAACTGACTTCTCCCCTGTGAGAAATGGAGACAAACACATGATTTCTTTCGGTTTTCTGAACAGCTCTCATGCGAGCCCCTGACCTTCTTTTTCCCAGGTCAAACATTCTCTTTTTAAAAACCATTACCAAGATGACCCAGTTCCCTCGTTGCCATGGCCCAGCCTCTGGCTCTCCCCCAGGTCATCGTGTCTTTTCTGACATGGGACTCCCTAGGCAATTTTTAAACTCACTTCACCTCTTCCTGCTTTTCGATGGCACAATAATAGGACTTTTTTTTCAATTATAAGACAGTGAAACAAAAAGAAACGGCACAATGAAAACAGGTTCCAGAGGTGTTTCAAGTTCTGTTTTTGCAAGCTAAAGCTTTGGGGGGGACTTTTGGGTAAATTTTAGGAAACTGCTACACTTCCCTTCCAATCCAATTTCAAGCGTACTTACAAGCTGGTACGTATGTGTGTGGGTCACTGAAATGTACTGACAGAATGCTAGAAACACTATGATTCCAAGAACTCTTCACAACTCTCTGTATCAGGGGCTGGCAAACTGCAGCCCAGCCCACCGCCCGCTGTAAGTTAAGTTGTACTGGAACCCACCGTGCCCTTCACTGATATACTGTCAGTAGCTGCTTTCAGGCTACAAGGTCCCAACACAGACCACATGGCCCTCCAAGTCTACAACACCTGGCCACTGTGTGCCAATGCCACTCTCCATCAGGGCTTCTCAACTTGAATGAACACACCAGTCACCTGGGAATCTTACTGAAATGTGGCTTCTGTTCCAGTAAGTTTGGGGCAGAGCCTGAGTTTCTGCCTTTCCAACAAGCTCCCAGGTGATGTCAGAACATGGCCCGATGAGGGCAGGACAGAGATTAACACGGACCAACTGTGACATGGGCAGTAGCCTTCCATTCTCCTGTTAATGTTCACTCGAATCCCACTTGAGAAATGACTGCCCTGCAGTGCTGGGTCTCAGGCATGCACACCAGCCCCTGCAGTTTTCTGTTGTTGGAAGCAGGAGCCGTTGAACAAGGCCTGCCTTGCCTTGAACTCATGAAGGGGAGGCTGGAGAAGCTGACCCATGCTCAGCTCCACACGGCTCATCACATATTCAAAGCCCATTTGGAATCCACTCTAGAAGGATGGCTGCGTCCCACACATGGGCTGGGGGAGCAGTGGATGGAGCAGAGTGGGGAAGATGCGGCCCTCTCCCGGCTCTTCAGAAAGCCAACGTCCTCTATTCCACCTGCACTTACCACAGCACAGAATCTGTTCAAATTTATATGTCATTAAACGTTTCACCAAAGCAAGAGGGTCAGCAGTAGCTCCTGGCCTCCGTGGCTTCTCCTCTTTACCACCCTCCTTGCGGGAACATGGAGCAGCCACAGTGCAGGGCAGGGTGCTCTACAGAGTTCCAAACACTGCCTCCTCCTCGCCAGGCTGCAGGGGCCAGCACCACCTCACCCAGCGTGCTGTCTGAGGCCCTCCTCGCGTGAGGCACTCGGGCGAGGGGCAGGCGTTGGGCAGGGGAGACAAGGCAGTCGTGTCCTTTCACAAGCCCTCCCCAGATCCTCCTCCAACTAACCTGCCCCCAGGCGTGAGAAGATGCGTTCAGTCTCCCCATTCAGTATGTGTATGAATACTCATGTGTGGGCACACACCACAGCTTGGGTTACAGGTCGATCCTGGGGACCCTCTGAAGACTTTGTAAACTCACCCAAAGGGTCACATTTGCTGGAATAAAAAGGAGACTGCAGGGCAGAGGGTGTGTGTGAGGGCGCTGTGTGCTGAGGTGGGGTGTGTGTAGGGTGGGGATGCAGAGCCACTCCTGGGAGTCGGGAACACAGCAGCCACATGTCTGGTGGGGATGGAACAGGGGCTGTTTCTACTGGTCTCACAGGCAGAGTGAAGTCCCATCAACAGAGCCCCGAGGGCTCAGGGGAGGTGGGCAGCGACTCGCAAACACACCTTCTCCTTGAATGGAATGTCTCAGAGCCAACTGGAAAGCCAGGAAAGCTCGAAAGTTTCCTTTGTTTCACTTAACAAAGACGTACGTGATGCTGACGGTTGTGTGTGTAAGGACGAGGTGGCCTTCACGGCAGAGAGGCTGAGCGTGTGCCCAGAGCCACCACCTCGACAGCCCATGTGGGCAGGACCCCAGGTGCTCCACACACTGCACGCACACTTTCTGGTCTCATCCCCTTTATCTGATCCTGCTCCGGCCTCCTGACAGAGCTGGTTCAACGGGGGCCCAGAGTTGGGAGGAAGAGGAAATTCCAGGTTGTCATCAGCACATTGGAAAGCTGACCCCAGGGGTTCTGACTTCCCCTCTGCCTCAAGTTCTGTCTGTTGGGTGGTCTATACTAGGTACTGTTTGCCCCCCAGACTCCCTTTCCACCTTCCCACCCTGCACTGGGGCCTGGAGGCCAACCTCTCATAAACCACATCCCGGGGCCCTATCCTCAGTGTCCGCCTTCTGTGGCTACAAGGGAGGGATGAACAAGAGACTGTGCCTGCCTGTGCCATCAGGCGCCTCAGGCTGAAGCCATTGCTCCCCCTCCTCAGCACTGCGGCTTCCCGCTGTTGCCAGCCCAGGGGGTCGCCACCTGGATGATCCGCCTAAACCCTGAATGTCCACAGTCCCTGCTTCCGGTTCTCTGTAGCTGCCCTTCTAGAACACAGCATTTGTTTCCTGCTGGGATCCTGACCACCACACAGAGCACGGGATGGAAAATGGTAGCAACAAGAACAAATACATTTGCAAGTACAAAGGCAAAAAACTAAATAAAATTTAAAAAAAAAAAAAAAGCAAAGGGAGGGGAAAAAAAAAAAAAAAGAACCTAACATGACTAGAGAGCCACTCCCCAATCTGAAGCTCATGTCAGTCCCTCTTTTTTCAGTTTCATCAACTGGATCCAAAGAAAAGATGCGGGCAGCAAGAATAAAGTGACCACCTCTCCAGGGTCACTCCTCACAGCCGTCTGCGGGCACAGGAGGGCAAGACCCAGGGGGACAGCGCTGCCCCATCCCAGCGCCCCTGTCTGGGGTGGGAGGGGGTGGGTCCACACAGCTCACAACCTGCTAGTGGGCACTGCAGTGTGACCACTGTCCAAGCAGACCCCAGGGACACACACACAGGTGGCCGCGGGGATCGCCTGGGATGTAGGTCTCAGTATCCGATGCTGCTGCTCCAGAAGGATCAGACAGCACGGGGTCGGTACCCAGCAGGCACACGACAAACATGGGTATAATCACGGGTACATCTCTTCTAGTGGCTGGAAGGGCCATCGGCAGCCTCATCTCCAGGCTATTAAATACCAATCACCTAGGGACCTAGTTGGTTAACTCTCAAAAGACACTTACGCTTAGCAAGCACTCAGACCTCTCCAGCAGCTCTTCTAATGTTTGACTCCAGTATGGTCAGAATATTGTTTTTTCCCCTTGTGTCCCAGCCAATGTGTCTGGTTTGGTTCGTTTTCAACCAAGCAAATATTCAGTGAAACAAACAAACAAACCATGCTCAGCCCTGTACTTGGTCCTGTAGGGCCTGTTATATAAGGCAGAGGTTGTGTCCCCTAAGACCCCATGTCTTGGTAAGAAGGAAAGTGAGGGCCAAGATCAAAGAGCATTTGTTGCACTGTAAATAGCGGCAGGATTTGGGAAACTGGGAATCACAGGGGCCCTGGAACTGGGAAGCCTGCAAAGGCAGAGAGGGCATTATCTTCCCCACAGAAACCCCATGCTTTAAAGTCGTGCAGTGAAGATAGGATAGGAAATTTGGAGGGCATCTCTAAGAGAACCACAAGAAGAACCTGAGGCTCATTACAAAGGCCCTTAACGAAAAGCATAAGGAAAAGTGGGTGGGTAGGTAGATTTTTAAAAGTACAAATGAAAGAGAAGTAAGATTTTTCTCTCTACATGGGACAAGTCAGAGGGAATTTGGCTCACTTAGGCCAGGAACCTCCTGATGATGTGGTTAGAGCAATCTCTGGGAAGAGTCACCTTCTCAAGTTTACCAGACCAGCAGAGCAACTTTGAGGATGACTTCTGGAACTTTGTCACCACAACCAAATGCGACTTCCATAGTCGACCGGAGGCCAGGGCTGAGAGCAAACAGCCCCGTTTAGGTAGCGAGGAAGGTGAGGGGCTGTGACAGTCAGGGTCATGGCTGACAGCTGGCTGCATCAACTCCCTCAACCGCACCACTCTCCATGCGCGCCGGGCACCCAGCACGTGAGCCACTCCCCTGGCCTGAGAACGCTGGACCCCAGCCTCCTTCCCTGCACCCCTAGAAGGCCGCTCACTTTCCTTCACCACCAGCACGTGAGCACGGTACTCAGAGAATACAAGGAAATGAGCATTACCCTGAGCAAACCACAGCTGAGAAAGGATAATTAACGGAGGAGGAGAGAAGAGGAGGGAAACCCTCTCGGAGCAGACAGCTCAATGTGGTTTGGGGCCGTTCCCCCACCACCTTCCTCTGATCAGATCGGGACGGGATGGGCTGTGGCTGCGCAGGGATGGCCCGGAAGTGACCTCGGGGCCCGGGGCCCACGGCCTCACCTGGGTTTGGGAAGGCCTGAAGGCAGAATCGAAGCCACTCTGCAGGGAGTCCAGGAAGGGCTGGACCTTGTAGAGGCCGTGCGTGGTCTGGCTGGAGCGGAAGGCCACGACGTGGAAGTACTTGAGGATCTTCTCGAAGCGGGCCTGGCTCATGACCAGCGCGAGGCTGCGGTTGCTGTAGAAGCCGCCGCTCCAGATGCTGAGGACCGACTCGCAGTGGGAGGTGCTGGTGGAGATGACGTAGCCCAGGAACGCCTTCATCTCCGGCAGCGTCACGTCCGCCCAGGCCCCGTCGCTGCCGAAGCGCTCCTGGAACTTCTTGGCGTACAGGTTCGTCTGCACCACCATGTTCTTGAGGACGTTGTCAGGGACGAAGAGCTGGAAGAAGTCCATGGCGCTGGCGCTGGGGGGCATCTTCCGGGTGGGACCTGGACAGGCAGGCCAAGCGCTACTGCTGCGGCCAACTGCGTCCCCAAACCGGGCCTCCGCCCGAGC
Source organism: Cervus canadensis (assembly GCF_019320065.1). Lineage (NCBI taxonomy): Eukaryota > Metazoa > Chordata > Mammalia > Artiodactyla > Cervidae > Cervus > Cervus canadensis. The sequence goes on along the minus strand of NC_057393.1, from coordinate 90,359,796 downwards.
GCCCGCGCCCCCACGCCCTCCCGGGAGAACCCAGACACCCATCCGGAAGCCGTCCTGCCCACTCTCCAGACAGGACACCCCGCTGCTGCCCTCTGGGCCCCGTGTCCCCACCGAATCCTGCACACGCCTCCCCATCCCGCCCCCACAGACCTGGCAAACCCAGAAACAGGATCAGAAGAGAAAGACGCACAGGGGAGGGCGGTGGAGACCTAAAGACACCCGAAACTCTGAACAAAGAGCTCGGCGTGTCTTTCTGGCTCTCATTTCCTTGTTAATTAAGGTGACTTTGGAATGCTTTTTACCACTTGGGGCCTGAAAGATTCCATTCAGGTGAGAGCAATTTATCAGGCACTCTCTACCTGGTGACTCTAAATTTATTAGTAAATAAATCTGAAGGGGCTTATTTAGATAATTTCACCAATGCAATAAAAAGTTTTTTACAAATGCAGGGACAGCCTTTAGAAACACACACACATACATTCATCCTTAAGAAACATCACTTTCAACTCCAGGGAAACCAGGCTAACGGTCTGGAGAGACTTAAAGGAGACAAGCTTTGCCTCCATTGCATCTGTATGAGCTGTGCTCTGCTTAGTCACTCACTCGTGTCTGAGTCTTTGCGACCACATGGATGTAGCCCGCCGGGCTCCCCTGTCCATGCGGATTTTCCAGGGGATCTTCCCAACCCAGGGATCGAACCTAGGTCTCCCACACTGTAGGCAGATTCTCTACCATCTGAGGCACCAAGGAAGCCCTAATGGTTTCTAATAAAAGCTGTGCAGATTCTTCAGAACTTTAACCCCAGCCCCACCCAAACCTTTCTCGACTACTGATTTAGACGGTCTCTGAAAAACAACTTTTCTACAGCAAAATTAAGGCTGACAATGTACAGGAGACATCTGAGGTCTTACTAATAAATTCAGACGGGCAGACTTGGGAGGTGAAATCCTAAATTTCCTTCCCACTGGCTGCACAGTCTTGGGCAGATTTCATCTCTCCTGCTCGTAAAATGGGCAGCAAGAGCAGCCTCACTGTGCTGTCTGTGGGGCAGGGAGCGCACCCAACACAGTGCCTGGCCCTGCAGAGGTACCTATGACTGGGTAACCTCTGCTGAGACAGTACCCAGGGAAGCCAGGGACGGCGGCCTGAGGGCTAGAGAGTGCTCTAGTTGCCCTCGTTTTACAGAAGAAACCAAGGCCCAGAGAGCAAAGTGGCCACCTTATCTTCTTTCACCAGTCGTTTCTTAGAAGGGCTCCAGACAGTCCTGGTGCAACGGGCACCGGCCCAGGCTGACTGGACAATGAGGCTGGGAAGACGGGCTCTGCTCCACAGCCACCCTGCTGGAAATAATTTTATTTCAGCGAACCTTGCAGCTGCTGGTGGGTGAAGTCATAAATTATTCAGGGGTAGCTCTCAAAAAGGAGGAAAACCAGCATTTTAATTGCTACATCATGCTGAGTAAGCCGAATGAAATTGTCTCTTCCAAAAGTTATGTTTAAAGTCATTTTGCCTCCCAGGCCATTTCAAAATGAATTCACACAGCGCACCCAGGCCTGGCCAACTGCTTAATGAAGAAACTAGGAAGTAGCAGATACCCTCTTAACTATTTAATTTGATTTACAAGCAGCCTCTATGGCTTCCTTCAGTAGTTGTGATTCTTCACATGTGAAGTGTTGTTATGGGCAGTCACTGGGAGGGAGGGAGGGCAGGGAAAGTGGGTCCCTGCCATCAACTAACAGAGCCCTGAAGGTGGGCAGGTCCCCAGCCAAGGTGAGACTCCCTCACTTTTGATTCACTGACCAAGAGTTTTTCCAGGGATTAACTGTGCAGTCCTCCCATCCTGGGAGGCATCAGCCCACTCTGCAGGTGAGGAAACAGGAGCTCAGGAGCGTGAGGACAAGCCCAAGGCCGCCCACCACTGAGTCCTTACAGCGGTGACCTCTGACCCACAGAGCCCAGGGCCAGCCCAGTCGCCTGCTGCTGCCTGTGGTTACAAACCCCACCCTCCTCTCATCCAGCGGGGACGTGGCTGTCTGCACACAACAAGCTCACAACTTGAGGCAAATGCTGAGCCCTCCCACCGCAGGACCTCCCTCCGCCTCTGCAGTGGGCAAGAAGGGTCCCAGAGCACAGCCAGGAGCAACTCTGGAGGGAAAGGAGACTCTTCCTTGCAAAAAGGCAAAAGTAGCATGAGATGGGGGAGGGTTGGGGGGAGAGCCGCGCCTGCCCAGGTCGACCCTGGTGTCCAGCTAATACACTCACACAGTCCTGTCCCCCCACCACTGCCATCCCTCCATGGTCTCACCAAGCCTTTCCATCAAGGTCCATCACCACCACGAACTTGGTTTCCTCACCCTTCAGGGGAGCAAACCCAGGACCCCACAGACCAGGGGCACTGACAGTCACTCGGCAAAGCTCCACCCCCAGCGAGGAAAACAACCTCAGCAGCAACTAGAAAAGCAGATGCCCCATTTGTAAAGGAGACTGTCACTTGAGGGTGGCAGGGAATATCACACTAGGGTGTCATGGTCCCCTCAGCAGTAGAAAGCAGTAACAGCGGTATTCGGTCCCCAGAAGTTCTCGATGTGTTGAGGGGAGCAGGCAGCGGAGAGTGACCAGGTGATGTCTGGCTGTGGGAGGCTTGCCCACAAGACGACCCTGAATCCAGATCCCGGGGACAGGTCTGGGAGGCTCCCTGAAGGGGCCATATGGGATAGGCGGCATGGGTGGAGAGGCGTCAGCTTAGGGGGCTGGGGGTGGGGATGTCAGTCTTTCAGGCAGAGAGACCGTCTCGCGCAGAGGCCCTGGGCCCAGAGCCAGCAGCTCACACTCGTAGGACTGTGCAGGAGGGCGAGCAGCTGGAGGTGTCGAGGGGCACAGGGCCTGGGCTGGTCCCAGGGCCGGGCCGGTGAAGCGCCGTGAGCACGTGGACCACACTTGAGGGGGTCCCTTGCTGCACAAGGAGTGGGTGTGGTCTGGGGCTACTCCTGAAGTCGCCGGCTCAGCGGGGACTCGGCAGAGCAGGTGGGTGGCCAGGGCACGCCCCTCTGTCGGCTCCTCACCCAGTGCCCTCCAGGTGGGCTGGGCACCGCCAAGGACGACCGGTGAGTGAGGCTGTGGGGGGCCTGAGCCCGCGGTTGGAGGCCTCCTTCCCCCAGCAGCCACAGTCACCTCTCACTTTCATTTGTACAGGACAGGCAACGAAGGTTCATCCCTTAAACTGTGCCTGGACTGAAACCCCAGGTTCCCACTGTCCCTCCCCTTGGCTCCTCCCTGCCAGTCCCCCAGTGATCTCAGTCAGAAACCTGAACCACCACGAACCCCTGGTCTCCTGCACCCCTTATCTCCCCCGCAGCACGTCCTGCCCCACCTCCACACCGTGCAACCAAGCAGCCCCTGCAGCTCCCCTACGCACGTGGCTGCCGCCTCTGGTCTGGATAAGGAAAACAGCCTCCCCCAAGGGCATGCCCCTCCCCAAATAATTGATGGCAACAGGGAAATTATTTTAAAAACACAAACTGAACCACAATACTCTGCTGCTTAATGAAAATACCCTCATGCTTTCTCACTGCACTAAAAGCTAGTCCAGATTCCTTGCAAAGCCTTTAGGGTCTGGGGCCCTGCGTGCCCTTCCCCCAGACTCATCCTGGACCACTCTCCATGCCGAGCAGGCACAGAGCTCACAAGCAGAGCTGGTGCCAGGCCTGGGTCCTGGCATCTGCTTCCACGGCAGGGCCCGCCTCCCCTTGGCCTCCACATTCATTATGCGTTCCCCCTGTTGGCTTTCCTGCCCTCCCAACGGGGCTTCTCAGTCTCAGCCCTCACGGGTCTCCCTGCTCGTGAGTATCAGCCCACGGGTGTTTTGTTAGAAACTCAGCCTTGCTTTGTCTGCTCTGCTGTCCCGCCCTCAGAGGTCAAGGCTGTCCTGTCACCTTGCATCCTCCGAGCCCGCTACATGGTGTGTTCAACACATCCCTGCTGAGGGTGGATGGAAAGCAAGTGGAGGAGGAAGGAGCCAGGCTCCCAGAGGAGCAGAGGCATCAGTGCTGAGCCCCCTGGGCAGGGTCTGGTGTCAGGACAGCAGCCCTCGTACTGATGTGCCCGGTGGACAGGTCAGGTCAGCCAGGAGAAGACCTGGACGGGTGGGCAGGGCGGGACAGGGCTGGCACTCCACTGGCCACACCTCCTCGAAGACACCTCGGCGGGGTGGCCAGGTGAGCCCTGGGTGGGAGAGGCTTGTTCACGGGCATGATGTGGGAGGGGTGCATGACAGACACCCACCAGGTACCCAGCTTCAGTGAGTTGGCTTGGGGTCTTGTTGGGTTTGATTTCCTCACTTTCTCCCTGAACTGGGAGAAACCACTGGAGAACTCCTCCTGGCCCTTATGCATCTTCTGATGTCTTTTTTCCCCCTCTCTGTCACAGCTGCTGGCTGTGTGACCTTAGGCATGCCAGACAACCTCTCTGTGTCTTAAACTGGAGTAAGAACCACCCCACTGAGACGCGGGTCCCAGTGCCAAGGAAGCCGTTCCTGCTGCTCCCTCCCTCCACCCACCGCACCAAGCAGACCCAAGGCCAGTGGGCACCCCGCATGTGGCACTGACCCCCACCTCCGCGCCATCTGGAAGAAAAGGCTGGCTTTGTGTGCTTTTGAAAGCACAACCTTTTAGAGACTGATGCTTTCATTTTGAGATGAGATTTGCATTTCGCACATACTGGCACTTTTTGGTACAACTAGTCAGCAGTGTGGCAACATATATGAGAAACACAATATTTTGAAGTAATGATTTAAAAATAATAAAATAACTTCTCCCCAGGCCAAATCAAACAGACATAAAAATATAACTGGAATGTCCTGCCTTGTCACAAAAGTATTACTCTTGTCTGAGACATGAAAAAAAAAAAAACTTAAGGCATGGGACTTTCCTGGTTGTCCAGTGGCTAAGACTCTATGCTCCCAATGCAGGGGACCTAGGTTCCATCCCTGGCCAGGGAACTAAGATTCCATATGCCACAACCAGGGCCTGATACTGCTGAACAAGCAAGTTTTGCCTGGAGCACAAAATGAAGCAGGGCAAAGGCTGACAGAGTTTTGCCAAGAAAACGCACTGGTCATAGCAAACACCCTCTTCCGACAACATAACAGAAGACTCTACACATGGACATCACCAGATGGTCAATAATGAAATCAGACTGATTATATTCTTAGCAGTTGAAGATGAAGAAGCTCTATACAGTCAGCAAAAACAAGACCAGGAGTGGACTGTGGCTCAGATCATGAACTCCTTGTTGCCAAATTCAGACTTCAATTGAAGAAAGTAGGGAAAACCACTAGACCATTCAGGTATGACCTAAATCAGATCACTTAAAATTATACAGTTGAAGTGACAAATAGATTCAAGGGCTCAGATCTGATGGACAGAGTACCTGAAGGACTATAGATGGAGGTTTGTAACATTGTACAGGAGGCCGTGATCACCTGTGTGATTCTTTTTCGTGTTCCAAGAAAAGAGAAATGCAAAAAGGTAAAATGGTTGTCTGAGGAGGTCTTACAGATAGCTGAGAAAAGAGAAACAAAAGGCAAAGGAGAAAAGGAAAGATATTCCCATCTGAAAGCAGTTCCAAAGAATAGCAAGGAGAGATAAGAAAGCCTTCCTCAGTGATCAGTGCAAAGAAATACAGGAAAACATAGAATGGGAAAAACTACAGATCTCTTCAAGAAAATTAGAGATACCAAGGTAACATTTCATGCAAAGATGAGCACAATAAAGGACAGAAATGGTATGGACCTAATAGAAGCAGAAGCTATTAAGAAGAGGTGGCCAGAAAACACAGAAGAGCTATACAAAAAAGGTCTTCATGACCCAGATAACCACGACGGTGTGATCACTCACCTAGAATCAGACATCTTGGAGTGCAAAGTCAAGTGGGCCTTAGGAACCATCACTACAAACAAAGCTAGTGGGAGGTGATGGAATTCCAGCTGAGCTATTTCAAATTCTAAAAGATGATGCTGTGAAAGAGCTGCACTCAATATTCCAGCAAAGTTGGAAAACTCTGCAGTGGCCACAGGATTGGAAAAGGTCACTCTTCATTCCAATCCCAAAGAAAGGTAATGCCAAAGAATGTTCAAACTACTGCACAATTGCACTCATCTCACACTCTAGTAAAGTAATGATCAAAATTCTTCAAGCCAGGCTTCAACAGTAAGTGAACCGAGAATTTCCAGATGTTCAAGCTGGATTTAGAAAAGGCAGAGGAACCAGAGATCAAATTGCCAACATCTGTTGGATCATCAAAAAAACAAGAGAGTTCCAGAAAAATATCTATTTCCACTTCATTGACTATGCCAAAGCCTTTGACTGTGTGGATCTCAGCAAAATGTGGAAAATTCTTAAAGAGAAGGGAATACCAGACCACCTGACCTGCCTCTGGAGAAATCTGTATGCAGGTCAAGAAGCAACATTTAGAACTGGACATGGAACAACAGACTGGTTCCAAATAGGAAAAGGAGTACGTCAAGGCTGTATATTGTCACCCTGCTTATTTAACTTATATGCAGAGTACATCATGAGAATCGCTGGGCTGGAAGAAGCACAAGCTGGAATGAAGATTGCTGGGAGAAATATCAATCACCTCAGATATGCAGATGACACCACCCTTATGGCAGAAAGTGAAGAGGAACTAAAAAGCCTTTTGATGAAAGTGAAAGAGGAGTGAAAAAGTTGGCTTAAAACTCAACATTCAGAAAACTAAGGTCATGGCATCTGGTCCCATCACTTCATGGCAAATAGATGGGAAACAATGGAAACAGTGACAGACTTTTTTTTTGGGGGCTCCAAAATCACTGCAGATGGTGACTGCAGCCATGAAATTAAAAGACGCTTGCTCTTTGGAAGGAAAGCTATGACAAACCTAGACAGCATATTAAAAAGCAGAGCCATTACTTTGCTGACAAAGGTGTGTATAGTCAAAGCTATGGTTTTTTCAGTAGTCATGTATGGATGTGAGAGTTGGACCATAAAGAAAGCTGAGCGCCGAAGAACTGATGCTTTTGAACTGTGGTATTGGAGAAGACCCTTGAGACCTTGAGAGTCCCTTGGACTGCAAGGAAATCAAACCAGTCCATCCTAAAGGAAATCAGTCCTGAATATTCATTGGAAGAACTGATGCTGAAGCTGAAGCTCCAATACTTTGGCCCCTTGATGCGAAGGGCTGACTCACTGGAAAAGACCCTGATCCTGGGAAAGACTGAAGGCAGGAGGATAAGGGGATGACACGGGATGAGATGGTTGGATGGCATTACCAACTTTATGGACATGAGTTTGAGCAAGCTCCGGGAACTGGTGATGGGACAGGGAAGAGTGGCCTGCTGCAGTCCATGGGGTCGTAAAGAGTTGGACACAACTGAGTGACTGAAGTGAACTGAATAAGTAAAAAGAATTTTAAAAAAACCACCTAGAGGCCTAACAGTCCATAAATGCGTGACACAGAAAACAGGCAGACCTGGTGTTCTCACTGCCAGCTACAACTGGTCTTCATCTTCAGCGGAAGTAATCATCCTGTCTCTGGCATTCTTCTTTCCTTCCCCTGGTGGCTGGCATGCAGGGCAACCCAGCTATTTGACAAACACCTGAGATCCAAGTTGCACCTGCAGAATGCAGTCAGACGGCCACTTGAGAGTGCTACAGCCTCCTGCCCCGGGGAACTTTTGTTCACCGCTAAGAGATGGGTAACAAACACAATTCACAGCTGGGTTCAGGGGTCTCCGTGCAGGGGAAGGGGTCTTGGCTGGGAGTCCTGGTCGTGCTCCCGACATCCCCGGACGTGTGGCTGGGGGTGGGAGGATAACCTGCCCCATGCTAGTGGGCAACTGTGGGCACCAAGCCTCCCCCTTCTGTTTAGGTCTGATCTGCAAAGCTTACCAACACATGAAATGAGCTCAGATCGCTGCTGGTGCCCCCTAAATGGTGCCTTCCAAAAGAGGACTGTCAATGGTAACCATCCTCCACAGCCATCAGAAAACCTCAGAAACCTGGCCGGAAAACCCCAAGTAAGCATCAGTCACGTAGTGTATCAGCTGCAGGGCTTCCTTCGGGGACACACAACAGTAGATGCTGTGCACACCTGTGTGAGCGCATGTGTAAGCGTGTGTGTGCAGTCTTCCTCAGGCTAATGTGGCACAGTGGCTGGCCAAGAAGTTGACAACAAAGAAAACAGCTTTGGAATCAGGCACCTGAGTCAACAATGCTCATAGCAAATAGGTCATAGAATAGCAGTGTGCAGTCCCTATAGAAAGAGGCTAACTTGTGGACTAATAGAGACACTGAACCCATAACCTTGACCAGAAGTCATAAGACAACGCGCTGGTACACAGAGAAGGGATGACATGCTACCTTCAGAAACATTCAGTGTATGAGGCACATACGCACATGTAAGAAATCGCCTGTCCCACAGAAAACAAGATTTACATGTGAGAGCCAACACCAGTGTCTTGCCTTTAGAGCAGCCAACCTGCTCTGAAGCATCTCCTGGCTGTGCACTGCGGGGCAGAAGTGCCGTGATCACCGCCATGAGCACTGGGCTGAGGCAGACACTGGGGGGAAGGACGGCAGCCCCCACCCTGGGTGCCCTCCTGCGGCTCCCCCAGGTCCAAGGACTCGTGTCCTCTCGGTCTGGAGCAGTGGTTTCCTACAGTCAAGCTCATGCGCACAGGCCGTTCTTCAGACTCAGAGAAGAGAGATCAGGTCAGACGTGTTTGTACAGGCAGAACAAGGAACTCGGACTCCTCTGACCAGATCTGGTTCTCGACATAAGTAGTAAGGTAATAACAACTCGGGCAAGGCTGTAAACTGCGTGCCTGGCACCATGTTGCCGCTGAGCAGACTCAGATGTCAGTCAGATACATCACAGATCTCACTGTAACTGCAGTCCCTTACTGGCAGTAACCCTAAGGCCCGGAGGTGACAAGGCTATTCTGTGACAGTTCCTGTGTCTGCGAGTCCTGCTGTAGACACTCCTGAGAAAGCATGGCCCCGGCTCCCTTCCCCAGCCTCAGCCAGGCCCACTCTGCCCCTCCATACCAGGCTCACTCAACCCCCCAGGCCTGCACCAGGCTCATCCCACTGAGATCTTCTTCCACCAAACCCTCAGCTTTCCCTTCTCCTTCGAGCTGAGGAGGGAGGTGTGTGTTAAGGGTGGGCTTGCGAACAGCTGGGGCTGGGTTGGGAGCTGTCCTGCTCTGGATTCTGTGTCTAACTGAACCTCCGGAAAACTGCTGTTTCTCTGGCTTGCAGTTTTTCATTGGTAACTTGCCTCATCTCCCTTCCAAGACTAATGCAATAATAAGACAATGGTGTAAGTAATTTTGAGGAATATAAATAATCGTATTAGTGAGTCTCTTATCATGATTCTGAAATAGGTGCCGTCTAGCAAAGTTGAGGCCCTGGACTGCTCCCAGCTCCATGACTCGCCAGGCAAGTAACCTTGGGCCCATTCCTTAACCTCTTTGTCTTGGTCTCTTTGGGCTTCTAGAACAGAATACCACCGGCTGGGTGGCTCAGACAACAAAATTTTATTTCTCACAGTTCTGGAATCCAAAAGAGTGGGTCAGATCATGTGCAGGCAGATTCAGTGTCTGGCGAGGGGTACCTCCTGGTTCACAGCGGGTGTGTCTCCCTGCTGTGACCCCTGGGCCTAAGCACATCCCAAAGGCCCACTTCCTCACAGCTTCACATGGCAGGGATTAGGTTTCAGTACATGAATTTGGGGCACAAGCTTTCAGTCTACAGCACTCTCTGAGCTGCAGTCTCTGTCGGCAAAGGGAATGAAATTCAGAGCTAGGGTGAAGATGAAGTGGGGCAACGTATGTCAAGAGCCTCAGGTGCGTCTCACACGCCTGACACCCAGAATTGGTGCCTCATCACCTGTGGACAGCATCCCACAACCCTGCATCCTGGCTTCTGTCCCTATCCCCGGAGTTCACTTACCAGACGCTGCCACAAAACAGCAGCCTCGGTGGCCACCTTCTGTGTTTCATTTCAACGCTGTGTCTATTTCTCATGGTAGGCTATATTTTTAAGGCTCGGCTTGGATACAGAAAGGACAGGAGTGTTTTTCCCCACTTGGGCAGAACCTGGTGGGGAGGAGCCATCCAGGGCTCATCACCTCCAGTCCCAGTTCATGTAGGACGGCTGGCGAGGATAGGCCCCCAGAGGCTGTGTCAACCTCTTCGTCACTCCCCAGCGCTCGCTGCCTCCACCACCCCCACTGCAGCTCTTCATCTCCGGTCACCAGGTGTGGGCCCGATCTGCACCCACCTGGGGCACCGTTTCCTCCTCAGGCTCCTTCCCCAGACCCACCTCCTCCTGTTCATGAGGCCTCAGCTGAGCCCACTGAGGTCCCCAACTTGCCACCAGCCCTGGCCAGTTCCAGCCAGCATGGCCACCCCCGCCCCTGGAGCATTCCAGTCCCTCCTCCACGAAAGGAGACAGGAAGGGACCGTGCCCTCAGGTGCGGGGGGAGGAGCAATGAAAAGAGTGTCACCATCCCAGGCCTCAAGTGCGCCCTTGACAAGACAGAAAACCCTGGCGTGCTGCTGGAGGGTCTCCTTGGCATCAGGCACAACTGATGTGCAGCGGGCACAGTGACCCTGCAACAGCCAATGAAGGCGGTGCTGGAACGGCCGTTTCACAGCTGCAGGAGCTGGGGCTGAGGGGGAGAACCCGCTCACAGTCACCCAGTCCGCGGAAGAAGCGGCACCCCGCCCCTCCGCCCCCCACATGGAACTCAGACTCCCCAGACGGCGGGTCCCTCGAGGGTGCGGTTGCTCACGACCCTCCAGGTATGCGATGAAGTTCTAACTATGAGGATGGCTTTGAGGCCGGGCTGAGGCCGGAGGAAGGAGAGAACACTGAAAGCTGACCATTGACAGAAAACGTGGGCTTGGCAGGTCTTCTTTCGGCTGAAGGAAATTCTTAGGACTGAGTGTGCTGCTCAGGTTAAGATGGCCCTTCCATGAAAGCCGTGCAGGTGGTGGAGCGTAGCCAGAGGTCTGGCTGCTGATGTACACAGAGGAAATCATGGATGCTGTCAGGACATTGTCAGGCAAGTCAGGATGATTTTGCCACTTACAGGGACTCTCGGGGGACAAGTTAACAGGAGTGTATGTAGTCTGCAGGCAGGGATCTCTGTCTGTTCCCTGTTGCACCTTCACCATCTAGAACACTGGTCACAGGAAGTGCTCAGCAGACACCATGAATGAGGGAGTGAAAATGGAAATGGATCTTTAGGACTTGAGGGCAGTAAACAGAGGTCAAAAGCATCTAGGGTTAGGGTTAGGGTACCCATCAAGGAGATCAAACCAGTCCATCCTAGAGGAAATCAACCCTGAATATTCATTGGAAGGACTGATGCTGAAGCTGAAACTCCAATACTTTGGCCACCTGATGTGAAGAGCCAACTCACTGGAAAAGACCCTGATGCTGGGAAAGACTGAAGGCAGGAGGAAAAGGGGACGACAGAGGATGAGATGGTTGGATGGCATCACCGACTCAATGGACATGAGTTTGAAGAAACTCTGGGAGGTGGTGAAAGACAGGGAAGCCTGGCATGCTGCAGTCCACAGGGTCGCAGAGAGTCAGACACGACTGATCAACTGAACGACAACCTAACAAGGGAGACAGAAGACAAAGGGGCAGGTCCTGGAGCCAGGGACCCGTTTCAGGCACATGTGTGTGCACGTGCACACACGCGTGTGCATATATGTCTGAAGAGGTGGGTGACCCACACTGCCCAGATCACACATTTCCCAGGATCCTAGATGTGGGCCTTTGTGCTTACCTTCAGATGAGACTAAACACTGTTAACAGGATACACATATTTTGTCAAGGTCACATGGCAGCCTGCCCCCGATGGTGGGTCGGAAGGTCAGATCTGGACTTCTGCTCCAAGGCACAGCCCGACCTGAGCAGCAGTATCAAGGGTGTGTGAGGACACGACAGTCATCACATCAGTGACGGAAATGACACTGGGCCTGTGTGCAGGGCGGGCGGGGACTGCTGGTCTGCACTCTGCGGACTGCTCCCTCCCCAGCGGGCAGCGGGCTCTGCCTGGCCCTTGCATGTAATGATGGGGAGGTGGGTGGTGCTGGACGCCCTCCCCATGTCAGGACACAGGTGATAGCCCCCCCCCCTGCTTCCCCCGCACCAACTCTCCTGGCTTACAATCACTGGTGCAGTCCATTACCTCCTTTTAGAGACTTGCTGGTCACCTACGGCCACACAGCCCAGGTCTGCGACCTCCACACAGTCCTCTTCCTTTCCCACCAGCAGCTGCTCCGGATTTACTCTTGAGTGTCCGTGTGCTCTGGGCACAGGGCGGGGTGCTGCAGTGTGGGGAGCAGCAAGGGCACAGGGGTACAGTTTCTACTACCCTGGGACCCCACGGCACACCAGACAGACAGACGGCAGGGGCCGGTCTCAGCACCACCGGCTCAGGACACAGAAAAGCACAAGGAGTCACCTCGTCCTGAATGCTGACGAGGCCCGTCCATCTCCCTGCACACCTGCCCACACTGATGGGAGGAAGAGATAAGGGACGGGGAGCTGGGATGGGCAATGGGACACCAGGGTGGTGGGAAGAAAGAGAAAGCCTGGGCAGGGAGTGAGGAGCCCAGCCAGGGCTCCTGCTTCTTGGTGTGGAGGCTGGACGGGCGTGGGCCAGGGCCTACAGTGCAGACGCAGACGAGGGCACCGGAGCACCTCGGGCAGAGGCTGACCCCCACTCGCTGGTCACCCCCTCCTGCTGTTTACCCCGTCTCCAGGACAGAGAGTACCCCCATCTCACTTTCCCACAGGGGAACAAGGACCACAGAAGGTCACCGTCACAGTGGGTGACCAGGGATGACTCTGGCCCCTAGCTTCCCGGCAGCCTCTCAGGCCACACTCAAGAGCTCGGCTACACAAAAGCTGCCCAGGGGAACATTTATCAGTAAACAGAAATGAATCATGTTTACCCCACTTAACAAAGACACATGAGCCTGATGTTTCCGTGTGTGAGAAGGAGGTGGCCTCCACACGCAGCAAAGCTGAGAGCATATGCACATGCCCCGAGCCCCCCCATGACAGCCATGTTGGCAGGACCCCAGTTGCAGTGCGGGGGTGACCTCCGTGAAGGCTGGCCACTGGGTCCCCAGGACCTCCCTTCCCTTCAAGTCCAGATGGGGCCGGGCACCTGCAGACCCTGACCTGGGCCTGAGCCCACCCACTTCACAGGAGTTCCACCACCCCCTGAGCAAACCCACTTTCCTGCACCACTGTCCCACTGACCCCGCAGCACAAGCTCAGACAGATGTCTGCTTTTGTAAGCTGCAGTTTGCTTTCTAACACAAATGCTATTCTTGTCGGCCATCTTGTGGCAATGTTATTTTTTTCCTCAGTTTTAAATCATATAGTTGCAGGATCAGTTCTAAAGAAAATGCAATCATTGGTAGGATGAAGTACCCAGATGAGACCCACTCTAGAAACACAACTGCCTGGCGTCATGGGCCCCTCTGCCCAGCGGCTGTCACCTACTCAGCCTCTGGCCACTGGAAAGACATCTATCTCGGGCCTGAATTCTAAATGATTCAGGGATAGTTAAGAAAACACTTGCTCCCTAAGGAACCAAAGGCACAAAGGTGCCGCCACCTAGACTATGGGTCACAGAACTTGAGAAAAGAAACCCAGCACGATTTGTTAATTCCACAATGTACCTAAGTTTGAGGTGTCCGGTGTAGGCAGGGGACACTAACCTTGATTTGGAGCTGGTGATGTGCCTGGAGTGGCACCAGGGACTCATGCATGTCACCACGACATTTCTAAGGAAGTTTTATGGGCAAGGAAGGAGAAGCATAGACCCAGGACCAATTGTTCCGTCATAGCCCAAGGATAAGCCCAAGTGGCCTCCTGACCCCAGGCTGCTGCCGGGCCCCACGCGCCAATCAAGGCTGGGCCCCAGCTCCTGGGGGTGAGGATGCTGAGGGTGCGGTGGGAGGCAGTAAAAGGTCCCAGCAGGGCAGCCACCCCAGCCAAGGTGGTGCCCTCTTATCACCTCAGCGTCTCCTAACAAGGGAGCAGGGCTTCCAGGCAGAAGGGCTCAGGGCGCACAGCAGCTGTGCATCTGATGAGGAGCGCAGAAGAGCTCTCAGCTCAGCACACCTCTGTCATGTCACACCCTCCCCCACCAGCCCCGGTGAGACGATGCCCTGACCACGTTCACACAGCAGTTTTGGAGCCACTGAGTTCTTTAGATTTCTTTCCTGGTGAAGGGTGCTGCCAACCCATGAGCAATGCTTGCTGTGGGTCCAGGTGGCCAAATGCAGGGCCACCATTATAAGTGATTTCTATTTTTAATACTTTTCTGAATATGATTTCTATAACTGGTGGGTATAATTAAATATATGGCCTTTAAAATTAGAAAAAGGACAGCAAAGGATATTTTAAAGAATGGGCACTTGAGGTCCTGATGTCCTTCCAACCTTTCTTTCAAGGCAAAGGGTTGGTTTCATTTGCAGAACTAGAGTGTGATTAGGGGGTTTCCTAGAATCCTTTCTACAATGATATTCTGTGCATCGCAGCCTATCTGCTTGAAGCACCAACATCCACTTCTTTGAGAGGAGGCCACATGAGTAGGAGTGAGGTTGAGGCCCAGGCCCCCTCTCTAGAGCCTGCAGCTCCCAGGCCATGGCTAGCTGCCTTACAACACCCCCACAGGGCAGCAAGGGCAGAGGGCACTGGGGTAAGGGCCCTCCAGGTTTCCAAAGGCTTCCAGCCCCTTTTTCTTTGGGATTTCACCTCCCCTGATCTAAGTTTCTAAGAAAGAATAAGAGAGCAGATAAGCCAAAACACCCAACTTACGGAAACTGAATGCAGTCCAGACCTCGGGGGTGGGGGGTGTAAATTTTTAATGAGGCTGGAAAAAATATAAGAAACCCCCCCAACTGCTAAAAGGTAGTCGAATATTTGCTTATGCTTTCCTTTGGTTATAAATATTCCTCTTTGTAACCAAGGGTGCTGTTTGTCAAGACTTGAGGAAGAAAAGGCAGCCTGAGCAGATGTTGGCAAAATGCAAGCAAGAGCCCCAGCAGTCAGGGGTTATACCAATGAAGGAAGAGATGTGGAAGCTCTGCCACCCCCTACTTTCATCTTCCAATCAGCTGTGAGCTGCTCCCAAACTCGGGTTTGACATTTAAGCGAGGTTGACATCTCTACCCTGGATGCTATAGATGCACCAAGGAGAACTCTCCATCCTCCCAACCACTTACATGTGAGAAAGATCGATGGTCAGGCTGGACTTTGAGTTTCCATCTGAACTTTCCCTTCCTGTTTGTCTGTTTTGTAAAAAATGTAGACAAAGAAGCCCACAATGAAACGGTGAAATGTCCAGGAGGATGTGGGGAGAGCTAAGAGCATCTCTCTTCCCTTTCCCAAACATGCACCAGTGGCAGAAGATATTGTGGGCAATTCTACACGAGATGTTTCTCATCCTCCCGTGACCACCAGGGTTGACAGTGCCCTTCTGGCACCAGCAGCGTGGGTGTGCACCTGCCCCTTGTTAGCTGTGTGGCCATGAAGGAGATGCCTCCTCTGTGTGCCTCAGGATACCTACCTCACTGAGGATTAAAGGAGTCACAACTTACCAGGATGCACTCAGGAACCAAGGGTCATTCCTACTCTTGCTGCTGCTGTTATTTTCATTGTCAAGCCACGGCCTCTTCACGTGATGTGGCATTAATGAGAGCAGAGTGAGGGCAGAGCGCCATGAAATGGCCAAGCTGGGATGTGCAGACGCCTTCCTTTCTAAGGAGGTACAGCTCCCAGGAACACTTTACAGAGGAGCAGCTTTATGTAGTTTCATGAGCACAATTCGCTAGAGAGAGCTTCCCACGCCACCAGGGAGGCTGGCAGCTCCCTGCCCCCACCAAGCCCTGGAGTCGTCCTGAACGTCTATGAGAGGCCGCACCTTCCCGCACTCGGCTCCATCCACCCACCGGGATTTTTATATTTTAAGGTTCTGGGTGACTCAGAAAAGCTAACCATCACCCAAACCAGCAGCTCTGTTTACAAGTGGGCAAACTGAGGGCGTGGGCCCTGGTCCCCACTCTGGCAGCCCCTGGGTTCTGCAGAGCTGCCCCAGGCTGTGACTGTCATCATTCAATGGTCTGTTCACATTCCTGTTACTCAGGATTCTTATTTTAACCCCAAGGAGCACTTTCAGCCACACTGCAGGGCAGGGCCTGCGGGCTGGGGTGGGCACCGGGGGGGGGGCTCTGACACCAGAGGGCAGAGCAGAAGGAGCGGGCTGCACATGGAGACGAGCGGCCTTCGGCTGGCTTCACTGCCTAAGAGCAGCTGGATGCTGGGCAAATATTCGTCTGCAGAATAAAGGGGTTGGACTAAGACCATCAAGGTTCTTTCTGTCCCTTTAAAAAAAAGCTGTTGTGCACAGTCAAGAAGCAAGCCCTGTGAGATCTACAGCATGTTGATCATTGGCTCCTCGGGGTGTGGGGGTGAGGAGTATGCAGGCGTAGGGGAGTGACAGCTAACAGATAAGGTGTTTCTTCTTGAGATGATGAAAATATTCTAAAATTGATTGTGATGATGGTTGTACCTATGAATATCCTAAAAACCACTGAATTGTACACTTGAAATGGTTGAATCCTATGGTAAGTAAACTATATCTCAATAAAGCTGTTATCCCCCAGGAAAAAAAAAGCAGCAGGCCCTGACTTCATTGTTACTGCTCCCACTTTAACAAGGGAACATCCCCTCTCCCTCACAGGACTGTCAGACAGTATCTGAACACTTCTGAGCACAGTGCCTGGTGCAACCGACATGCTCAACGAACGGCAGCCGGTAAGGAAGGCCCTTCTCCCAGGGGAATCTTGGCAGTGAGCAGGAGCTGCCCTGCCTGCAGTGTGAGGGCAGTCCCCCCAGCCAGGCAGCCCTTTCCCCACCTCGGGGGCACATAGCCGCCCGCCTGGGAGGAGAGTCTAAGTGCACAGATGCAAGGTGCTGGCTTGGATCCCCGTGAAGCAAATTTCTTGAGATAAGCGGGGTAGAGTTTGCCTCCAACAGCAGAGAGGGACAAAAGTCCTGCAGAGGACTCAGTCTTGATTTTAAGCTATGTGCTGCCGGGGCTTGTGGAATCAGAGAGGCAAGCGGCGACTGCAGAAGTAGAGACAGGAAGAAGCAATGGCAATCTGTGTGAAATGCTACCACCGGTGATGCCAGGCACGTGACGAGAAGCAGCTGTGATGCTGACGATGCCAACGACACGAGGAGGATGACCTGGTTCCGAGAGATGTAAAGGCCTCACGGGAGCAGCTCTGCCTGGGAGTGGATCTCCACCACAGACCCTGGCCAAGCATTGAGCTGACCAGTTCTGCTCCTGGCCCTGCAAAGTGTCCGACGATGCAGTGTAGGGACAGAACACAGGGGCCGCAGTCAGGCAGACCTGACCATCAAACAGAGCCGTGGGCAGGGTACATAACCCTGCACAGCCTCAGCCTGCCCATCTGTAAAATGGGGGTGATTAGAGTGCCTGCCTCCAAGAGTCGCCGCGAGGATAAAATTAAACACTGCTGAAGGCACAGCACAGCAGCTGGTGCACACTAAATCTGGAAACAGCAGCAGCTACCGCTGTCGAGGCTGCCTGCCAAATGCTGCCCGAGGGCACGCGCCTCCCGACACGGAGGTGGTGATGAGACTCTAGGCTCTTTCCTGAAGACCAGCGAGGCCAGATGAGGGTGCATCACCACTCCACCAGAGTCTGAGGAGGAGGGAAGCTACATCCAGACACTAAAAATAAAAAGCGTAGACTCCTCGTCAGGGCCTCATTCTGGCTGTTCATCCCTAGTCCAAGGCCAGGAACGCATCAGGAGAGTACATCACAGGATTACACACACTTTCACTTTGGGGATCAAGAGCAACAGAAGCTATTTTGGGGACACATTGTTCGGGCACATCAATTTCTGATTATGATTTGAAAGCACCACATGGGAAATGGTATCTGACTGCTTCCCACCTCCCACTGCCTCTCTGTAGGGACAGCGTCTAATACAGCACTAAGGAATCATATCACCTCCTGTGCTGGGATTGTAAGAAAAGGGTCATCAGGTGGTTCTTTCACTGACCACTGACGAGATTTACTGTCAGGGTGATGCTGAGTGCAGAGAGAGTAAAACGCTGCCACCCCTGTCCCGCATGGTCACACCTATCATCCCCTTTCTCTCGGCATTCAAGACCCTCCCAGCCACCGGGAGCCATGTGGCTAGTTCATATCTGCTCACCTACGTCTCTGAAACATGCTTCGTGGGAGTCCAGGAAGAAACGGCTCAGAACCCCACCTGGAGTCAGGAAAGCTGGGGCACGTCCTGATGGTTCATGGTTCTCGGTAGAAAGGTGCTTCTCTCTTAACCTCTCTTTGAACACCCCCTGCTCCTCACCTGCTCTATACAAACCCTGGGGCACAAACGTCCCCATAAAGCTTCACCTGAGCCGTGGCCTGCCCTGAGCACAAGGCTTTCCTGCAGCCGCCGAATCTCAGCATGGCCACTGTCCCGAACAGGTCCAAGGCCACGGTGTCCACAGCACGAGGCCCACACCCCTCTCCTTGGTCATCCCAAGCTAGGGCCTATTTCATCCTCCTTTATGGCTGAGAGTCAACCCAAGGAGACGCCCAAGTTCCTCTGTGACAGCCCCCAAAGATGGGAAGACCCTGCCTGCCAGGCTGCCCGAGGACCAGCTGGGGGCAGGAGCTCAGTGGGCAGCCCAGGTCCCACAGCCTGCAACACTCAGTCCAGCTCCCCGCCCCTGCTCAGGGCTGACGCCTCCACGGTGCCTCCGGCCCAGCCTGCTTGAGCTCGGCTCCTGCCCACGGCCTCCACCTGTGCGCAGCACCCCACCCCAGGGTCATTCCGGCCGCCCGAGCCTTCCATCCAGCCCTGCCTCGCCCCAGGCAGGCCCTCCCCTTTCCCCAGCTCCGTACCGTGAACGCCTGCTCCCCTGGCCCCTGGGTAGCCCCCAGGCCGAGGCCACGGCCACCGTCAGTCTCCCAGCTCCTCCTCTCTGCAGCCCAACACGACAGGTCACCAACCCCCCATGGAACCTTTCCTATCGTCTTCACCTCCAAACACATCACTGCTTCCTCTGAGTCCTCAGGCACTTTGTATCCGTGTCCCACACAGCTCTGCGCTGTGGCCTCCCACCGGGGATGAGCCAGCGTCAGCCTCCGCCCGGCCTGGCGAGCCCTGTGAGCCCCAGGCCCGTCACCAGCAACGCTCCTCAGGCCTGTGTGTCTCGGTGCAGAGTCACCTCTGCAGGTCAAGAAGGTGCTACAAGGCCCCTGTTCACGGTCCCCGGGGAACTCTGAATCTAAACCATACCAGTTCCTTACTAAGTAACTGAATCAGGGTCAAGAGAGGAAGGCACTCTCAGTAAGATGAGTTTATTATTGGCTCAGAAATAATGAATCCTGGAAATGAGGTTACAAGGAAGGTCATTTCAAAATATGACTGTCTCCACCCGATTCCTCTGGGTCTTCCCAGTGCACCAGGCCCGAGCACTTGTCTCATGCATCCCACATCTGGGCTGGTGATCTGTTTCACCATAGATAATATACATGCTGTTCTTTCGAAACATCCCACCCTCACCTTCTCCCACAGAGTTATTCATATCAATGTATGACAAAACCCACTGAAATGTTGTGAAGTAATTAGCCTCCAACTAATAAAAATTAAAAAAAAAAAAACCCAAAATATGACTGTCTCTTTTTTTGTCCATATCCGTTTAAAAATTTTAAAATATTATATAAAGGACACTCTATATACACACAATTATATATACTACCTGTCTGCTAGGCTACAAGTTTTACTTAAAAATTAAAAGTTCTTCCAGTTCCATGTTCTAAAAAAATCCAGCATCAAAAAATAGAAGAAAATAGTAAATGCATGTTTCCAAAGTTTGGGGAGGTTCTTCTGGGTCCAGAAAGTAGCAGGGACACATAGTCTTGGCCTAGAGTTGGTCAGTCATAACTTTGAACTTCTTCTAAAGCAATGATTTTTATGCGGGTTTAAGGACAAAAGGCTCTAGAGTTATGCTGAACATTCTCCCAACTCAGGATTCCTCTCTGAAGATTCCTTCCTGCATTTGCAACATAATCCAATAATGAGACAAAACACCATATTGGAAATCGGAACTACAGTTGTAACATATTTCAGAGAGATAATATCTAAAGAGTTCTTACCAAACCAGGAAGAAAAATGACAACCACCTCAAAGGAAGACCCACAAAGAACTGAACAATTTACATAATCAAAATAAAATAATCGCTTACTTATTACAAAAATAAGTAAATGAATTCATGTTTAACTACACAAGTAATCAGACAAACTGACCACTAGTGATGAGGTACCATTTATTTTTCTCAAAAAATAAAATTTTTTAAATTTCTATTTTTTATTTTATTTTTACCATTTATTTTATATTTTTATCAAACTAGCAAAGATTTTTTTAAAAAGGATAACTGTCCAATTCTGCATGGGAAAATGGGCATGCATACTTCTGACGGGAGTGAAATTTGGCAACTTTCATCAAAGATTTTAAGGCGGGCCTTCTCCTCCACTGATGTGTCCCAGGTATCAGACAGGCAGACAAAGACATTTCATATACAGGTGCTGATTATAAAAGTGGAAATCTGTACAAACCCTATACGTTCAGATAACAAGAGACTAGATATATAAATTTAGCACCTTTATGAAATGGAATATTAGGCAGCCATTTAACATTATATGTTATATATATATATCAGTATATCTTTAAAGTGCATTTTAAAAAAATCACTGAGGATCTTGTGAAAATGCTGCTTGTGGTGAGAATCTGCATTTCCAACAAGCTCCCAGGCTGCTCCAGGGACCATAGTTTTAGGAGGGAGGATATAGACACATAATTACTGAGAAAACGCTTGTTTACCATCCATGTTAAATGGTGGGAAATCAAGCTATTAAAAAAAAGAGAGAGAGTATAAGCTCATCTTTAAGTTAAAAATGCACACACATCCAGGTATTTGGAAAGATACTTACCAAAATGTGGGAAGGCTGGGTATTTATCCTTTCGCTTATTTGTAGTTTTTAATTTTCCCTACAACCACCGAGCCGCACGTGTGCATTCTGAAAGGGGTGGGTCAGCTATCGGGTCTGACTTGGCACACAGTGCCCATCGGAGACGCCCTGGACAATCTCCAACCTTTCTCATCCTGCCATCACTTCGATGGAAGTCAAGCTTCCTTTTCCAAAATCCATTTTGCATCAGGAAGGAAGGTAGACGTATTTTAAGGATTCATTTCATTTTTCTGCCATGTAAAAGCTGAGGGTCTGGCTTTTTAAAATACTGCTTAATATTCTCCCTTAAAAAACAAGGTGATTACTTGACAGTCCCCTGCTGTGGGAAGGAAACCTTGCAATTACCCAGCATCTGTCTCTCAAATCAAAGTCAAGGCTCCATAGGCAGAAGACACTATGATTCAGCAAACAGGGGGAGGGAGCGGTGGGAGCACCTACATCTGAATCCAGAAATACCACGTGCTGAAGACTAAAACTTCAAACCTGAGGCTGGGCATAACAGGTAAGAAAGAAAGAAAGCAAGCAGGTCTCTTTCACTTGGCACACTGGGCTGATGGGCAAAATAAAAGGCACAGTTTTAACTGCTGACTTTGCAAAGAGCAAAGCTGAGTTTAGTGACTAAAATCGTGTTTACTCAACAACAGTCCTTTAACCAGAATAGGGAAGAGTGAGTAAGCCTGGATGCCTAAAGAGTCAGCCAGGCTCTGGACTAGCACTGCTATTTCTGCCAACAGCTCTTCAGAGCAACGACTAAGCACTAAAACGAGGAAGGAAGATAGGGAAGCACTTCTGGGTACAGAGACGCGTGTTAGGACATGAAACACTATTTCCTATAACCGCAAGAAGGCCCATTTTTTGCAGTGAGGGAACAGGTGAACCAGCTGCACAGCACAGTGGGAGAGTCCAGAGGACCTGCGATCCTGAGCGAAGGTCCTAGGTAACCTTGTATGAGTCACTTACAGCCTCTCCCTTTCCATTTCTTTATTTGTAAAACGCGGACAATAAAACTGCCTCCCATTTTTGTGAAGCTGAATTGAGGGCACATATGGCAATTTTCTAGCAGAGTGCCCAGCACACGGTGGGTGCTCAGCAGATGGAAAGCGCTAGCAGGAGGGCTTACACTTGGCCCAGGACTCCAGCCCTACACGCCAGAGGGCGGATACGAACCCAGTCCTTCTCTCCTCAGAAACCCTACACACAGTCTCACTGCACTAAGCCTAGTTTCCAAAATATACATCCCTCAAACCCCTCTCCCTCCCAGTCTCCCACACCTCTTGTGAAACCTACATCTCACCAAATCATTCAGTCAAAATATCAAAAGTACTAACACATGTTCCCTCTTTGATTGCTTTGTTTTCTTGTTTCATTAATACGATATTCAATAATAATCTCAAACTGAATATAAATGGTTGCATGATTCAACATTTCTCCAACTGTCACTTGCATTTCCCAGATCCTCTTTCCAAAAAGTATTACCCCCCCAAATCAGGAATGTTCCTGTCCACACAGCAAACTGGTTTCTTCTAAGTCAAGATTTCCAGCAGCTTGACTGGACATGAAAGTATTTTTGCCTGGATGGACAAGGGTGCCACCATTTTCCCAGGTCCCGTCACCATGGCTGCTTGTTCCTAAAACTACAGGGACTGAGCCTCAGCTGCCATCATAACCTTTCTGTCCTCACGCCTGGGTTTCCGCTCCCACCACTGCTCACCCAGGCAGCCCATGTGGCCTTTGATCCCCAAGACACAACCACGCCTGGTGCCTCCCACAGAAACATGTTTCATCTGGGAAGCCAAAAAAGGAGGAAAAAGCCAGGTAAAGCCAGCTAATGGCCAGGAGCGTGCATGCTGCCAGGCTCTGAGCAGTGAGCTTGCAAACATCCACAGAGTTCAGCCCCTTCAAAGGCAGACCGGGCCTGGACACTGGCTCTGTGTTGCCCTCAAACTCATGCATGTGGGTCTCTCAAGAGATGGTGAGGGGCACAGGACAACTGGGCCCAAAGCTCCCCCCGATTCCAGTCAGAGAAGTTTAAACACAGGGCCAGCATCCTTGCAGCGAAGCGGCGTCAGCATCCAACATTTAAAGAGTACTTACCACCCTGCATGTGCTTTCAAAACAGACTCATCTCCTGACGACGAACCATCCAGTTTCCCCAGAATTGTCCTAGTTTTAGTGCTAAAAAGTCCTGGAAACCCCTCAGTCTCAGGCAAACTTGGATGGCTTGTCATCCTGTGATCCTCAAGACAGCAAATGAATGAACCAACTTCGTGAGGTTGGGATGCTAGATCCCAGCAGCCACAGCTCCACCGGCCATCAGCAGCACAGTCTGTTCAGTGCAGAATAAGCGCTCACAGCGGTAACCTGTGGGCCTGGAACTCACAGCTCTTCTCTTTATTACAATGAAAAATCTCTCACTTGAGGAAAATCTTGAAATTCCATCAGTCAGACTTCACTGCTTTGGGTCAAGACCTTTGTGTCTTGATAAAAAGTAAAATCCTTAATACTTCAAAATGCTCAGGAAGGGAAAGAAGTCATTAGCATTAACATTAGACATAAAGACCCTACCAGATCTTTCTTAAATGTCTTTTAACAGGCAGAAAGGAGGAGGGGAAAGCAATGCTTATAAGAAGCTGAGGTCACATGGGCCCTGGCCCCTGAATGCGTCCCGGGCACCTCAGAGCGTTACAGTTTCCCTCACCCGCAGCCTGAAGTGGAGCAGACGAGAGATGCTCTCCATTTACTTTATATCCGCTCTCTGATCTTGAAGCAGTGCCAAGAGACATTCCGGACAGCAGTGCTTACTTCCCCAAGTTCCTCTGCTCTTCAGATGGGTCTCCTTCACTGAGTACAGAAATGTGTGCAGAACAGCCACTAAGTTTGAACATGCTACACACCTCAGGCACATACCACACTGCGGGTCCAGGGTCTGGGGACTGGACCCGCCTTTCAGCCAGCTCCTGGGCGGTGCCCAGCCTGGGAGGCGCCAGGCCATGGGTTAGGGAACAGACAGGACACAGGGCTCTTCTGCCCCATGAATCACCTCTACCTGAAGCCTAAAATGATGGCAAAAGACCAAACATTTCCCCAAAGAGGACTGATTCAGGTTTGGGAGTTTAGGTGACTTAAGTTGCAGTGACCAAGTTCAGGGAACACACGTGCACTGCATTCTCTGGGGGTGACAGACGTTCCCCAAGGAGTCTGCGACAGGAGCTGACAGACCACAGGCAGCAATGAAAAGACAGACAATACGTCCCCACATGTCACCAGACCAACCCCCCAGCAGGCGCCTCAGGAATGAGACTCACAGTGCAGAACAGGTCCTTGAAAAGAGAACACCAAAGTCACTTATAACAGCACCGAGATCTGCTGACTCTTCTTCAGAAACAGTCCTGGGGCTACCTATGTGCAGGGTGGCAGCCTTCCCCACCCAGGGAAGGGCAGGGAGGAGCTGCAGCTTCCCCCCGAGCGTCAGTGAGTCAGGTTCCCAAGTGGGAACAAGAGGAGTCCCGGCTGGAGATTGGAGCAGATGGAGCAGGGGCACCTCGGGCCAGGCGTCCTGTTCACCCCACCACCGAGGGAGACCTGGAGGACATGGGCCCGAGGAGTGGGCACCTGGTCCTCCAGCTGGGATCCTCCCCACACATCGGTACTGAAAGCTCCACAGCTCCAGGGCTTCAGGCAGGCTTTCTGCTGCAGTGTGAATCCCTTGGAGATTCTACAAGAGTGACGAAAATTCTCATCAATATACACATGCACACTTATACCTAAAATGTTCCATAAAATGTACAGGGTTCAAGGACTCCCCACACCCCATCTATGGATCTGCAAGCTCAGGTGTCCCACATCTCTGCAGGCAGACAAGTGGGCCGCTTCCTTCCTTGGGCACTGCAGACACAGCACCTTCAGAAGGGCTGTGGAAATGCTCAAGCCCTGAAAAAGGTTTTACTGACTCCGTAACATAGAAGGAGGACTGAAAAACCCAACTAATAAATGGTTATGTTCAGTGGAAAATATCCCAGCCTGGCAGTCACTGTGAACTCCAGGGCGGTGCTTGATTTTCTGCAGCAACCCCTCCCCTGGAACCCACTATCCTTGTTTATAAAAGAGGTTAGTGATACCTTCCTGCCCAGGTAAGCTCACTTTGGGACACAGTAGTATTCTCCACATCACCTGGGAAAGACAAAGTGTGGTCTTGTGTCAACTGGTTAACACCAACTCAACTTATATTACTTAGAATTCCCAGGTGATGTGATGTGGAGAATACTATTGTGCCCTAAAGTGAGCTTACCTGGGCAAGAAGGTATCACCAACCTCTTTTATAAACAACGATAGCGGCTTCCAGGGGAGGTGTTGCTGCAAAAAATCAAGCACAGCCCTGCAGTTCACAATGACTGCCAGGCTGGGATATTTTCAACTGAACATAAACAAGGCCCCAGAACAGACAAGTAGGACATGCAGAGGCACCGTCTGCACCATAAACAACTGAATGTCCCTGGCTCCATTCATCATGGTGGCCACCGTTGCTTTATGCTGCCAACCCAGCCTACGATAATCTTCCACCTTCTACAAAAAGGTGACCAAGATGCTCTATCACTGATGCGTTTGGACATCCCCTAGTTCAGAACTGGCCACGGGGTGGTGTCCCAAATCCGCCTTAGAGTCACCCAGCGGAAGCCCAGACCCCATGCTGGGCCCTCCCAGTGCCTCATCCTTCTCTCACTCTCTTTCGCTCTCTCTCTGCAGCAAATGACATCAACCTACATTTGTTAGCGAGTGGCACTCCCGGCTGTCTCTGCCTGTGGTCTCTGACAGGGGAGGGCCATCTAGCCTGAGGCTGGGTGTCCCGCCCAGAGAGGCTCAGCATCAGAACTGTGGGCATATTCCTAGGCTGTCCACGCTCCCTGCACTCAGGAAGCTGGGCTTGCTCACAGCTCAGTCACCAGGGGCCTGCTTGTCGGGGCCTGGCAGCAGGGCTCAGGACCCGTCTCTCCACCCCATTTCATGCTGACAGGTCGGGGACTGGGCTCATCCATCAGGAAGCCCGGGGCACACCACAGCTGAGGATGGAGTCCGCCCGAGTGTGTAACTGGGGGCGAGGGTGCAGCTGCTGCCAACCTGCCGAAGTCACTGACAGGAGACACCTGAACGAAGCAGAAAGCGGCTCATTACCACCGGTCAAAGTGAGGGTCCAAGACAGCATCCAGACTCACATGCTTAGTCATCAAAACCTTTAAGACGGATTCAGAAACTGCACATGGTACTACACTTTAGTAATTTTCCAATTTTGCCCCTTCCTTTCCTCCCCAGGAAAAAATACGTTTGCTTTCTCCTTCCCTATGTGACAGACATCTTACAGATAAAGAACTTCTCAGATGGCAGCATTATAAAGTGGTACATACTATGGGGTAACTGACATATGATGCTGGTATCAGTAAAAAGTATAACATGCTACACAAGTGTAACACCAACTCCTCCCCATCATCAAAACCTGACGGGCTAAATCACAACATGCTTTTCGCCTTGTACCAGGACCAAACTGTGTGATGCTCAGAGGACAAAGAACAGTATTTGGTCATCCATAAAACACGGCTCCTGCAGTATCTGTGGGGGAAATTAAGAGACTGTGCTATTTCCAAGAGAAACAAACCTCATCCTCACCATTTCTAATAGACAATAAATAGAACAGGCTTTACAATTATTAAGCAGCCCCAAATGCCTGGCAGTGATCTCATTAAACTATTAGACAAAACGAAGTCATGAATGACAGGCCTTTTTCTTCCAGGCTCCGCAGCAGCCGCAGGGAGCTAGACACAGGTGTCCTGCTGGGCATTTGCTCATTTAATGATGTGGTTAGAAAGAAGCAGAAGATGAAATGAACTTTTCACAGGAAAATGCAGGGTTGATGCTTCCTGGGACTGTGAAGCTTCATTCCCAGATCTCAAGCCCAAATGAAAATCTGACCTGCTTTGAATTTTCTCTTTTAAAGTGCCTGGGTGAGCTCCCACGGTGCTGAGTACATAGGAGCAGCTGGCCCTCCCCAGGCCTCAGTGCAGAAGTGGGGGCAGGAGGCAAGCGCCGGCCGCTGGGAGCAGGTGGGCGATCTGGTCCAGATTCTAGGACAGCTGCCCACAGGCTTTTCAATTTCATACACATCAGCAGCAAATTGAAAAACAGGAGGGTACTTACAGAGTCCGAAAGTTTATTTTGCCATAAGCTCCCTCTCCCCTCAAAAAGAAAAAAAAAAAAAAACCTCAACCATCTTAACTTTAAAGAAAAAGGACAAAGAATAAACTCTCAATCAAGGACGCATTGGCTTCAAGAAATTATGACCCTATAGATTCTTCCTCTATACACTGTGGACCAATGGTAACTTCCCCTTTGACCAGCAGTGGTTTGCAAGCTGGCACTTGGGAGTCCCCAGTGTGAGCAACAGACCCTCCTTCAAGCCACCGTGAGCAGCCTTCCAGGCGGTTAGGGCACACCCACACCGCCCTGCAGGGAGCTGCGTGGCCAAACCCAGCTCCTCACCCAAAGCTTAACCTCCCCGAGCCTCTGTGCTCTTATCTGTAAAATGAGGGATCCCCACTTATTTCTAATACAACAAATGCTCAACACCCAACTCTGGGCCCAGCACAGGCAACAGCTCCTCTGCCCTTGGCTGTATGCAGGTCAGCTGCATTTCACAGGAACCCGGGAACGTGTGGTGGGACCCCAGCTGGCCCCAGAGAGTCAATCAACAGACGACTATTTTGAGCAAAGAGAATCCCATCTGCAGCAACATCAAAGCCATTTCTGCAATGGCATCCTGCCTCCCCTCACACACCCTAGGTCCTGAAAGCAGGGAGAAGGCAAGTGCCACTTACAATTGGCAGGGTCTCCCACCAAAGGGCTCAAGGCATCACTAGAAATAACCACATGAGTAGAAAAAACTATTCCTGGGGCGTCTGCTGACTGCTGCCAAGGTGTAGAGAGGAGAGGACTCAGGAAGGAACGTAAACCCTGGACTTGGTTGTAGGCGCCTGATCAAACCCCCACTCCGCAGGCTCTGCCCCGAGACAGGCTGTGGGGCAGGGCAGGTGTCCACAGTGATCAGCCCCCAAGAGCAAGCCCTGCAGGCTCCCACCTCTGCCCACACCCTGACCTCAGGGTGGGAGCGGCCCAGCCAACGAGGCAGGCGGCTCTGACGACACAGTGCCAGCTGAGCCTATTTCAACTTCAAGCTTCAAGTGTTTAATTCCAGGCAGCTCTTTCCCCTCCAAAGTCAGTCAGAAAGCACAGAGTTCTGTCACTTGCACTCACAGGAGCCCTGAAGGGCAACGTCACAGAGGAGGAGGCGGCTCGCGCGGTTCTTAGGGTGCACAGGAGGGTCTGGTCACAGGCACAGACTGTCTGCTCCCAGCATCCGCCACAGACTGGGACAGAGCTCAGAGAAGAGGAGCATCCCTCTAGGGGGCCCCCCAGCCCGCTCTGCTTAGAGACCCAGGTGTGCTGCCCCCAGCCGTGGGCTCCCACCCCGGCCGGCACCCAGAGCCCCAGGCTTCTAGCCTCCTTTCTCTCTCACTCATTCAGTCTCCCAGCTGGGCTGTGGATCCTCCATAATCCCTGCCTTCTCTTATTCAGATTCTACATATGGCTCCCAAGAGAACCAGCCCACATCCTTCACCCAGGTTTTCAACAAAACATGCTATGATGCCCTGGAGACCACTCACCCCTTGATCAGGACTATTCCTAAAGCACAGAGGTAAGGTGCCCTTCCTGTCTGTAAACCAGGGCAGGTCAATCGCCCTCACCAGCTCCGCTGTGGTTTTCCTTAAAACCTCCACAGGCCCAAGCCCAACCCTGCCCTCCCCTGCACTCAGCAGCGTTTCTTAGCAAGGGGGCAGGAGCTCCTCTGCGCCATTCCTTCTGCCCTCCCCATCTTCTGCCCACCGGCCTCTCCCTCTGAGCCTCCCTCCCGTTCACTGTCCCTCCCCAAGCAGCTCTGCTCTCCGCACCCTCCCCTCCCCTCGCCTCCCTTCTCCCAGCCCCCTGGTCTCCCACCCCAGCGGGCCCTCTATCCTAGCGACGTGCAGGCCTGTGTCTGCCTTGGGGTGCTGCTGTGACTTCACAGCAGGGGCAGGCTTGGGGCACCCCCAGGAGCACAAACAGACCCCACACTTGCCCCATTCCTCTTGGACTGGTAACTTCCACATGGACTCCGGGAAGCCCCGTGGATGCTGAGGTCAGCACAGCTGAGGGGCATCATAGGAAGGCCCTGCGTGCGCCCAGCCCTCCACCTTTTCAACTAGGAGAGAGCCCACCTGTGGGGTTATGTGAGGGCCAGAGGGTTAGTGTAAGCATTAATAAGGTACTACGCATAAAGCCATCATTCAAGTTTTAAAATCAGAAGGCTGCCGTGAAACGTGACACACCTGTGGGCCACACAGGTTTGGAGCCACACCTCGGGGTCCTTCCTAAGAGGACACCTGAGAGGCACACTGCTGCCACAAAGAGGGAGCTCCATTTGCTTTAGGCCAGATCGTCAGCTCTCTGGGGCCCAACTCCAGGAGCCAGGAACAGACACTCTCCTGAGATCTACAGCTACCCGTACACACCAGTGCACTCACCCAAAACCTTCAGCCCATCCCAGCTCTGGAAACTGTAGGGAAGGAAGGGAAGCTCAGCTTTCAAGTTGCTAACCTCACAGGCTAACTTGTCCCATTTCAGGTCAGGACACTGTTTTCCTAACTGTGGAATCTAAGCAAAAACTTGCCAACTGCATTTACATGAAAAAGTTAAAAATTTACAACGTGAAGTACTAAAGCAAAACAAAACCAATTGTTTACAACGAAGTTCTGCTCTTACTCCCCTCAAATTAATCCAGGCTTCAAATTCTTAGGTTTTTACACTGGAAGTGACATTTTTACAAAAGAAGATGAATCCTCAAATGGCAAACTAAGCAACAGGGGATTAAAGAATATTTACCAGATTCATTTCTGAGGATAATGATTTAAAAATAATTTTAATTACCCAGAGATGTCACTGCCATAAAAACAGCTCTAAAAGAATATTCTTTCAAAACCTCCTCCAGAACACATGGGTACATGCACACACAGAACTCAGCGGAGCCGCGGCTTCTCCATTATGTGCTACAGAGTAAGTGACAACTAAGACATGCAGAGAAGCTCTCCTGGCTTCAGAGCTGGGTGATACTCTCCTTACGTGACCTGTCTTCTGCGGAGCTAAACCACACGACACTGTCAGGACACTGGCCAGCTTTAAGGCTGTGAGCACGGGACAGCACAGCTGGCCCTGGGGCAGCCCGGGTACTGGGCTCCTCTTCAGAAACCAGTGCTTGCCCAGAAGCCCTCCCGAGGCCAGGGCTGCTCTGGAGAGGGAGTCCCTGTTTCCCACGGTCACCTTCACGCCGGAAAGGACACATCTGGTCCCAGGGCCTCCCCAAGCCCCAAGCACAGTTCCAGATGGCAGAGAGCTGGGTGGACACAGTGAGACACCGCATCTCAGCCCCAGGAGCACAGCCTCCCTGCCTTGCTTTCTCATCTGCCTTTCACGCCTCCTTGCTGATGATCTGGTCAAAGGAACAAAACAAAGTAACACAGCCTAGGAGCCTTCCACAGCAGGAATTTACTGTCTCTCAGTTGCAGGAGCTAAAAGTCCAAGGTCAAGGTGCCGCAGGGGGGTTTCTCCTGAGGCTTCTCTCCTTGGCCCCCGGCAGCCTTGCCCCTGTGTCCCCGTGGAGCCTCCCTCTGTGTCCTGATCTCTTCCCAGAAGCGCCAGTCACACTGGATGAGGGCCCAGCCTAACGATCTCACTTGAATGAATCACTTTTTCAAAGACTCTATCTCTGAATACAGTCACATTCTGAGGCACTAGGACTTCAACTAGAACTTTTGGGAGGGAACATAATCAGCCCAAAACAGAGGGAGGGGGGCCCTAGCAGAGCAGGAGAGCTCAGGACAGGACTGGAATCAGACGTCTCCCCGGAGAACAGACCATAAGCCCTCAGAGGGCAGAGCCAGCCTACGACCTTTAACCCAGCACCCAACTCCACTCCCAGGACTCCCAGTCCTGCATTTCCTGGGGCCGAAGACCTTGCGCCTCAGTCCTGAGCACTGCTTCATCCGGGAGGGTTTACCCCCAGCAGTGGGCCACCAGGGAGTCCGCCGGCACCAATCCGCTGCAACAGAAGAGGAAGGGCAGGCTGCACAGGGCTCTGATGAAAGCTTGACATGAGGCCTGATTCTCTGCTAGACGATGGGGAAAGAACACACAGAACCTTCTCCCCACAAAATTAAATGACTCTTCCAGAGTCAAGTCTGTTACTTGGCAACCTTGACAGGTTACGAAGGTGTACTTCACTAGTTAGCAAGGACACACCAAGAGAGGGTAGACAGATTTAGCAAAGTTAAATACAGGATGCCTAGTTCACTTTGAATTTCAGATAAAACACAGTAATTTTTTCCTACAAGTATGGCCCATGCAATAGTTGGGGCAAACTGCCACTAAAAAATGAACAACTATTTATCTGAAATTCAAGTTGAATTGACCTCCTGTAGAACACAGGAGGCAAGCCTCCTCCGAGAGGACAGCCCTCCCAGCTTTGCTGACGCCCACTCAGCATGTTCTCAGGTGCCAACTACTCAGAGAGCAGGGGGTCCTGTGGGGGATGCCTATGCCTGGTGGGCCAGTCTTCTCAGGACGGGGCCCCAGCAGAGAGAATCCCTCACTCTGGCCCCTCCCATGGGCCCAGCGATGCTGACACATGGCTCATCTAATAGAGGAAACGGTTAAGTCCACCTCCTTGACACCTAGAAACTCACCCACAACAGCCAACGTACACCAGGCCTTGTACTCTGATCCTCAGATGGCTGTTATGAATGCCACCGCCAGTAACAGCAGCATTAACGATGACCCACGGGAGGCAGAGGGGACATGACTGAAGGACACCAGGAGACCCTGCTTACGGCAGCTGCACCAGCGCCAAGGCAAGTTTGGGGGAATGATCTTTCTTCTGTCAACAGTGCTGGCGAGTCCTCCAACACTCAGCCCCCAAGGTCAGATCATTCAATCCACCACGGCACAAAGCCGGTTCTAACTTCCAGACACATCCAGAATCTGAATAGCGCACGGCCTCTACGCCTCCACCAACTCTTGTCAGGTTCCCACGTGGCCCGATCCTACACCTGCCCCAAAGCATCTCTGTGAAAGTAATGCTGGGCCAGGCTACTCGGCTAAAAACACCCCAAAGGCTCCTGGTCTCACAGTTAGAGCCGTGTCCCTGTGAAGGCCAGTGAGTCCCCCTGTGATCCACCTCCACTCCCTCCCTCTGGAACCGTCCCGGGCCTCCTCGCCTGCAGGCACACCTCAGCCTTGGGCCTCACACTGGCCACTCCCCTCCTCCATGGGAAGTGTATCCCTCTCCCTCACCTCTTCCCAAGCTCAACTTCTCAATGGGGCCTTTCTTTTCCACCCTGTGCAGCAGACCCCTGCCCCTCTCCAGCACCCCCAAGTCGCCTAATCCTGTCCACTCTGTCTTTCCCAATGCCTTCATTCTAGCATGCTATATATCTGTCCTGATTATTGCTAAGTGTCTGTATCCCCCTCAAGAATGTGTATCTCACACAGACAGGAATCTGTCTTGTTCACTGATGAATTCCAAAGAGCCTACAACAGTGACTGAGGCAGAAATGTGCTCAATCAACACTTGCTTACTTCATCATCCATTGCATGGCCACAGGAGACCAGGAGCAGGAAAACGGCCAAAACCTCCCGGTACTCTGTACACACAAGGCACCATGGAAGGGGCCTTCCAAATGCTGCACACACCAGGCAGGCTGAGGGCCTCCAGTGCATACGTGGAGGGGTCTCTTGGCTACCAAGTGATCAGGTTGGGGTCCTGCAGACATGGAAGCCAGGCGGTTCCATCACCACCTGCGAGGCGTGTGTCGGCCGCAGTCAGCTGGGAAGCACAGTGCCCCCTTCAGCACTCACTCTGGCCCTCCCGCCTGACACCTAACATTTACCAGCACGGACGGCCCCATTCAGACTGCTGGGCAGGGACATGCGGCATCCACCTTCGGGGAGGCTGTGTGCTGTGAGCAAAGGATGCCGGCCTAGGCCCCCGGGTCACAGGCCCCCTCGGCTCGAGCCCTCCCCCACTGTGGGGTGCAGGCATGCCCACGAGACACGGCCCCGCTCACAGCCTGGGGGCATGAGAACACACAGGTCCTGAGCATGCAGTAGGAGCTGGGTGATGGCTTGCCGGCACTGAGGTGGCTCTTCCCACAGGGGACTTCCGGCTGGTCACGTGCAGGACCCCAGTGGCCCTGACCTGGGGAGAGAAGGAAGAGCAGCAGACCCTCCACAGGCCAAGATCAAGGGCAGAGAGGGGCCGTGGGGGTGGGAGAGGCTCCTCGGAGCCGGGGGCTGCCACAGTCACGCCAGGGAGCCGCCCGGATTCGGCACAGGGTATTTTCCTTCTGAACGTGGAGACGACAGCCAGACCCAGAAGGAAAAGTCTGTAAAGTTTTCCCTCTCCCCTGACTTCCTGAGGGTTAAAGAAGCACTGAAAGCAGGCCAGCATAAGTAACCGGGTTTCATGCTTCCCATCTTCTGCAGCAGGGTTTCTGCTGCCCCGTGTCTGAACTAGGGCGCCTGGCTGCACTCACTCCCGCCGGCCAGCGCCTGTCCCCCCAGCTGCACGGGCCCCTGGGTGGCACCCACAGAGCTGGGCTGGCGTCATCCCCGCTGCTCACGCAGCAGTGTCCAGGCAGCAAGGGGTGCTAACACCTTGAGGCAGGAGAGGCAACCTGGGAGGAACGTGATACAGAGGCGGCTGGGGAAGAAGGGACCAGGAACAGGGACTGTGAGACAGCAGGACCCCTGCCACCAGAGCGCTTGTTAGGAGCGATGGAGGAGTGGGTGTCTGCCTCTGGGTTCAGCCGAAACCTCCGAATCCTCAGGCATTCCCAGTCTTTGCTGAAAAAAGAAATGGTTGTGCCACATTTTCCTAAATATATTCTACAATCACACTTCTCGTGAGCAGTAGTCAGGTGAACTGATTCTAAGTGAAACTAACATCCACGTGCACGCATGAGTAGTCGCCCCAGAGGAAGTGAGCCTGGGGGGCCCACAGAAGCTGCCCACGTGGCCCAGCATTTTTCCTCTTTGTCCTTAAGAAAGGCCCGGGAAGGGTTCCGGGGACAGAGGCTGAGGGTAGGAGAGAGTAACACTGTCAGAGGACTTGCTACGGGTGAGACGCAGATCCTTTACAAACATGTCATCCCTTCCCCGGAGGCTCTAAGGATCTACTATGTCTCCATTTCACAGGTTAGAAAACTGAGGCTCAGATTAATTTAAGTTGCCAAGTGAATTACTGGAGGCGGGAAGTGTGAGAATTCAAAAATTTGGCTGGACTCAAAGCAAACTTGGGAATTTTGACTCAAAAATTCTTTACATTTTCAAACTTCAACCAACATTAAACCAGAAACTGCTTAGGCATCTGATAAGCCACATGACAGATGCTGACTCACAGGTTGGCTGAAGGTCACTGAACCCAAGAAAGCCAGGACCAGAAAACTGTGGCCACCTCCTCTTGACTCTGAGGAGCTGATCTTTTAATCTCCATGTAGAAGGTATGGAAAATAGGTCAAAATAATTTTAAGCTATCCTACAAGTCCAAAACTAAAAGCCTTTTATGCCAGCAAGAACAACATTTATGATGTCAGGGAGACTCCTCCCCATAATGGTGTCTTATCTTCATCCAAGCGACTGCCAGACCAAGTCCCTGTGAGAAAGTTTGAGGAATGGAAGCTCTGAACATGTATCTCATGGGAAAGCCACCCACCTCTCCACTGTTTCCCCCAAAGCACCCACAGGTTCATAACTGTGAGGACGCAGAGCGATGCAGGACAGGAAGAGCCGATATTCCAGCGCGTGCTCACTGCAGGCCAGGCCTGCTCTAGAGGAAAGAGACCGAGTGGCCGAGCGAAACCCTGCTTCCAGCACTGCTGCTTATGGGGTAAGTAACTTAAACCCCCAAAGCCAGTTTCATCTGTATAGTGCGGAAAACAATACTTATCCAAGTGTGTAAGAAAATAATTTAAATGCTACCCAGGGAACTTTCACTCTTTTCCTTGAGATAGTCTTCCATGTTTCTCTTTGAAAGGAGATGGTGTAACTCCACCTCTGCCCTACCTGTCCCCACTCTGCCTCTCCTTCATGGAGAACCACAGGCTCCTGGTGGAGGCGGGCCTGCCTCCTCCTTTTTCTTTCTTAAGCTGGAAAGACCATCCCAGAGTCCCAGGTACAGGAGGCCTGAGGACATCTGTGGAGCCAGGAGGAAGCTCAGCCTTGCCTGTGGCTCATCGAGATTCTCAGCCTCCAGAGGCAGAGAGACAGCTGGAAAGCAGGTCCCGCTGCCAGCCCCTGAGCCGGAGAGAACACGTGGGAGGTCCTAAGGGTCCCAGCTGTGGACACGTGGGGCTGCCTTCTCTCCAGCACCTGGGCCTGCCGGCTCCTCAGGGACTCCACACACCCAGGCCCACAGCCCACAGAGGAAGGCAGCCCCCTTCCAAGGGTCTCAGCCCAGAGAGTACAGAGGTTCAGAATAAACAGAAGACTCACCCAGGGAGACAGAGCCGCTGGAAGATGCAGACGCCAACTCGAATTTTAATTAAAACGGTAATAACAGCCCTCAATGAGATGCAACAGCAACACACACAGGGGAGAAAAAAGATTTCCAATAAAACAAGATTTCCCAACTAAATAACTCATCAAAGAGAAGAAAGTGGTCACAGATAATTCTTGAGTCATTCTCGAGTCACTGATTCAGAAGATCAGGTCCAAGAAATAAAGCAGAGACCGTAAGTAGGAAGAAATGAAGAGCATAGGGGACAAGCTATAAGACTTCCAAGCTACATCCTAAGACAGAGGGAGAGAGAAAAAGACAGGTGAAGGACAGGCAGTATAGGGCACCCAGCCCTGGACATAAGTCATACGACAAGAGCCACATGCTACCAAAGTTTCTGAATCTAAGGATAAAGCAACAGAAAAAAGACTATTCTCTGGGCAGAACAAACAAACTTGTGCCTAAAAAGGAAACAGAAGATGGAGGTGGACACAGACTGGCCGTGACGTCAGAGCAGCCCGAATGTTGAGACAGCGTCTGGGTACCACAGGGCTTGAACGCAGTTCCCCAGGCATCAACACAGACGCTCCTCAGCCACTGAGATAAAATAAAAGCGCTCTG
The DNA here is from genome assembly GCF_019320065.1 of Cervus canadensis. Taxonomy (NCBI): domain Eukaryota; kingdom Metazoa; phylum Chordata; class Mammalia; order Artiodactyla; family Cervidae; genus Cervus; species Cervus canadensis. Next base: position 90,323,387 of record NC_057393.1, on the reverse strand, counting down.
AAGGTAAGAATTCAGAGTATATACCGCCGGGTGCCACATACCACAGCAGAGAAACACAAGGAAGGAAAAGCTCTAACAACAGCTGGGCCAGAACCAAGATTCCATGAAGTGAAAAACAGAGAAAACTGATGACTAATGAGCTAAATGGTCTTGGCCTTGGCAAGGCCGAAGGCTGATGCCTGCTTCAGTGTCATTTCTGCCACCTCGGAACTAATCAGTGGTCAATGTCATTGAGTTGTGTAGATTCTCATCATGCCCAAGCAGTGTAATCATCTCAGTCGCATGCACAGGCCATGCAATTCAGATTTGTTATTAATGTCTGAGTCACTTTCACTACAATTAAGCATTCTAGATGTAACTCAGATTGAAAATATAAACTTAGGTGCCTTCTACAGTGAAATTCTATAAGTTCAAGTATAAATGTAAATTATTAGTACTAGAGTAAAGTGCTGTAATAATTAAAGATCAGAATGGCTGACAATTTTATAATCAAAATGTAGTAAGATTAAGAGCTTTCAAATACTTAAATCAAGGAACAGAATGACAGTTAACACAAATATTACAAGTATGTAGTCTTGATAACTTAGAAAAAATTTTTATCCTTTAGAACTAATACTCATAAAGTTGAAGTAATGATGGAAGGCAGAAAAAGTTTGGATTATATCATAATCTTTGTAGAATTATTTCATGCATTAGCTTTCATAAGACTAAAGCAAACAGCCCTTAAGAATTTAATGTAATTTTATAATCATTCAATTTCATTCAGGCTATGAATATTCCAAGAAAAACTCTTATTTGGGAATTTCTCACCTAATGAAGATCTATTAAAATCACAAAGTGAACTCTGCCAGCTTAAAAATTCAAGAACAATCCTTAATTAAAAATTCCACAATCTTTCATGACAACATCCACAATAAATCACTTTCAATCTACTAAAAATTATACAGTACTAAGAAAAGAAAGTGGTACAGAAAAATTTTGTTTCTATCAGCCAAGTTTTAAAATTACCTTACAACAATGCCATTTAAGAGTACAATTTCTTGCAGTTTTAAGTCTGTGGAAACTAATGCTACACTCAAAGTGGCTGTGAAATGATTACCATGGGGTAACTACCATTTTGAGTAGTTATTAAGAGAAGATAAAGAGCTGTTGAATCCCGAACTATGAATCCTAGTTGTGAAGTTCCTCCTGGAAAATATGATACTCGAGATTTTTTCCCCTGTATTTATGTATGGCAAGTGTTCCTTTCATGATACAAATCATTTCTTTAGGAAGATGCCAAAATCCATCCTCACATACCAAAATCTGAAGTGCAGACAGAAATTAAGAAATGATTTTCTTATCATGAAAAAAAAACACACTGGTCCATTGCCAAATTCCTAGTTTTTCCTCAAGTGACTGCTGGAAGTAGTAGCAACTACAGTCAGAAATAACAGAAGTAAAAATCACAAGTGAGGCAAAATCCAAAGTTTACTCCTAAAAAACACTCAAGAGAATACCTGTAAGCAGCAAACCAAGAGTTTAGCTCTTGTTTTGTCGATGACATCGCATCATCTCACGGACTGACCAAGTCCTTAAGTCCAGGAGATGGAACAGAAGGAAGCAAGTCTTTACCTTCAAGAGCCACTATTACTACAAGGAAGGAAGGTGCACTGTCAGGACATAGGTCCCTGCGCTGGAGACACAGCCACTCTGCCACGTCCCCAGCTCAACAGGAAGCAAACATCGTTCATTTCACAAGTGTTCAGGGGCACAGCTTCAGGTACAGGACAGCCGCCGACAGAATATAAAATTACTATTCCTGTACTGCACTGTCAACCTCCAGGATCTTGACACCGAAAATTTTTAACAAAATATAAATGCTTTGTTTTAAAAAACAAAACTTTAGACTGAATCTTTATCCTAGAAGTTCATTCTACAATTGGCTTCAACCCTGCCTCAGGCAAATGTTTAGCCATTTGGACAAAATGGGCAAAAAACATGAACAAACGTTTCTCCAACACACAAATGCATAAACAGCAGTAAGCACATGAAAAGATGCTCAACATCACCAATCATCAGGGAAAAGCAAATCAAAACCACAATGAAATACCACCTCCCATGCATTAGCGTGGCTACAATCAAAAACCAAAAAAAAAAAAAAAATGCTGCTCAGTATGTGGAGAAATTGAAACTCACTTACATTGTTAACAGGTACCCACCTTGTAAAACATTTTGTCAGTTCCTCACAAAGCTAAACAGAGAGTTATCATGCGACCCAGCAATTCCACTGCTAGAGACATACCCAAGAAAAATGAAAACTGTGTCCACACTAAAACTTGTACATGAAGGTTTTGGCATTATTCATAATAGCAAACTACCACAATTGATCTCACCTCACATGCTAGCGAGGTAATGCTCAAAATCCTTCAAGCTAGGCTTCAGCAGTACATGAACTGAGAACTTCCAGATGTACAAGCTGGATTTAGAAAAGGCAGAGGAACCAGAGATAAAATTGCCAACATCTGTTGGATCACAGAAAAAGCAAGAGAGTTCCAAAAAAAAATCTACTTCTGCTTCACTGACTACACTAAAGCCTGTTACTGTGTGGATCAAACAATCTGTGGAACATTCTTCAAGAGATGGAATACTGGACCACCTGACCTGCCCCCTGAGAAACCTGTATGCAGGTCAAGAAGCAACAGAACTGGACATGGAACAATGGACTGGTTCAAAATTGGGGAAGGAGTACGTCAAGCCTATATATCATCACTCTGCTTATTTAACTTATATCAGAGCACATTATGTGAAATGCTGGGCTAGATGAAGCACAAGCTGGAATCAAGATTGCCAGGATATGCAGATGACACCAGCCTAATGGCAGAAAGCCAAGAGGAACTAAAGAGCCTCTTGATGAACATGAAAGAGAGTGAAAAAGTTGGCTTAAAACTCAACATTCAAAAACAAAGATCATGGCATCTGGTCCCATCACTTCCTGGCAAATAGATGGGGAAACAATGGAAACAGTGACAGACTTTATTTTCTTGGGCTCCAAAATCACTGTGGATGGTGACTGCAGCCATGAAATTAAAAGACGCTTGCTCCTTGGAAGGAAAGCTATGACAAACCTAGACAGTGTATTAAAAAGCAGACATCACTTTGCCGACAAAGATCCATAAAGTCAAAGCTTTGGTTTTTCCAGTATTTATATATGTATGTGAGAGTTGGACCATAAAGAAGGCTTAGCACTGAAGAACTGATGCTTTCAAATTGTGGTGCTTGAGAAGACTCTTGAGAATTCCTTGGACAGCAGGGCTTCCCTGGTGGCTCAGACGGTAAGGAATCCGCCTGCAATGCGGGAGAGTTGGGTTCGAGCCCTGGGTTGAGAAGATTTCCTGGAAAAGGGAATGGCTACCCACCTTCAGTAATTTTGCCTTAAGAATTCCATGGACAGAGGAGCATGGCAGACTACAGTCCATGGGTTTGCAAAGAGTCAGACACGACTGAGCGACTTTCACTTTCATTTAGACAGCAAGGAAATCAAATCGGTCAATCCTAAAGGAAAGCAACCCTGAAGATTCATTGGAAGGACTGATGCTGAAGCGGAAACTCCAATACTTTGGTCAGCTGATGCAAAAAGCCAACTCACTGGAAAAGATCCTGATGCTTGGAAAGATGGAGGGCAAGAGTAGAAGGTGGTAACAGAGGATGAGGTGGTTGGATGACACTATTGACTCAATGGACATGAGTTTGAGCATACTCCAGGAGACAGTGAAGGACAGGGAAGCCTGGTGTGTTGCAGTCCATCGGGTTGCAAAGAGTCAGACACAACTGAGCAACTGAACATAATGGCACAACAACATAATAGCAAAAGAGTGAAAACAGCCCATAGGATCATCAACTGTGAGTAAACATTGGAAACATTACGCTAACTGAAAGAACCAGTCACAAATCACACATAATGTATGATTTCATTTATATGCAATTTCCAGAATAGGCAAATCCCAGAGACAGAAAGTAAATTCGTAGTTGCCTAAGGCCAGGTTTCCTTTGGGGATGATTCAAATGTTCTAAAACTGACCGTTTATACAAATTGGGAATATATGAAGCTCCACTAAACTGTACACATAAAAACAGGTAAATTGTTTGACCTGTGAATTTACCTCAGTAAAGCTCTTATCCCCAAAATGGAAAGAATTTCTATATCTAATGCATAAAAAAACAAACAGCTTGATCAAAACACCAAACATGAGGAAAAGAAAAAGAAAAAAGTGGACTGAATAATATTTAAGGAATGAAAGTGATGCTTGTTTTTCATGACTGAAGTGTGTACAGATTGATTTCTCCAACTGAAGAGTCTATCGTGTTGTGTCAAAATATATGTCCACCTATATGCTGTTCATGAAACACAGGCAGATGGGGTTGGGAAGAACACACCAGGCGAGGAAGACAGCAGGCAACGTGCCAAGGAGGAGAAAGCGGGAAAGACAAAACTAATAGCAAACAGTCTGGACTTAAAATTAAAGCAAGAGGAAGAGGGGTGTTATTAAAGGCACAGTTTGGTGGGGAGAATAAAAGGTGTTAAGTAAACATGCACCAAATAACATGGTAGATAAAGACTTAAAAATGCAAGCACCTGGTAAAAAGGTAGCTCTTCACATGGGAATATCTACTGGACAGGAGAAAAAAAAAACACAGATGATAGGGAAACAGACAGACACCCTTATTTCCTTCAAATAAAAAACATACATTTTTTATTACCTCTGTATGCCACATTTGTAAAGATTAATTTGATATTTGGCAAGAAAGAAAACCTTTACAAACCTTTCAAATTAAAGATTTTAAGGACAGTTCTTTGACCACAATCCAATAAAATTAGAATTAAATGATCAAGTAACAAAAACTCTTGACTACTAATAAATTAAGAAATATACATTTAGATCAAAGAGAAATTAAAAGGAGAACTTGAAAAAAACCTTGAAAGCAACAGAAAGACAATATTTCATACCAAAACTTACAGGATACACCAGAAAGTACACTCTAAGGAGATTTAATGTCAAATGCCTTCAACGCTAGAGATTTTTTTAAATGAGAAGAAACCATGAGGTTTAAATGAGAAGAAACCACCTAAACCAATTATAAAAAGACAGTCCAAAAAAAAAAAAAGAGAGAGAGAGAGAGTCCAATAAATGAAAAGAAAGAAGTTATAACAAAGGTAAATTTTTAAACTAAAAAAATTACAGGGACAACTCAAAAGCTAATTTATTTTTTTCCCACACCGTGCGGCATTTGGGATCTTAGTTCCCCAAGCAAGGATAGAACTTGGGTCCTCAGCAGTGGAAGCACAAGAGTCCTAAGCATTGGACCACCAGGGAATTCCCCCAAAGCTAATTCTCTGAAAAGGCCAAGAATATAGAGAGACACCTCACATGCCCAATTAAGGGTAAGACAGAGAAGATGGGTAACAGGGGAGAGGAAAGGTGGAGAAACTGAAGGAGTAGGCGGAAGGAGAGGAGGAGCTAGGGGAGAGAGGATGTGCGGATCCAGAAGACCAGACTGAGAAGAGACACATAAAAGCAAGTACAGATTATAAAAGCAAATCAAAAAGAACCATCTTGCAAAATTGCACGGAATTTTGCATTTAAGACTAGGAAAAATAGATGATTTCCTAGGAAAACATAAATCATCAAAATGATTCAAGATGTGGTAAATTCAGAAGTAGGAGGACCAGAGAGTTCACAGGTGAGTTGTATGTGACACATATTTCCACCATTGAATGGCAGCAAGCAATTAAACAATAAACCAATTCATTTTACAAAGCTGCAGATAAATTTTAATACGCAGACCTGAGAGAGATGAGAGGGGAAACTGAACAAATCTGGCTTATGATGGGTTAGTTACAGAAACTCCAAAGTAACACCAGCAAAGAACAGAATTCAGCCATCTATCAGAGAGACCAACTTGGATGTATTCCGGGGAAGTAAGGGAATCTCAGTACCAGGAAATCAATGAAATCTACCTCGTCAATAAATTAAACGCAAAAAAAAAACAAAAAACAAAACAAACAAAAAAAACAAACAAACAAACCAGAACCACATCAATAATTGCATTTTGATAAAAATAAAGGCATTGGATAAAAGTTTAGCAGCTATTCCTTTTAAAATTAAGTAAGCTCAAAAAAGAAGGAAGTTATTGATGAAGTATTCTTAAATGAGAACAGCATCAATAGAAAGGTATATAAAACGACTCTGTATTTGTTAAGCAATGACCCCTAAAGCTCCGACACATGATGTACATTCACAAATGTGTTTGTGTATGAGCAATAAGGGCTTCCTAGATGGCTCAGTGAGTAAAGAATCCCCCTGCAATGCAGGAGATGTGGGTCCCATCCCTTGGGTTGCACGGCAACCACTCCAGAATTCTTGCCTGGAAAATTCCAAGGACAGGGGAGCCTGGCAGAATACAGTCCATAGGGTCACAAAGAGTCAGGACTGAAGCGACTGAGCACCCACACACACACATGAGCAACAAGTTGTCAACACGGACTGCATGGAGGCAGGCAGTGATTCAAAAAAATTTCCAGAAAATTCTTTAAAAAGGGGGTAAAACAGGAGTGCAGTTAAAACAAAATTAGACAGTTCATGTGTATAATTTTTAAAAGACTGTACAGTACTAAAACTATCAAGAAAAGAAGTGTTCCTTTTGTTTTTAACCCCACAAGTATCACTGGCTTTTTTTATTCCCAGTAACAAGTTTAGATACTCTCTTGTCAATATCACCTTTAACTGGACTCTTGAATAGAAATATGTATTGGCTGCAGGTCAGAACTTAGGCACAGCCTTGACTCTTCTATGCAGAGTGGCACCTTCTTGCCCAACTCCTGATCCTGTCCCTGGGGGAGACACTGTGGAGCAGGGATCTGAACAAACCGGCCCTGGCTTCCCTTGGTGCCACTCCCTGTCACGTTTACTACAGCTCTGCAGAAGCGCTGATCTCGGCTGCTCCCTCAGCACCAGACGCCCTTCACTAGACACCCTTCTTAAAACAGCACCTCCCGCTCAGGCCCCAAGCTTGAGCACCTCCCATCTTCCGCATTGGGCTCCAAGCTTCCTGTATCCACTTCTCAAGCCCCAGCTGCTAATACAGTGCCTGGCCCATCACAGGCCAGGTGAATTAACTGTATTTAAAAGAAGATACGAAATCTGAACTCAAGAACTTTTCTTTGGGAGGCTGTTCTGCTTTAGGTTCCCAGCCAGTTTTACTTAACCATTTTCCAGCCCTGCTGCCAATAACCTGCTGGAGTGAACAAATGTTAGCACACCTCAGGGGCACATGGCTTTGGTTGGTCCTTTGGCAGCAGGGACACTGGGAACTGCTCTCAGGAGCCTGACAAGACAACAGGGAGAGCACTTCGCTGAGTGCAGAGACCAGACAGGATCTCATAACTGGGTGCCTGGGGCTGCCCTGTGGCAGGTGGCGCTTTGAATGCTGAGCTGGGACAGGTCCCCACTCCCTCCCAACAAAACAAAGCACCCCACACACCACCCTCGGGAGTCTGGGCTGTAGCCTGGCAGCCACTCCAACTTTCCTCATGTAATCTGCCATCTCCCTGAACGTACTTACATCTTTTCAAAATCTATTTCTTCTCTGCCAAAGTTCCTGAAGATAAAAGTGTCTGTAAATGTAAGAGACACAGTGTGGATTTACACTTGGTGATATTTACCTAAAATTCACCTCTTTCAATCTTAAAAGACGTCTCACTGTAGGTATCTCAGATTTCTGGTTAAGTATACTTTTCCAGGGCTTCCCTGGTGGCTCAGACACTAAAGAACCTGCCTGCAATGCAGGAGACCCAGGTTCGATCCCGGGTCGGGAAGAACCCCCGGAGAGGGAAATGGCAACCCACTCCAGTATTCTTGCCTGGAGAATTCCATGGACAGAAGAGCCTGGCAGGCTACAGTACAGAGTCAGAGATGACTGAGCAATTCACACTTTCACTTTCATACTTTTCCAGAGTCCACAGGAATTCAGAATGCATGTCCCCCCTTGAATGCCGTAATCATGGTCCAGTTCACCAGCTAGCCAAGGAAATCAGATTGGAAATTTTGCTGAAATACACGAGTATTAAGAACAAACCAAAAGAAGCATTTTTATTTACCTCAAATGCTGGGGGCCAGCAAAGTAGGCATCATTACCGGCAGATGAAGAAGGTGTAGACTTTTTTTAATGTGAATTCTGAAGTGAAGGTCTGTTCACCACAGAACCTCAGAACCATTACTCAGCACACCTCACTAACTCAGCAGAGGTCCGAGGGATGCTGATTTAAGATGTGGATTCTCCACTACCCCAAATGTAGAAAGAGCTCAAATAAGCAAGCCACTCACTAAGCAAGCCATTCACCAAATAAGCAAGCCTTCACTAACCATTCTTGAAATGATTCCACTTATTTTTTTTTCTTCCAGAAAATCATCCTTTATCTCGATCCCTTATATTCTCTTTATAAGTCTATTTTCTAAACTTGAGAAAATAGGTCTCCTCCTCTTCCGGTTCTTCTAAAGTCATTAAATTTTTAATTGCCTTTGCCACAGAAGGCTTTTGAAGTTTCTGAAACATCAATATTGCATCCACCTACTGGCCTCCTGGCCACCATCTCGGAAAGGATGGAGCCCAGTAGATACGAGAGCAGTAACTGCTTCTCCACTGATGTCTGTCAGCCGCCCATGGGAGTCTCCCTCCGTTCACCCTGGGTCCCGGCTGAAGGCCCCTGATAGACCGAAGAGGGGTCCTGAGGCACTCACAGGGTGCTGCACACACACGGCTTCCAGGGAGGGTGGGGAGACCGGCTGGACAGGTTCTGAGGCCTCTCACTCCAGCTTCAGAGGAAGCCCCCCTGGGTTTGTCCTGAGGTTCCTGCTTGCTAAAAGTTTTGAAAATCTAAGCAGCACAACATCCATCGTGTCCATTTTGGCCACATAGGAAAAGAGTAGTTTAAAGGAACGGAAATCGGCTACTTGGAATGAAGCACCAGCTTTGTGCTCAGCCATGTGTCTTTACTGACTCTCAGTGGTGGGCTCCACCGGCCCCGGCCCAAGATCGCAGGGTGAGTACTCAGCGGAGATGGGGCCTTTTACCCTGGGCGTGCTCGCTCTCCACCAGAAGCTGACCACCAAGCCTCTTTCCAACCCCTATGGCTTCAAAACATCAATGTGCAATTAATAACTGAGTCTAGAATGTCTAGTGCAGACAGATTACCTGCATTATTTCACCTGTTCCAAAGTTACAATGGGAACTTCACTGAGAGAATGCAAAGAACTCATTTTTTTTTCTCTAGGCTTTTTTCTCATAATTTCTCCTTATGAATCCTTGTACTATCAACAAGAGCCCTACTGATTTGAATTCGCTTTTCCCCATCTATCTCTTTCCTTTAGCATCTGTGCAAATAGGATTCTGCTGGCTGCTGTAACCACCCACTCCTCCAGCCCCTGCCAAATGCATGATGGAGCAAACAAGAGAGAAGCTCATTTCTTCATAAATTTAGTCCATGGCAGATATGACTGATTCATGGGTGGCTTTGCTCCAAATGGTGATTCAGACACAAGGTTCTTCCACCTGGTGGCCCCAGTATCTCTGACACATCACAGGTCACCCTCCAGCTTCCCTTTCAACCCACTCCCCAGTCCAGAGCCCTGATCTTCAATTTCTAGCTCCCTGCACAAAGTCGGGGAACAGTCGCTCTTTGTTCTATCCTGCAGGGCAAAAGAAATCATCACATTTTCCTGCGGGTATAGTGATGCTGGTGGTGACGAAGAAGACGATGATGAAGATGATGATGGTGGTGGTGATGGCAGAGGGAGGCCGAGAGCAGCCTCCCTCCTGACCAGGCCTGCGAGCGGGGTCCACACTTTGCCTCATCTACCATTGCCCAGAACCCAGGCAGCCGCCCCTCTCACTGCAGGGGGCTGGGAAATTAAGAGCAGCCAATGCCTGGGATAAAAGTTAACAGGTGAAACAGATTCGGAGAATGACAATGACCTTCAACTCAGAGCACCCTACAAGAGACTTGTTTTTAATTAGTTGATCTGACTGGCATAAATCATGTGCACATGATGCTTGCTTATACCCTAATCAAAAGGATCAGTCCACCCTATGTCACTTAACCTCTCTGTGACTCAGTTTCCATAAGTTAAAGATAGGAAAAATAATAGTACTAACCTCACATTGTTGTTTTGAGGATTACATAGGCTAGGAAGCGCTCAGGACACTATCTGACACATAGGAAGTGATACACAAGCGTTTGTTAAACAATTAGTGGAGGACGGGCAGCTGGCTCCCCCACAAATTCCTAACAGAGTCCTGCCCTGAAGGTTAATTAGGAAGTGGGAGGGTGTAGAAGCCCAAGGGTTGGAGAGTTCCCCAATCTTCCATCTTGGAGGCAAATCCCTGTAAAACACATCCCAGACTTGCTTTGGTGCCTTTCTGGGAAGAAACTCACTCCCTCTGAGTCAACCTATCCACACCTTCCACACTTGGATGTTAAAAAATGCACAGGTCCTTGTAAACACTTATTCACTGATACCAATTTCCACACCATTTAAAAAATCTATTTCTGCATCCATCTATTCTTTTGTTCATCCAAAACAGGATGAGGAACTACCGTGACCAAAACATTCAACGTCTCAGACCCAGGAGAAAAATTAGCTTAAATGGATACTAAAAGGCACCTTAGGGAAGAAGGTAATTTTAGATTTTTGGAGGCAGTGATATCTGAACCAAGACCAGACCAGCAAGCAAGGGTTGCTATTCAAGTATTGAGGGGAAGAACATTCTAGGTGAGGGTCAGGCAGGCACAAAGGCTCTAAGATGGGCAGATTAAGTGGCTGGAGAGTGTTGCAGGACAAGGGTCCAAAGGCATGCGGGAAAGGAGGGCGGCTAGGAGGCCCTGTGCAGCACTCGGGAATTACCTCTGACTTGAAGTTGAAGCCACTGAAAAATTTTAAGCAGAGAAGAGAGTGGATAAGCCCAGGTTTGTAAAGATCACTCTTCTTCCACAAACAATGGGAAGGGAGATAGAGGCAGGGGGCAGGGCATCAACAATACTGGAATCTGGGAACCCCAGCTGACAGAGGATCCAATGTTCAGACCGATGAGGGATGTCTCAGTTCTAAGCTGGAAGCAATGGCAAAGATATGAGAAGCAAAAGGATTTTTTCTAATTGTTTTAATAAATTAATTAAATATACACTAATACTTAGTAGGCATTTAATAAATTGAAAGAAGTATGGTCAGACAGTCATACTTCAGTAATAGTTCTTCTAGGAATTCACAAACAAGCGGAAGAAAGTTCTTCATACCATGTGCCAATCTAGGCAGCGTGTCCCTTCACATGACATGAAATTTTAGGTTTTCTACTGTTCTTGTAGCGTGACATCCTCCCCATCACTGGAAGCTAATGCTATACTTCCCTTACCAAAAAAGGTTTTACCACCTTAACTTTGGTTGTCATATTCCCTCTTCTTCTCTTAAAAAGACCCCAGTGCTTCTCCACGGATTCCGCCCTCTCTGAGCACTTATTTCTTGCCAAACCTGCTAAATTCCACTCCCTACAAGATCCAGCATCTATGCCTGAACTTAGTATTCAGATTCTAGCTACAGCTACTTGCAGTGATAACAATTACAAACATCAGATTTCAAGACGTTGTCACCAAGGCTGCTCAGCTGAAGGGAGAATGGGGCTGCCCTCAGGCAAAGATGGCTCATCTTCTACCCACTCCACCCAGCCTTTGCCCAAGTTGTCCCCTTGTTCAAGATGCCTTTTTCCTTCCTTTTTACCTGATTCATTTTTATTCTTTAGGATGCAGCTCAGGGGTCACCTCTGCCAGAGGCACCTCCTCTTCCCCAGCCCAGCTGGATTAGGTGAGGCACCTCTAGAATCCCATCTAAATCCGTGTTTACCTTGATCACAGACTCTTATCTCATTTTCTTCACTTTGTCTCTCCTACTGGACCCCAGGAGACATGCCTTACTTACCGTTTTATCCCAGCAGGGTTCAATATGCCTGCTGAATTAATACATGGCACATTTCATACACTGCTGGTGGGCGTGTAAACTGGAAAACCATCGGACAGTGTCTCCTAAAGCAGCGGCTCTCCACTGCAGACGACTGCGCTCCCCTCCGGGAGTGGACAGTGCCTGGCGATATGTTTCTCTGTCGTGACTAGAGGCAGGTATGCCATTGCCCCTCGATGGGCAGGAGGCCAGGAGTGCTGCTGGGCACACTTCAACCCACAAGACAGCCGCCGCAACAAAGGGACCCCAGCCCCCAGCGTCCACGGTGCCGAGGCTGACACACGCGTCCGCTCCATGACTCAGCAATCCTACTCCTAGGTACGCACACCCCAGGGAAATCATGTATATGTCCATCAAAGACAAGCACAAAAGCCCTGGTGGCAGCTGTATTCATAAAAGTCCCAAACTGAAAACAGTCCAAAAGTCCACTGATAGGATAATGGATAACACACTGCAGTATTTATACACTGGAATGCTACACAGCAAAATAAAAATAGATTGCTACATACATCTCAGATATGATGATGAACTCAGAGCCCAGACCAAAATAACAGGCAAAAGTAATCGATGGTGACAGAAATCAGAACACGGCTACCCCTGGGGCAGAGAGGCACTGCCTGGAGAGGCACGGAGGGATTCTCTTCACCTGGGCCCGGGGGCTTAGGGCCGCGCTGCGCGTGATTCATGCACTGTGTGCATCACACCTCAGTGGGCTTTATCACGGGGAACGCCCACTCAGGACCACACTGCCTGCAGGAATCTCACACTGACTCGCTGCCTTAGAAGCCAGACTTTCTAACAGACTTTCTGGGACACTGCTGACCAGAGCCTAAATAGGTGCATTTCCAGAAGGCTGTTTCATAAATATAAAAAAAATGTTAAAATGTACAAAATCCTCATTCAATTCGATTTTGATCATTTTATGCTGAGGAATATCTTAAAAATGTGCACACAAACTTAAACTTCAAGAATATTTATCACAGCATAAAAAATACCAATAAATATTTGTAAACACAAGGGAGAGGGGGCAATGAGCCCAATACCCACCCAAAGGGAACAGATTCTTTAAAAAAGACATTTTATAATTTAAATGGAAAATGTTTACAATATATTACTTAGAATTAAGAAGCAGGTCACCCAATAATACATAACTTAAGATATATGAAGGATACAATCAAAGTAATAACTGTGATTATCTCTGAGTAATAGGAGATTAAGGGATTTTTAAAAATTTTATCCTTTTTTTTCATTTCTTCCTAAAATTCACATATATTACATATAATAAGAAAAAAAAAATACACAATCACAGCTCTTTAAAAATAAGGGTGAGTTTTAGACTGTAAGACTTAGTAGACCACACTGCACTCCCAGGGGCTGGTGTGTCCAAAGCTCTGCTCCCTGCAGAGGAGCTCTGACCTCCCTTGACAATGGCTAGGGGCAGGGGTTAAATCAGAAGTGAGATAAAATCCTAGCTGTTCTGTTTCATTCCTCAATGGTGGGACTGGTTACACAAATCCATACCTGCATTAAGCCTCACAGAACTATATAAGCTTCCAAAAAAGTAAATAGTACATCCATGCATAAACATGAAAATAAATATAAATATTTTTTACTGGAAAAAAGTCTAGATTAAAAACAAAACAACTCGCTACCTTTCCTGAATTATCAAGTCTGAGTACTTAGATGGTGCTGATCACTTAGCCAAGGTAATCTCATTACCCCCAAGACTCTGGCAGAAAAGACCAACCTCTTTCTCTGTAAAGTGCAGAAGAAAACGTCTCTCACACAGAGTACCTGTGAAGATTCAGTGCAATAATGCATGACAAAGCAAGTTACAGATTCACACTGTGTGTTGTTATCCTCATCGTGAGCTCAAGTTTCCCCATCACAGGAAAAGACTCCTGGAAAAAGAGCAAAACATCTCTCCCACGAAGCTCGCTTCTCTGAATTCTGTGACTGGGAACACACTTCAGTATCAGGTAAGACTGCATGTGATTTATCTCACAGCTTACCATGATCTGAGCTCCTCCTGGAGCTACGGAGCTAAAGGTGGGAGCAGCTGCTTACCTGACACCGGAGAGAGGGGTCCAGGATCTTAGCTCACAAATTCCATTACAGTAGAAGGTATTGGTTTAATTCTGGTTTTAAGAAAAAGATGCTTCTCTTCCTTGTTAGTCAAAAAGATTCTAAACCAAATAAACCAACAACAAACTCAAGAGATAAGACATTTCAGTGTTAATTTTGAAGGCAACATGTTCCTCCCTAGCTTCTCAAGGTCATACCTCCCCACTGAATGATGACTGACGGTGGCTGACACGGTGCATGGGAAGAAAACTCCCGTGTAGTTCAACCTCACGGAAAGAGCATCAGCTCAGACCCAGCCTGCCACAACAAAGAACCCACAAAGCTGAACAGAAGGGTCCGGAGCGTCTGCGGACCTGCCCGTCCCTCTGCCTCGTCAGAGAGAACGCATCACCAGACTGCTCGGAAAGGGCAGGAGCCCCAGAGCAGCTGAGTTTCCCGCTGCTTCCAGAGTGAGCTTGCATGCTGTGTTGGCTGCTTCCACAGTAGGCAGATGAGGCTGAGAGCTTGCTGGGGGCTATTTTAGGGGGCTGCCCTGCAAGGATAGATTTCTGGGCCCTGAGCTCCCAGTAACCACTTTCTACTCCCAGGCTGACCTTCCATCCACACAGGGGTTAAAATCCTGTCACCCAGCCAGCGCAGCAAACGGAGGGAGTCCTTGTATATAAATCATCCCAGGGGGATCCAGGAAGAGGAGAAAGAAGGGAAGGGCGTGTGAGGGAGAGGACCTCCCCTCCCATAAGTGCCAGCTGCACTTCTAGGGAGCCTGATCCAGGAAGCTAAATACACTGGGTAAAAACAGAAGGAGGAGGCTGAGGAAACCAGAACAGTTTCAAGGGCAGTTAGGAGTCTCAACAACACAACGCTCCCACCAGCCCCACTCTGCCACCTCAGTCTCCCTACTGCGTGCTCTCCTCCATGGGGCCAAAGGCAGCTCTGAGGGCAGATAAAAAGCACAATGGTACCCAGGGTCTCTCTGAAAAGGGTTCCAGGTTACCAAGAGGGTCCCCAGACATCGGTCACAATTTCCTTCTGATAGAAGAAACCACAGTCAGCACAAGCGATATACATTTACAATTAAGACAATCACACGCATATATGCTATTTCCATACAGGTACTGTTTGTTGTTTTTATAGCAGGAGGCAAGCAGGAAACTTGTTCCATGAGTCTTTGCTTTCCTCATCTGAGTCTAGCAACAACAGCAATTTCTATTAGGGGTTTTCTCTGATGAGCGCTGATCACAAATCAAAACGTCACCTTCTTGCTTGTTCCTCTTCCCACCAGATCAGCCCAGGGAGACCCCTCAATAAACTGGGAAACAAAGATGCAGGGAAATGCAGCTTGCATTCCTGGAATTGGGGAACACACTCTGGCTGGAGGGTCTTATCTACTGGACTTGGTAAACTTCACAGGTTGACCCTCTTAGCTCTCAGGGTGACCTGCGTGCAGCTCTCAAGCCTCTTAACACACATCTGTCTCCATACCACTAAGACACATGGATTTTTTCTGACCAGCAGCATATTTCTGCATCTATTTTCAGCCCCCATAAATCATTCCCATTGTTTTAGGAAACCTGAATTCTTGCATAATAAACCATCAATCTCATCCCTCTACTACCACCCAAATTTCCCTCAGGGAGAAGTGCTGCAAAGAGAAAGAAAATTCTTAGTTAGAGCTGCGCTCCTACACAAAATAGGAAAACAAAACTAGGTATAAATAGCATCAAATAACCACTGCTGCTGCTAAGTCGCGTCAGTCATGTCCGACTCTGTGCGACCCCAGAGATGGCAGCCCACCAGGCTCCCCCGTCCCCAGGATTCTCCAGGCAAGAACACTGGAGTGGGTTGCCATTTCCTTCTCCAATACGTGAAAGTGAAAAGTGAAGTTGCTCAGTCGTGTCCGACTTCCAGCAACCCCATGGACTTCAGCCTACCAGGCTCCTTTGTCCATGGGATTTTCCAGGCAAGAGTACTGGAGTGGGATGCCACCGCCTTCTCCGCAAATAACCACTAATGTCTGGTTAAAGTGCTTGACTGTGATTCTCAGATCTAGGTGTGAACTCAGTGGACATCTGAAGGAAGCAGAATCTAAACCTGACAACAACTTCTCTTTACGACCATTTAACTGCTGCAGTGGTAAATTGCTCTGCTGCAGAATTTCTCCAATTTATAGGTTACTAAGAAACATAATATTGCTTTAAAAATGTTAACATTCTCAAACCAGCCCTCACAAATCTTATTCATAACCAGGCTTAACCTAACACAACTTCCCTATTTTCCCCAATACAGAATGCTGTAATCCGCCCAAGCAGACATACATCTCAGGTGTTCTGAGATCAAAAACTGGATCACAGACATTACAGCATAAGGCCTGTCAAACCAGGGTTCTGGGCAGGTACAATTCTTAAGAGCCAATAGGAAATCAGTTGTCTGGGGCTGGAAGACTGTATGACATTTTGGAAAATACAGGGGTGGAAAAGGATTATACAGAGTGATGTGACTGAAAACTCCCAAACTCTTAATCAAAGCCCAAATAAGAAGAAGCTTTTACACTGACCCACCCCAAACACTGTACAGCTAACTTGGACTCTGGAAGCCCAGCTATAACTTAGTAAATTCACACTGCAGCCAGCCTGCTTGAGGTTTGCAGACCACTCCCTGCTGAGAAGCCAGCCAGCCCTACCAGCAGGCTGCAGCGTGATGTCCTGATCCCAGTCTAGGACCAGCCAGGAGTCCCTCGAGCCTGTCCTCCTATGTGCTGTGTTCCCCACTGGTTGAACAACCATCAGGGAAAGCGGCAGGAAAAGTTGCATAACGCCCAGGATCAAACCCACTGTGGCCACTCCCTGGTCGTCAGCATTACCAGCTGCACGCAAGTCCATCCATGAAAACAGTGTGCAGAAACAAGGGACTGCCACAGAAGACCAAGAAGGCCGCAGAGCAAGGCACAAAAGCATCAGAGGACAAGTGGGAACGGCGGGCCTCCACCTCCCAGAGAGGACAGAGGCTGCTGAGCTTCTGACCAACTCCCCAAAAGGAGGCAGCAAAGAGGATCTCAGGCAGCGGAGCTGCTAGCCTTTCTCTGACCTTCTCCAGCTGGTCTATGACCATAGCAATAAGCAGGAAACACGTGAAAGCTCCTTCTGTTGAAGCAAGCGCCTTAACGCTGCTAAACTGATCCTTTCACTCTTCCCTGTTTTTCACAAGAGATCCTGAATGGCAGGACACGGAAAGTTTCTCAGATTAACTGGAGAAAACTAAAGTCCAGTGAAGACGCCACTGGTAACCTTTCAGCCTCGCTCCAACGGCTACCTGCCCCACACCTAGCATCTGGGTAAGCTTGCTCTGGAGCCAGCAATACAAAATGACTCCCCCAGTCCCAAGACACGTCAGGGTTCCAGTCTTCCTTCAACTAGTAAAGTCTAACTCTAACTCACCCCTAAGGAGAGACCCTACAGGTGTGACTGGCTTCCGTTGCAGGACGCGGGGACACTCCTAGCAAGGGAGGGAAGCACCCCCCACCCACGTCCTCGCCTCTTCCTGTCCACCCACGAAGAGTCGGCGGAGCCCCGCACGCAGCCTCGCTCGCACTTTAGAGCCCCGCTCCTGCAGCCTCGTTTGTTTCCTGAAACGCACACAGCCGCCACCCGCAAGCCGGCCGGCGGATCATCCGGAATTCTCACGCCCGGGCAGCCTGGCCTTCCCCGGGCCTCGCCTTACCGCCAGTGTCTTCGAAGCGCGGGGGCGGGCGGTCCCGCAGTGTGGAGCTCCAGCCCGCGCCAGCCTCGTCCTCCTCCGACTCCTGCGCGGCGGGGGCGCCAGGCGCCGGGGAGCCGGGGCCCCGCGTGGGGCCGGGGCGCTCGGGTTCGTCGTCCGAGGAGGCGGCCGAGGAGGAGCGCGAGGCGGCCGACGTGCTGTAGAAGGGATTCCCGCCGCTGTCAGGGCCCGATTCGCCAAACACGTCGTCCGAGATGTGCAGGCTCTCGTAGCGCGCGCGGGCCGCCTCGAGCAGCGCCGGCGCCCTCCTCCGCGCGGCCCCGCCGCCCTCGGCCATGGCCCCGGCCGCCGCCCGCGCGCCAGCCCCCCACAGCGCCTCCCAGCCGCACGCGCCGGGCCCCGGGCCCGCGCCGCGGCCCGCCGTCCCCCACCACCGCAGCCCGCAGCACAGTGCCCGCCGCCCCGCGCCCGGCCGGCCCGCCGTCTTGGCCGCCGCGGGCCCAGCGCCCGGGGAAACGCCTCGGAGCTTGGGCGCCGCGGACTGCGGGCCGCGGCGGAAGGCAGGGGTTGCGGCCCGGACCGAGCGCCGCCGCTCCGACCGCCGCTGCGTCTCCTAGGCGCCCGCCGCGTACCCGCGCGCCCTCCCAGCGGCACCCCGCGCTCCCCTGCCGACCTTCCCGGGCGCGAGCCGCCAGAGGCGGGCCCCGCCTCCTCGCACTTCCAGCCTGCCGGCCAATCGGGAGCCAGGCCCGGGCGGGGCGGGAGGGGCTGGGCGGGCCTTGCGCCAGGGACGCCCACCCGTCCGCCCCGCCGGGGCTGGGCGAGGCGTTGCGATCTGGCACGGCTAGCTGGCAGAGGCGGTGAGCGGGGGAGGACGGCCGCGGCTCCGGCCGGTCCCCTCGCTTGTAGGGACTCGCCTTCCGGGACAGCCACCGCAGGCTTCTCGCTGCCCTCTGGGGGGAAGGGAGGAACCAAATAGGTGGGAGAGAGACGCAGTGTGCTCTTCCGCAGCCCAATCCCGCTGACGGTGCGCGGACCCTCTGCGCTCTTGTTCCCTTCCGCAGTCCGCGCCCTGAGCCCGGCGCCGGGGAGCTGTCCGTCCCATTGGTTCTGAATCAGCCGCTACGGAAACGCTCCAGGTAGGCGAAGGGTCGCAGTTCCCTGGCTGCTGCCCACGGGTCACGGTGTGCTGCGCCGCTTGCTCCTATAAATACAGGGCTGTCTGGCTTCAGGGAATTCCAATTAGGAGCCATCCTCACCGGTCCATATCTGAGGTCAGATGCTTACTCAGTCTCCCTTTAACACGCCTGTAATTTGAGAGTGGCAGCATCTGGAATTAGGTAGACTCATTCTTCATCGTTCTTCACATTTGACATCTTTTAAATCAAAATAATCAACATATTGATTATTCTAACAACACTATTTCAGTATCTCCTTCACTCACACATTTGAAACACAGTCATCTGTTAAAATATAGCACAATCACCTAGACTTAAGTGCTTTAATAAATACAACAGAAAGGTTCCAACTGTCCCGTTTCCTTGAGCAGGAGTGTGTGGCTGTCATCCTGTTGATGGTGGTACATATGATCAGTCTGTCTTGTCTTCTTGCTCCCCTCTCCCTCCCACAAATAGCACAATAAGTCACATTGATGGTAATTGGGCCATAAAGTCACTATTGCTCTGAAATAAAATAAATCCATGGCCATGTGAGGGCTTACAAATCCAACTGGGTATTAACTAAATAATTACACAAAATGGAAAGGCATGTTGCTATTTATAAGCATGCATAAAGAATGAAAATGTGGGGACCATTCTGCCACCAACAGGCAGGCAATTCCATTCTTGACCTCTCATCCCAGTCCCCAAGATTCCTCTTCCCTAACCAGAGCCACTGTATAGGGAGAAATTTCATGATAATCACCAAAAGACAATATATAAAAAAGGAAGGGATTCACATCACATTGTTTGCTACATGATTGACTGATTGTTTCAACTTCCTTAGAAGAATTATGCCACAGAAAAGAAATAATTTCCAGCATATCTACATACTGTGCCAACCAGCCAAAAAGTTTGAAGAGGGTATGTACAGGTTCTCATGCTTACCACAAAGGGTCATTGAAACATAGATTGAAGGCACAGGGAGCAAAATAAGGCTTCATACCTCAAGTGCAAATTCTGAAATTAGAAATTGTCTAAGACTCCTGTAAGATTTCATGTTATCTGTTAAAAATAATAGAATGATATCCAGAGAGTTGGATTCTATAGAGAAGAGTTGCTTCTCTCCTTCAGGGCTTCTCTGGTGGCTCAGACAGTTAAGAATCTGCCTGCATTATGGGAGACCCGGGTTTGATTCCTGGGTTGGGAAGATCCCCTTGAGGAGGGCATGACAACCCACTCCAGTGTTCTTGCCTGGAGAATCCCTATGGACAGCAGAACCTGGTGGACTACAGTCCATGGGGTCACAAAAAGTCAGAAACAACTGAGCGACTAAGCACAACACAGTTAAAAATAATTAAATGGGATCCAGAGAGGCATATTCTATAGGAAAGAGTTTCTTCCCTTCTTCAGGTAGTCAATGAAAAAATCAACAGCTAAGGTAACTTGTGTGTTTTTAAAACAATAGATTGCTTTGCTGCCCAAAGGAAGCACAAAACTGAGCAATGACAGTTACAAGCATGGACACAGTCTTCTACTGTCCTTAATCTGCATTTGTGTGGTACTAATCCCAAGGAGCCTTTGTGCTTCCTAGGCTCAAAGTGCTTGTAGCTCACACAGCACAGAACAATGGAAGAGGATTATATGGTTACAAGAGACTGGGAAATCAAATTGTTACCCCTAATAAAAATTGGATGACTACTCCAGTTTAGAATCACTGTTTAGCATGTTACATTGTTTAACCCAGTTAAGTAAAAACCAAGAAAAGTAAAAATATTCCAACCTTTTAAGACAGGTGGCTGCTTCTCATTGTGGAGGGAAGAGAGAAAATGGAGGAAAACATCTGGAAAATAAAAGGCAAAAAAGCTTCCCCATCTACCTGGCAACTTCCTACCTGATGCTACCATGCTGATTCCACATCATTAATTTTATAATTTATAATTTTATAATTAACGTATTTGTGAGGATAATTACAAAACCAATATTACACTAAGATCTTTTAATTTTGAGTCATTTGAAAACATCTTCCAAGTAATATAGATTCATAATATAATTAAGTAATTTTAGGTTAATGTTGAGCTTTTGGTTTATAGTCTTCTCAATGAGCTCCAAATTGCAAAAGCAATTTATTTGTGTAATAGATTCCTTAGGATTTGATTTGTTAAACCAGGGGTTTGTACTTTTAGGTACCTGGGGTTAATAGCTATATTTTTCCTTTCATGGCATAGTACACTTTTGTTGTATGTATCTCTACAAAAGAAAAAATACTACCATTTAAACTATGATACAATGTTTCCTTTTCCCTAATAATTTAAATTTAAACATATTGAAAACAAATAGTTGACAGTTGTTTAGATTATCAAATCTAAACACAAATACAGATTTTTATCATGTATCACTCTAATGAACACATAAAAATATGGTAAAATAATTGATTAGCATTTTCCTAAAACTTCATCTCGCTAAGGACTTCCTCTGTAGCTCAGCTGGTAAAGAGTCTCCCTGCAATGCCAGAGACCTGGGTTCAATCCCTGGGTTGGGAAGATCCCCTGGAGAAGGGAAAGGCTACCACTCCAGTAGTCTGGCCTGGAGAATTCCATGGACAGAGGAGCCTGGTGGGCTGCAGTCCATGTGGTTACAGAGTCAGACACAACTGAGCAACTAACACAGATACTCCAGTATTCTTGCCTGGAAAATTCCATGAACAGAGAAGCCTAGTGGGCTACAATCCATGGGGTCTCAAAGACTCAGACATGACTGAAAGACTAACCCACACACACACACACACACACACACACACACACACACACACATTGGGTGGGCCAAAAAGCTTGTACACTCAAATAGAAGGGGAGAAGAGAAACAAATAAACATGTAATATATCACTTGTTGATAAAGGGTAGTAGAGGGACAGTCATTATGTTGATTATGATGATGGTGGTGAAATTGGTGCGTGTGTGTATGGTCAGAGGACATTGCTCTGATAAGAAGACATTGGGGCAGATCCTTAAGAGCAAGCCCAGTGCATTCAGGAAAAGAATACAACTGCAAACCCCCAAGGTGGGTGCACACTAGCTATACTCAATTAACACTAAGGAGGCTAGTGTAGCTGAGGCAGAGTGCAGGAGAGGAAATCGGAGAGGAAGTTGGCTGTTAAATCTTGTAAGACTGGATTTTATTTTGAGTGAAGTGGGGAGCCACTGGAGAGCTGGAAGCAAGGAAATAACAAGATCTGACTTGTGTTTTAGATAGATCACTCTAGCTGCTGAGTGGGAAATAAACAGGAGCAGAGCAAAGATGGAATCCCAAAGACCAGTAGAAAGGGGTGTTCTGGACCATAATGGTAGTAATGGAGGTGATGAGAACTGATCAGGATGAGAATACAGTTTAGAGGTAGAACCCACAGCTTTTACAGAAGAGTCAAAAGTGGACAGTGAAAGAGATGAGTCAAGAATGATTCCATAGTTTTTTGCTTGAGCTACTGCAAGAGCACCAGGATTAGAGAGAAAAAAAATAAGAACTTGGTTGTGAACATGTTGGATTTAACATATCTAAGTGGATCTGGAAAGTAGGCAGTTTAAGAGAGGAATCTGGATTTCAAGGATCGGGTCTGGATTGGAGGTAAATGTTGGCATCATCAGCAGGTAGATGGACAAGATCACCCAGGGATTAGAAAGTCTGAGAGCACACTCATATTTAGACATGAGGGAAATGAGAAGAAAGCATCGAAGGAGACTGAGAATTCAGGAAACTGAGACACAGCAAAGTTTTAGAGGCTAAACATGTATTCCAAAGAAGAAATAATGACCAAATGCTGCTGAGAGATCTAGTAAGATGAAGGCTGAGACTTAGCCACTGGGTTTGACAATGGGGCTGGGGGGGGGGGGTGTTGTGAAACTGTGATTGGAGTGGATTTCAGAAAAATGGGAAAAGAAATTTGTGTATTGAGTAAAGACCAATTTTGAGGAGGAATTTTACTGCAGAGAAAAGGGAAGTGACAGAGGTGGCTTTTGGGGACTGGAGAAGAGATTTCTTAAAATCAAGCAATGTTTGAATAGTGGTGGGCATGATTCAGCAGAAAGAATACAAGAGAGATCCTGGCGAGAGAGGGAGCGATGACAAAGAAGGCCCTAGTTGGCTCGAATGGTGACGGGCTGGAAAGCAGAAGCAGAAGGGTTAGTCTTAGTTCAGAATGGAGTAAAGGCCCCATGCAGGTAGATTTGGTGGGAGTCTGTGGCTGTTCTTACTAATTCGATTTTCTCAGTGCAGTCATCAGAAGGGTGATTAGCTGTGTCTGAGGAAGCAGTTGATCCTCAATCCTGACTGTACATGAGAGTCACCTGGAGATTTTTAAAAACACGTTTATATCCAGGTCCCCTGTGCTACACAATTAGAATCTCTGGAGGTGGGGCATGGGTACTAGTGAATTTTTTTTCTTTTTTTTTTTTTTTTTGGTACTAGTGAATTTTATAGGCTTCCAGGTGATTCAAAGGTGTGGCCAGAGGTAAGGATCCCTGGGTGAGGGGTTTGAGGAAAGAGGTGTGAAACAGTTCTCTAGAAGAGTGGGGACTCAGTCAACTAGAGAAATACACTTGGATTTGTGGTAGAGAATTTAACGTGAAACCTGCCAGCATGGTTGTATTTTTCTCCAACTGTGTTCAGCTGCCAAGGAGAGACATGGGTTCAAACAACTATTGGGTTTTACCCAGGTGGGATTTTGCAAGATGTGTACAGTGAAGGGTGACAGCACAAGGGAATGATTTTAACGGTAGACCTGGAATCTATCAAGTGAGAATTTGGAGAAAGATTAAAGGACATTAAAAAGGGGTTAGTTAAATGGCTTTTTGATTATAGGAATTTTTTTCTCTTCTAAGTGGTTTAGATAATTAATATTTCCACAAAATAATTCAAGGCAGCTAAACCCCTGCAAAGCATCACAAACAACTCTGATTAGTATTTCAACCTTCCTTTTATTTGAAATAAATTTTTTCATCAAATGAACACATGAGACATTTGGAATAAGGAAAGAAAAAAAACACACACACTGGAAGTTAATGAAAGGTTGTTGCTGAACCACGAAAGACTCAGGGATTCTTGGCCTCCAGAGGATAAGATTTCAATCTGGGGCCAGAGACGAGGCTTGATCTCTCAGAGTTTTTGTGTAATCGAGTTTTATTAAAGTATAAAACGGATAGAGAAAGCTTCTGACATAGACATCAGAAGAGAGCAGAAAGAGTGCCCCCTGCTAGTGTTAGCGTTGGAGTTATAGACCTTTTAATTAGTTATTACAGTGAATCCAAAGAATGTCTGGAGGTTGTAAAGATCTTACTAGACCCACTCCCATAATTTACATCTTAAGATAACAGGATTAACCAGAAGGTTTTTCAGGAAGGAGAAACTGTCCTCAAGCAGGATATATTGTTGCTGTATAATCTCTAGTACAGAGTTTAAACTGAGTTTTGTAATTGACTAAGACTATCCCAAAGAATGCTCAAACTACTGCACAATTGCACTCATCTCACACGCTAGTAAAGTAATGCTCAAAAATTCTCCAAGCCAGGCTTCACGGATACGTGAACTGTGAACTTCCAGATGTTCAAGCTGGTTTTAGAAAAGGGAGAGGAACCAGAGATCAAATTGCCAACATCCGCTGGATGATCGAAAAAGCAAGAGAGTTCCAGAAAAACATCTATTTCTGCTTTATTGACTATGTCAAAGTCTTTGATTGTGTGGATCACAATAAACTGTGGAAAATTCTGAAAGAGATGGGAATACCAGACCACCTGACCTGCCTCTTGAGAAACCCGTATGCAGATCAGGAAGCAACAGTTAGAACTGGACATGGAACAACAGACTGGCTCCAAATAGGAAAAGGAGTACGTCAAGACTGTGTATTGTCACCCTGCTTCTTTAACATATATGCAGAGTACATCATGAGAAACGCTGGGCTGGAGGAAGCACAAGCTGGAATGAAGATTGCCGGGAGAAATATAAATAACCTCAGATATGCAGATGATGCCACCTTTAATGGCAGAAAGTGAAGAGGAACTAAAAAGCCTCTTGATGAAAGTGAAAGAGGAAGAGTGAAAAAGTTGGCTTAAAGCTCAACATTCAGAAAACTAAGATCATGGCATCTGGTCCCATCACTTCATGGGAAATACATCGGTAAACAGTGGAAAGAGTGTCAGACTTTATTTTTTGGGCTCCAAAATCACTGCAGATGGTGATTACAGCCATGAAATTAAAAGACACTTACTCCTTGGAAGGAAAGTTATGACCAACCTAGATAGCATATTAAAAAGCAGAGACATTACATTGCCAACAAAGGTCCGTCTAGTCAATGCTATGGTTTTTCCAGTGCTCATGTATGGATGTGAGAGTTGGACTGTGAAGAAAGCTGAGCGCCGAAAAACTGATGCATTTGAACTGTGGTGTTGGAGAAGACTCTTGAGAGTCCCTTGGACTGCAAGGAGATTCTACCAGTCCATCCTAAAGGAGATCAGTCCTGGGTGTTCACTGGAAGGACTGATGCTGAAGCTGAAGCTCCAATACTTTGGCTACCTCATGTGAAGAGTTGACTCGTTGGAAAAGACCCTGATGCTGGGAGGGATTGGGGGCAGGAGGAGAAGGGGATGACAGAGGATGAGATGGCTAGATAGCATCATTGACTTGATGGACATGAGTTTGAGTAAACTCCGGGAGTTGGTGCTGGACAGGGAGGCCTGGTGTGCTGCAATTCATGGGGTTGCAAAGAGTCAGACACGACTGAGTAACTGAACTGAACTGAACTGAACTGAAGGAATGTAGAGAAAAAAACATTTGTCCTTTTCTCCTCCTTGAGAATCCCAGACCCCTATCTCCACTTCAAGAGCCCCAGACCCCTTTTTCCTCCTTGGGGACCCTGGACTTTTTATCAATCTGCCTAGGAATTGACTCTCTCATTAACTTTTCATGTTCTTAGAAAATAGTGTCGCTTATGCAGTCAGGGTTGAGTCTGAAGCCCATTCCACAGTTTTGTGCTATTGTCTAGTGTCCTTTCCCTTCTCCCTTGCTGACATTTTCCCTCTTTTATCACATCCAACACCCCCCCCACACACACACACACAAACACACACACCTGTTCTACCAAAGAAAGAGATCTGATATGACAACTGTGCCTAAAATTCATTTGCTTTTAGAGGAAAAACTGTAGTGAGAGGTTGGTGTTTAACACAAGATAATAGATCACTTAGTAGTAGAAACTCACATATGCTGAGAAACAGGGAAAGATGGTCCTTGCAAGAGAGCAGACCTTCTCAGTGTTGCTAAATTCACAAACCTATAGCTGGCACTGATGCAGCTCAAAGTGTAAATTGGAATTTTGGGGTCAGATTCTGTCTGGATTATTGAAGTGATACTTTGTTGTAGACTTGAATTACTGTGATATTGAATGATTTGCCTTGGAAATGAACAGAGATTATTCTGTCGTTTTTGAGATTGCATCCAAGTACTGCATTTTGGACCCTTTTGTTGACTATGATGGCTACTCTATTTCCTCTAAGGGATTCTTGCCCACCATAGTAGATATAATGGTCATCTGAGTTAAATTCACCCATTCCAGTCCATTTTAGTTTGCTGATTCCTAAAATGTCAACATTCACTCTTACCATCTCCTATTTGACGACTTCCAATTTGCCTTGATTCATGGACCTAACATTCCAGGTTCCTATGCAATGTTGCTCTTTACAGCATCAGGCCTTGCTTCCATCACCAATCACATCCACAACTGGGTGTTGTTTTGCTTTGGCTCTGTCTCTTCATTCTTTCTGGAGTTATTTCTCCACTGATCTCCAGTAGCATATTGGGCACCTACTGACCTGGGGAGTTCCTCTTTCAGTGTCCTGTCATTTTGCCTTCTCATACTGTTCATGGGGTTCTCGAGGCAAGAATACTGAAGTGGTTTGCCACTCCCTTCTCCAGTGGACCTCATTTTGTCAGAACTCTCCACCATTACCTGTCCATCTTGGGTGGCCCCACACAGCATGGCTCATAGTTTCATTGAGTTAGCCAAGGCTGTGGTCCATGTGATTAGATTGGTTACTTTTCTGTGATGGTGGTTTCATGCTGTCTGCCCTCTGATGCCCTCTCCCAGTGCCTACCTTCTTATTGAGGTTTCTCCAACCTTGAACGTGGTGTATCTCCTCTTTGCCGCTGGCTACTCCAGCACCAGGCAGCCACCACTCCGCCACTCCAGTGCCTGGAATCAAGATTGCTGGGAGAAATATCAATAACCTCAGCTATGCAGATGATACCACCCTTATGGCAGAAAGTGAAGAAGAACTAAAGAGCCTCTTGATGAAAGTGAAAGAGGAGAGTGAAAAAGTTGACTTAAAGCTCAGCATTCAGAAAACTAAGATCATGGCATCTGGTCCCATCACTTCATGGCAAATAGATGGGGAAACAGTGGAAGACTTTATTTGGGGAGGGCTCCAAAATCACTGAAGATGGTGATTGCAGCCATGAAATTAAAAGATGCGCTTGCTCCCTGGAAGAAAATCTATGACCAACTTAGACAGCATATTAAAAAGCAGAGACATTACTTTGCCAACAGAGGTCTGTCTAGTCAAGTCTATGATTTTTCCAGTAGTCATGTATGGATGTGAGAGTTGGACTATAAAGAAAATCGAGCACTGAAGAATTGATGCTTTTGAACTGTGGTGTTGGAGAAGACTCTTGAGAGTCCCTTGGACTGCAAGGAGATACAACCAGTCCATCCTAAAGGAGATCAGTCCTAAGTGTTCATCGGAAGGACTGACGTTAAAGCTGAAACTCCAATACTTTGGCCACCTGATACCAAGAGCTGGCTCATTGGAAAAGACCCTGATGCTGGGAAAGATTGAAGGCGGGAGGAGAAGGGGACGGCAGAGGATGAGATTGCTGAATGGCATCACTGACTCCATGGAGATGAGTTTGAGTAAACTCCAGAAGTTGGTGAGGGACAGGGGGGCCTGGCATGCTGCAGTCCTTGGGGTCGCAAAGAGTCGGACATGACTGAGCGACTGAACTGAACTGATGTTGTCGTAGACTTGGTGTTAAAGCTCCTCTGTCCCTCAGTCTTCTTACAGTGAGAAGGATCAGAGCACGGTTCTTATGAGGCTGTCTATAAAAGGCCAGGCACCTGGAAAACCACTCAGCGGACCTGAACCTAAGTAGGATGTCAGCTGCATTCTAATTGTAGGAGAAAGAGAAGAGAATTACAAGAGGAAACGCTCTTGTCAGGGGCCCCTTTGAATTTTCTGCAACTTCCCATTACTTCTCATCTGCATTTGCAGTAATCTTTTGTAAGCATTAATGTTGAAATTAATAATGCCCTTGGTTACAGTGAATGATTCAATTATCAAAAATACTTTAACATTTCTTCTAATTGCTAAAGCAGAAGAACTAACAGAACTTAGATTTTCAACAAGTTTTACACAAAAAGGATTTTTCACTTCATTCTAATTAGGTCAACACAGATATCACTTTCCCACGGCACCTGAAGCTGTTGATATTTTTCAGAGATAACTTTTGGTTCTTTTAGAAGGCTAAAGAAAATGGAGGTCTATAAAAATGATAATCAACTCTGATGTGTGCCTTCTATAAGCTAGGAACTGTGCTAAGGGGTTTACCTGAGGGTCTAATTTAATCCTCAGGACAAACCCTGTGAGGTCACTATTTTCATTTTTTATTAAAAAAATAATAGTTTACCCTTTAATGAACATTTAATGTACATTTATATGTACATTCCAGTTTATTAGCACAAAATAAGGCATTCTTTACATGTTCAGCAATATTTAAAGTAGCACATTATTTCTATTTTTCTTACAAAATATCAGTACAAAGTGTTTCTTTGAGTCACAAAATAATTTTTGTTATATCAGAAAAGACATATTGAATATATACAATGGAATATTATTCAACCATAAAAAGAAGGAAATCTTAACCATTTGCAACAACATGAATGGATCCCGAAAGTACAGTCCTAACTGAAATAAGTCATACTGAGAAAGACAAATACTGTATGATCTCACTTATATGTGGAATCCTCAAAAACAAGAAACAAAGAAAAAAAGCAAAAAAACAAGAAGAGTAGCACCTGAATTTATAGATACGAGAACAGAGACAGGGAGCTGGGAGTGGGTGAAACAGGTGAAGATGGAAGGTGGTCAAAAGACACAAACTTCCATTTATAAAGTAAATAAGTTCTGGGGATGTGATGTATAGCATGGTGACAATAGTAAATAGTACTGTATTGTATATTTGAAAGTTTCCAAGAGAACAGATCTTACAATTTCTTGTAAAAATATTGTAACTATGGAAGACACAGCTGATAATAAGAGAGATGATTTTCCACAGCCATGCAAGTAGTTTATCTATGATGAAATCAGAATTTGAACTCAGACCATCCAATTCCAGGCCAAACTAAGTTTTTTGACTGTCCCCTTCTTGAACCCCACTTCCATTTGGGGATAAGCAGCAGTATCTAAACCACAGTGGCTGTGCATGATGGGGTGACTGCTTGCTTCAATTATTTATATCTAGGGCTGCCTCATATGTTCTGCTCAGCTCCTTTCTCTGCCCAGGAAAGGATCCATCCTCCAAACCATCAGTATCATTGTTCAGAAATGAATTAAGCTTTAGGGTCACACACAGTGTACTGTGTCGTCCATATTTCTTTCAGAAAATTTGAATAGTGTTTACTGTCAACAAGAGAAGTGATGAAAGGTGGGGAATGTTAAGAAGGACTACTAGAGGGGCTACCCCAGTGGTCCAGTGACTAAGACTCCATGATCCCAATGCAGGGGGGCCTGGTTTGATCCCTCATTGGTAAACTAGATCCCACATGCCTCAACTAAGACCCCACACAACCAAATAAATAAATAAGTTTTTAATAGAAGCACTCCCAGAAGTATTTCTGGACCAGTAAATGATCACTAGCCCTTATGCTATTCTTGCAGTCATTTTGCTGCTTCTTGAAATATATTAATTTGCCCTAAGATCACTTGGCCCCTCATAATATAAGCTCTCAAGATGGAGCAACGTGTTAGCCCATATGCTGTGTTTCTGCGGCTTGAAGGTACTTCTCAGGCCCTTTCCTGAACATACTGTTGTAAGAGTGACACGTGGGCAAACATGTGACAAGTGACAGTATCAGGTGGGAGGGCAACTAGGACACTGGCAGGAAGAAGAAGCCAGTGCTCCCCACGAACCTGAGCTTTTCCCAGGAATGCCTGCACCCTGCTTGGCTGAGACCTCTGCTCTCAGACTCCTGACCAGCCAGGACCAACAGGGCTCTTTCTAAGGACCCTAAGTTTGGCCCAAGAAGAAACACCAGTCAAGACTTCCCCTCCATCTTCTGGCTTTGTCTCCCTGGCCAGAGACTCACCCCAAGCACCCATCTGCACTTCTAGACTGAGGCAAGAGGCCATACACTGAGTGTATCATGTTAGACAAGTGATTGGACTTCACTGAACCTTGACTGTAACATCTGAAAGGTGGGGATGTATGAGGACTAATTAAGGCAATGTCAAATTGTTATCATAGAGTTGAGAAAGATCTCTGGAATGCAGTGCATTCCATCTTATCAAAATAGAGGGAAAAATCATATTTTAAATGGAACTTCCTGATGACTCAAGCAGTAAAGAATCTGCCTACAATTCAGGAGAGGTGAGTTCAATCCCTGGGTTGGGAAGATCCTCTGGAGGAGGAAATGGCAACCCATTTCAGTATTCTTGTCTAGAAAATCCTTTCAACAGTGGAGCATGGCAGGTTACAGTCCATAGGGTCACAAATAGACACGACTGAACACACACACACATTTTAAATAATATTTGTATTTTATATTTATATATGTAAATGCTGAAATATATATGGGGCTTCCCAGGTGGCATAAGTGGTAAAGAATCTGTCTGCCAGTGCAGGAAACACAAGAGGCATGGGTTCAATCCCTGGGTCGGGAAGATCCCCTGGAGGAGGAAATGGCAACCCGCTCCAGTATTCTTGCCTGGAAAATCCCAAGGACAGGGGAGCCTGGTGAGTTACAGTCCACGGGGTCGCAAAGAGTCAGACATAACTGAGTGTGCACACACCATAGTACTGTGTGTATTTGTAAATAAACATGTAAATACGTTATATATATATATATATATTTACCTTGAGATACAGCACTACCCTCTTGAGCAACGGAAGAGGAGCAGGTTTTTGCGGTGATTCACCAAACAGTTCAACTCAGTAGAAAGCCAGCCTTACACCACACTATAGGAGAAAGCCTGGGGGTTGGGAGGGCGCTGAAAACACTGAGTGAAGAGAGTCATTGTGTTGGAAAAACACCACCGTAGCAGTAAAGCATTAGGAAGACATTAGAAAAATACCAACCCACCAAAGCAGTAAAGCAGTAAAACATATTTCTTTAGTTCTGACTTTAGTCTCCAAAGCCTGAAGGTCCTTGAGGAGGGGCCACAGAGGGGAGGCAGCCTAGAATTCCCAGTGGGCAATACTTGTGATTGCACACGGCCCCGCCTCCCAAAGACCCTACCCCCAGAAGGCCCCACCCTTGGAAGGCCCACCCTTGGAAGAGGCCCACGCTAGACTCAGTGCTCTCTGTCCCTTGAAGTTCTCAGTAATTTTATTTTTGAGCTTGTGTTTGTGAATGAAGTGGATGGGACAGCAGAGCACATGCGTGGGCCACTGCCCTTGTGCTTGTCAGCGGTTAGCTCATTAGCGTAGTGGTCACCCTGCCCGTGAGCACAGCGCTGAAGTGGACATGCCATGCTCAGCGAAACGCAAAGTGAGTCATGTCTGTGAGCACCCACGCTTTCCCTACCCTCACCCTGCAAACCAGAAAGGAGACAAAGGCCTTCTTTGAGCAACCAAGCACACTTCTCACTAGTGATATTCCTCTGGTGTTTGTGTTAGCAGCACAGTCGTGTTAGACTCTTTGAGACCCCATGGACAAGCCTGCCAGGCCCCTCTGTCCATGGAATTCCCCAGGCAAGAGTACTGAAATGGGTAGCCATTCCCTTCTCCAGGGGATCTTTCCAACCCAGGGTTTGAACCCATGTTGCCCATGTTGCAGGCACATTCTTTACCGTTTGAGCCACCAGGGAAGCCCCAAGAATACGGGAGTGGGTAGCCACCATGGTAACCAACCACTAAAGCTGAAAACAGTGACACGATGGGAAAAGAAAAGAAAAGCAACCTCCTGTTCCTGACCTTTCAGCTGTTCCTTATTCATCAGCAAGCTGAAGGTAGGAGGGTTGGTAGCAGATGGGTGTATCAATTGAAAACAATGGAGTTAATCTTGTGCAGAATTTCCACAGTTCTGAGAACAAGATACTTGTGCACCTACCAGGTATGAGATAGGAACTGTAAGTCCACATGCAAATTATTTAAAACTGGTATTACCCAATATAAAGATAAATAGTAAAACTCATGCTAATAATTAAATTTTTAATTTATCTATAATGACATTAAATAGCAAGAAACACCATCCACAACAAGTCAAGGAGAGACCATGAAGGACTGGAGCTTTATATTTTAGTAGTAGCACCTTTAACCAAAATCACTTCAGATGGTGACTGCAGCCATGAAATTAAAAGACGCTTGATCCTTGGAAGAAAAGTTATGACCAACCTAGAGAGCATATTAAAAAGAAGAGACATTATTTTCCCAACAAAGGTCCGTCTAGTCAAAGCTATGGTTTTTCCAGTAGTCATGTATGGATGTGAGAGTTGGACTATAAAGAAAGCTGAACGCCGAAGAATTGATTCTTTTGAACTGTGGTGTTGGAGAAAACTCTTGAGAGTCCCTTGGACTGCAAGGAGATCCAGCCTGTCCATTTTAAAGGAAATCAGTCCTGAATATTCATTGGAAGGACTGATGCTAAAACTGAAGCTCCAATACTTTGTCCACTTGATGCAAAGAACTGACACTCTGAAAAAGACCCTGATGCTGGGAAAGACTGAAGGCAGGAGGAGAAGGGGATGACAGATGGCTGGATGGCATCACCAACTCAATAGACATGAATTTGAGCAGACTCTGGGAGCTGGTGATGGGCTGGGAGGCCTGGCGTGCTGCAGTCCATGGGGTCGCAAAGAGTCAGACACGATTGAGGAACTGAACTGAACTGAACCTTTAACCAAGCTTTGTTTATGCTTTTGAATGAAAGAGCCAATATTTTCATGATGCACTGTGTCTGCAAATTATGTAGTCAGCCTTGGGAACAACTGTGCAGTGTCTCTAAAGGCACAGTGGGGAAATGTCATGAACCCCCTGCCCTGACACAAGCTCCCCAAAACTGAAGTCAAGTTTTAGGGTAGGAAGGGGGAATCCTCAAATTGAAAGAGACCATTTCTGAAACACAGCTGTATTTGTTTGCTCTGGCTCCCATAAGAAAGACCAGAGACTGGGTGACTTAGACATTTATTTTCTCATAGCTCTGGAGGTCAGAATTCTAAGATGAAGGTGTGAGTAGGATTGATTTCTTCTGAGGTTGCTCTCCATGGCTGTTCCATGGCCATCCTCTCGCTGTGCTATCAGATGACTGTCTTGTGGACTATATTATCTGTGTCCTAATATCTTCTTATCATATTGGATTAGGAACCACCCTAATGACTGCATTTTACATTAATCACCTCTTTAAAGGCCCTGTCTCCAAATGCAGTCACATTCTGAGCTCCTGGGGGTTAAGGCTTCAAACATATGAAAGCGGGGTGACACAGCTGAGCCCATCACAACTGGCAAAATTGGATTTAAAACAGAAATTTACACTTTTAAAAAGAAGCAAAATCATATTTTTTTGTGCCCCTCAATTGATGAACTGAGATGTATTTGCAGTCTTGCAGGGTTTATCCTTTGGATTGAACAATAGAGCTTTGATGTAATTCCACACATCTGCAGTCGAAAGAGACCCAGAGGCTTCCTAATTTGGGATTTGGCCTCTTTCTGTTCAGTGGCAACAGAGACCTGGGGCTTTTCTTTTGTTCTAGGAGAAAATCAACAGGAAGAGGAATCGAGCACTGGTGTTTGTTTTTAATCAAACTCTGTTCAGCCGTCCAAACCTAATTAAGCTCTTGGCTTCATAGAGGAGGGATGACATGTCATTGGTCACAATGTAGTTTTTTACTATTTGTGTTATTTTTAAACATAAGAGACAAGATTTATCTTAGCTCAGATTGGGTAGGTTAAACAACACATATCTATTGCTGATAGTTCTGGAGACTGGGAAGTCCAAGATCAAGCAGCAGATTCCATGTCTTTCTAAGGCTCACAGCTGGTTCATAGTAGCCATCTCCTCGCTGTAACCTCACCTGGTGGAAAAGGTGAGGGATATTTCTGGATTCTCTTTTATGAACACACTAATCCTTTGCAGGCAGGCTACACCCTCATGACACAAGCACCTCCCAAAAGTCCCCCCTCCTAACACCATCACCTTGGGTGTTAGGTTTCAACTTGGGAATTCTAGGGAGACACAAGCACTCAGTCTATAGAAGGATTCATGCTATCTCATACTCTTAAAGAGAGAGCGTTTCTCTACTTTGTCTTCCTTGAGAACATTTTTTTCTAGGGAAAATCCTGAAAAATTTAGAAAGGATTCAGAAGAAACCTACTGACAACTGGCTGAATTTATCCTAAAACAGATTCGTCTTGGATATCTTGGCAGTAAGACTTTGTTTTAAAGTCATCTCAAATTATATTTTGTTATCATGAGTAATAACTGTTGTTGTTTTTCTTTAGTTGCTCAGTCGTGTCCAACTCTTTTGCCACTCCATGGACTGTAGCCCTCCAGGCTCCTCTGTCCATGGAATTTTTCAGGCAGGAACACTGGAGTGGGTCGTCATTTCCTTCTCCAGTGGATCTTCCCCACCCAGGGAACCCGTGTCTTTTGCATTACAGGTGGATTCTTTACTGCTGAGCCAGCAGGGAAACCCATAATGACTATAGCAGCAATACGGTGCAGCGGAGCCGCAGTCTCAGCATCTTCATGGCAGCCCCGTGATGGCCTCAGTGTTCCCATCTCCAGGCTAAGGATGAACTCTAAGTCCTGGGAAAAGTCACATGACTCTCCCTAAACCACATCCCTACCAAGGGACCTGCACTCACTTTAATTCCAGAGCCTGTGTAAAGGGGACAGCAAACCAGCAGGGCCACCCTTTTCCCCACACCCTGGCCGTGAGGGCCTGAGTTAGGGATGAGGTCTGGATGTGGCATCAGGAGTGTTTCAGGAAACAAATGTGGTGGCAAAAAAAAAAGGGGCTCAAATGACTCCAGAATGAACATAGGGAGCCAGGACTTCTACTGCTGCACTAAATTACTATGTGCATTATAAATAATATATGAAAGATAAAACATTTAAAAGGATAACATGAAAATTAGGCACAAAATTTTAAAAATTTCTAATATTTTCTTCCTGCTCTGCATTAGGCTATCTTTCAGACCTCACTTTGGAGAACACTTTTTAAAAGAGAGATAGAGCACTTTCATTTTTACCATAAAATCCCAGGATTAATATTGAAAGTCTGAAAAGAGCTTGCTTTTTAAAGAAATACACTGGTTGAATGTAGAGGGAAGCCAGACAGTTCCTGGCCTGCCATCCGTGATGCAGCATCCGTCAGAGTCTCAAAGCTGCAGTTCTCTGACCAGACCTCTCCCGCCTGACTCGCCAACTCAAAGCTTTAAAAACTTATTTCACTTAAAATCAACATCATTACAAAATTCTTTTAGCCATAAGTGCTTCCAATATCAAAGTAAATGTTTTTGGGCTCCTTCCAACAAAACAGAACTGATAAACCAACCTTCAGTAATTTTACATTACTTTGTAAAATTAAAACACTCTTAATATTAGATACTAGCTAAATTTAATGTTTTGAAGTTGATTTGTTGTTCATAGCTTCCAGAACTGGTTTGCAAAAAACAGAATGGTATTTTGAGTTCCCAATTTAAATCTATAAGTATTTTTGTTGTAACACAAATAACTTTTAATAGCTAATATTCATCATAATTAATAAGCCCCAAAATATTGCTTACAAATAAGAAATTATTACCAAATGGTCCACTAATTGTATTATAGTAGTTACTTTCAATGGTATGGAAATTTTGTTGGTCTATAAATTGCCTATTTTTTACATATATTATTACTTCAAATTATATTTACTTATTGCTTTAAAGTTTTATGAACTCTAAGTTAACATACTACCAAACACTTACAAAAGCCAAATCTAGGAAAAAATAATTTGAGCCAGGAATGCAACTTTGTTGCAAATGTGCATGGAAAACACAATAATTTAAGGAAGCATACTTAAAGTGTATTCTGGGACATTGCATATCCCTTCTGTACCTTATTTTTATTTTGAAACAGTACAGAAACTCAGCTAATCCATTTTCCCTAAACCATTTAAGAACTCATTGATGCACCATCAGTCTTG
Organism: Cervus canadensis; assembly: GCF_019320065.1. Lineage (NCBI taxonomy): Eukaryota > Metazoa > Chordata > Mammalia > Artiodactyla > Cervidae > Cervus > Cervus canadensis. The sequence continues at coordinate 90,286,946 of NC_057393.1, read as the reverse complement.
ATGTACCATCACTTCTGATTACTTTATTGTGTATTTCCTATAAATGAGAATATTGTCCCCCACAGCCACCACAAAAGCCTCAAATTCAGGAAATTTGTATGGATACAGGATTACCATTTCATCCACAGGCGCCATTCATGCATGTGTGCTCAGTCACTCAGTCGTGTTCAACTCTTTGCAACCCTGTGGACCGTAGCCCACCAGACTCCTCTGTCCATGGGATTCTCCAGGCAAGAAGACTGGAGTGGGCTGCCATGCCCTCCTCCAAGGATCTTCCTGACCTAGGGATCGAACCTTCATCTCCTGCGTCAATTGTCCTGATAACCCACAACAGGATGCAGGTAGATGTCAGTCTGTTTCCTTCAAGCTGAAACAGTCCTCCGTCTTTCCTTCACTTTCAGGACCTTGATACTTCTGAAGATTACAGGTCGGTTATGTCTTTGAACGTTCCTCAGTTTGGGTTTGTCTGATGCTTCCTCAAGATTGGATCCAGGTTATGTGTCTTTGGCAGGAATAACACAGAAGTGATGCTATGCTTTTCTCCCTGCATCCTAGGAGGTGGCATAGGATTTTGACTTGCCCCATTACAGGTAATATCATCTTTGATCACTTGATTAAAGTAGAGCATACATTTTCCCCCTGTGGAATTCAGAATTATTTTAATATGATGAAAATATCTCATTCCTCATCAAGCATTTAATTTATTGTTTATTTTTTGTATTTGTATGGATGCACATTTTCCTGTTTGTTTAATGGAATGCAATCTATTACTACCATTATTTATTTTGATGTTCATGTTGTCCCCAATCTGACCAGTGGGGGGACCCTGCAAGCTGACTTCGGTGTTCTTTTGACATGTCCCATGTTTCTACACAGCAACATGTCCCGGGTTTGTACTTTCCCTGCCCAGTCTTAGAATCAGTTAACTTCTCCTGGAACCTTGAAATGGAGAAAGCAATAGAATAGAAGGCAAGATCTGCACCTAACTGTGCTTGTTGATATTGAGACGCCATTGTTTCTGAGCGATTTAGTGAACAGTGTAAATGACAGTGTCAGTTGCTCTGCCATGTGTGACTCCTTGCAACCCCATGGACGACAGCCCTCCAGGCTCCTCTGTCCCTGGGATTCTCCAGGCAAGAATACTGGAGTGGGTTGCCATTTCCTTCTGCAGGGGATCTTCCCGACCTAGGGATCGAACTCAGGTCTCCTGCTTTGCAGGCAGACTCTGCCATCTGAGCCACAGGGGACTCTGCTATGTATATATACGCATGTAAGTATGTCAATGTACACATGTTTCTGAGCACACATAAACATTTCCATTTGTGTTTACTTCTATACAGCCATACATTTTGAACTTGAGTTCCTATAGTTCTTTCAATCCCGATTGAATACACAGGTCTTTTCCTTTTTCCGTATTTGTAACTACCTTCTCCAAATCTGAGAAATCTGAATTCCATTATTCTTAATATACTAACATGGTTTGATCAGTTACCCTGTTAAGAGCCAATATTGCATCTCCCCTGCCTGACATCCTCCTCACCTCACGGTGGCGCATGTTCTCTGGGCTGTGCCACCTCACTCACATGGACATCCTCTTTCGCCTGTTCAGACTCTGAGAGCAACCAGGCTTCCCTCCAAGGGGACTGTCTCTTTCGCTCATGCACTGGGCTGCTACCCTGACACACCCCATGTGGGTCAGAGGCCCCATGCCAGGCTGCCTCAACAGAGGGACACTGTCTTCACTCTGGGCTGCAATACCTCATGTCAGGCTCTCTACATTTTTCAAACTTGGTAGGAAATGCACATTTACCAAACATAAATTTGAAATATTGGATATGTTGTGGAAAAGTTGAGCTGATACCTTCATGCCATGAAAAGTCAATTAAAAACTGTACATAATTTTGTTTTAGAAATTCTCAATATCCAATAAAGACTTAAACTCTGGATTTTAGCCAAAGGTATACTTTTTCAAACTACTTTTAAAGGTATTTGTTTAGGACTAATTTGGTGTGGTGTCTGAAGAAAAATTAATGTAATTAGCATAAAGTTATAGGAACTAAAATTCCATGTACATTATGATCCTGAAAGCATTGCAGGAATTCAGAAATATTTTGAAGAAAAATGAAGAGGTGGCATTTATACATTTTTTTGAAGTATAGCTGATTTGTGATTTACAATTTAGCAAGTTTATTCATATTTATGTATGTATACACACACATAGATGCATATACTTTCCATTACATATACATGGGTATATATATATCATATATAAATCATTTCCATTCCATATTCTTTCCCATTATGCTTATTATAAGATATTGAATATAGTTCCCTGTGCTATGTGGTAAGACCTTATTGCTTATCTCTTTTATATATAGTGGAGTGTATCTGCTAATCCCAAACTCCTAATTTGTCTCTCCCCCACCCCCTTTCCCCTTTGGTAGTCATAAGTTTTTTTTATATCTGTGAGTCTGTTTCATAAATATCAATAACTTATCTGTTTATCTGTTTCATAAATATCAATAAATATCAATAACTTCATCTGTGTTATAGGTTATATTCTACATATAAATAATATCATTTTTTACTTAATAAAATGATATTATTATTTATTTAATATCAGTGTTCATTTTTCTCTTAGTACAATAATCTCTTGGTCCATCAATGTTGTTATAAATGGCTTTTTGATGGCTGAGTAGTATTCCATGGTATATATGTATACACATCTTTTTTATTCATTCATCTGTCAATGGGCATTAGGATCGCCTCCATGTTTGGCTATTGTAAAGAGTGCTGCTATGAACATATATCTTTTTGAAGTGTAGTTTTGTAGTTTTGTTTGGATATATGCCCAGGAGCAGAATTGCTGAATCACATGCAGCTCTATTTTTAGCTTTTTTGGGAACCTCCATGCTGCTTTCCAAAGTGATTGCACCAATTTAAATTCCCACCAACAGTGTAGGAGAGTTCCTTTCTCTCCACACCCTCCCCAACATTTATTATTTGTAGACTTTGTGATGATGGCCATTCTGACTGATGTGAGGTGGTACCTCATTGTAGTTTTGATTTGCATTTCTCTAATAATGAGTAATGTTGAACATCTTTTCATGTACCTATTGGCCACCTGTATATCTTCTTTGGAGAAATGTCTACATAGGTTTTCTGCCAATTTTTTTTATTTGGTTGTTTGGTTTTTCTCTGTTGTTGTTATTGAATCATATGAGATGTTTGTATATTTTGGAGATTAAGCCCTTGTCAGTCACATCATTTGGAAATATTTTCTCCCAGTCTGTAGGTTGTTTTTTCATTTTGTTTATGGTTCCCTTTGCTGTGCCAAAGTTTATAAGTTTGATTAGGTCCCACTTGTTTATTTTTTTGCTCCTATTTCTGTTGCCTTGGGGGACTGACCTAAGAAAACTCTGGTATGATTTCTGTTGGAGAATGTTTAGCCTGTGCTTTCCTTTAAGAGCTTTATGGTGTAATGTTTTTAAGCCATTTTTAGTTTGTTTTTGTGCATGGTGTGAGGTCTGTTCTCACTTCTTTGACTTACATGCAGCTGTCCAGCTTTTCCAGCGCCACGTGCTGAAGACACTGTGTTATCTGCATTGTATATTCTTGCCTCCTTTGTCAAGATTAATTGTCCATAGGTGTGTAGGTGTATTTCTGAACTTTCTCTTCTGATCCATTGATCCATGTGTGTGTTTTTGGGTCAGTACCACAGTGTTTTGATTACTGTAGCTTTGTAGCATTGTCTGAAGTCTGGAAGGGTAATGCCTCCAATTTTGTTCACTTCCCTCAGGACTGCTTTGGCAGTTTTGGGTCTTTCATAGCTCCTTATAAAGTTTAGGATTATTTGTTCTTATTCTGTGAAAGATGTCCTGGGTCATTTGGAACAGATAGTATTATATCCATAGGTTGCTTTGAATAGTGTTGTCATTTTAACAATATGAATTCTTCCAATCCAATAGCATGGGATACCTTTTCATTTCTTTGAATCATTTCCAATTTCTTTTATCAATGTTTTATGGTTCTCAGCATAAGGAGGTTTTCACCTCCTTGATAAGGTTCATTCCTCAGTATTTTTTAATGTGATTTTAAGAGAAATTGTTTTTTCACTGTCTCTTTCTGATATTTCATTGTTAAGTGTAAAGAAATGCAACTGATTTCTGAATGTTAATCTTATATATTGTTACCTTGCTGAATTCATTTATCAGTTCTAGTAATTTTCGTATGGAGTCTTTAGGGTTTTCTATATATAATATGATATCATCTGCATATAATACAATTTTACCTCAAAGAGATAGTATTTATAAAATACATATTATTGATGCTAAACAACTTACAGATTCCCCTACACTGATGAAAGAAACATTAGAAAGGGTATAGTGAAAACTCATTTAATCACCAACTCCTGTGATCATCCCAACTATCAGTTCAGTTCAGTTCAGTCGCTCAGTCGTGTCCCATTCTTTGTGACCCCATGGACTGCAGCATGCCAGGCCTCCCTGTCCATCACCAGCTCCCTGAGTTTACTCAAACTCATGTCTATTGAGTCGGTGATGCCATCCAGCCATCTCATCCTCTGTTGTCCCCTTCTCCTCCTGCTCCCAGCATCAGGGTCTTTTCCAATGAGTCAGTTCTTCCCATCAGGTGGCCAAAGTATTGGAGTTTCAGCTTTAGCATCAGTCCTTCCAATGAACACCCAGGACTGATCTCCTTTAGGATGGACTGGTTGGATCTCCGTGCAGTCCAAGGGACTCTCTGGAATCCCAACTATATTATTCCCAACTATAATCCAAAATTAATTTGAAAGTGAAATTCTTTTTTCCTGTATTTACTACAACAGTGCTATCTTTCAAAGACAGGTTTATGACACTTAGTATTATGACCTTCTCAGTGATTCAGTTGCCATGTATTTGAGAATGATAGTGACCGTATAGTACTGTACTATGTAATTTATGAAAAAATATGTTCAACATATATAAGCAATATGATATTGATGAATATCAACAAAAGAGCAGCTAAAAGCCTCAGGTTCCTTTCTAAAATCTATATGGCATCTGTTAGTATATTTTAATATATTTGCAGCAATAGCTTATCAGATGCCTTTCTGCATGCTTCTGTAGCTTTCAGGATATATTTAACTCTGCCAATACAGTTTCTCAGAATAAAAGCTTATTTTAAAAGACTCAAAGCCTGAAATGTCACAAGACAGGCAGGCAAATGTAGCAACAATTTCCCCAGGTAACAAGGTGTTGGGACAAGTAAGCATTACCATGAAAGCAAGATATTGAGTGTAATCATTTTATGGTCTGGTGACCTTGAGTTTCTAATCAACTATGATTACATTTTCCATAATTTTATATTCAATAAGTGAATTTATAAAAACCATATAGGTTGACATTATTTCAATAATTATTAATACTGAGAAACTAATTTAGGAATTAGAAGTTTCCACCTGTGAAAGAAGCTCTTTTCTGATTTACCGAGAGGTGTCATGAGAGCCCACATCAGCCTGGTGGCCCCCAGCTCTGGATATTGTGAACTCCGCATGAGAGAGAGAACCTCCACTTCACCTCTTGCTATCTTTAGGTCAGAGGGAGCTATATTTTGACCCCTGGGTTTCAGTTTTCCCTCAGTTTATAGAAATTTCCCTCACCCACCTTAGCTTAGAAAATTACTGCTTAACCTGTGGGTCTTGGGTTCATGTGCTTCCCTTAGGGTCCTCCAAGACTTGGAGGCCAGTCTGCACGTCTTGGTCTCTGCTCCCAGACCACCCAGTGCTTAGTTAGCAACTGTAGAACAGTCCCTAAATGTGCTCCAGGTCAGGGCTGTGGCCCCATACTTCTGAGGGCTGCTCAGTTATATCTGAATTTCAGAAACAGAATGTATTATACTAACACACTCTTAATTGTGTATGTGAAGTTCCAATTTAACTAGGCTTCCTCTTGTTTTGTTGCTGGTGTTTTTATTGTTGCTGTTTGCTAAATCTGGTGACTGGATTCTCCATGGCAGAGAGTAGTGTATGAGTGGCAGGGAGGCTTTGGAGATTCTTGGTAAACTTGCTAGATTCTGAGAGAACCTGCCTGAAAGATGGAAAAAAAGATACGGAAATAATAAGGTGGTTCCCCCCAACTCCTTGTAACAGGAAGCCTACTGTAATTTGGATGAAACCACTTTTAAATTAGTTTGGAGAGACCCCACCTGTTTTCTTCAGCCCCTAGTTTCTTCATGTTTAAAATCAGGGAATTTGGGCACTGTGGACCTCTCTCCACACACATGCATGTAACAAAAACTAGGTACATTTTCAGTGGGTCACACTCCCTGCTTGAAGGCCTTCCTTGGCCCCTGGTCAGGGCTCCCCAGACCATCTGGACTAAACTCCATGAGCCTTCCAGCCATGAGATCATCATTCTGTGGCTCTCATCCTGCTTAAGGAATGAGAAACCAATGTGCAAAAACAGAAACCCATGAAGCTCTTTGCAGATGTCTTCCTGGAATACTTTTGTCAGATGATGTCAAAGGTCTCACTAATGTTGACCTATTAGTTCCTGCACCTCTCCCCCTCTGATAGGTCAAAAGTAGGTCTGTGTATGCTGCTTACAGATGAAACAGAATCATCAGAGGAAAGGAGGACCTGTCGGGACTTCAGAATTCTCTAAGCATCATATCCTACTGGACCCCTGTTTCCATCTCTTTTGAAGGGGTTTGAGGCCTAAGATAAGGCAAGATTCCCTGATACAGTGGGCTCAGAAGCGTCTGGGCAAAACTCCCTGGGAGACAACTTGGCTGAGCCATCCATCAAGATATTGACACTGGGAGAAAACACTGCCTGGGGACTCTCAGTAGGAGAGAGCAAGGTTCTGTGAAGTTGTTATGAGAGTAATGACACAGAGCAATAGTTGCAGCTCATTGAGCACTTGCTCTGAAGGCAATGTGCCAAGCGGTAGCTTCATTTTTTCATTCAGTGAAGAAGTCAACCTATCCTTACCCCCATTTGATGGAAGAGGAAGCTAAGGCTTAGAAAGAAAAACCTTTTTCAAGGCCACAGAGGCTTCATAATATTCACTTAAATCCATAAAATACTATATGTGGCACTGATGGGATGGAGAGAAATTAGGGTCCTATATCTCTATTCTTTAATTCCAATAAGATTCTGTGATACCAAACCTCCAGGAAAACTTGAAGGCAGAAGGCAGATCTGGGGACCTGTCAGTTTCTGCAGGAGAGGGGACTCATCTCACAGCTTGAGGCAGAGCTGCCATCCCACTAACGCCTCTCAGGGAAGTGAGTTAAGGGAGCCACATCAAAGATGTCTCAGCTACACAGGATCCCTGGAGCAGGTCCCACTTCAGAGTGACAGAAATCATTACACAGGTCAATAATGCAGAATGAGCCAAAAATTCCTTTCATTTCTGACAATAGTAAAATGACAGCATCAACAAATTTCAATAGACATTTACTTTGAAAATCAAAATGACAGTTTTTAAAGGCTTTTGTCAATGAGCAACTTCTATCATTCACTGCTTTTAAAAAAATCTGAAGTTTAGGGAGCAGTTTTCAGAAATTACTTTTAACCTTGCCATTATCTAAATCGATTTAATTTGACCCAGTTTTCTTCTGTGTCAATGTCAAAAGCACTTGTGGTCTTATAGACTGAATTTTTCCATCTCTGTTTTTCCTTCTGAACAGAGGTATGTTCAGAAAATAGCCAACAGACATAAAAGATGGCCAAAACCTTGCATGAGTTGGACCAAAGCAATTGGAATGAAGAATTGTCTTATTTTTCATAGCAAGACAGAGAACTAAGATGCTGAGCATATTATATACTCTATCATACTTAATCTTGACAGAAATTTTGTCAGACAACCACTATGTTCTTTATATTGTGTATGTTTAAAAAAAATTTTTTTTTTTAAAAACAAACATCTCCAAATTGTTATACCATTGGATAAATATTAAGGCTCAATCAACAAATATTTATCAAGGACTACTAAATAGAAGAAAAATCTCTGCTGTTAGGGACAACTAGTTGGGGAAGACATAATAAGCCAGTCAATAAGTTAAATGCAAGACGTCAAATGGTGATAAGAGCTGTAGAGAAAAATTAAGTTCCAAGGAGGGTTAAGAGCATCTGGCTTGTGCACAATTAATATTAACTATTCTCATTAAAAAAAAAAAAAAAGCAACTGAGTTCTACTTCTTTTGCGACTCAGAAGGCAGCTTTAGGGATTTTGCAACAGGGAGATGGTTTAGTGACCTCAACAATAAGTCGAGTTTCAATATCAGTGAATCATAAGACCTCTTAGTTGTGAGTCATTCTGGCCAGTGGACATAGAAAAAGTGTTATCAACCATCTCAGATGACCTTTGGATTCTGGAGTCAGACAGTCTGGGCTCATATTCTGGCTTGTCCCTTACTGGGTGCCCTTGGATAAGTTATTACTTTCCAGTATCAGTTTTCATATTTGCAAGTAAAGATGAGTGCTATCTTTGTAGAATTATAAGGACAAAGGAGACAATTCTTGTCAATTGCTTAATACAAGACAGAGACATGGTAAACATTCAATTAACATTGGTTGCCATTCATTTTAAAAAAGGAGCATTTTTGTTTCTTATGTACCTACTTGAGAATTTGATCATCATATCCTATATTTCTCCAAAATGTCCAGATGTTCCCTGAAATTTGTATTTCTGTGTTCATGACTGGCTTTGAATCACTGCCTCTGTTGTGATTTGAGATCACCTCTGTTTTACCTCTTATGGTGTGTTTCTCTTCTCTGTGCTGATTCAGATGTGGAATGCAGCCCCCATTTCTGGATTTCCCTCCCAAATCTTGATTTCACACAAAGCAATTAGGAATAGCAGATATAACTCTTGGGATAGAAAAAATGAAAGGAGTCAATTTATTTGCTAGCACCCAAAAGCCTTGAAATGGCCCAGACCCCGTGGAATTAGATATTTGGCTCTAGAGCATAGTCCCTCTGATGCATGCCATCTGCTTTTCTTCTGTTTTGTTTTCCTTTCATTACTCTCCTCCCCTTTGCTCTTAGCATCCCTCCACCCCAAATCTCTGTTCATCTCTCCGCGGAGAAGTTTGATTGTCTCATTCGTTTTCTGTTCTCTGAAACCCAGTCTCTGCCACCAAGCAGCTTTTCAACACAGACTTTTCCTCCAAGAGAAAGTTTTATGGCAGTTGCACTTGGTAAGCAACATTTGGCTAAAGGTATTTCATTCATCCTAGTTATCCTCAAGTGTGAGATGAGGTGTCTAATTTTTGACAGGGATTGGCATTTCCCCAGTCTGTTTGAGAGCCCGTGCTTTCTCAGAAGAGGTGACACCTCAGACCCTTGACTTGGCCTTCTGACCAGTGGAAGAGATTTAGGGTCTGCAGGGCCGCACATGTGCCTTTTCTTCCCTCCCTCTCTTGCCTGGCCGGGGGCCATTCTCAGGGCATGGTGCAGGGCAGATGGTAAGGGCCCTGCTGGCTGTGCAGTCTGTTCTGCGGAAAGCTGCTCCAGCCCTGAACTGTGTTCTTGGGCTCTCCTTGTAAATCTCAGCTTCTTTCCTGCATGTTCCTTTCAAAGGAAGACTTTGGGATTTTTTCATGCCTTTTAGAAAATTGTATTCTGTTCTTTTGGTATTTTATAATTGGAATTATGCCTTGCAGCTTAATTGTTCTTCTCTTACTTTACTTCTCTGTAATTGCCATACTTCCTAATTTTATTTTCTTTTAAAAATACTTTTAAAAATTCTCCTTCCTTAGCACCCCCCCCAAAAAAAACCTTAGCCACAAATCTAACAAAATATGTACAAGATCTATATGAGGGAAGCTACAAAGCTCTGATAAAAGAAATCAAAGAATAACTAAATAAATGGAGAGACTCCATGTAAGGTAACACGGTGTCAGTTCTTCCCAAGTTGATCTATAGGCTCAATGCAATTCCAGTAAAAATCCCAGCAGGTTACTTTGTGGAAATCAACAAACTGATACTAAAGTTTAAAATTTACATGGAAAGGCAAACTCCCAAAACAGCCGACACAGTAATAAAGGGGAGGAACAAAGTTGGAGGATTGACATTATTTGACTTCAAAACTCACTGTAAGCTACAGTAGTCAAGACAGTATAGTACTGGCAGAAGAATAGACAAATGGATCAATGGAACAGAAAAAATAGCACAGAAATAGATCCACACAGGGATAGTCATTGATCTTTGACAAAAGAACAAAGACAATTCAACCGATAAAGGATCACCTTTTCAACTAACGGTGCTGGAATAACAGGATATATACATGGAAATAAATGAATTTAAACACAGATCTTGCACCTTTCACAAAAATTAACTCAAAATGGATCACAGATTTAAATATAAAATGAAAAACTATGAAAGTCACAGAAGATAACACAGGAAAAATTGCAGTTGACTTTGGGCTTGGCAATGTTTTTAATGTAAAAAAGCCCTGTTATGAATCAGTGAACTAAAATGTACTGGAATGGGCAAATTTAATTCAGATGACAATTGTGTCTACTACTGTAGGCAAGAATCCCTTAGAAGAAATGGAATAGCCCTCATAGTCAACAAGAGTCTGAAATTAAGTACTTGAGTGCAGCCTCAAAAATGACAGAATGATCTCTATTCATTTCCAAGGCAAACCTTTCAATATCACAATAATCCAAGTGTATGCCCAACCACTAATGCTGAAGAAGCTGAAGTTGAATGGTTCTATGATGATGTACAAGACCTTCCAGAACTAACACCCAAAAAAGATCTCCTTTTCATCATAGGAATGCAAAGTATGAAGTACATAGGAAGTACAAAGTCAAGAGATATCTGGAGTAACAGGGAAGTTTGGGCTTGGAGTACCGAATGAAGCAGGGCAAAGGCTAACAGACTGTTGCCAAGAGAATGCACTGATCATAGCAAACACCCTCTTCCAACAACACAAGAGAAGACTCTACACATGGACATCATCTGGTGCTTGACACCGAAATCAGATTGATTATACTCTTTGCAGCCAAAGATGGAGAAGCTCTATACAGTCAGCAAAAAAAAAAAAAAAAAAAAAAAGACCAGGAGCTGACTGTGGCTCAGGTCATGAACTTCTTATTGCCAAATACAGACTAAAATTAAAGAAAGTAGGGAAAACCACTAGACCATTCAGGTATGACCTAAATCGAATTCCTTATGATTATACAGTGGAAGTGACAAATAGATTCAAGGGACTCTATCTGATAGGGTGCCTGAAGAACTATGGATGGAGGTTTGAGACATTGTAAAGGAGACAGTGATCAAGACCATCCTCAAGAGAAAGAAATGCAAAAGGGCAAAATGGTTGTCTGACGAGACCTTACAAATAGCTGAGAAAAGAAGAGAAGCTAAAGGCAAAGGAGAAAAGGAAAGATATACCCATTGAATGACAAGTTCCAAAGAATAGCAAGGAGAGAGAAGAAAGCCTTCCTACATGATCATTACAAAGAAATAGAGGAAAACAATAGAAAGGGAAAGACCAGAATTCTCTTCAAGAAAATTAGAGATACCAAGGGAAGATTTCATGTAAAGCTGGTCACAATAAAGGACAGAAACAGTATGACCTAACAGAAGCAGACAATATTAAGAAAAGATAGCAAGATTACACAGAAGAACTATACAAAAAAGATCATAATGACCCAGATAAACATGATGGTGTCATCATTAACCTAGAGACAGACATCTTGGGGTGCAAAGTCAAGTGGGCCTTAGGAAGCATCACTACAAACAAAGCTAGCGGAGATGATGGAATTTCCGCTGAGCTATTTCAAATCATAACAGATGATGCTGTAAAAGTGCTGCACTCAGTATGCCAGCAAATTTGGAAAACTCTGCAGTGACCACGGGACTGGAAAATGTCAGTTTTCATTCCAATCCCAAAGAAAGGCAGTGCCAAAGAATGCTCAAACTATCGCACAGTTGCACTCATCTCACACACTAGCAAAGTATTGCTCAAAATTCTCCAAGCAAGGCTTCAACAGCACATGAACTGAGAACTTCCTGATGTTCAAGCTGGTTTTAAAAAAGGCAGAGATACCAGAGATCAAATTTCTAGCATCCGTTGGATCATAGAAAAAGAAAGAGTTACAGAAAAACATCTACTTCTGCTTAATTGAATACACCTAAACCTTTGATTGTGTGGATCACAACAAACTGTGGAAAATTCTTTTTTTTTTTTTAATTTTAAAATTTTAAGTGGAGGCCAATTACTTTACAATTTTGTGGTGGTTTTTGCCATACATTCATATGAATCAGCCATGGGTGTACATGTGTTCCCCATCCTGAACCCCCCTTCCACCTCCCTCCCCATCCCATCCCTCTGGGTCATCCCAGTGCAACAGCCCTGAGCACCCTGTCTCATGCATCAAACCTGGACTGGCAATCTACTTCACATATGATAATATACATGTTTCAATGCTATTCTCTCAAGTCATTCCACCCTCACCTTCTCCCACAGAGTCCAAAAGTAAGTTCTTTACATCTGTGTCTCTGTTGCTGTCTCCCATATAGGGTCATTGTTACTATCTTTCTAAATTCCATATATATGTGTTAATATACTGTCTTGGTGTTTTTCTTTCTGGATTACTTCACTCTGAATAATAGGCACCAGTTTCATCCACCTCATTAGAATGGATTCAAATGCATTCTTTTTAATAGCTGAGTAATATTCCATTGTGTATATGTACCAAGGCTTTCTTATCCATTCATCTGCTGATGGACATCTAGGTTGCTTCCATGTCCTGGCTATTTTAAACAGTGCTGTGATGAACATTGGGGTACATGTGTCTCTTTCAATTCTGGTTTCCTTGGTGTGAATGCCCAGCAGTGGGATTGCTGGGTCATATGGCAGTTCTATTTCCAGTGTTTTAAGGAATCTCCACACTGTTCTCCATAGTGGCTGTACTAGTTTGCATTCCCACCAACAGTGTAAGAGGGTTCCCTTTTCTCCACACCCTCTCCAGCATTTATTGTTTGTAGATTTTTGAATAGCAGCCATTCTGACTGGTGTGAGATGGTACCTCTTTGTGGTTTTGATTTGCATTTCTCTGATAATGAGTGATGTTGAGCATCTTTTCATGTGTTTGTTAGCCATCTGTGTGTCTTCCTTGGAGAAATGTCTGTTTAGTTCTTTAGCTCATATTTTTATTGGGTCGCTTATATTTTTCTGGAATTGAGTTGCAGGAGCTGCTTGTATATTTTTGAGATTAATTCTTTGTCAGTTTCTTCATTTGCTATTATTTTCTCCCATTCTGAAGGCTGTCTTTTCACCTTGCTTATAGTTTCCTTCATTGTGTGAAAAGCTTTTAAGTTTAATTAGGTCCCATTTGTTTATTTTTGCTTTTATTTCCATTACTCTGGGAGGTGGGTCATAGAGGATCCTGCTGTGATTTATGTCAGAGAGTGTTTTGCCTATGTTTTCCTCTAGGAGTTTTATAGTTTCTGGTCTTACATTGAGATCTTTAATCCATTTTGAGTTTGTTTTTGTGTATGGTGTTAGAAAGTGTTCTAGTTTCATTCTTTTACAAGCGGTTGACCAGTTTTCCCAGTACCACTTGTTAAAGACATTGTCTTTTCTCCATTGTATATTCTTGCTTCCTTTGTTAAAGATAAGGTGTCCGTAGGTGCGTGGATTTATCTCGGATTTATCTCTGGGCTTTCTATTTTGTTCCATTGATCTATATTTCTGTCTTTGTGCCAGTACCATACTGTCTTGATGACTGTAGCTTTGTAGTATAGCCTGAAGTCAGGCAACTTGATTCCTCCAATTCCATTCTTTCTCAAGATTGCTTTGGCTATTCAAGGTTTTTTGTATTTCCATACAAACTGTGAAATTATTTGTTCTAGTTCTCTGAAAAATACCATTGGTAGCTTGATAGGGATTGCATTGAACCTATAGATTGCTTTGGGTAGTATATTCATTTTCACTATAGTGATTCTTCCAACCCATGAATATGGTATATTTCTCCATCTATTTGTGTCATCTTTGATTTCTTTCATCAGTGTTTATAATTTTCTATATATAGGTCTTTTGTTTCTTTAGGTAGATATATTCCTAAGTATTTTATTCTTTTCGTTGCAATGGTGAATGGAATTGTTTCCTTAATTTCTCTTTCTGTTTTCTCATTGTTAGCATATAGGATTGCAAGGGATTTCAGTGTGTTCATTTTATATCCTGCAACTTTACTATATTCACTGATTAGCTCTAGTAGTTTTCTGGTGGAGTCTTTAGGGTTTTCTATGTAGAGGATCATGTCATCTGCAAACAGTGTGAGTTTTACTTCTTTTCCAACCTGGATTCCCTTTATTTCTTTTTCTGCTCTGATTGCTGTGGCAAAAACTTCCAAAACTATGTTGAATAGTAGTGGTTAGAATGGGCATGCTTGTCTTGTTCCTGACTTTAAGGAAAATGCTTTCAATTTTTCACCATTGAGGATAATGTTTGCTGTGGGTTTGTTATATATAGCTTTTAGTATGTTGAGGCATGTTCCTTCTATGCCTGCCTTCTGGAGGGTTTTTTTTATCATAAATGGATGTTGAATTTTTTCAAAGGCTTTTTCTGCATCTATTGAGATAATCCTCTGGTTTTTATCTTTCAATTTGTTAGTGTGGTGTATCACATTGACTGATTTGTGAATATTGAGAAATCCTTGCATCCCTGGGATAAAGCCTACTTGGTCATGATGTATGATCTTTTTAATACGTTGTTGGATTCTGTGTGCTAGAATTTTGTTAAGGATTTTTGCATCTATGTTCATCAGTGATATTGGCCTGTCATTTTCTTTTTTTGTGGCATCTTTGTCTGGTTTTGGTATTAGGGTGATGGTGGCCTCATAGAATGAGTTTGGATGTTTATGTTCCTCTGCAATTGTCTGGAAGAGTTTGAGTAAGATAGGTGTTAGCTCTTCTCTAAAGTTTTGGTAGAATTCAGTTGTGAAGCCGTCTGGTCCTGGGCTTTTGTTTGTTGGAAGATTTCTGATTACAGTTTCGATTTCCATGCTTGTGATGGGTCTGTAAAGATTTTCTGTTTCTTCATGGTTCAGTTTTGGAAAGTTGTACTTTTCTAAGAATTTGTCCACTTCTTAAAAGTTGTCCGTTTTACTGGCGTATAGTTGCTGACAATAGTCTTTTATGATCGTTTGTATTTCTGTGTTGTCTGTTGTGATTTCTCCATTTTCATTTCTAATTTTGTTGATTTGATTCTTCTTCCTTTGTTTCTTGATGAGTCTGGCTAATGGTTGGTCAATTTTATTCATCTTCTCAAAAAACCAGCTTTTAGCTTTCTTGATTTTTGCTCTGGTCTCTTTTGTTTCTTTGCATTTATTTCTGCCCTAATTTTTAAGATTTCTTTCCTTCTACTAACCCTGGAGTTCTTTATTTCTTCTTTTTCTAGTTGCTTTAGGTGTAGAGTTAGGTTATTTATTTGAGTTTTTTCTTGTTTCTTGAGGTAAGCCTGTATTGTTATAAACCTTCCCCTTAGCACTGTGTCCCATAGATTTTGGGTTGTTGTGTTTTCATTTTCATTCATTTCTATGCATATTTTGATTTCTTCTGTGATTTGTTGGTTATTTAGAAGCATGTTGTTTAGCCTCCATATGTTGGAATTTTTAATAGTTATTGCCCTGTAATTGGCATCTAATCTTTGTGGTCATCTAAGCATTGTAGTCAGAAAAGGTGCTTGGAATGGTTTCAATATTTTTGAATTTACCAAGGCTTGATTTATGGCCAAGGATGTGATCTATCCTATAGAAGATTCCATGTGCACTTGAGAAAAAGGTGAAATTCATTGTTTTGGCATGAAATGTCCTATAGATATCAATTAGTTCTAACTGGTCCATTGTATCATTTAGAGTTTGTGATTCCTTGTTAATTTTCTGTTTTGTTGATCTATCCATAGGTGTGAGTGGGGTATTAAAGTCTCCCAGTATTATTGTGTTTTAGTTAATTTCCCCTTTCATACTTGTTAGCATTTGCCTTACATTTTGTGGTGTTCCTATGTTGGGTGCATATATATTTGTCATTGTTACATCGTTTTCTTTAATTGATCCCTTGATCACTATGTAGTGTCCTTCTTTATCTCTTTTCACAGCCTTTATTTTAAAGTCAATTTATCTGATATCAGTATTGCGACTCCTGCTTTCTTTTGGTCTCCGTTTGCATGGAATATTTTTTTCCAGCCCTTCACTTTCAGTCTGTATGTGTCCCTTGTTTTGAGGTGAGTCTCTTGTAGACAGCATATACAGGGGTCTTGTTTTTGTATCCATTCAGCCAGTCTGTCTTTTGGTTGGGGCATTCAACCCATTTACATTTAAGGAAATTATTGATAGGTATGGTCCTGTTGCCATTTACTTTGTTGTTTTGGGTTCGCGTTTATATACCCTTTCTGTGTTTCCTGTCTAGAGAAGATCCTTTAGCATTTGTTGAAGAGCTGGTTTGGTGGTGCTGAATTCTCTCAGCTTTTGCTTGTCTGTAAAGCTTTTGAATTCTCCTTCATCTCTGAATGAGATCCTTGCTGGGTACAGTAATCTGGGTTGTAGGTTTTTATCTTTCATCACTCTAAGTATATCCTGCCATTCCCTTCTGGCTTGGAGGGTTTCTATTGAAAAATCAGCTGTTATCCTTATGGGGATCCCCTTGTGTGTTATTTGTTGTTTTTCCCTTGCTGCTTTTAATATTTGTTCTTTGTGTTTGATCTTTGTTAATTTGATTAATATGTGTCTTGGGGTGTTTTGCCTTGGGTTTATCCTGTTTGGGACTCTCTGGTTTTCTTCAACTTGAGTGACTATTTTCCTTCCCCATTTTAGGGAAGTTTCAACTATTATCTCCTCAAGTATTTTCTCATGGCCTTTCTTTTTTGTCTTCTTCTGGGACTCCTATGATTCAAATGTTGGGGCGTTTAACATTGCCCCAGTGGTCTCTGAGGTTGTCCTCCTTTCATTTAATTCTTTTTTCTTTTTTCCTCTCTGCTTCATTTATTTCTACCATTCTATCTTCTACCTCACTTATCCTATCTTCTGCCTTATCCTAATCTCCTGTTGGTTCCCTCCAGGGTGTTTTTGATCTCATTTATTACATTATTCATTATATATTGACTCTTTTTTATTTCTTCTAGGTCCTTGTTATTCCTTTCTTGCATCTTCTCAATCCTTGTCTCCAGGCTATTTATCTGCAACTCCATTTTGTTTTCAAGATTTTGGATCATTTTTACTATGATTATTCTGAATTATTTTTCAGGTAGACTCCCTATCTCCTCCTCTTTTGTTTGATTTGGTGGGTATTTATCATGTTCCTTTACCTGCTGAGTATTTCTCTGCCTTTTCATCTTGTTTAGATTGTTGTGTTTTGGGTGGCCTTTCTGTATTCTGGCAGTTTGTGGTTCCTCTTTATTGTGGAGGTTCCTCGCTGTGGGTGGAGTTGGACAGGTGGCTTGTCAAGGTTTCTTAGTTAGGGAAGCTTCCATTGGTGTTCTGGTGGGTGGAGCTGGATTTCTTCTCTCTTGGGTGCAATAAAGTGTCCAGTAGTGAGTTTTGAGATGTCTATGGGTTTGGTGTGACTTTGGGCAGCCTGTATATTGAAGCTTAGGGCTATGTTCCTGTGTACTGGAGAATTTGCGCGATATGTCTTGCTCTGGAACTTGTTGACCCTTGGGTGGTGCTTGGTTTCAGTGTAGGTATGGAGAGTTTTGGACGAGCTCTTATCAATTAATGTTCACTGGAGTCAGGAGTTCTCTGGTGTTAAGCCTCCTGCCTCTGGCTTTCAGTCTTATTCTTACAGTATCCTCAACACTTCTCCATATATACAGCACTGATGATAAAACATCCAGCTTAATGGTGAAAAGAGTCTCCACAGTGAGAGACAGTCAGAGAGTTACACAGAGTTACATGGAAAAGAGAAGAGGGAGGAGGGAGATAGAGGTGACCAGGAGGAGAAGAGGGGGAATCAAAAGGGGAGAGAGCAATCTAGCCAGTAATCACTTCCCCATGTGCTCTCCACAGTCTGGATCCTTCAGAGATGTTCACAGAGTTCCACAGAGAAGAGAAGAGGGAGGAAGGAGATAGAGGTGATCAGGAGGAGAAAAGGGGGAATCAAAATGAGAGAGAGAGATCCAGCCAGTAATCAGTTCCATAAGTGTTCTCCACAGCCCAGAACACACACAGAGAATCATGGGGTTGCATCAGGAAGAGAAGCGGGAGGGAGGAGATAGAGGTGACCTGGGGGAGAAAAAGGAGAGTCAAAGGGGAGAGAGCAATCAAGCCAGTAATCTCACTCCCAAGTAAAAATGTGTACTGAAGGTTTGATTTTTAATGGTACAAATTTGATAACAAATACCAAAAAGCAAATATTAAAAACCTAGAGTAGAGGTTACACTCTCAAAAATACAATATTAAAAAAACAAATTAAAATCACAAAAATTATAAAGAATGTATATGAAGTTTGCTTTAAAAATAGGGTCTTTTTTGGCAAGGTAATAGGTTATAAAAATGAAAATTAAAGGAGTAACAGAGGACTTAAAAATTTAAAAAAAATTTTAATTAAAAACTATAATAGTAAAAATATATCTAGATATTTCTCTGGATTTGTTGTGGGCAGTGTGGGGGTCAGTTCATTTTCAGATAGTTCCCTGATCCAGCTTATACTTCTCAAGATCTGTAGGCCCCTTCGTATGTAGTCGGTGCTAACTGCAGGGTTTTAATCTGTTGCACCTGTCACTTCCAAGGCCCTTCTCTCTGTTTATTTTAGCTTCTTCTGTTTGCTGGCCTCTTCAGTGTCTAATTTCTGCCCTGACACAAGGGGGCGCTGGTGGTCACTTACTTAGGCTCGCTTGTTCAGTCGGGAGGGAGGAGCGCTGCAGACAAACATCCCTGGCGTGTGTGGGGAGCGCTCGCAGTGTCTCGGCCACACTGGGTTTGCCCCGCTCACGGCGTGTGTGCTTTCCCTGTCTACACTGCTCAGGCTCCAGGTTGCTCTGCCGGGAACTGTCTGAGGTGGGCCCTGGGTTCCATGCACTTCCCAGGTCTAAGCCGCTCAGGTTCAGGTTCTCGGGTGCTCCACAAAGGCGCAGACTCGGTTATGCCTGCGTTTTGTGCCCTTCCCAGGTCCGAGCAGCTCAGGCGACCAGGTTCTTGGGAGCACACTCTCCCCAGGTGGGGGCTGCGTCTTATCGCCTCCCCGTCCCAGCCGCTCGGTTTCCTGGGTGGCAGCGGGAGCAGCTGTTCTGCCCGTAGTCCGGATCCCCGATCGGGAAAGAAGACTCCTCGAGACAATGCAACTTGCAATAGGGGAATTTATTACTGACTCAAGCCAGGGCCTCCCGCCCTCACCAAGGGTGTGAGGACGAAAAGGCCCCGAGCCCCAGTTCTCTCGGGTATTTATTGGGTACAATCAGGTAGTTGGCGCAAGCGGATTGGTTACACAGTTGCAAGGCAATTTTTGTTGGCCCAATCATTGTGGGCTTTCAGCTTTCCCCTGATAGGTTCCCTTTTTCTTGCTAGGCACATGTTGATTGGCTGGCTCCAGGTGGCCTGATAATTATGTTACTCCAGGAAACCAGGCCGACTCCTAATCTAGGCTGCCTGTCATGGCGTTAGCCATGACAGCCTCACAGCAGCGACTCAGGTGTGCCGTGTGTCTCTCCTGGGGAGCTGGTCTCTGGCTGCAACCCTCCTGGCAGATGTCAACCGTCCAGAATCCCAAGAAGACTTTATCTAAATCCCAGGTTAGAAACTGGGAGCCTGCTCACAGTTTGGTAGGGGATGCTGTCTCTGGGACTGAGTTTGCCCCTCTCTGGCTCTGGCTTGCGCCCGCCTGCCTCCCTGCCTCTGGCGGGGGATGGGTCGGTCCCCAGCCTGCTAGCTCTGCCCTGGTATTCACTCAGTCTTTTGTTCTGTGAGAGGGTCCAGCAGTGCCTTAGGTTAGGGCTTTTCGCAGGATAGTTCTCTCTCTCTCTCTTTTTCCCCTCTCTCTCTGGCTATCCCACAGTCTGGGTTGCTCTCTCACGTTGCCTCCCCCAGATTGCCCTCAGGGCATTCAAGCCTGGTCCTTACTCTAAGCAATGCAGCCCTCTCCTCCCCATTTAGCCTCACTCGCTGGTGGCAGACGTGAGTGTCTGGGCTACTTCTCTGCTGGGAGTTGCCCTTAGGCACGTAATCTGCAGGGTTTGTTTGTTTGTTTGTTTGTTTGTTTATCCATCCATCCATCCATCCATCCATCCATCCATCCTCTGGTTATGTTGCCCTCTGAGATTCCAAAACTCCCCACAGACCCACTGGGGAGAGGGTTTCCTGGTGTTCGGAAACTTCTCTTTTATGACTCCCTCCCTGGGATGGGTCTCCATCCCTAACTCTTTTGTCTCTCTTTTTATCTGTTATATTTTGTCCTACCTCCTTTCGAAGACAATGGGCTGCCTTTCTGGGTGCCTGGTGTCCTCTGCTAGCGTTCAGAGATTGTTTTGAGGAATTTTCTCAGCGTTCAAATGATCTTTCAATGAATTTGTCGGGGAGAAAGTGGTCTCCCCGTCCTATTCCTCTGCCATTTTAGGACCGGCCCCAAATTACTCTGTTTAAAGTCAATTAGAATAATCTTCTGTTTGTGGTTATGCCAACAATTCAATATACAGTTAGACTTGTTTGGTTCTACTTTAGGTTTTTAGGGATTCATATTTAATTTTGTTTCATAAAACATTAACATAGTTTCAAAATTCACTCTACAGAACAAGTTGTATTCAGAGAGGTGTAACTTTCATCTCTTTCTTTTCAATCCTGTTTCTTTCTATCCCTTAGAAATAGCCATTCTATTTTGTCTTTTAGTTTATCCTTTCATGCTTTATTTTAATACAAAGGGACATATTTATATACTGATATCCACCCAATGGTTACATAATATATAGACTTCCTTCACCTTGCTTTTAACAGGGTATGGGGACATATTTCACAGCAGGATACAAAGGCATGTCTCATTCCTTTTTAAACTGAACTGCATGGATACATCATACACAACCACTGTATTCAATCAGTTTCCTGCTGTTGGACAACTGGGTTATTTCCATTCTTTTGGTATCACAAATAGTGCTACAATGGATACTCCTGTGAGTGCTTCCTTTCATATTGCTGTCTTCAAGATATATTAATAGGAACAGGATTGTTTTATCACAGAGAAAGTGCACATGTAATTTTGCTTTCTTCCACTGGGGAATTTTGTATATTGATTTTATCTAGAAGGCTTGTTAAATTCTCTCATTAATTAAAATAACTTATTAAAATAGCTTGTAACATTATAAAATTTCTATTTCTACAATAATATTGTTAGCAAATAATCATGGTTTTACTTCTCCTATTGCATATTTATATCTTTTCTTTTTTGCTCCTCCTAGCATATCCATTAAAATGTTGAATGGAAGTGTTGAAAGCCAATTACTTTTGTTCTTAATTTTAAAACAAGTGCTTTCAATATTGTACCACTAGTTATGATGTTTATTACAAAATTTTTAAATGCTCAACATTAGATTATGGAACTTCCCTTCTCATTATAGTTTGCTGAGAGATTTTACCATGATTAGAAATAAAATTGCATCAACTGTTTTTCTGTACTATCAAGATAATCATGTAGCTTTGTGTTCCTTAATTCATGACTACGATGAATTTAATAAATCACTTTCTCAATATTTTTTAAGTTTTTGTTTATCTACTTTTATTCTCAGCTGTCCTGGGTCCTCATTGCTTTTCTCTAGTTCTGGAGAGCAGGGCCTACTCCCTAGCTTCAGTGCACAGGCTTCTTACTGAGGCGGCTTCCACTGTTGTGGAGCGTGGGCTCAGCAGTTTTGGCTCCTGACTCTAGAACACAGACTCAGTAACAGTGGTGCCCAGGCTGAGTTGCTCTGCAGCATGTGGAATCTTCCCAGATCAGTGGTCAAACCCATGTTTCCTGCATTGCAGGTGGATTCTCTACCACTGAGCCACCAGGGAAACCTCAATTTCTTAATATTAAACTAACCTTTTACTCCCAAGATTCGACCTTTCTGGCCATTATTCTTCTCATATATTGCTGAATTTCATTTATTCTGCTGAGGTGTTTTGCATTTACACTTACACATGAAATTGACCTATAGTTTTACTATCAAGTTTTATTCTTAATCAGGTTTTGGTACTAAAGTTATGCCTCACATGTGAATTGGGGACTTTTCCCCTCTTTATATTATATGGCAGTTTAAATAACTATTCCTGAATATTTGGTAAAACTGGTGGTGAAGCCAACTGGGACTGGTGTTTTCTTTGAGAGACTATCTTTAAGGTACTGATTCAATCATCTTAATCATTTTAAGACTATTTATCAAAAAAAAAAAAAAAGACTGTTCATCTTTTCTAATTCTTTTTGATAAACTGCCTTTTAAAGGAATTTACCCAATTCATTGATTTTTTAAAAAATATTAGCATAAAGGTGTTAATCACATTTTCTTATCTATTTTATGTCAGCAATAGGAATCCCCTTCTCTTTTCCCTCAGGACTTTGTTCTGTCTTTCTCTTAGTAAATCTCAACAAGTGTTTTCTGTGCATTTAATCTTTTCAAAGAGCTAATGTTTGGTTTTGTTGATCCTAAGGCAAGTTTGTTTACTTTATTGTTACCCTGTACTTTATCATTCCTTCCTTCTACTTTCTCTGGATTAATTCTGTGTTCTTGAAGTTAAGTTGAATGTTAATCTCATTATTTTAGATACTTCCTTTGTTGCTGTTAACACCTAAGCTGAAGTGAAGTGAAGTGAAGTTGCTCAGTCATGTCCGACTCTTTGCGACCCCATGGACTGTAGCCTACCAGGCTCCTCGGTCCATGGGATTTTCCAGGCAAGAGTACTGAAGTGGGTTGCCATTTCCTTCTCCGGGGGTCTTCCCGACCCAGGGATCGAACCCTGGTCTCCCACATCATAGGCAGATGCTTTACTGTCTGAGCTACCAGGGAAGCCCCTAATAGAGTACTATTTTGGCAGTCCCACAAATTTGGTATGGGGCATTTTCATAATTTATTTTTTTGTCTAAATATTCTTTATTTCCATTATAATTCTTCTTAGACCAATGAGTCATTGGAAGTCTATTTTTTATGTCTAAATGTACAATTTTCTATAGATTTTTTGTTGTTACTACTGTTATTACTGTTCTTTAGCATACTGTCTGATGTCAACCCTTCTAAATTTTGATGGAGGTAGCTTTATAACCTAGAAAAGTGGTCAGATTTTGTGAAGGCATTCTATATGTGCTTGAAAAAGATGTATTTTCAATAATTTTGAGATATAATATATTATGTATTATTTACATCAGCTTCCCTGGTGGCTCAGCCAGTAAAGAATCTGTGTGCAATATAGGAGACCTGGGTTCAATCCCTGGGCCAGGAAGATTCCCTGGAAAAGGGAATGGCTAACCATTCCAGTATTCTTGCCTAGAGAATTCCATGGACAGAGGAGCCTTTTGGGCTATAGTCAGACACGATTGAACGACTAACATTGCCACTTTTTTCTTTATCTGCAAACTTATTAGTATTTGATTTGCTTAGTATATCAATTATAGCCTGTCAATTATGATTATCTACAGAGAGAAATATTAAAATCTCCCATTGTTAAGGGGCTTCCCTTGTGGCCCAGCTGGTGAAAACTCCACCTGCAATGCAGGAGACCTGGGTTTGATCCCTTCTTCTGGGAAGATCCCCTGGAAAGGGGGAAAGGCTATCCACTCCAGTATTCTGGCCTGGAGAATTCCATGGACTGTGTAGTCCATGGGGTCACAAAGAGTCAGACACAACTGAGCGACTTTCACTTTCATCTTGTTAGGATGAATTTTTATATTTGTTCTTCCAAGTAAGTCAATGTTTGATTTAGGTATTTTGAAGCTAAATATGAATTTCCTACAAATTCATTCTTTTTTTTTTCCATTTATTTTTATTAGTTGGAGGATAAAGAAGCTATGGTACATATACACCATGGAATATTACTCAGCCATTAAAAAAATTCATTTGAATCAGTTCTAATGAGATGGATGAAACTGGAGCCCATTATACAGAGTGAAGTAAGCCAGAAAGATGCAAATTCATTCTTAAGCATCGAAACTTTCATCATCTTTAACACTAATAAATCTGTAGCAAAACTTATTTTTTTAAAGTCTACTTGTCAGCTTTTGGAGGGTTAATGTTTACCTGGTTCATGCTTTTTCAGTCACAGACTATGAAACATTTAAATCCTTGTGTTTTAGGTATACCTCTTATAATCAGTATTTGCATAAAGTTCTTTTAACTCAGTCTCATACTCTCTGCTTCTCACTGTGGAGTTTAATCATTTTTCATTTATTATAGTTACTGATATACTAGACTTGGAGTCATTACTATAATATTTTATGTGCTTTTATTAGTCTGCTTTTTCCTGTTTATATTTTCCTCCATTTTTTAAAAAAATTTTTGCCTTCTTTTGGAATGATGACGGATTTTCTACCCCCTCATTCCTTTTTTTTTCCCCCCTGTCTACTTAATTTGGAAATTGTATTTTTTAAATAGAAGTCCACTGCATGAATGTATCATAGTTTATTCAACCAGTCAACACTGATGGTGACTTCAACCAGTCACCCGCTGACGGGTTGTTTTTAGTCTTTTGCTTTTATACATAGTACTGCAATAAATAGCATTTTACCATTTCTGTTTTTTTTTTTTTTTTAGAATGGTTTCTTGTCTTATGATAGCTGCCCTAGATCTTCAAATACATGTGCATAACTTATGAAGACTAAAATTAAACACCATCTTTAACCTCCTCTTGAATAATACAAGGATTCTAAAAAACTTTAGTAACAACCAACATTCTTCCAAATTACATTTCATCTTGTTCAGAACTTTAATACACCACTGTTTTTGACCTATAAATCAAGTCTTATTAATATTATTTTGTATTATAAACATACATTAGATTTACCTACATATTCATCATTTTCTTTACCATTTTTCCTTGTATAACAGGCCTCCCATTTGCTTCCATTCCATTTTAGAATTCATGAGTTTCCTTGAATTGAAAATTGGTGTCCTTCCACAATACTGGAAAATTTTTCATCCACAGTTTTTAAAAATATGGCCTAATTGCCTGTCTCTCATGGGCTGACTCTCTGTTAAGACATGTTACACCCTATTCGTTTAGCCTTCCTATTTCCATCTCCTCTTCCAAAGTTTGCTTCCTTTTCCTCACTAAGCTGCATTCTGGAAAGTGTCTTTGATCTATTTTCAAGTTCACTAAATTTCTCTTTAGCCATATCTAATTTGCTGGTTAATCCTTTCATTTCATTTATTGCTTTTTAATTTTGAGTGTTCTTTTAAAAAACAAACAAACAAAAAAACCTTCATAGTCATTTTGTGTGATCTGTTGTTGTTAACTTGTATTTTCAAGTTTTCTTTGAGTATTTTTTTTTCTTCTGTTTCTTTTTGCAGCTGGTCTTCACACATATCACCTTATTTCTTGTAGATTTTGTGATTTTTGCTATGAGCAGCTTATTTCCTTGAACCATTAAGTCTGGAAATTCTTTGAGTGCTTGGCTGATGTTAATCCCATCAAAGAGGATTTACATTTAGTTTTCACAGTAGGCTGAGGGTCCTACCAACCTGGGACCACCTTAAATAAAATTATCTACTTATAATTTTTAATGACTACAGAGCTTATTTGAATTTAGTAAGAAAACTTGTATAATATCTTAAAGTTATGTATTTCCAAGGGAGTGTCTTTCATTTTCCAGCTCTGTCTGGACAAGTAAGTTTCCTTGCTTTGCCTTTTAGGATTTATTTATTAGGATTTATTTCTGGTTCACCCTAAAGGTTATAATCACAAGCCTTTGGGGCCCCAATCTTATGCAGATTTCTCTCCAGGTGTGGTCACCAGGATTTTCATCTGGCCTCACATCTATGTGCTCATCAATGAAGAAGCTCAATCGTTTTCAACAGAAAACTTCAAAATGAAATCTAGCTTTGTTTTGAGTCTCTGTGGATTTCTTCTTTTCGTTCTGTCAGGCGAGTGTGTGCTCCTCGGTTTTTGTCTCGTCACAACAGAGATTTGGAGTGACGGACATTAAAGCCCCCTCGGCGTGTCACAGCTCTCAGGCCTCGCACAGACCATGTTACAGCTATGAGACAAACCAGTGTTATGGCTCAGTGTCACAGCTCTATTTTATTTAGGAGATAGCAGGAAAATCCATCTTCGAGGCGTGAGGGCACATCCATCCAAAGACGTGAAGAGAAGAGCACCCCAGCGCGTGGGAGAGGAAGAGAGAGAGCGCAAGCCCTTTGGCCCCTTTTAAAATATGTTTTTTCTTCCCCCTGGGCCTGCCCTATGTAAATTGGGCTTAGGCAGGAGCGCTGTTCTACCTGAAGTCCTCACTCCGGTCCTCAGACCTTCCTTTGACCTTCCTCTGTTCTATTTTCACAGGCTTTTCCCTTCCTCGTCTTTTAGCCACTGCCATTTTGGACTCCTTTTCCCTATTCTAACTACCTAACAGTTCCATCCATCAATGCATTTAAAAGGAAAAATGTAATACTTATTCAGCAATGTAGTCATTTCAATCAGAGGGGTTGGACAAGGTGCCCAAACTGCCTGATTGCCAGAAACATGTTTGTTTTTGGTTTTGACAGAAACTCTTTGATGACTCTAGGGCTAAAGACAAATAACCCTAGGGTGACCCATAGAAAACTACTCACCGTCCACCTCTCCTCCGTGACAGGTCCCTTAGATGAAAGTCAGAACAATGAATTACCAATTTATAATAAATTACTAATGGTGGCATTCCTGTATGTTACCGGGCACCAATGAAGGGTACGTTTTTCTAAGTGCTTCTCTTGAGGAAAGAGTGGATTGCTTTTGCATGAAGGTTAAGGAAATCTAATAAAACTCCTCCACCTCTAAGATGAAGTTTTCAGGACCATTTCAAAATGTCTGAAAGAGAATGATATCCAGGTTTGTAATGAGTCTTTAAAGCAATAGCTTAGCTGCCAAAAATAGCTCAGAGCATTTTGAATCCTAGTTACTGTCTCTCCTGAGACTCTGTGTTGTAGCTGTTTGCAACTTGAAGACCATGATTTATTCATTCCCCCAATATTGTGAGAACTCAAATGGACTGAGCTCATATGAAATGCAGATGTCACTGCACTTTAATTACACTTGCCCCCGTGGTTTCTATTGGGAAGCACAAGCCCCCAGATGGAGATTAGAAAGATCTGGGTGGCAGCAACAATGAAATGCTGTGACCTAAGATTGAAGTGAGTTTTAAAACACACACAAAGAAAAGGGGGAAACAGGATCAGAACAAACTTGGCTGACATCCATTTTTTTTTTTTTCTCCCCTTGAAGAATCTTGCTTCAGACCCCATGGGGGATGTTCCTCATAACTGCAGGTGGAGGAAGGAAGGATTGTGTTAATTATTCCACAGACAATGTGTCCTTCAAGAAACTAGAAGAAGCTGGTGAGTATTTCTAAAGACTTCTTAGAGGCACAAAGCTAGCTCCAATTCATGGATAATGTCATTTGCTCTAGAGACAAGCCTGCATCTCTGTTTTGAGGAAACATGGCTTATTTAAATGAGACACCCAAAATGAGATTGCATCCAACTCACCCTTGATACTAACATCCACCTACAGACTACAGCTCACATTGCATGATTGTCTAGAGATCATTTCTGAGCCACACACACACAAGAAAACCAACAAATGCCCAAAACAAAATCCACACAAACTATTCAAAATAACTTGAGGAGGCCACTACAGCACCACTTTACCCTGAGACCTTCCAGACCATAGTGGTTCAAATTTTGTGACACCTTGAACTAATTTTTTCTCATCAGTTTGCTCCTCTACATAATGGTACCTAAACATCACATGAGGTCTTGCAGCTGAACTTATGCAAAGATAAAGCCTGTACAAATACTGGTTGAGATAAAGCATGTATATTTATAAAATGATGGCTAAGTGAATTTTAGAAATGGAATGGAGAATGCAGAACAGCAAGAATTCCATGCCCAGAATGAATAGACCCAAAGTGTACTCCTTTTTCACTCTTGATCCCACTGATAGCTCCTTTTCAAGTTACAATGTCCACACATCATCATGATAAAGAGTGGGAGGATAACAGCTTGAATCTCTCTGCTCTGTTGGAGTAAGGGATACTGGGATGGGCTGTGGCTTTTAAGGGAGGCACAGGCCCTCAAACCAGAAACTCACATTTATCAGACAGCCCTCTTCTTTACAGATTCCTTTATTCAGATGTTCGTGTTTTGGAAGAGTATTTGTTAACAGTGATGATGATGGGGAGAGGTTGCCCCTGGAGGAAACCTGACTAACTTTGCCCCCAAATCCCAAACTAGTCTGTTAAAGCACTGTGCCCCCTTCTCAGAGTCAGGGCACCCTATCCTATGAATTCAGCACCTGGTCATTGGTAAGAGGACTGTGGTGGTTGCCTTTCCCAGAGCCAGTTATGGGCTGGCCTGTAACCTAATAGGTCAGGTGTCTCAGACAATTCAATGCATCTGGGTGATGGGAATTAGCTGAACCAATAATACCTTCTTTCAGGGCTTCCAAACATGAGACAGAGAGTAGAAGAGCCCATTTACAAGCAGCAGCAGGAGCAGTAGAAACAGTGATGCAGAGGAGGTGAGTCACAACTTCCTCTGTGAGGAAAAAGGAACCGTGGAGGCCTGGGGTGTCCCCAGGGCCACTAGTCAGCTGCGAAAGCCACTGCTGATCTGCAATGGTGCCTCAATCTTGAACATTTGAAATTACTCCTACTCCACTGTTATTTTTAGCAGAGTTGTTTCTTCAAGAAAATTGCTCCCTGATCTTGTCTCTCCCTTGCTCTCAGACTATGTGCATGTTTTAACACAGCTGGTCATGATAGTCTACTTTTCCTAATCACGTTGTTACTTTACTGTGAAAAGTGGAAAATTTGAGTATGTAAGTTGTATGGTCTTATAATGTAAACTACTGAGACTTGCAATGTAACAGTTTATTAATCCTTGAAGATATTTTTATTTGGTATCTTTTTATGGAATTCTTGTCTGCAAATCTTAAGCTGAAAAGTCACTAGAACTCTGTTTAGAAATGAATTAAAAATCACATGGCTTTTATTGTTTTTTGGTATGTGCACTAAGAATTGCTGTCAAATTGTCCATAAAGTCTGTATACTGATCCTCAAAACAACTGATAAAATCTTGATTGTGAAAGGAAAAAAAAAGGAGGGGGGATCTGAACAGGTACCTCATGAAAGAAGACATACAGATGGCAAATAAACTCGTGAAATGATTCTCAACACCATTTGTTACTAGGGTACTGCAAATTAAAAAATGATAAGATACTACTTCACACCTATTACAAGGACTAAAAATCTAGAAAATTGACAACACTGGCAAGGTTGCAGAGAAACTTTCATCCATTGCTGATGGGAAAACAAAATGGTACAACCTTTAGGTGACAGCTTCGTAGTTTCCTATAAAACTAAACATAATTTTACCATATAATTTAGCAATCTCACTCCCAACTGAGCTGAAATTTTATGTCACACAAAAACCTGTACCTGAATGTTTATAGCATCTTTATCCATAATTGTTAAAAACTAGAAGCAACCAAGATGTCTTTCAAGACAAATGTATGAATAAACTGTTACACCCTAAAATGGAATATTACTCAGAGATAAAAAGAAATGAGTTATTAAGCCATGAAAAGACAGAGGAGACAAATTCATATCACTAACTGAAAGAAGTCAATCTGAAAAGCCTAGGTACTGCATGATTCTAACAATAGGACATCTGGAAAAGGCAAAGCTGTGGAGACAGTAAAAAGATCAGTGGTTGTCAGGGGTATAGGGTAGTAATTATAGCAAATGCCCCACACTAAAGTTGGAGATTAATACTAGGGGCAACTGTGGGGTTCTCTTTCATATACTGTAGGCAATTTAGTGAATGTCAATGCGAATGACTGTTGGTCGCAGACATGAGAAGGACTTTTTCCCCAATGGGAGTATAATTGATTTCCTTTTCACCACAAAAGAAGCCAAATTTGCATCTATGAAACAAATTCATGTTAATACTCTATATGTTGCCTCTATGTATATCTGCTCTTGGACTTTTTCTTTTAATCAGCTGAAACCAATTTATGTTTCTCAGGTAGTAAGCAAAATTAGTTCTCTGATATTTGTTCATTTTATATTAATATGAAGTCATGATTTAATATTTTTAAATGAACCCATTAACAATTCTATAATAATTTGATATACAAACAATTGGCTTAATATAACTAAAACATAAAGTTTGCTCATGAAAGCCTTTGTATGTTAAGCTGCAGGGCTTGGATGTCATTACGTATGTGATAAAAAAAATTATTAAGAAGTTGGAATCCAGGCAGTGGCAGGGCACACTCTGTGTCACCTTCATGGAGATGAGCCTGATGGGACCAGACTGGAAGCAGGACAGCCGGGTAAAAAGCCACCATCAGAGTTCAAGTGAGAGATGACAGGGGCTAAATTCGAGCTGTTGGAGGATTGTTTAGCAGGATTTGATAACTGATAGGGAAACAGAGTCAGACTTTATTTTTTTGGGCTCCAAAATCACTGTAGATGGTGATTACAGTCATGAAATTAAAAGACACTTACTCCTTGGAAGGAAAGTTATGACCAACCTAGACAGCATATTAAAAAGCAGAGACATTACTTTGCCAACAAAGGCCCATCTAGTCAAGGCTATGGTTTTACCAGTGGTCATGTATGGATGTGAGAGTTGGACTGTGAAGAAAGCTGAGTGCCAAAGAATTGATGCTTTTGAACGGTGGTGTTGGAGAAGATTCTTGAGACTCCCTTGGACTGCAAGGAGATCCAACCCGTCCATCCTAAAGGAGACCAGTCCTGGGTGTTCATTGGGAGGCCTGATGTTGAAGCTGAAACTCCAATATTTTGGCCACCTCATGCAAAGAGTTGACTCATTGGAAAAGACCCTGATGCTGGGAAGGATTGGGGGCAGGAGGAGAAGGGGACAACAGAGGATGAGATGGCTGGATGGCATCACTGACTCGATGGACATGAGTTTGGGTAAACTCCGGGAGTTGGTGATGGACAGGGAGGCCTGGCGTGCTGCGATTCATGGGGTCGCAAAGAGTCGGACACAACTGAGGGACTGAACTGAACTGAACTGAGTGGGCTTCCCTGATAGCTCAGACAGTAAAGAATCCATCTACAATGCAGGAGACCTGAGTTCAATCCGTGGGTTGGGGAGTTCCCCTGGAGGAGGGCATGGCAACCCACTTCAGTATTCTTGCCTGGAGAATCCCCATGGACAGAGGAGCCTAGTGGGCTACAGTCCATGGGGTCATAAAGAGTCAGACCAGACTGAGACACTAATACAACCACAACCAGGATGTGCAGAGCGAGGAAGAGAGGAAACGTCTAATGAGCACCAAATTCCTGAGTTCTGTAAGCAGGTGGAGTTCACATCAGAAATGTAGCAGGAGCAGTGTCTTAGGGCAAGGCAGCTGATGAGTCCCATTTCACACAGGCCTCAGGTGAGGTGGTTTGGGACCCCCAGGTGGAGAGGTCCAGAAGGCAGCTATGGACAATGGTCTGAAGCTCGAGGGAGAGGTCAGAGCTGGATCACACAAAACCAAGTGAGTGGGTACAACAGCCCAGGGAGAATGAGGTCAGAGCTGGGATCATACGAGACCAAGTGAGTGGGTACAACAACCCAGTGAGAATGAGGTCAGAGCTGGAATCATACGAGACCAAGTGAACGGGTACAACAGCCCAGGGAGAATGAAGATGCTGGGCCAAGCCACCTCCCGTCAAACACTAATGTTTAAGAAGCAGGTAGAGAAAAGCTAGCTATGAAGGAAACCAAGAAGGGACAGTCAGAAAAGTAAGTAGGAGGAGGCAAGTAGGAGGGGATTTCGATAAGAATGGAGGGATCAGGAATGTCTAATGCTGCAGATAAATGGAACAATTCAAAGAGTAAACACATGCAGGCACTCCCACTGCTTTGGACAATATAGGGGCCACCGAGGGACCAGTTCTGTGAATAAGAGGTGAGGATTTGTAGGGTCAAATTTGCAGGTCTTTGGAGGAAGCTTTAATTTGAGAACAAGAAACCAGTGAAAATGTGACTGAAGGTGCAGCCAGAGGAGAATTTATGGGTGGAGAGCCCACTGGAAGTAGGCAAAAGAGAATCCAGGACTCAAGAAAAAGAAAGGTCTTAGGACACACGTGCTCTGACCTGCAAGAGAGGATGGGCAGAGATGAACCCAGTCTGTCCATCAGGAAGTGGGGCAAAGAGGAAAGTTAGATGCAATCGCCTCAACCTTCTGGATGAAGTCAAGGGCAGGATGGGGCAGAGTGTGAATGTGTAAGGTAGAGCTCCTCAGGGAGCTTAAGGAGAGGGACAGTTGGAGCTGTCACAGAAGGGCGCAGAGGAGGATGGATTGAGCATCAGTAAAGGGCTTGCTGAGTATTCGCTGTGCAGTGGATGCAGAGCCTGACTGCAAAGCAGAGGGACACAGAGGACTCACAAGGACTCACTGTCCAGGGCTGATGCTTACTTGAGCAGGGGCAGCTGGAAATTGTCAGGGCCAAAAAGAACTGGAATTTAGAGGGAGGCTGGAAAGGAAAGGTAAACTGTGGGGGCTCTGGAGTGAAGACTAGAGGCATCTGCCCTCTGTGATAAGTACTTCAGAGGACAAGCCTCCCTCAGTGTGAGTTTGTTTTATGAAAGAGTAGAAAGAACACTCGGAGAAGGCAGTGGCAGCCCACTCCATACTCTTGCCTGGAAAATCCCATGGACAGAGGAGCCTGGTAGGCTGCAGTCCATGGGGTCGCTAAGAGTCAGGCACGACT
This sequence comes from Cervus canadensis, assembly GCF_019320065.1. Classification (NCBI taxonomy): domain Eukaryota; kingdom Metazoa; phylum Chordata; class Mammalia; order Artiodactyla; family Cervidae; genus Cervus; species Cervus canadensis. The sequence continues at coordinate 90,254,059 of NC_057393.1, read as the reverse complement.
AAGCAACTTCACTTTCCCTTTTCACTTTCATGCATTGGCGATGGAAATGGCAACCCACTCCTGTTGGAATCCTGGTGGGCTGCTGTCCATGGGGTCACATAGAGTCGGACACGGCTGCAGAGACTTTGCAGCAGCAGCAGCAGCAGAAAGAGCACTAGAGGCGCTCAGGCGGGAGGGGCCTCCAGTGTAACTTTGGGAAGATCCCTTAAACTCTATCTCAGCTGTGTCCTCTGTCTCACGAGGGCACTGGACTAGACAGCGCCCACCCAAGGTTTCTCTGTGCTAGTTGTTCAGTCATGTTCAACTCTTTGCCACCCTGTGGACTGTAGCCTGCCAGGGTCCTCTGTCCATGGGGATTCTCCATGCAAGAATACTGGAGTGGCTTGCCATGCCCTCCTCCAGGGGATCTTCCTAACTCAGGGACTGAACCCAGGTCTCCCACATTGCAGGCAGATTTTTTACTGGCTGAGACACCAAGGAAGCCCAAGAATACTGGAGTGGATAGCTGATCCCTTCTTCAGGGGATCTTCCCAACTAGCAAATAGCAAGTAGCCTGGTATTTGTGTTCCACTGGGTATTTAGTGGTGAGTTTTCAGTATCTCAGGTCCTCTCTATGTTCTTTCTTACTGGAAAACTACCAGACTTCTGCCCAGTCCTTGGTCTTCCCAACAAGTCTTATCTCCAGGCACCCTTCTATCCAGTGCTGTCTCTAGCTTGGCTTCGATAACCAAGCAGTTGTTCATTCCATGGTTTCCACTTGTGTTTCCCAAACCAGATCGCCTGCGTTGCCAGGGGAGGGGAGCAGAGCTTCCCCACGCAACGGCTGCACCTTTGCAGTGGTTGACTTGGGTCAGTCAGTTAGATGCTCTCTCACAGGGTGATCAACTTTGTTTTGATCACACAACATAATAACTCCCATCAATCTCATCTGTTTTTCTTCCCCTTAAACATTTTCTTAAATTTAAAAAGTTGTGGTTAAATATATAAAACATGAAATTTACCATTTAAGTGTACATTTCAGTGACGTGAAGTGCAGTCACGCTGTTTTGCAGCCATCACCACCATCCATCCACAGAACCTTTTCATCTCGCCAAACTGAAGCTCTGCCCCCATTAAACACTCCTTTTTCCTCCTGCCTCCAGGCCCTGACCATTCTACTTTCTGTCTCTGCAACTTTGTACCTCACATAGGTAGAATCACACAGCATTTATTCTTTTGTGACTGGCTTGTTTCACTTAGCTTCACACCTTCAAGCTTCATCCACGTTGTCTCATGGGTCACAATTCCTTCATTCTTAAGGCTGAATAATATTCCATTGTGTGCATGCATCACATTTTGTTTATCTATTCATCTGTTGATGGACATTTGGGTAGCATCTGCCTTTTGGCTATTGTGAATAATGCTACCATGATCCTTAAGCCTGCTTTGCTTAAATTGAAAATGTAGGATAAAGGAAAGAGAAATACAGGAGTATATGTGGGTGTCAGGTGGACAGGAGCTGCTTACATCTTTGTGTAGCGGGAGGGCTTCTCAAGTCAGACCACATCAATGATTGGCTTGGAAAAGCTGACTGCTTGGCTGAGGGACCATTTGCTGTATCCCCTCAGCCTTCTGGATTCTGAGAGGGTAGGTGGAAGGGCAGCCTGGCTGGCACTCATCCTGCATCTGTAGGAATTTGCTTCTCTCTGCATTTGTAGAGGTTGTGCAGAAATAGCATAAGCAGAAATAAGCCCTGTGCTTTCTGGCACATCCTTTTCTGCCCACGGAAATGTTGTGTCCATGAAGGGGGCTTTGTGTATTGTGAGTGCTTAGAAAATTTGTGAAGTGATTGACTGAACAACCAATATATTCTCTGACCAGGGAAACTGACCCATGCAGAGGAGTCAATGCGTGAATATACAAGGTTGATTCTTAGTTGACAGCCAGGAGGAGAAAAGGAAATACCTGATAGACAATTCAGCACTCAGGTGATCCCTCCCCCAATTATTGACACTTATTATTGCTATCAGCATTCTCTTTAATGCCTTTTTGAAAATAAGATGTTATATGTATTTTCATTCCAAGTGTCTGAAGGGCTCATAAGATGGCTTCTGTGAGAAGTGGTACTGAGGTGTCTTGTAATAAGCGTCTCCCTGCAAGAATGGAAAAAAAAGAAAGAAAGAACCAGCACTTACTGGGTGCTGTGTCTAGCATAGTGGGTGAGAAAGACCTGAAATGGGGGCAAGGCGTAATGAAAAGACAGACACATATAATTTGGCAAGCGGGGAATCAGGGGGCCCTCCTGCTCTCCACGGCAGGAAGACAAAATGACTCCTTTCAGCCTGCACTTTTGTTGGCAGAAGTCACATGAGATCGTTAGGGAATATTGGTGAATTTGATCAGCGCACCATAAAAGGGAGTAAAGTGAAGGCTCTGCTGTTGATCAGGAACATCTTGTTTTGTTTCCATGCAGATGGACGCAGGGGCAGGCAGTGAAGCAGAGCAGAGAGCTTGTCCTGCCCCCAAGAATGTCCCTTTGGCATGCTTACAAGGAGAATCACAAGGGCACAGTTTGCCACACCCTCAAATCATGGGGCGGGTTCTGGTCTCTGCTCTGCCAGGCTGCAACAACTGGGGTTCTGCAAGGTGAGAGGTGCTGGTTTGGTTCACGGTGTTAACTTTTGTCACTGGGTACAATTCTGGGGGGTGAGTGTGAGCTACCCTTGAGGAAAACTGAGAACTGAAAGATCTTTGAGAGACTGTGGAGCTGGGCTTTGCTCCCAAGGTCAGCTCAGAGTAGGTGTGGGGAAAAAAAGCCAGCTGGGGTGACTGTGGGGGTGTGGAGCTTGCTTGATTCACTTGGCATATTCCATAGCCTGGCCCGGGTGGCTGATGGATGGATTGCAGAGCACATGCCTCTCCCTCCTCCTGGTAAGCGGGTGTGGAGCCTGTGGTTGGAAAGCCCTGGTAATGGGCAGTCAGAGGCTGTGGTGCCATAGGGCCCATGGGCAGCACCAGACTCCAAAGTTAGTTAATGAATGTCATGAATTTGCATATGAACAAGGCCAAGGTCCTCACCATCTAGGTCAAAGGGATGTATTGGGACCAAAAACATTTCTAAAGCCCCAATCCTTTCTGTTGTCAGGTGGTGGAGTAGTATCACGAAAGATGGAGAAATGCCCTTCCCCCTGATTGTTCAGAGAGTTTATCTCATTCTGAGGCTTAGGCATCTTATGATTCACAAATCCCTCCCATGAGTACCAAATTTATTCCATGTAGTTTCAGATTTTTCTTGACTTCTAGGAATCAATCATATTAAATAGATCTGCCCCAATCCCATATTGATGGCTAAGAAATGGTAATAATTTCAGCCAATATTTACTATCCATCAACTTCTTTCCATCTCACCACTACCAGCCTAGTACCAGCTAGAGTGCTGTCTGAACTATATCATGGCAACGTCCTCTAACTAGAGTCACCATCCACTCTGGAAACCTGCAGTTGGCTCCAAACTGATGACTAAATGATTTTCTAAAAATGAATATCTGATTGTGTCTCTCTCCTCTGAAAGCCCTTTATTGACTTTCCATTGCTCAAGAAGATAAAGACAAGTTCCTTGATGTAACTGATGAAACCTGGCATGTTCTGGCCCCACCATCTGCTCCTGCCTCACTGCCCAATGGGGTACCTTATTCTTTGAGGCCCAACAAACTGATCTTCTTTTACTCTTTTGTATTTGCCAAGTTCTCATCTGCCACAGGGACTTTGCACATGCTATATTTCCTGTCTGAAACCATCTTCCTCTTTTATCTAGTTAATTCCTTCTGATCTTGCCTTAATGATCACTTGCTCAAGGAATATTTTTCTGATGTCTATAACCAGATCAAATCTCCCCATTATAGATTTTCATGGAACCATGAGCATTTATACTTAGAAATATTTGCAATTGTGTATTTATTTGTATTTTTTAAAATTGGTGTTTGTCTCCCTTCCAAAGTTGGCTCCATAATGGCAGAAATTATATTGCTTTTGCTCATCACTATATCCCAGTGCCTGCGATTCACTCAACAAATACTTACTGTGCACCTGTAATGTGCCAGGCATGGATCAAATGCTACAGACACTGGGATAAACAAAACAGACAAGGTCCCTCTCCCCATGGAGCCTGCTTGTTAGCACATCTTAGTCTACTAATACTTCAGTTCAGTTCAGTTCAGTCACTCAGTCATGTCTGATTCTTTGTGACCCCCATGAACCACAACACACCAGGCCTCCCTGTCCATCACCAACTGCTGGAGTCTACCCAAACCTGTATCCATTGAGTCGGTGATGCCATCCAACCATCTCATCCTCTGTCATCCCCTTCTCCTCCTGCTTTCAATCTTTCCCAGCATCAGGTTCTTTTCAAATGAGTCAGGTCTTCGCATCAGGTGGCCAAAGTATTGGAGTTTCAGCTTCAGCACCAGTCCTTCCAATGAACACCCAGGACTGAGCTGCTTTAAGATGGACTGGTTGGATCTCCTTGCAGTCCAAGGAACTCTCAAGAGTCTTCTCCAACACCACAGTTCAAAAGCATCAATTCTTCGGTGCTCAGCTTTCTTCACAGTCCACCTCTCACATCCATACGTGACCACTGGAAAAACCATAGCCTTGACTAGATGGGCCTTTGTTGGCAAAGTAATGTCTCTGCTTTTTAATATACTGTCTAGGTTGGTCAAAACTTTCCTTCCAAGGAGTAAACATCTTTTAATTTCATGGCTGCAATCACCATCTACAGTGATTTTGGAGCCAAAAAAATAAAGTCAGCCACTGTTTGCACTGTTTCCCCATCTATTTGCCATGAAGTGATGGGACTGGATGCCATGATCTTAGTTTTCTAAATGTTGAGCTTTAAACCAATTTTTTTCACTCTCCTTTTTCACTTTCATCAAGACGCTCTTTAGTTCTTCACTTTCTGCCATAAGGGTGGTGTTGTCTGCATATCTGAAGTTATTGATATTTCTCCTGGCAATCTTGATTCCAGCTTGTGCTTCTTCCAGCCCAGTGTTTCTCATGATGTACTCTGCATATAAGTTAAATAAGCAGGGTGACAATATACAGCCTTGATGTACTCCTTTTCCTATTGGGAACCAGTCTGTTGTTCCATGTCCAGTTCTAACTATTGCTTCCTGACCTGCATACAAGTTTCTCAAGAGGCAGGTCAGGTGGTCTGGTATTCCCATCTCCTTCAGAATTTCCCACAGTTTATTGTGATCCACACAGTTGAAGGCTTTGGTGTAGTCAATAAAGCAGAAATCGATGTTTTTCTGGAACTCTCTTGCTTTTTCAATGATCCAACAGATGTTGGCCATTTGATCTCTGATTCCTCTGTCTTTTCTAAAACCAGCTTGAACATCTGGAAGTTCACGGTTCACGTATTGCTGAAGCTTGGCTTGGAGAATTTTGAGCATTACTTTAGTAGCATGTGAGATGAGTGCAATTGTGCAGTAGTTTGAGCATTCTTTGGCATTGCCTTTCTTTGGGATTGAAATGAAAACTGACCTTTTCCAGTCCTGTGGCCACGGCTGAGCTTTCCAAATTTGCTTGCATATTGAGAGCAGCACTTTCATAGCATCATCTTTCAGGATTTGAAATAGCTCAACTGGAATTCCATCACCTCCACTAGCTTTGTTTGTAGTGATGCTTTCTAAGGCCCACTTGATTTCACATTACAAGAGGTCCGGCTCTAGGTGAGTGTGAGTGATCACACCATTGTGATTATCTGGGTCGTGAAGATCTTTTTTTTACAGTTCTGTGTATTCTTGCCACCTCTTCTTAACATCGTCTGATTCTGTTAGCTCCATGCCATTTCTGTCCTTTATCGAGCCCATCTTTGCATGAAATGTTCCCTTGGTATCTCTAATTGTCTTGAAGAGATCTCTAGTCTTTCTCATTCTATTGTTTTCCTCTGTTTCTTTGCATTGATCACCGAGGAAGGTGTTCTTATCTCTCCTTACTATTTTTTGAAACTCTGCATTCAAATGGGTATATCTTTCCTTTTCTCTTTTGCCTTTCACTTCTCCTCTTTTCACAGCTATTTGTAAAGCCTCCTCAGACAACCATTTTGCCTTTTTGCATTTCTTTTTCTTGGGGATGGTCTTGATCCCTGGCTCTTATTTAATGTCATGAACCTCCATCCATAGTTCTTCAGGCACTCTGTCTAGATCTAATCCCTTGAATCTTTTGTCACTTCCCCTGTATAATCATAAGGGATTTGATTTAGATCATACCTGAATCGTCTAGTGGTTTTCCCTGCTTTCTTCAATTTAAGTCTGAATTTTGCAATAAGGATTTCACAATCTGAGCCACAGTCAGCTCCCGGTCTTGTTTTTGCTGATTGTATAGACTGTCTCCGTCTTTGGCTGCAAATAATATAATCAATCTGATTTTGGTATTGATAATCTGGTGTTGCTTCAGGTTAGGGAATGGTATAGTGACTGGAAAGGTATATGAATAGAACTTTCTAGAGTGATGGAAACATTCTATACCTTGCATATATAATTGCTAGAATTCATTGAACTGATCACTTAAGACTTTTAAATTTTATTGTATGCTAGTTAATATAACAAGTAAAAAGGGAGTGGAGGGCCTTCTTGGTGGTCCAGTGATTAAGACTCTGTACTCCCAATGCAAGGAGTCATACATGACTCTGTGCAACCCTAGGAACTGTAGCCTGCCAGGCTCCTGTCTCTGTGGGATTCTTCAGGCAAGAATACTGAAGTGAGTTGCCATACCCTTCCCCAGGGGATCTTCCCAACCCAGTGATCAAACCTGCATCTCTTATGTCTCTTGCATTGGCAGGCTGGTTCTTTACCACTAGTGCCACTCGGGAAGCACATGCTTCAAGTAAAGATCCCCCATGCCACCACAAAGATTGAAGATCCCATGTGCTATAAATAAGACTCAGCAAAGCCAGATACATAAATAAACATAAATATTAAAGAAGGAATAAGAAAAGAAGGGTGGGAGGGGGACAGGCAGGCAGGCAGGTGATCTGGTCAGAGAATCTTGACTGCTGTGCATGCCTGGAACGTTGGTCCAGTGCAGGAAAGGGGAAGAAGGGGAATCCTGCCCCTGCTCATGAGGACGAAGATAACTGAATTTTTTTTTTTAATGGAGTCAGAGAGGTTGCCTGAGTGATCCAATAGAGGTGAATCCCCTTTGTACCTTAGAAAGTTTCCCTTGATGATAAATAAGATTTAGGCAGTTCGCCATCTGCAACAACTGGGGGCTGCTACAGAAGACAATTTGGAGATTCTAGTTGGTTACAGTGGCACATGCAATGTTATTTTTAACCCCTGAACAGGAGGGAGTAACATTTCTCTGGTTGCTAGGGAAATTGTGTTCTTTGCAATTACTTAGACTAAGTGATTACTTAGGATACTGGTTCCTAATTTTAAAAGTCTTGTGGGAAAGAAAAGTCTTAGGGAAACTAGAAAGCTTTATAAGTCTGCACTGGTATGTCATGCTAGGACTACACCTGCTAAAAATGTGGTTACTTTTCTCTTAATGTACTCATGGGTGACTGTCGTCATAGCAACAACAGTGCTGGACAGCACTGGGTCATTAATGGACGACTCTTGCTGGTGAGGTGATGAGGGCTGATTCAGGAAGCTTGATTCAGGACTGCAGGCAAGTGTTAGAATGGACGGGGTGCGCTGGTAGCCCCTGGAAGTGCCAGGACACAGGGTGGAGAAGTTGTGGACTGAGGGGTCATCTGACAAGAGCATAGGATTTCTGCCAGCCTGTAATTGCTGCCTTGCAAAATCCCGCATCCCTCTCAGCATTAGACCGAAGTGCAGTGTGGTTTCTTGGGCATAGTGAACTGAAAGTGTGTGTGTGTCAGATGAAAGGCATTTCATGGTAGCAGTAAAAGAAGAACCCCAAACTGCGCCTGGCTCTATAGCCTGCAATTGGGACTCTAACTTATCCATGCCTATCTCATAGCACGGGCAATTGGCCTAAATCTTTTGTGAAGTGCTACTAAGACACAGCTTAGCCCACCCTTCTCTCACACCCACCTCTGAAAATACACAGGACCTCTTCACAGAACTAGAACAAATAATTTCACAATTTGTATGGAAATACAAAAAACCTCTAATAGCCAAAGCAATCTTGAGAAAGAAGAACGGAACTGGAAGAATCAACCTGCCTGACTTCAGGCTCTACTACAAAGCCACAGTCGTCAAGACAGCATGGTACTGGCACAAAGACAGAAATATAGATCAGTGGAACAGAATAGAAAGCCCAGAGATAAATCCACGTACCTCCTTATCTTCGACAAAGGAGGCAAGAATACACAATGGAAAAAAGACAATCTCTTTAACAAGTGGTGCTGGGAAAACTGGTCAACCACTTGTAAAAGAATGAAACTAGAACACTTTCTAACACCATACACAAAAATAAACTCAAAATGGATTAAAGATCTAAATGTAAGACCAGAAACTATAACACTCCTAGAGGAGAACATAGGCAAAACACTCTCCGACATAAATCACAGCAAGATCCTCTATGACCCACCTCCCAGAATATTGGAAATAAAAGCAAAAATAAACAAATGGGACCTAATGAAACTTAAAAGCTTTTGCACAACAAAGGAAACTATAAGTAAGGTGAAAAGACAGCCCTCAGATTGGGAGAAAATAATAGCAAACGAAGCAACAGACAAAGGATTAATCTCAAAAATATACAAGCAACTCCTACAGCTCAATTCCAGAAAAATAAATGACCCAATCAAAAAAAGGGCCAAAGATCTAAACAGACATTTCTCCAAAGAAGACATACAGATGGTTAACAAACACATGAAAAGATGCTCAACGTCACTCATTATCAGAGAAATGCAAATCAAAACCTCAATGAGGTACCATTACACGCCAGTCAGGATGGCTGCTATCCAAAAGTCTACAAGCAATAAATGCTGGAGAGGGTGTGGAGAAAAGGGAACCCTCTTACACTGTTGGTGGGAATGCAAACTAGTACAGCCACTATGGAGAACAGTGTGGAGATTCCTTTAAAAACTGGAAATAGAACTGCCATATGACCCAGCAATCCCACTTCTGGGCATACACACCAAGTAAACCAGATCTGAAAGAGACACATGTACCCCATTGTTCATTGCAACACTGTTTATAATTGCCAGGATATGGAAGCAACCTGGATGTCCATCAGCAGACGAATGGATAAGGAAGCTGTGGTACATATACACCATGGAATATTACTCAGCCATTAAAAAGAATTCATTTGAATCAGTTCTAATGAGATGGATGAAACTGGAGCCCATTATACAGAGTGAAGTAAGCCAGAAAGATAAACACCAATACAGTATACTAACACATATATATGGAATTTAAAAATATGCTAACAATAACCCTATATGCAAAACAGAAAAAGAGACACAGATGTATAGAACAGACTTTGGGACTCTGTGGGAGAAGGCGAGGGTGGGATGTTCTGAGAGAACAGCATTGATACAAGTATACTATCAAGGGTGAAACAGATCACCAGCCCAGGTTGGATGCATGAGACAAGTGCTTGGGGCTGGTGCACTGGGAAGACCCAGAGGGATGGGATGGGGAGGGAGGCGGGAGGGGGGATTGGGATGGGGAACACATGTAAATCCATGGCTGATTCATGTCAGTGTATGGCAAAAACCACTACAATATTGTAAAAAAAAATTAAAAAATAAAATAAAAAATAAAAATACCCAGGACCATCTCTGGCAGAGCACAGGGCTGTGTTTCGGCATCCCTGATCCATTTCAATCCCAAATATAGTGTTCTTCCCACTTCACTGCTGGAAAGCCACTTTAGGCAGCTTGTCAGAGGCCATTTGGGTCTTTCCTTTGTTTTGGCCTTCAACTGTTTGTGTGTGTAGGAGTGGGTGGCAAACCACCTCTCTCTCTCCATCATCCTTCAGGCCACCCCCCTCCCCAATGCAGGTCAGAAGAGAGCCCTCAGAAATTATCCAGACCAGCAAGTTTCATTATTTTTCCCTGTCAACATCACACATGATGGATGAATTCCACATGCTTGACAGAATTCAATGGATGCACTTAGATTTTGATGGAACAGTGAGAAAATTGAGGGAAAAGTCCCTGCAATTATGCACAGTCAAGAGGACCATCCTGGGTACCACAGGGGAGGATGGTCACCTTGGTGCCAGGCAGCGGCTGCAGGGTATGCTCCGCCACTCTACTCCATCTCTCCCACTCTCCATGTACTTTAAACGGGGAAAGTTGGTGTAAATTTATCTTGAGGTAATCTGAAATCAACTCTAATTCCTTTTGCAGCATTAAATCACCCACAAATCTTACTGATGACTGAAAATCACTGAACCATCAGCTGCTCTCACCCCCTGGTACCTATGTGTTATTCCTGCCATCCTCTTGAGCCACTTAACTTTGCAGCTTTGTCCTCTTTTCCATCCATGCAAGCTTTGCACTGTTCAAAGATATGGAGGAGAGGCACCCAATCTACCTACAGTTAGGAGGCATTGACTTGCAGAGAGAGAGATTTAGTTGTTTGCCCCATCCCTTTCTGTAGAAAGTAGACTTTCAGTGCCCATCTCAACATCAGTTCAGAAGAGTCAAGCTGTGTGGACTTTGATTGCCTACACATTTTGCCCAGCATGTCCTAGAGTATGAGCATGAGGCTCTCCACCGCATGCATCCCTCACACCTGCAGAGTCCTCCCATGTCCCACTACACCAATGATGTATAGGTCCTCCTTGGAACAGTGTCCAGAAGCACTCATTTTTCAAGGATATTGAGGGAGGGAGGTGCCCCAAGAGAGGAGAACAAGAACCTTCTAGAAGGAAGGTGGGCCAGGGCTTCATATTTAATCAGAGGCAGCACTCTGTCCTCTCCACTTCATAATTTTGAGAGCCATAGCTCTGGAGACCTGCAATGAATTTATTTTTAAGTTGTTGTTTTTTGTTTTTTTTTTTTAACTGTGTTCTTATCTGGAAAACTGAAGCCCCGGATTATGGGGGAAACGTCATCCAGGATGGTTCCCAGAGCAAACCTGTTTTCCAAAGAAATTCAAGACTGCCTAACATCCAGGGGCAGATGGGAAAAACACGACACTCCGGCCAGGATGACCTGTGTCAGCTGTGACCTTGCAGAGATCATTCTGACATTATGAATCTAGCTAGAGTGTAAGTATTAGCACCTGTCCCTGGGGAGATTGTCCCAACCATCCCATGAGGGTCAGTGAAGTTCTCTGGAAGAGGGCTGGATCCAGAGAAGAACTAAACTTGAGTTTGATGCATCTAGGACAATTTCCTTCAAGGTCCATGCAGAAAATAAGCCTTTATTTGTTCTTTTGTTTTGTTTTCCTCCTCCTTCCAGGGTTAAAATATCCTGGGTGCCCTCCTCCCAAGAGAAATAGAGAAAGTTCAAAGGATGGAAAAAATGAGATTTGGAGGACCCTCCAGGCTTGGTGCTCCTCTAGACTGTGTGGGTCCAGTGAGATAGACACATTTAGTTTGGATGCTACATTAAGTGGAGAGGCAACCTTATAATGGGGGCAGAGGAATAAATCAAATAAAATAAGAAGGCAAGCAGTTACCCAAGTGAAACAGGCTTCCAACCTTGTATATTAATGAGGCTTTTTTAGTTTAAATGGATGTGTTTAATCAAGCAGTGTTGTTTCATACTGGGAGCTGGAGGAATTATGGTGATTGGATTGGGATCATGCCCAGATGATATTTGACTGTATTACCTTGTGCAAACAGAAGTGGGCAGCAGAGTGAAGGAAGCCCTGAGATGGGGTGAAGGATGCTGAGGGTAACAATGGGGGAAATAAACTCAGGTCCCAGTTGTTTCACACTGTTGGTGAAAGTACAGGTCCTGGAACTAGATTGCTGCCTTTGCATCCAGAGATCCAGAAGAGCAGACAGAGGAGGGGCTGGAAAAGCCTCAAGGAAGATGGAGAGGAGGAGCAGAGTGACAGGAACGCAGGTCACCTGAGCAGCAAGATGCTGTAGCATCAATCAGCATATATTTGTCTATCTCTTTCTGTAAGACTAACGGTTGGGTGAGAGAGTGTGTGGATCCCTAAGAAGGAAGGAAACAAGAGTGAGAAGCTATACAAATCACAGTGCTTGACACTGGCCCCTCCCTCACCCCACCTAACTATGGAAGGAACAGGCCTGTGTATGACAACACTTTTGATGCAGGGTGGATTTGTATACTTGTCACATTAGTGATATAGACCGTAAGTGCTTGCCGGCAGTGCTTTTTCAGAGGGAAAACATGCCTGAACAACTTTCTGGACTTTATCAGAAAAAGTAAGCTGGAATGGCATTTCAGAATCTTGTGTTTGACAGTATGATACAAATTAATAAAATACAATATTCAAATAAAATAATGAAATATGCTATTATTGTGCATTTTATGTTACCTATGTAATAAAAGAAAATGTATTTTTCCAGGTGCTTTTTAAACATAAAAGGCTTCCACTTTCCTGGGTGTTCCCCCTCAGGGTCAGCACTACCAGGAAACTCAGGAAAGTCAGACAGGGCCGGGCAGGATCCAGCGGACCATAGTCTCTGACACCACGTGGCACACTCACCTTGGAGGATGGGGAAGTGTGTCAGTATTCACGCTGTACTTCCAGAAGGGCTGGGCCCAGAAGACCAGAGGGTGGAGAGCCTTGTAACTGAACTGGGTAGTTGCATGGAGAACCTCAGAAGGGGACCTGGGAGGTCTCAGTCTGATTGACTTAATGAGGGAGTGGTGAGGGGAGGCATTGTGGAAGGAGACCTCTGTGGTATGGAGAAGAATTTCAGAGATGAGAAGAGCTGTGAGTGGTGACCTTTGTGCCAATTCAGCTAGAACTGTCTGGTCCGGGCAAATCACAGGGATTGATTTTGACAGAACCTTAGATTTTTAAAATCAAAATGAATTTTAAAGACCAACCATTTCCACCTGTTCATTTTACAGATGGTGAAACTGAGACCCCAAATGGTGGAGATTGCTGCATATATTTGGAAGGAATAAAATAAGGCGTTTAGTTCCCAGGAAAGGGAGGTCAACCTCACTAATATCTGAGTGTTCTCTCTGGTCTTCAAGCAAAGATGGTAGCAGACCTTCCCTTTTGGTGTCCTGATCCACATCTCCCTCATGCCCAAGGGCGTTGTGGTGGTTTATGGCTGCAAATTCTTGGGCACTCCCCCCATGGTGAGTCAGAGTCTCTGTCCTCGCCTTGTAAATTTGAGCAAGCCTATGACTATCTATCTACAGAATGGCAGGAGTGGCCAGATCATGGATGGTCATGCTGTTTCCAGTTCACCAGGACACTTGGTTTTGGAGCCCAGGGGCTGTTCTGCTGTGGAAAACCTGGGCCCGTGGGGAGTCCCCTGTCAGATGCCGCTGGCAACAGCACTCACTGAGCCCAGCTTCCCCGTCTACCCAGCCGAGGGGAATGCCCAGCAGGGAAACCTTCAGTAAAAGAAGGCACTCAATGCACATCCCAGTCCCAGCTACGGAAGCCTCCTCTGCTGAGGCTGGTCCTCTGGGAGCAGAGACAAGCCATCCCATGAGCCTTGTCAGCATCCCCAGCCCACAACATTGACAGTGCTGAGAGCCCTGTGTTGGGCTAATCTGCTGGAGCATATGCATGGCAGTAGCAGTGTAGCTGGGCTCAGTTCTGGAGGGGATTTTGGCAGCAGTTTGGAGAATCATAGATAAATTCTACACACAGAGATGTTTATGGGCAACAGCAGAGAGAAGGGATGTTCAGCCCTTGCCCTAAGTGCATTAACTGCTTGACAAATATTTCATTTGGTCGTCCTAATGGCCTCTGGAGAGGACGATTTTACAGACGGACACTGATTCTGAGATCAAGTCCCAGTTGCCCAAGGTCCCACAGTGACAACTGCCAAAGTCCAGACTTACTCTGGCCTGGCAATGTGATGCAGGATATTCCCACCACCACACTGCCAGCCTTCGGTGGGCTCTGTGCTGGCTATGTCTCATATTTATGTTTGGGAAATTGGAAACAAGCCCAAAGCCCAAGAGTATGTTATGGTGCTGTGCTGTGTGTGCTTAATTGTGTCCAACTCTTTGCGACCCCATGGACTGTAGCCTACCAGGCTCCTCTGTCCATGGGGATTCTCCAGGCAAGAATACTGGAGTGGGTTGCCATTTCCTGCACCACTTCCTTAAAAAATAATGCAGCTACAATGTTATGTGCCAGCCTGGATGGGAGGGGAGTTTGGGAGAGAATGGATACATGTGTATGTATGGCTGAGTCCCTTCTCCTGAAAATATCGCAGCATTGTTATTTGGCTATACCCCAATACAAGATGTTTTTCATGTTAAAAAAATGAAATGTAAAAAAATGCAGCTAGACCAGCACAGTTTTAGCAAAGCTTCCTTGCTTGTCCTGTCCTATAAGTTAATAAGTATGTTACCCTTTCCCTTGTGGCTCAGCAGGTAAAGAATCCACCTGCAATGCAGGAGACCACAGTTCGATCCCTGGGTTGGGAAGATCCCCTGGAGAAGGGAAAGGTTACCCACTCCAGTATTCTGGCCGGGAAAATTCCAGGGACTATACAGTCCATGGGGTCACAAAGAGTAGGACGTGACTGAGTGACTCACTTTCACTTTCACCCTTTCCACTTAAGGTGTTTTCTTTTTTTTTTTTTTTCGGTTTAAATATCTGTAGGTGGGATTCCACCTAGAATTGTGTATTATTCCTAAGGGTAATATCTTTTTCACTTATTATTTATCAAAGCATGAAGAAGTTGAGTGTTCCACCTGTACCATTCAAATTCTGAGCAGCAAGAGCTCATTATATAATTGAAGAAAATATTTCTTAATAAATAACTAAGGGAGAACATTCATCCAGCTAAACACAGAAAATCTTTCAAAAATTGTAATTGCAAGGGAGAAAACTGAGTTTACTTTGATCTTTATTTATTTATTTTTTTAGTTTATTTAAATTGGAGGCTAACTACTTTGCAATGTTGTAGTGGTTTTGCCATACATTCACATGAATCAGCCATGGGTGTACATGTGTTCCCCATCCTGAACCCCCCTCCCACCTCCCTCCCCATCCCATCCCTCTGGGTCATCCCAGTGCACCAGCCCTGAGCACCCTGTCTCATGCATCGAACTGGACTGGTGATTCATTTCACATATGATAATATACATGTTTCAGTGCCATTCTCCCATATCATCCTGCCCTCTCCCTCTCCCACAGAGTCCAAAAGACCGTTTGCCGGGTGCCGTTATGGGAGATCCCGCCTGTGACGAGGTCATGAAGAAAATACCGGACAGGCAAGGCCGTCTAGGATAAGGGACCCTCCAGGTTGGCCTCGGCCTCTACCCCACCCTGTATCCTCCCCCCTTTTCTGCTGTTGTCCTTGTTTGCCCTGTTGCAGATTCTTGTGTTGCCTGCCCAGAGTTCTCCTGCTCCTCTTTCATTGAATGAGGACCAACTTAAAACCCTAACTAATAAATCTCCTGGACACTGGTACCCTATGAAGGGGCCAGGGATGAAGGAAATGCTTCAATTCAAATCCTTTTGCTGGCATTCTGGCTTGTTTGATAAATTTGTGCTCTCGTTGCACAAAATGCTCATAATTGTTCTAAACATCCTAAGCACAGTACACTAACAAAAGAAACTATTAAGCATAGGTCCCTCCACGGGGTGAGAAAAGCCCCACAAATATTATAGCCACATATACACCTAATAGAAAATAGTTTAGATAGAGATTAGCTGGTGACTTCTTGCAGGTAATTAACTTTTGGACTAAGAGCCTGTTTTGTGCCATATCTGCTGTTTTTGCAATCCTTTGCATTTCTGTTCTGTAAAAATGTAATCCTATCTAGTTCCCATGGAGATGACACCTAATAGAAAGAAAATAGATTAACCACAAAAAAGACAGGGTCGGCTACTGAAGTTGCTAAGAGTTGCACCAGGTGCAAGCCATAAATTGTCAACAGGCCTGAAAGCCAAAAGATATTATACATAGAGATTAACCATTAAAAAGTCCCTAATAGGCACAGAGCCCTTTGGGTGGTGAGGAAGCCCTATTAAAAAATACAAAACATATTGTTTTAAAAATGGTTATTAGATCAACGTTTGATTATGTTAATGTGCTGAGGTTGTGCAGTGGACACTATTGTTAATATAGTTGGAGATCTAGTAAAATAAGAGTTTAGCCCTAGTGTAAAAACAATAAGATAATTGTTAATTTTAACCAAGAGTGCTAAACAGGGGCTGCCTCACCAGAGCCACAGAGTCTTTGTGTGTTAAACTTTTTAGATAAATTTAGCTGAGAATTTCTGCAAAAAGACTGTCTTTTATGTTAACAGGATTGTATTTCTATTATGTTACAACTTGCTGTACCATGAAACTGCCACTTTTCTGTTTTCTGCTAACCTCAAGGCCAGAAGATAATGTACAAAAAATCTATGGGAAAAGACTCTCATAAACAAAAATAAACAGAGCACATCTCGTTTCGTGAAGGACAAGCTGATATAATGTTAAACTAAGTCTGTATGCTTATCTGCCCCTTAGAAATGTACCAACTTAGGGTATAAAGGCGATGGTGAAAAATAAAGCAACTGCCAGACTCTGCTGCATATCCTGGTCTGGTCTCTCTCTCTCTTTCTCTCTCTCTCCCTAGCAGACTTGGCCCTATCAAGGCCGGTCCTACGTGGCTCTCTCTCGCCGACGCCATTCATCCTGAGGGTTCCCCTGGATCCTGCTGGGGCCAGACCCCGGCAACCGTTCAATGCATCTGTGTCTTTTTTGCTGTCTCGCATACAGGGTTGTCGTTACCATCTTTCTAAATACCATATATATGCGTTAGTATACTGTATTGGTGTTTTTCTTTCTGGATTACTTCACTCTGTATAATAGGCTCCAGTTTCATCCACCTCATTAGAATTGATTCAAATGTATTCTTTTTAATAGCTGCATAATATTCCATTGTGTATATGGACCATAGCTTTCTTATCCAATCGTCTGCTGATGGACATCTAGGTTGCTTCCATTTCCTGGCTATTATAAACAGTGCTGCGATGAATGTTGGGGTATACGTGTCTCTTTCAATTCTTGTTTCCTCGGTGTTTATGCCCAGCAATGGGATTTCTGGGTCATATGGAAGTTCTATTTCCAGTTTTTTAAGGAATCTCCACACTGTTCTCCATAGTGGCTGTACTAGTTTGCATTCCCACCAACAGTGTAAGAGGGTTCCCTTTTCTCTGCACCCTCTCCAGCATTTATTGCTTGTAGATTTTTGAATAGCAGCCATTCTGATTGGTGTGAGATGGTACCTCATTGTGGTTTTGATTTGCATTTCTCTGATAATGAGTGATGTTGAGCATCTTTTCATGTGTTTGTTAGCCATCTGTATTTCTTCTTTGGAGAAATGTCTGTTTAGTTCTTGGCCCATTTTTTGATTGGGTCATTTATTTTTCTGGAATTGAGCTGCAGGAGTTGCTTGTATATTTTTGAAATGAATCCTTTGTCTGTTGCTTCATTTGCTATTATTTTCTCCCATTCTGAAAGCTGTCTTTTCACCTTGCTTATAGTTTCCTTTTTTGTGCAAAAGCTTTTAAGTTTAATTAGGTCCCATTTGTTTATTTTTGCTTTTATTTCCATTACTCTGGGAGGTGGGTCATAGAGGATCTTGCTGTGATTTATGTCAGAGAGTGTTTTGCCTATGTTTTCCTCTAGGAGTTTTATAGTTTCTGGTCTTACGTTGAGATCTTTAATCCATTTTGAGTTTGTTTTTGTGTATGGTGTTAGAAAGTGTTCTAGTTTCATTCTTTTACAAGTGGTTGACCAGTTTTCCCAGCACCACTTGTTAAAGAGATTGTCCCTTCTCCATTGTATATTCTTGCCTCCTTGGTCAAAGATAAGGTGTCTGTAGGTGCATGGATTTATCTCTGGGCTTTCTATTTTGTTCCATTCATCTATATTTCTGTCTTTGTGCCAGTACCATACTGTCTTGATGACTGTGGCTTTGTAGTATAGCCTGAACTCAGGCAAGTTGATTCCTCCAGTTCCATTCTTTCTCAAGATTGCTTTGGCTACTCAAGGTTTTTTTAATTTCCATACAAATTGTAAAATTATTTGATCTAGTTCTCTGAAAAATACCGTTGGTAGCTTAATAGGGATTGCATTGAATCTATAGATTGCTTTGGGTAGTATACTCATTTTCACTATATTGATTCTTCTCGTCCATGAACATGGTATATTTCTCCATCTATGAACATGGTATATGTTCAGCTCATTAACATGGTATATTTCTCCATCCTCTTTGATTTCTTTCATCCGTATTTTATAGTTTTCTATATAGAGGTCTTTTGTTTCTTTAGGTAGATATATTCCTAAATATTTTATTCTTTTCGTTGCAATGGTGAATGGAATTGTTTCCTTAATTTCTCTTTCTGTTTTCTCATTGTTAGTGTATAGGAATGCAAGGGATTTCTGTCTGTTGATTCTATATCCTGCAAATTTACTCTATTCATTGATTAGCTCTAGTAATTTTCTGGTGGAGTCTTCAGGGTTTTCTATGTAGAGGATCATGTCATCTACAAACAGTGAGAGTTTTACTTCTTCTTTTCCAATCTGGATTCCTTTTATTTCTTTTTCTGCTCTGATTGCTGTGGCCAAAACTTCCAAAACTATGTTGAATAGTAGTGGTGAGAGTGGACACCCTTGTCTTTCTCCTGACTTTAAGGGAAATGCTTTCAATTTTTCACCATTGAGGATAATGTTTGCTGTGGGTTTGTCACATATAGCTTTTATTATGCTGAGGTATGTTCTTTGTATGCCTGCTTTCTGGAGGGTTTTTATCATAAATGGATGTTGAATTTTGTCAAAGGCTTTCTCTGCATCTGTTGAGATAATCATATGGTTTTTATCTTTTAATTTGTTAATGTGGTGTATTACATTGGTCGATTTGCAGATATTGAAGAATCCTTGCATTCCTGGGATAAAGCCCACTTGGTCATGATGTATGATCTTTTTAATATGTTGTTGGATTCTGTGTGCTAGAGTTTTGTTAAGGATATTTGCATGTATGTTCATCAGTGATATTGGCCTGTCACTTTCTTTTTTTGTGGCATCCTTGTCTGGTTTTGGTTTTAGGGTGATGGTGGCCTCATAAAATGAGTTTGGAAGTTTACATTCCTCTGCAATTTTCTGGAAGAGTTTGAGTAAGATAGGTGTTAGCTCTTCTCTAAATTTTCATTAGAATTCAGCTGTGAAGCCGTCTGGTCCTGGGCCTTTGTTTGCTGGAAGATTTCTGATGACAGTTTCGATTTCCTTGCTTGTGATGGGTCAGTTAAAATTTTCTATTTCTTACTGGTTCGGTTTTGGAAAGTTGTACTTTTCTAAGAATTTGTCCATTTCTTCCAAGTTGTCCATTTTATTGGCATATAGTTGCTGACAATAGTCTCTTAATAATCCTTTGTATTTCTGTGTTGTCTGTTGTGATTTCTCCATTTCCATTTCTAATTTTGTTGATTTGATTCTTCTCCCTTTGTTTCTTGATGAATCTGGCTAATGGTTTGTCAATTTTATTTATCTTCTCAAAAGGCCAGCTTTTAGCTTAGTTGATTTTTGCTATGGTCTCTTTTGTTTCTTTTACATTAATTTCTGCTCTAATTTTTAAGATTTCTTTCCTTCTACTAACCCTGGGGTTCTTCATTCCTTCCTTCTCTAGTTGCTTTAGGTGTAGAGTTAGGTTATTTATTTGACTTTTTTCTTGTTTCTTGAGGTAGGCTTGTATTGCTATGAACCTTCCCCTTAGCACTGCTTTTACAGCATCCCATAGGTTTTGGGTTATCGTGTTTCACATGTTTCATATGCATATTTTGGTTTCTTTTTTTATTTCTTCTGTGATTTGTTGGTTATTCAGAAGCATGTTGTTTAACCTCCATATGTTGGAATTTTTAATAATTATTGCCCTGTAATTTACATCTAATCTTACTGCATTGTAGTCAGAAAAGATGCTTGCAACGATTTCAATATTTTTGAATTTACCAAGGCTAGAATTATGGCCCAGGATGTGATCTATGCTGGAGAAGTTTCCATGTGCACTTGAGAAAAAGGTGAAATTCATTGTTTTGGGGTGAAACGTCCTATAGACATCAATTAGTTCTAACTGGTCCATTGTATCATTTAAAGTTTGTGTTTCCTTGCTAATTTTCTGTTTAATTGATCTATCCATAGGTGTGAGTGGGGTATTAAAGTCTCCCACTATTATTGTGTTATTGTTAATTTCCCCTCTCATGCTTGTTAGCATTTGCCTTACATATTGCAGTGCTCCTATGTTGGGTGCATATATATTTATAATTGTTATATCTTCTTGGATTGATCCTTTGATCATTATGTAGTGTCCTTCTCTGTCTCTTTTCGCAGCCTTTATTTTAAAGTCTCTCTTATCTGATATGAGAATTGCTACTCCTGCTTTCTTTTGGTCTCTATTTGCATGGAATATCTTTTTCACTTTCAGTCTGTATGTGTTTTTGTCTTGAACTGGTTTTCTTGTAGACAACATATATAGGGATCTTGTTTTTGTATCCATTCAGCCAGTCTTTGTCTTTTGGTCGGGGCATTGAACCCATTTACATTTAAGGTAATTATTGATAAGTATGATCACGTTTTCATTAACTTTGTTGTTTTGGGCTCGAGTTTATACACCCTTTCTATGTTTCCTGTCTAGAGAAGATCCTTTAGCATTTGTTGGAGAGCTGGTTTGGTGGTGCTGAATTCTCTCAGCTTTTGCTTGTCTGTAAAACTTTTGATTTCTTCTTCATATTTGAATAAGATCCTTGCTGGGTACAGTAATCTGGGTTGTAGGTTTTTATCTTTCATCACTTTAAGTATCTCCTGCCATTCCCTTCTGGCCTGAAGAGTTTCTATTGAAAGATTAGCTGTTATCCTTATGGGAATCCCCTTGTGTGTCATTGGTTGTTTTTCTCTTGCTGCTTTTAATATTTGTTCTTTGTGTTTGATCTTTGTTAATTTGATTAACGTATGTCTTGGGATATTTCACCTTGGGTTTATCCTGTTTGGGACTCTGGGTTTTTTGGACTTCAGTGACTATTTCCTTCCCCATTTTAGGGAAGTTTTCAACTATTATCTCCTCAAGTATTTTCTCATAGTCTTTCTTTTTGTCTTCTTCTGGGACTCCTTCGATTCAAATGTTGTGGCATTTAACATTGTCCCAGATGTCTCCAAGATTGTCTTCATTTAATTCTTTTTTCCTCTCTGTTTCATTTATTTCTACCATTCTGTCTTCTACCTCACTTATCCTATCTTCTGCCTTATCCTATTCTCCTGTTGGTTCCCTCCAGAGTGCTTTTGATCTCATTTATTGCATTATTCATTATATACTGACTCTGTTTTATTTCTTCTAGGTCCTCTTTAAACATTCCTTGCATCTTCTCACTCCTTGTCTCCAGGCTATTTATCTGTAACTCCATTTTGTTTTCAGGATTTTGGATCATTTTCACTCTCATTATTCTGAATTCTTTTTCAGGTAGATTCCCTATCTCTTCCTCTTTTGTTTGGTTTGGTGGACATTTATCCTGTTCTTTACCTGCTGGGTATCTCTCTGCCTTTTCATCTTGTTTGTATTGCTGTGTTTGGGGTGGCCTTTCCATATTCTGGCAGTTTGTGGTTCCTCTTTATTGTGGAGGTTTCTTGCTGTGGATGTAGTTGGACGGGTGGCTTGTCAAGGCTTCCTGGTTAGGGTAGCTTGGGTCGGTGTTCTGGTGGGTGGAGCTGGATTTCTTCTCTCTTGGGTGCAATAAAGTGTCCAGTAGTGAGTTTTGAGATGTTTATGGGTTTGATGTGACTTTGAGCAGCCTGTATATTGAAGCTCAGGTCTATGTTCCTGTGTTGCTGGAGAGTTTGTGTGGTATGTCTTGCTCTGAAACTTGTTGGCTCTTGGGTGGTGCTTGGTTTCAGTGTAGGTATGGAGGGTTTTGGATGAGCTCTTGTTGATTAATGTTATCTGGAGTCAAGAATTTTCTGGTGTTCTCAAGTTTTGGATTTAAGCCTCCTGCCTCTGGTTTTCCATCTTATTCTTACAGTAGCCTCAAGACTTCTTCATCTATACAGCACTGATGATAAAACATCTAGGTTAATGATGTAAAGTTTCTCCACAGTAAGGGACACCCAGAGAGGTTCACAGAGTTAAATGGAGAAGAGAAGAGGGAGGAGAGAGATAGAGGTGACCAGGAGGAGAAGAGGGGGAATCAAAAGGGGAGAGAACAAGCTAGCCAGTAATCAATTCACTATGTGCTCTCCACAGTCTGGATCCCTCAGAGAGGTTCATGGAGTTACACAGAGAAGAGAAGAGGGAGGAAGGAGGCAGAGGTGGCCAGGAGGAGAAAAGGGGGAATCAAAAGGAGAGCGACTGATCTAGCCAGTAATCAGTTCCCTAAGTGTTCTCCACAGCCTGGAACATACAGAGATTCACAGGGTTGGGTAGAGAAGAGAAGGGTGAGGGAGAAGATAGAGGCGACCTCGTGGAGAAAAATGAGAGTCAAAAGGGGGAGAGAGCAATCAAGCCAGTAATCACACTACCAAGTAAAAATGGGAAGTGAAGACTGGGTTCTTAAAGGTAGAAAATTTGATAACAAATACAAAAAACCAAAGATTAAAAATCTAGAGTAGAGGTTAGACTCTCAAAAATACAATATAAAAAAAAAAAAACAGTTACAAAAATTATAAAATATATATATGAAGTTTGCTTTAAAAATAAGGTCTTTTTTTTTTGCAAGGTAATAGTAGGTTATAAAAATGAAAATTAAAGGCATAATAGAGGACTTAAAATTTAAAAAATTAAATTTAAAAAATGATATATAGTAAATATATATATAGGACTTTCTCTGGAGCGGTTGTGGACAGTGTGGGGGTCAGTTCATTTTCAGATAGTTCCTTGATCCAGCTTATACTTCTCAAGATCTGTAGGCCCCTTCGTATGTAGTCGGTGCTAACTGCAGGGTTTTAATCTGTCGCACCTGTCACTTCCAAGGCCGTTCCCTCTATTTTGGCTTCTTCTGTTTGCTGGCCTCTTCAGTGTCTAATTTCCGCCCTGACACAAGGGGGCGCTGGTGGTCACTTACTCAGGCTCGCTTGTTCAGTCCTGTGGGGAGGGAGGGGCGCTGCAGACAAGCATCCCTGGCGTGTGGGGAGCGCTCGCGGTGTCTCGGCCACACTGGGTTTGCCCCGCTCACGGCGCGTGTGCTTTCCCCGTCTACACTGCTCAGGCTCCAGGTTGCTCTGCGGGGAACTGTCTGAGGCAGGCCCTCGGTTGCGTGCACTCCCCAGGCCTACGCCTCTCAGGTTCAGGTTCAGGTTCTCGGGTGCTCCACGAAGGCGCAGACTGGGTTGGGCTGTATTTTGTGCCCTTCCCAGGTCCGAGCAGCTCAGGCGACCAGGAGTTTTGTGAGTGCTCTCTCCCCAGGTGGGGGCTGCGTCTTATCACCTCCCCGTCCCAGCCGCTCAGTTTCCTAGGTGCGCAGCGGGAGCACCGCTTAGGTGTGCCGTGTGTCTCTTCTGGGGAGCTGACCTCGGGCTGTGGCCCTCCTGATGGATGTCAACTGTACAGAATCCCAAGAAGTCTTGGTTAGCAATGATGCCTGCTTGCAGTTTGGTAGATGATGCCTCTCTGGGGCTGAGATTGCCCGTTTTCGGCTCTGATTGCCCCCTGCCTGCCTGTCTCTGGCGGGGGATAGACCAGTCCACAGCCTGCTAGCTCTCCTCTGGTATGTGCTCAGTCTTTTGTTCTGTGAGTGGGCCTGGCAGTGCCTTGAAGTGAAGTCGCTCAGTCGTGTCCGACTCTTTGCAACCCTGTGGACTGTAGCCTACCGGGCTCCCCATTCCTGGGATTTTCCAAGCAAGAGTACTGGAGTGGGTTGCCATTTCCTTCTCCAGAGGATCTTCCCCTCCCAGGAATCGAACCTGGGTCTCCCACAGTGTAGGCAGATGCTTTACTGTCTGAGCCACAAGGGAAGCCCAGCAGTGCCTTAGGTTAGGGCTTTTTTCACAGGATAGTTTTTTCTCTCCACACCCCGCCCCCCCCCCCCCCCCCCCCCCCCCCCCCCCCCCCCGCCCGCTATCCCACAGTTTGGGTTGCTGGCTCACGTTAGTTCCCTCAGATTGCCCTCAGGGCATTCCGCCCGGTCCTTACCCTAGGCAATGCAGCCCACGCCTCCCCATTCAGCCCCCGCTTGCTGGTGGCAGCTGTGAGCGCTGGGAGTTGCCGTTAGGCACACAATCTGTGGATTTTATTTATTTATTTTTCCTTCCAGTTATGTTGCCCTCTGAGATTCCCAAACTCCTCACAGACCCGCCAGTGAGTGTTTCCCAGTGTTTGGAAACTTCTCCTCTTTTAAGATTCCCTTCCTGGGATGTATCTCCACCCCTACCTCTTTTGTCTCTCTTTTTATATTTTGTTCTACCTCCTTTTGAAGACAATGGGCTGCCTTTCTGGGCGCCTGATGTCTTCTGCCAGCATTCAGAGGTTGTTTTGTGGAATTTGCTCAGCGTTCAAATGTTCTTTTGATGAATTTGTGGGGGAGAAAGTGGTCTCCCTGTCCTATTCCTCTGCCATCTTAGGACCACCTCCTACTTTGATCTTTAAAAATCTGTTACCCTTACCCTTTTAGAGGACTCTGGTATTTCTGTATTGCTCTAAAATTTTAAAATAGATTAGAGTTGTGAAATAGTCCTGATTTTTAAACCAGATATTTTTTTAAGAATTTTTTTAGTGTAACCAATACAAAATTATCTTGTTATCTAAGAAAATACTATTCTTTGCACGTCAAAAAAAATTTTTTTAAGATTTTAATTTCCCATTTTATAAAATTTTGCATTCATATTTCTTGGAATTTCTAATTTTGTCAGTTTGCCTACATGAACTTGTATGTATTAAAAACCAATATTAATAATATTGATGTTATTAAAATGAATTTTGGTGCTAGATACTTGTAGCTAAAGCCTAGTAGAAGTCTAAAGTACAGGTAAAATACATTTCCAAAGAATGTCTGTCACTTAAAAGACCAAATAAATATTTTTTGTTTAAAAAACTTAACAGATTGTTAAAGATTTTAAGAATTATCTTGGTTGTTAAATTATAAGTCCTCATTTTTTGAATGAAATAACCCACAACCCACTTGCTTTGTGCAGCAGGTGCCTTCTGGAAAAGTTACATGTATGGAGCTTTGTAAATTGTTTTTCCTTTGACAGTATTGACATTTCTTCATTTAAAAAAGGGAGTCCATGGTATAATGAAAATTATAAAAGAAAAAATGTGTTGATAAAATCTTAGCCATGTTCTATTGTATACTACATTTAATCTTTGCTGCCACTAGAATAAAATTAAACAGTTTAAAAAATACAACAGTTTAAAAAACGCAAAAAATAAATTTGAAGTCCTTACAGGTGCAATAATAACAATACAGAAGAGTGTTGATGAAAATAGTGAAACACAGAATGCTATATGGGCCTGTGTATGGACAGAGAAATCACTGTGGATGGTAACTGCAGCCATAAAACTAAAAGTTGCTTGCTCCTTGGAAGAAAAGCTATGACAAACCTAGACAGCATATTAAAAAGCACAGACATCACTTTGCTCACAAAGGTTCGTGTCATCAAAACTATGGTCTTTTCAATAGTCATGTACACATGTGATAATTGAACCATAAAGAAGGCTGAGTGCTGAAGAATTCATGCTCTTGAATTTTAGGGCTGGAGAAGACTCCTGAGAGTCCCTTGAACAGCAAGGTGATGAATCCTAAAGGAAATAAACTGTGAGTACTCATTGGAAGGACTGGTGCTGAAGCTGAAGCTCCAATACTTTAGCCACCTGATGTGAAGAGCTGACTCATTGGATAAGACCCTGATGCTGGGAAAGATTGAGGGTAGGAGGAGAAGTGGGCAAAGAGGATGAAATGGTTGGATGGCATCATCGACTCAATGGACATGAGTTTGAGCAAAGTCCAGGAGATGGTGAAAGACAGGGAAGCCTGCTGTGCTTCACTCCACGGGGTCACAAAAAGTTGGACACGGCTGAGTGACTGGAACAACAACATGGAAAGAGGAACATAGAACCTTTTATGTGAAAGGTAAGTTTTAGTTGCTGATATGGGTTGAATTGTCTCCCAAAGTACGTATGTGGAAGTATTAGGCTTCAGGACCTCAGAATCTGTGTTTGAAAATAAGGTCTTTAAACAGGTGATTAAGTTAAATGGGTTCCTTAGGGTGGACCCTTGGACTTCCCAGGTGGTGCCAGTGGTAAAGAACCCACCTGCCAATGCAGGAGATGTAAGAGACGTGAGTTTGATCCCTGGGTCGGAAAGATCCCCTGGAGGAGGGCATGACAACCCACTCCAGTTTTCTTGCCTGGAGAATCCCATAGACAGAGGAGCCTGGCCAGCTACAGCTCATAGGGTTGCAAAGAGTCAGACACAACTGAAGCGATTTTGCACTCACAGGGTGGACCCTTATCCAATAAGACCAGCGTCCTTATAAGAAGAGATTTGGACACACAGAGGGCGGACCATGTGAGGACAGAGGGAGGAGATGGCTGTCTATACACCAAGGAGAGGGGCCCCAGGAAGAGCTAACACCTTAATCTTTTACGTCCAGCCTTTAGAATTGTGAGACAATAAGATTTTATTGTTGAAGCCATCTGTCTGTGGTATCTTGTTATGGCAGCCCTAGTTAAGCAATACAGCTAACACTGTAGAATGGTTTAGTTGTTTAAATTCAGATTGAACCAGGAGTCTACCAAGCCTCTCAGCCTCAGTGAAGAGCATTTTTGTGACTTCACAGGAAAGGATGGTCAATGCCTCTTCAGGTATTAGAATAATGTTATTGTTTATGAGTTCATTGGAGCAGCCCAGATGTCTCAGGGGTTAAATCTAGGGGGCTTTGACAAATATGACAAGAAAGGCCACTTGCTATCAAAAGCACTTTATTATTTCTTCTTTTGAAAATCTGCAGAGATTTGTGAAATCTGTGAAAATTTCTATTTTGGGTATTGTTGCTTCCAAAGGCTCAGCTGCTCTCCTTTAGCTGGTGTGTGTGTGTGTGTGGTGGGGGGGGGGGGGGGGGGGGGGGGGGGGGGGGGGGGGGGGGGGGGGGAGGGATTGGGCAGGAGATGCACCCAGCCAAACTACAGCGTCTTCTCCCTCTTCTAATCACCTTCCCCATGGCCTCAGGCTTTGTGTGATGTGTGAAATCAGCCAGTTATAGGCTCCCTTCTCTCAGGGGGAATGTGAATTTTACACTGATTTTTACCTTCCCTTCAATCTGGTCTCAATCCGTCTAAGCACCCAGGTTCCTGCAGGGCCGTAGGTCCACAGAGTTGGCTCTATGATGGGGAAAGAACAAATATTAATGCCAAAATGCCTTAAAGTCCACCTGTGTATGGAAATTGTCTCAACATGATGTGAAACTGTCCACTAAAATAAGCCAAAACGAAAAGTCTTTCTGAAAATGACATTGGAGTCATTCTGGGGAGGGAAGGCGGGCTCCAGGAAATGACTGCAACCCGAGCCTTCCCCTTTGCTCCCATCCCAGTGGGCTCAGGGGACAAAGGCAACCAGTGGTGTGTCTTCCCTCCCCAGGGTCGCTGTGGCTGCTTACCACCCCAACTCACTAGGACCTGTGGGAGGAGGACTGTGGGCTAGCCACATGTATCCTCAGGACGATGCTGGCAACAGTGGTCAGCGAATGAAGGAACCGTTGAATGAATGTCCCTAACCCGTGTGCCAGCTTGTCCACTCTAAGAAAACCACAGTGAGGGAGACTAGGCTTGCCTTCTAACCCAGCTTCACTGCCAGGCCTGAGCTTGTTTTTGTGAGATACTGTGTGGTTTTCCCCAAAGCTCAGGGAGTTTCCAAAGTTCAAGGAGTGAACACTCTGTAAATGATACAGCTGCTGCCTGAGCCACACCCCTAGTCCCTGGCCCCCAGGAGGTATTTTTCTATGTACCCTTTCTCTCCCCTCCCATCTAGGGTCATGTATCAGACTGTTCATGGTCTACTGTGGTGGGGAAGAGGGCCCTTGGGCAGAACTTACCTGAGTCAAAGGAGTAATAAAAACAAGGAAGCCATAGTGGAACTTTGCCATCAAGACATTAATGAGCTTATTTCTCATTTCAGCAATTTATAATGGCTACTTTAATTAATCTGATAACAAATGCCCCACTGAGAGAGCTAACTACTTTAATTCTCAAAGCCTTGGCTTCCTCATTCATAAGAAGGAACAAACCTTGCCTTAGTTTTGTAGTCAGAGTAAGAGAATGGGCTTGCAACTACTTTGTAAACTGCAGATCATTATGCAAATAGAAATAGTAATTATTATATGAAGAACTCACTGCTTTTGATCTTGAAAAAACCTAGGGTGCATATGAAGAAAATGCCTTCATATTTTTAATTAATAGATTTTTTAAAAACTAATTGAAATGCCTTGTTCTTTCTTACTTTTCAAGACTTGAAGACTTGAAAAGGGGCTTTGGCATCATTGCAGAAGCAGAAATGATGGAACTGAATTCCAAGAAGAGATTGACATGTGGTGGATGATGACCACCACTACAGATAGTGGTTGCAAAGCTGTAGCCAATCTGAGTTCACTGCTTTGGCAGACCCTGCCAACGTGATGACAAGTATAGAGGTCAGGGTCAAGAGCTCTTTAGGGTTGTGGGGACAGAGCAAGCCTTTGGCATCCATCTCGTGTTGACCAGTCAGGGAACAGGAGGGAAGTGGGAGCAAATGTCGTTGATAAAGCTGTGACCAATGGTCTGAAGAACTGAGGCCAAAGTTGAGGGGAGCATTCAGGAAATTAATACACTGTGAGTGTATTAATAAAGGTTTTATTATCATTTCGGTAGTAGTGAGACCACAGATCAGAAGACGACTACCACTGAGAAGATAATTTGTTGCTGATGATTCCCAAGAGGAGAGGGTGCACCATGCCATGAGAGAAGGGTACATGGAGAAGTTCAAGGGTGGTGAGGAGGCCGAGCAAGGAAGAAACATGGGCACGAGCCTTTGCTGTGGTTTCTGGGGGAAGGAACAGGTGAGGCAGGGTGAGCAGGGCAGAACTGATTAGCTTGAATCATTTCAGGACTCTGGAGCATAGGCGCTGCCCCTGGTCCTCTGGTACCTGGGGCAGAAAAAGAAAACATTAATACAGTGGGAGTATAACTTTTTATTAGAGATGATAAGGAGAAATCCTGGAGAAAGTTGGCAGAGAGGAAACAACAGAGGAAGGGTTTCCGGGATGAAGTCACAGCCCAGCCGCTGTATCTGCTCCCTGTGACAAGGCTCAGGTACCTCCATGCAGCATCCAGCGCAGCTGCCTGTCATTTTTCCAGGACTGCTACTTGGAAGCAGAATGGGCAGAAGCAGGACATTTCATGTGGCCATTTTGATTAAGTGACCCTTAGGGAATATAAACACATTTTTGTGTTTATTGCCAGTAAAACTTCAAACTCGTGCTAAGGCATATTTTGAGTGCAAGTGAATTAAAATTGTGTAGTTGCAACAACATTTTTAAAAACTAGAATCTGAATATAATTTATGGAATTTCAAAGCTAGAAATATCCTAAATATCACATCATCCAAACCTGTCTTTTGTTACACGAGGAGACAAAGGCTCAGAGATACCATGTGGAATGCAATAAAATTTTCT
Source organism: Cervus canadensis (assembly GCF_019320065.1). Lineage (NCBI taxonomy): Eukaryota > Metazoa > Chordata > Mammalia > Artiodactyla > Cervidae > Cervus > Cervus canadensis. The sequence goes on along the minus strand of NC_057393.1, from coordinate 90,224,360 downwards.
ACTAACAGTTGCAGCAGACAGACTTGACACTTACCCCACCTCCAGCCCCATCTCATCTGACAAGGCTTGCAGGGTGAGGGGAGAGGATTGTCAGAGGATGAGTAAAGACAACTACTTTCCCCACTATTTAATAAAAATAAACCTGAAACTGTAGTGCTTTAAAAATATGTAACAATTCTTTTATTTATTTTATTTTTTGTCCACACTGCGTGGCTTTTTAAAAATTTATTTATTTTAATTGGAGGCCAATTACTTTACAATATTGTAGTGGTTTTTGCCATACATTGACATGAATCAGTCATGGGTTTACATGTGTTCCCCATCCTGAACCCCCCTCCTACCTCCCTCCCCATCCCATCCCTCTGGGTCATCCCAGTGCACCAGCTCTGAGCACCCTGTCTCATGCATCAAACCTGGACTGGTGATCTGTTTCACACAGTGGAATATTACTCAGCCATTAAAAAGAATACATTTGAATCAGTTCTAATGAGGTGGATGAAACTGGAGCCTATTATACAGAGTGAAGTAAGCCAGAAAGAAAAACACCAATACAGTATACTAACACATATATATGGGATTTAGAAAGGTGGTAACAATAACCCTATATGCGAGACAGCAAAAGAGACACAGATGTATAGAAGAGTCTTTTGGACACTGTGGGAGAAGGCGACGGTGGGATGATCTGAGAGAATAGCATTGAAACGTGTATATTATCATGTGTAACAACTCATTTAGATGACTTACAGAAAATTTTAAAGTGAGGAAAACCTTTTTATGTATGTCACCAAAGTTTAGGGGAAAAGGTGATATATATGATGATGGAGATTTAACCACTAGAAGTAGGGAGTTGTCACCTGTGTAGGTGCCCAGCATCCAAAGCCCCTTGTCTCAGGGGTAATCCTTTATTGTGAGTGACTTAGTAGGAGACTCTAGTTTTCACTATGAGAGCCAAAGTGAATCTCATCCTTTTCCCCATACCTTTGGAACCTGCTGCAGACACATCTCCCAGACATACCTCATTCTCTTTGGACCACTGGGCTGCTTAGTTATCACTGGTTGCCAAGACCGTGGGGCTATTTGACCCTGAGTCTCACAGGAGTGGCTCATTCAGTCAAGACTGGCTTCACAATAAAGCCAGCCTTATGTGACCTGATTCTCCCATCATGGCAGGGAGTCTGTGCCTCCCCTTGGCTGGGAACATAGGTATAACTTGCTTGAAGAAGCTCACCGACTTCTGAGGTCAAGATGCTCCCAACTGGAAGAGCATTGAGTGCCTTATTAGGGAACCTTTTCCTTTGTGGCCTCAGCCCCTCACTGTCTGCCCTCAGAGCCTCACACAGAAGCCATTGGGAGGCACAGTGCCCATCAAAAATCTTGAGGACCTCTGGTCATCTCCAGGATAGCCCAGCTCATGGTAGAAGGAGCAAAATGCAAAGTTTCATCACATCCATAAAGTAGCATGCAGAGTATAGTATTACTTTTTGTTTAACACATACACGTATGTATTTACATAACCCTAACCCTTGAAGGTCCATAGTAAGTTGAAGAAGATCTGTATGTACATATATACGTATACATTTAGAAAAACAGAAAAGCATTTGGAAGTGTATATAAAGTATATCTGTTAAAGAAGCTATCACTACACTTTGTTATCCTTTTTAAATTTTGTCTCAAAATGTTGTTTGCAGATATTACTTTTATAAAATAAAAAAAGTATAAATCTGTTTTCATTTGGGTGAAACACAAAAGTTCATTCTTAGCTTCGTAAACTGGTCAGAGTTTCCTTACACCCCAACCTTGCAACCCTTCTGGCCAACATGGGTGCCCCAGTGCTCACTGCCCACCTGAAGGAGGTGTCACTGAGAAAGGAGGTGGGAGCTGGTCACCTTTTCACCCTTGACTCATCCCTTCAGTTTCTTCATGTGGTGAAGGTGTTTGAACACAGGCTGCCTGAAAAACTGAAGCCCTTGAAGAGGAAACCTGCATGAGCACAGAGACACAGGTGCAGCTCGGGATGTGCTCCTGCATAGCCTGCCCCTGGCCATGGACATCGGCGCTGTCCAAGACAGCAGTGTAGTAGATGGAGCCATGGTCAGAGGTGGGTCCGCATCAGTCAAATGCTAGCCACACGTGAGGAGCTCCCCTGTACATCTGTGAGGTGAGGAGGGCTTCATAGGATTATTGCAAAGTCAAATGAGACAATGTACACTTAGTACGGTTTCTAGCATGTAAGTGATTGATAAAAGTGAGTTGTCTTTGGCTAACTTGAGAGAAGTGGAAAATATGTAGCACTGGCCAGTATTTTAAGTATCAAATGCTCACCTGCTTCTGGGTGGAGTGCCAGTTGGCATGACCACTTTGGAAGATTGATAACATTTACTGAAGCTGAACTGATGCATCTCCATGACCCAGAAGTTCCATTTATAGGTGCGGACCCAACAGAAATGCATACAAATGTGCACGACATAAGAATGTTCAAAACAGTATGATTCATAATGGCCCAAACCTGAAAACTACTTAAATGCCCATCAACAACAGAATGGATAAATAATTTGTGACTTATTCCCATAATGGAATACCCCCACAGTGTCCAAGTCGAACAATCTACCCCACAGAGAACATGGTAACTTGTACACATACTGAGTGAAAGAACCAGACATGAATGGTCACATCACATGCAAAAGTGGGTGAGGCAGGCCAGGTGTTCACAGGCCATCCCATGAGAGGCCGTTCGTGCTGAGGGGGGTGCTAGGGATGAGGTAAGCCCAGGTGGGGGACTTCTGTTTCTTGATGTAGTTGCTGGTTACACAGGTTGTAAAGTTTATCAATTTGTATGCTTACAGTATATGCACATTTCTAGATATATTGTAATTGTAATACAATTGTATATTGTGTTATAATTCAATAAAAAAGTTTTTCAAAAACTTCCCTGATAGCTCAGTTGGTAAAGAATCTGTCTGCAATGCGGGAGACCCCAGTTCGATTCCTTGGTCCAGAAGATCCCCTGGAGAAGTGATAGGCTACCCACTCCAGTGTTCTTGGGCTTCCCTTGTGGCTCAGCTGGTAAAGAATCCGCCTTCAATGTGGGAGACCTGGGTTCGATCCCTGAGTTGGGAAGATCCCCTGGAGAAGGGAAAGGCTACCCACTCTAGTATTCTGGCCTGGAGAATTCCATGGATAGTCCATGGGATCACAAAGAGTTGGACACGACTGAGCAACTTTCGCTTCACTTCACTTCATGGTTTAGAAGTTTTAAACAATCATTTAGTTACTACTATCTCTACTGCTGCTGGTTGGAGTTCAAACTGAACTCAGATTCAGCTGCTCATCACTCAAAAGTCATCACTCTTTGTTCAAGAGAAACAGTTGGTGGAAAAAGAAACATGCTTTATTCAGGAAACTGGCGACCTGGGGAGATGGCAGATTAGTGTCCAAGTCATCAGCCAGAGGACAAGAGCTTTTAAAGGGAAGCTTGCAGGATGTGCAGGGGGCTGCATCCAGAGCAGCACAGTCAGCTCCAACAGTCATCTAGAACCTGACACGCAGGGGTCTAGTCAGCACCGTCTTGATTTTTTTTCAGTGCAGTTAATCTTTGATTGCATGGTCAGTTTGTCCTCATTTTCTTGAGGCCAGTTCCTGGCATTGTACAGGCTACAGGTTCAGAACCGCTCAAGATGGGGCAGCTTTTGTCATGGCTACAGTCTGGTCATCATGCAGTCAGCCTTTTCCCTCTGGTGGTGGTTTTAATGTCTGCAAAGCAACTCAGCAATGTGCACCACACAGTTATCTGTGTCTTCTGGGAGGGACTAAAGATTCTGTGACTGCTCTGTGGCCAGCTCACTGTTTAGATTTTACCAGTGCTCCAGGCCTAACTGTGCCTTTGTCACTCCATGTCAGTTCTTAATTCTTGAGCCAAGGTTTTGGGCAAGACCTAGGACACTAAAACTTTTTTCTGTGAACAAGAAAGAGGGCACATGGAGGGACTTTTGTATCTGGGAAGTCTCCACAGGGTCCTGCTTGGTTTCATTACCAGTATTGAGGTAGAAATTGTTAGGCAGTTAGTGTAGGAACTCTGAGACCTCAGCCTGTTTCAATAAACACACCTTTCCATTACCCTAAAACTATACCCTTTGTCCTGAATTCCCAGCTCACAGAGGAATGTGTCCTTAGTCTGATAATTATTAGCACTCAGATCCAGGAAAGGGTAGTAATTAAGTTCTGTTCCATATATCTGAGGGAAAAACAACTGCTGATCATTAACCTTTAGCTCATATATCTGGCCCATTGTGAAATGGTTGGGGGTCATAAGAAAAGGTTGCAGAATGGTGACTTAATGTCTAAGAAAACCAAGAATCTGAGAATCAAAAGCCATAAAGACGTCTCATTAAACATTGTGACCTTTAAGCTGATTGGCTAAAAATGACATATGTTAATAATAAAAACCAATCAAAAGTGTACAGATTAATACTAGTAAGGATATAAACTGCTGTAAGTCCTGGCTTTTCAGGCACCTCACCCCCTCTCGGTGTCTATGCTGAGGGCTTTGTGCTTTTTTCTCTCTGAAATAAATCCCATTTGCTTGCTACAGTGAGTGTTGGCATGTTTGCAAAGTTCATTCTTTGGCTCTGCAAACAAGAACTCGGATTCCCATTTCAGTATCATCTGGCTCAGGCTAGGACAGCAGGCTTGCTCCTGTGGAGACATTCTTTAGCATTTCACCCAGTTCAGTTACATAGATGTCTTCCGAAGGAGACTAGCTGCTTTGGGGTGATAAGTACAGGTTATTTGAGGGAGACAAGAGCTGTCACATTTGACCATCTCACCCCTGTGGCCCCAGGATGCAGAAGCCCAGTCTGGGCAAGGACAGGGATGTGTGGTTGGGTGCTTGTCCTGCCTCCCCTCAACCCCTCTGGCTGGGAAACACTCTTTAGGCAAATGGTGCTCCATAAGGGGTCTGCAAAATGCTAGATTTCACCAAGTTTAAGGGAAACCAGGAATTTCAGAGACTAACAAGAAAGATGGGTGACCCCTGAAGTGACTTATTCCCTGAAATCCAACATGAACTTGGTGGGCTGTCCCATGACCATGCTATGGTTGAAGAAACTTAACTTAAAAAGGGAAGCTGATCTTCCACTTTACAGAAGGTTGGCTTTTCTTTCCCCTCCCCACTCCTCTTCCCTCCCAACCCCCAGCTGGCTAAACAAATGGAGAAGGAGACCCTCAAATCATGGTAAGATCACATCATTCTAAATAATCCTCTTTTTTTATTAAAATTTTTTTCCTTTGTATTTGTTTGGCATGTCAAAGTCTTTGGTAACATTCTTTGTGAAATTTCAGGAGATTTCAACTTATCAAAGGAAAAGAGAAAAGCCCTATGGCTTGATAATAACAGGACTCAAAGGAAAATGGTGGCTTGAAAAACAAAAGGGAAAATGTTGGAGATATTTTCTTATACAAACTTTTAAAAGCTCAAGAATATCCACAAGTAAAGTGCACAAATTAGAAGTATGTTTGAGAAATTTCCACATAAACACCATCCAAACTATTATCACCGTAAGCCCCTCTTGGATCCTGTAGTCCCATGCATAGCCTTCAATATCATAGATTAATTTTGCTTTGTGTTAAAATTTAAATTAAAATTTGAACCATGCAGAATATATTCTTTTGTGACTATTTTTTTTCTCGATGTTATACTAGTGAGATTCATCCATATTGTTTTGTGTGGCAATATTTTGTTCATTTTTATTCCAGGAAAAAGAGTGTATTTTAAACAATCACCCTTGTACACAGCCTCATTTTGAGAAATACTGCCCCAGACCCAGTCAACACAGATACACAGCCACCCTATTCCATTCCCACACTCAAAGAGTAAGAAGTACGGTTCAAATGAATTCTTTTTAACGGCTGAGTAATATTCCATGGTGTATATGTACCACAGCTTCCTTATCCATTCATCTGCTGATGGGCATCTAGGTTGCTTCCATCCTCCTGGCTATAAAACAGTGCGCGAACATTGGGGGTGCACGTGTCTCTCTTCAGATCTGGTTTCCTCGGTGTATGCCCAGAGAGGGGATTGCTGGTCATATGGCAGTTCTATTTCAGTTTTAAGAAATCTCCACACTGTTTATAGCGGCTGTACTACTTGTTCCCACCAACAGTGTGAGGGTCCCTTTCTTCCACACCCTCTTCAGCATTATTGTTGTAGACTTTTGGATAGAAGCCTCCGATGGCGTTGTAATGTACCTTCTCTGGTTTTGATTTGCATTTCTCTGATAATGAGTGATGTTGAGATCTTTTCATGTGTTTGTTAGCCATCTGTATGTCTTCTTTGGAGAAGTGTCTGTTTAGTTCTTTGGCCCATTTTTGAATTGGGTCATTTATTTTTCTGGAATTGAGCTTCAGGAGTTGCTTGTATATTTTTGAGATTAATCCTTTGTCTGTTTCTTCATTTGCTATTATTTTCTCCCAATCTGAGGGCTGTCTTTTCACCTTACTTATAGTTTCCTTCTTTGTGCAAAAGCTTTTAAGTTTCATTAGGTCCCATTTGTTTATTTTTGCTTTTATTTCCAATATTCTGGGAGGTGGGTCATAGAGGATCTTGCTGTGATTTATGTCGAAGAGTGTTTTGCCTATGTTCTCCTCTAGGAGTTTTATAGTTTCTGGTCTTACATTTAGATCTTTAATCCATTTTGAGTTTATTTTTGTGTATGGTGTGATGGATGAAACTGGAGCCCCTTATACAGAGTGAAGTAAGCCAGAAAGATAAAGAACATTACAGCATACTAACGCATATATATGGAATTTAGAAAGATGGTAACGATAACCCTATACGCAAAACAGAAAAAGAGACACAGAAATACAGAACAGACTATTGAACTCTGTGGGAGAATGTGAGGGTGGGATATTTCAAAAGAACAGCATGTACACTATCTATGGTGAAACAGATCTCCAGCCCAGGTGGGATGCATGAGACAAGTGCTCGGGCCTGGTGCACTGGGAAGACACAGAGGAATCGGGTGGAGAGGGAGGTGGGAGGGGGAATCGGGATGGGGAATACGTGTAAATCTATGGCTGATTCATATCAATGTATGACAAAACCCACTGAAATGTTGTGAAGTAATTAGCCTCCAACTAATAAAAAATTTAAAAAAAAATTAAATTAAATTAAAAAATAAATAAATTTTAAAAAAATAAATAAATAAATAAAAAGAAGTACAGAAAAATAAGAAGTAATCCCTCAAAAACCAGAGCCAGGTTCAAATTTTAAGTTAACTGAACTCAAGAGCAATTTTGTGACCCCTGGGTCACATCTGAAGTAGTGACTACAGTTCAAAAACTACTTTTTTCCCATGGAGTCAGCAATACCAAAATCCTTGAGGAAAGGCATATGTGTGTGTGCGTGTCTGTGTGTCTGTCTGTCTATGTCTGTGCATGACTGTGGTATGGTCTGGATGTGTCTACCCCCCAAATTCTTATGTTGAAACCCTAACCCCCTGTATCTCAGAATGTAACTGTATTTGGAAACAGGGTCCTTAAAGAAGTAGTAACATTACCGTGAGGCCATCAGGGTGGACCCTGAATCAATGTGACTGATGTCCTTCTAAGAAGAGGGGATCAGGATACAGAAACACAGGGAGGACAGTGCAAAGAGATACAGCAAGAAGATGGCCATCTGCCAGTCAGGGACAATGGCCTTAGGAAAAGCCAGCCCTGCTCACAGGCTGATCTTGTACTCTGACCCCCAGAGCTGTGAGTAAATAAAAGTGTGTTGTGTAAGCCCCCCAGGCCCTCTGCACTTCCTTGTGGTGCCCAACCACACCAACACTCGTGTGTGTAGGGTGGGGGGGCGCTGTGTGCGGGAACAGGCAGCAGCAGGGTGACCACATTCCTATGGCTCCCTTGGCTGAAGGCCCCCGAACAACCCCACTGTGGCCCCTCCTTCCTTCACTGCCAAGACCAGGCTGGCCCAGCTGAGTCCATCTGAGTGGCAGCGGTAACAGATGCGAGGCCTGGCAGCCCCTCTGGGAGGATCTGAGAGGGAGGTCAGTCACGAAATAGCAGGAAAGCCTTATCCCTGCAGCTCAGAGCAGGTGGGGCAGGGCTACTAAGAACTAGGCTTAAAGGAAACAAAAGATGCTTCATGCATTTCCATTCAAAAAAAAAGGACACAAAACTCAGGCATTTTCCTCATCACCAAATCCTTTGATAAAGTGCATCAACCAATATAACTTTTATCCAAATTTTGAGTCCCTTTAAGAATAGCCAGTGAGGAGAAGGGCAAGCAGACTCACATTGGAAGTGCTGAGGGTCAAAGATCCAGACTCATAAAGAGGGAGGAGCTAAGAGTAGGGGGAAACTTGGCTTTCCTCTGACACATTTATGTGGCCATGAACTACCCTGGTGCTTGTGACTGTGTGTGTCTACAGGAGTTTTGGGAAGCAGCCTAGGGCTCCCTCCAGCAGCTCTGCTTTCTGAACAAGCAGCAGAAACCCCACTGGGCTCAGCCACTTGGGATTGAGAAGCATCGTCTTTGTTTGCTGCTTCGGGTGGGCTTCAGATGGGTAAAAACCCCTGTAAAATTGGGATCTTATCTAGTGTTGAGTCTCATCAAGTGTGCTCTCCTCTGTACTCCCACAACCTCAGAATTATCTATACTTCCATGTCTGACCATCAAGAACATTTTTGTACTGCCTGTGTGTGCATTCTGTAAGGTCTCATGGAGTACCAAGGCCTTTTAAAAGTAGTTGTGTGTTTTGAATCGATGCCCAGTCTAAACACCGATGATGCCAAATGCTCGTGAAAATGTAGAGCAACGGGAATTCTATGAAACTAAACATACATCTGTGCCTTGATCCAGCAGTCACTCACCCAATGAGTTGATAGCCTATGTCCACACAAATCCTGTACATAGTTGTTTGTAGTAACTTTATTCTTAATTGCCAAAACCTGGAGGCAACCAAGATGTCCTTCTGTAGCTGAATGGATTAACACACTGTTGGTACACCCAGGCCAAGGAATCTATTTGGCACTAAAAGGAAATAAATCATCAAGCCATGAAAAGACATGGAGGAAGCTTAAATGTATATAACCAGGTGAAAGAAGTCAATCTTGAAAGGCTACACACTGTAATTTCAACTATAATAATGACATTCTGAAAAAGGCAAAAGTATGGAGACAGTTAAAAAAATCAGTGGTTGGCTGGTGTTGGGGGGAAGGAGAGATAAATAAGCAGAGCACAGAGGATTTTTAGGGCAGTGAAACTATTCTGTATGATACTATAATGATGGATACACATCATTACACAATTATCAGACCCATACAACATATGTGATGAGGATGTGTCATGGTAGTTCATCGATTGCAGCACATGTACCACTCTGATGGGAGATGTTGGTACTGGGGAGTCAGGGGATGTGTAAGGTATATGAGAACTCTGTACTTTCTGCTCAATTTTACCGTGAACCTAAAACTATTGCAAGAAATAGTCTACATAAACAGATAAATAAAATTAAAAGAAGGTGACAGGAGAAATCATACTTATGGAAGGAAATTCCAGCCTAATTTTAGCCAAACTAGGGAATAAGCAAAGCTGTTGTGATCTGGTGGCAGTGACGGGGGCAGTGGCAAGACAGGGTCCCTGGCCATAGAGATGATGGTCATCTGATTTGACAAGAAACCACAAAGGGAGAACACGGGGAACCCACCTCTGAGCAAATGAAACCCCCTAGTTCTCATGAAGGTGTCCACAATGCTGTGTGGGCAAGGAATGCATAAGTCTGACAAATTTATTTTGTTGAAGGAAATGTGACTTTCCTCTGAAGTTACAGAGAAAAAGAGAGACAGCGAAGGGAGGAGGAGATTAGACAAACAGAAACACAAATGGGACTGGGTCCATTAGAATTATGTTAGAGAGCAGAGAAGAGAGGGGCAAGAAAAGTGTAGGGAAAGGCAGAGAGTAACATGGAGGAAATCCATTTTAACTCTGTAGTCCTACTCTTAGAAATTCTGAGGATAAGAAGAGACTGTATTGGTAAAGATATTTAATTATCCAAGCAATCCTGTGAAGTGAGGAAGCTATTGCTATATTTCATCAAATGTAAGATCCCAGTAATTGAAAATGCTCATCATTTTAGTGCTATAAAGAAAGAAAAGAGTTGCCAGTTAAAGCAAGACACTGTTGTGCTTACCTCTTGCTTCAAAACAAATGAGGAAATTACCCCAAAACTTAGTGGTTCAGGACAATTACCACTTGGTGCTATCTCACAGTTCTATAAGGGGACTATACTCATCTGGATAACTATCCCTTGGGATCCCCATGTGGTGCACTCAGATGTCAACTGGGCTTAAGATATCTGAAGGTTTGATGGGCTGAATATTTGAGATGGTTGGTTCACATGCCTGAAAGTTGATGTATGCCGTGGGCCGGGAGCTCGGCTGGGCCCATTGACTGGAGCAGTGTGTAAGCCTCCACATGAGGCCTGAACCTCTTTGCAGCATGGAGGCTATGCTCCCAGAGGGATCATCCCAAGAGTAGTGAAAAGACCTAGGAAGAAGTCAGAAGGTTCTCACTATATAGCCTCAGAAGTCCCAGAACAACACTTCTGATGCCTGCCATTGGTCCCCACACTGAAGACAAGAAGAACGAGACTTCCATCTTGATGCAAGGAGTGACATGCATACAAAGGGGTGAAGGAATTGACCATCTCTAGCTACCACAGTCACTACCTTAAAGGTTGATGTGCGGGAAACACACATGGATCACACCAGCCTCTCACTGCAGTGTGATATCAATCATCTACTCGAAGGATTTGGTAAATTTCTCCCAATTCTCTTTGTACTTCTGGGTGATCGAAAGGAAAGAATTTGCAGAAACCATAGTGTAAAGTGTAACACAGCTTTTACTCTGGGTATCTTCATTAGTTAGGATCTATGGAATACTGGCTTGTTGCTTTGCAAGTGTCGACTAAAAAAGATGTACAACTTGAGAGTTGTGAGTTAAGTTTTAATGGGGCAAAATGAGGACTGCAGCCAGGGAGGCAGCATCTGAGAGAGTTCTTAGAGACTGCTCCAGGCGGCAGGGGAGAGTTAAGTTCAGTCACTCAGTCATGTCTGACTTTTTGCAAACCCATGGACTGCAGCATACCAGGCTTCCCTGTCCATCACCAATTCCCAGAATTTACTCAAACTCATGTCCATTGAGTCGGTGATGTCATCCAACCATCTTATCCTCTGTCGTCCCCGTCTCCTCCCGCCTTCTATCTTTCCCAGCATCAGGGTCTTTTCACATAAGTTAGTTCTTTGCATCAGGTGGCCAAAGTATTGGAGTTCCAACTTCACCATCAATCCTTCCAGTGAATATTCAGGACTGATTTCCTTTAGGATGGAGGGGTTTGATCTCCTTGCAGTCCAATGGACTCTCAACAGTCTTCTCTAACACCACAGTTCAAAAGTATCAATTCTTCAGCACTCAGTTTTATAGTCCAGCTCTCACATCCATACATGACTACTGGAAAAACCATACCTTTGACCAGAAGGACCTTTGATGGCAAAGTGATATCTCTGCTTTTTATTTATTTCTTTTTTGTCTCTGCTTTTTAATATGCTGTCTAGGTTGGTCATAAGTTTTCTTCCAAGGAGCAAGCTTCTTTTCATTTCATGTCTGCAGTCACCATATGCGGTGATTTTGGAGCCCAAAAAGATACAATCTGTTACTGTTTCCACTGTTTCCCCATCTATTTGAAAGGAAGTAATGGGACCAGATGCCATGATCTTGGTTTTCTAAATGCTGAGTTTTAAGCCGGCTTTTTCACTCTTCTCTTTCATTTTCATCAAGAGGCTCTTTTGTTCTTCTTCACTTTCTGCCATAAGGGTGGTGTCATCTGCGTATCTGAGCTTATTGATATTTCTCCCGGCAATCTTGGTTCCAGCTTGTGCTTCATCCAGCCCAGAGTTTCTCATGATGTACTCTGCATATAAGTTAAATAAGCACGGTGACAATACACAGCCTTGGCTTAATCCTTTCCTGATTTGGAACCAGTCTGTTGTTCCATGTCCAGTTCTAACTGTTGCTTCTTGACCTGCATGCAGATTTCTCAAGAGACAGGTCAGGTGGTCTGGTATTCCCTTCTCTGTCAGAATTTTCTGCAGTTTATTGTGATCCACACAGTCAAAGGCTTTGGCATAGTCAATAAAGCAGAAGTAGATGTTTTTCTGGAACTCTCTTGCTTTTTTGATGATCCAACAGATGTTGGCACTTTGATCTCTGGTTCCTCTGCCTTTTCTAAAACCAGCTTGAACATCTGGAAGTTCAAGGTTCATGTACTGTTGAAGCCTGGCTTGGAGAATTTTGAGCATTACTTTACTAGTGTGTGAGATGAGTGCAATTGTGCAGTAGTTTGAGCATTCTTTGGCATTGCCTTTCTTTGGGATTGGAATGGAAACTGACCTTTTGCAGTCCTGTGGCCACTGCTGAGTTTTCCAGATTTGCTGGCATATTGAGTGCAGCACTTTCACAGCATCATCTTTCAGGATTTGAGATAGCTCAACTGGAATCCCATCACCCCCACTAGCTTTGTTCGTAGTGATGCTTCCTAAGGCCCACTTGACTTCACATTCCAGGATGTCTGGCTCTAGGTGAGCGATCATGCCATCGTGATTATTTCGGTCTTTTTTGTATAGTTCTTCTTTGTATTATTGCCACCTCTTCTTAATATCTTCTGCTTCTGTTAGGTCCATACTATTTCTGTCCTTTATTGAGCCCATCTTTGCATGAAATGTTCCCTTGGTATCTCTAGTTTTCTTGAAGAGATCTCTAGTCTTTCCCATTCTATTGTTTGCCTCTATTTCTTTGCATTGATCCCTGAGGAAGGTGTTCTTATCTTTCCTTGCTATTCTTTGGAACTCTGCATTCAAATGGGTGTATCTTTCCTTTTTTCCTTTGCCTTTCACTTCTCTCCTTTTCCCCGCTGTTTGTAAGGCCTCCTCAGACAGCCATTTTGCCTTTTTGCATTTCTTTTTCTTGGGGATGGTCTTGATCCCTGCCTCCTGTCCAATATCACAAACCTCTGCCCATAGTTCTTCAGGCACTCTATCAGATCTAATCCCTTGAATCTATTTGTCATTTCTACTGTATAGTCAATACGGGTTTGATTTAGGTCATACCTCAATGGTCTAGTGGTTTTCCCTACTTTCTTCAATTTAAGTCTGGATTTGGCATGATCTGAACCACAGTCCGCTCCTGGTCTTATTTTTTGCCGAGTGCATAGAGTTTCTCCATCTTTGGCTGCAAAGAATATAATTAATCTGATTTCGGTATTGATCATCTGGTCATGTCCATGTGTAGAGTCTTCTCTTGTGTTGTTGGAAGAGGGTTTTTGCTATGACCAGTGTGTTCTCTTGGCAAAACTCTATTAGCCTTTGCCCTGCTTGATTCTGTACTCCAAGGACAAATTTGCCTGTTATTCCAGGTATTTCTTGACTTCCTACTTTTGCATTCCAGTCACCTATAATGAAAAGGATATCTTTTTTGGGTGTTAGTTCTAGAAGGTCTTATAGGTCTTCATAAAATCGTTCAACTTCAGCTTGTTTACCATTACTGGTCAGGACATAGACCTGGATTACCGTGATATTGAATGGCTTGCCTTGGAAACAAACAGAGATCATTGTGCCGTTTTTGAGATTGCATCCAAGTACTGCATTTCGGACCCTTTTGTTGACTATGATGGCTACTCTATTTCCTGTAAGGGATTCTTGCCCACAGTAGTAGATATAATGGTCACCTGAGTTAAATTCACCCATTCCAGTCCATTTTAGTTCGCTCATTCCTAAAATGTCAATGTTCACTCTTGCCATCTCCTGTTTGACCACTTCCAATTTACCTTGATTCATGGACCTAACATTCCAGGTTCCTATGCAATATTGCTCGTATAGCATCAGAGTTTGCTTCTATCACCAGTCATATCCACTACTGGGTGTTGTTTTTGCTTTGGCCCCATCTCTTAATTTTTCCTGGAGTTATTTCTCCAGTGATCTCCAGTAACATATTGGGCACCTGCTGACCTGGAGAATTCATCTTTCAGTGTCCTATCTTTTTGCCTTTTCATACTGTTCATGGGGTTCTCAAGGCAAGAATGCTGAAGTGGTTTGCCATTCCCTTCTCCAGTGGACCACATTTTATCAGAACTCTCCACCATGACCCGTCCATCTTGGGTGGCCCGACATGGCACGGCTCATTGTTTCATTGAGTTAGACAAGACTATGGTCCATGTGATCAAATTGGTTAGTTTTCTGTGATTGTGGTTTTCAGTCTGTCTGCCCTCTGATGGAGAAGCATAAAAGGCTTATGGATGCTTCCTGGTAGGAGAGACTGAGGGGGAATCTGGGTCTTGTTCTAATGGGTGGGACTGTGCTCAGTAAATCTTTAATCCAATTTTCTGTTGATGGTGGGGCTGTGTTCCCTCCAGGTTGTCTGACCTCGGGTAATGAAGATAATGGTGACTTCCTTCAGACGATCTCATGCAGGCACTGATGCCGTCAGTGCCCCAACCCTGCAGAGGCCACCGCCGACCCACACCTCCTCGGAGGCTCCTGGACACTCTCGTCAGAGTCTGGGTCAGTCACTCTTGTGGTCTCTGCTCCCTCCTCCTGGGTCCTGGTGCGCACAAGGACCTGTTTGTGCCCTCCAAGAGTCTGTCTCCCAGTCCAGTGTAAGTTCTCCATCCATATGGTGGGGTTAACAGCAACCTCCTCCAACAGGGTTTATGCCATACCCAGGTCTGCTGCACCCAGAGCACCTGCCCCTGCGGCAGTCCACTGCTGACCTAGACCTCCACAGGAGACGCTCAAACACAGTTTTGCCTCCGCCTCTGTGGGGCCCCTGGGGCCTGGTGCACACAAGATTTGTTTGAGCCCTCTGAGCGTCTCTGGCGGGATTGGAGTTTGATTCTAAACGCGATTTCGCCTCTCCTACCATCTTGCTGGAGTTTCTCCTTTGCCCTTGGACGTGGGGTATCTCCTTAAGGTCGCTCCAGCGCCATGCAGTTGTTGCTCCAGCACCTACCATCTCGCTGGGGCTTCTCCTCCCTTGGACCTGGGGTATCTCCTTAAGGTCGCTCCAGCGCCATGCAGTTGCCGCTCCAGCACCTGCGTCGGGCAGGGGCTTCTCTTCCCTTGGACGTGGGGTACCTCCTCACAGTCGCTTCAGCGCTGCACGGCTGCTGCTCCAGAACTGCACCGCTACCACTCCAGCACCGCGTGGCTGCCACACATACACAGAAGAACCGTACAAAAAAGATCTTCACGACCCAGATAATCACGACGGTGTGACCACTCAGCTAGAGCCAGACATCCTGGAATGTGAAGTCAAGTGGGCCTTAGGAAGCATCACTACGAACAAAGCTAGTGGGGGTGATGGGATTCCAGTTGAGCTATCTCAAATCCTGAAAGATGATGCTGTGAAAGTGCTGCACTCAATATGCCAGCAAATCTGGAAAACTCAGCAGTGGCCACAGCACTGGAAAAGGTCAGTTTCCATTCCAATCCCAAAGAAAGGCAATGCCAAAGAATGCTCAAACTACTGCACAATTGCACTCATCTCACACACTAGTAAAGTAATGCTCAAAATTCTCCAAGCCAGGCTTCAACAGTACATGAACCTTGAACTTCCAGATGTTCAAGCTGGTTTTAGAAAAGGCAGAGGAACCAGAGATCAAAGTGCCAACATCTGTTGGATCATCGAAAAAGCAAGAGAGTTCCAGAAAAACATCTACTTCTGCTTTATTGACTATGCCAAAGCCTTTGACTGTGTGGATCACAATAAACTGCAGAAAATTCTGACAGAGAAGGGAATACCAGACCACCTGACCTGTCTCCTGAGAAATCTGCATGCAGGTCAAGAAGCAACAGTTAGAACTGGACATGGAACAACAGACTGGTTCCAAATCAGGAAAGGATTAAGCCAAGGCTGTGTATTGTCACCGTGCTTATTTAACTTATATGCAGAGTACATCATGAGAAACTCTGGGCTGGATGAAGCACAAGCTGGAACCAAGATTGCCGGGAGAAATATCAATAAGCTCAGATACGCAGATGACACCACCCTTATGGCAGAAAGTGAAGAAGAACAAAAGAGCCTCTTGATGAAAATGAAAGAGAAGAGTGAAAAAGCCGGCTTAAAACTCAGCATTTAGAAAACCAAGATCATGGCATCTGGTCCCATTACTTCCTTTCAAATAGATGGGGAAACAGTGGAAACAGTAACAGATTGTATCTTTTTGGGCTCCGAAATCACCACATATGGTGACTGCAGACATGAAATTAAAAGAAGCTTGCTCCTTGGAAGAAAACTTATGACCAACCTAGACAGCATATTAAAAAGCAGAGACATCACTTTGCCAATAAAGGTCCTTCTAGTCAAAGGTATGGTTTTTCCAGTAGTCATGTATGGATGTGAGAGTTGGACTATAAAGAAAGCTGAGCACCAAAGAATTGATGATTTTGAACTGTGGTGTTGGAGAGTCCATTGGACTGCAAGGAGATCAAACCATTCCATCCTAAAGGAAATCAGTCCTGAATATTCACTTGAAGAACTGATGCTGAAGTTGAAGCTCCAATACTTTGGCCACCTGATGCAAAGAACTGGCTGATTTGAAAAGACCCTGATGCTGGGAAAGATTGAAGGCGGGAGTAGACGGGGATGACAGAGGATAAGATGGTTGGATGACATCACCGACTCAATGGACATGAGTTTGATTAAACTTTGGAAGTTGGTAATGGACAGGGAGGCCTGGTGTGCTGTAGTCCACAGGGTCACAAAGCATCAGACATGACTGAGCAACTGAACTGAACTAACTGAATGAAGCTTGCAATTTGGTCACAGAGTGATGATAATATCAGTTTGCATCTGTTCTGTGATTATAAGCAGGAACCCAGAACTTCAATCTTGAAAGTTTCACCCATGAAGAGGAGTGCTTCCTGGGACCCTTTCCCAACTGGAACTCCAGATGTGCTGTGACATGGTATTTCCCAGTGCTGTTTAAGTCTAGACATTGGTTAAAAACCCAAAATGGTGATGTATCCTCTGCTCTATTTCTCCTTTCTTTTAATGTTAGTATATTGAAAGTAAGCTAGATAATTCTCTAATAAATATTTGTATTATTTATTTGTATTCAATGAGTGGCTTATTTTGTTAACAAATCCTTTGAACCTGAGAGGAAAGTGAACACTTTAGGCAAAACACCTTTGTATAGTTACTGCTTCTTCAGGACTGAGATAAGTGTCTGGAGGTGGCCTGGGGCTATTGTTGAACAATATTGCCGGGAGCAGAGACAAAAGACAGGGATGGAGCCGGGAAAGCAAAGAAAAGGCTGAAATCTGCAGCCCCCCCAGCATTTGTCTCACTGCATTTGACCACAAGGGCCATCTCACAGTAATGACATCTTAAGTGTCATTTTAAGTGTCACGCAGATTCTTCTTTTGGTCATTTCTAATTTGAAGCCTCACTAGTTTACAGACTCTATGACACATGCTTCCAGCTTAACTTGATACAGCCCACTGCTCATACACTAATATCAAATTTACACTCCACTGCTTTTTTCTGGGCTTTTCTCCATTCATGATGATTTTCAGTTTCAATGCTAAAAGAAAGTGTTTTTATCTTTCTGAAGAGTCTTTTTTTTTTTAATGGAAATTTAATTAAAAATGGGTAGCTTCAATTTGGGTGTTATCAACCCAAGTGATGACTATGAACAGCTGTGACCAAGTCTGCACGGGCACAAGTCATGCCCATAATGTCACAACTGGCTGGCAGTGTTTATGAGATGCTACCAGCTGCAAGGAACATCTCACCTATAGAGACATTAAAATGTGAGAAATGGGCGTCTTTGTAAGTTATTACTATTTCCACTATTTTCATTTACAGATGAGAAAAATGAGAAACAGAGAGTCTAAGCAACTTTTGAATTAAGGAAAGTGACAGAAGGAAAGAAGACAAGGACATCATGGAACATTTTATCCAAATTCTTCAACTTGTAGATAAACAAACAGGTCAAAGAGCTTAAGCACCTTGTCCATTTTAACATAAGTCCATCAACACTGAGTCAGGATGTAAATATTTTATTTCAAGGCCAGGTACTGCATTTTCTTGTATTATACTGAATATATGGCACAGAACCTCAATTTTGGTATGGCTTACTATTAACATTTTTCAGCTTGTTTTGATGATGACTCATGCTAAGAGTTACATTTTACTTCTCAGTCTGATATATACTATATAAATGTATAATTGAAACAACATTTTATGAAGCAATGCTAACACTTTTATACATTATACATTCTCATATTTTCTGATTTGAAGGTAATTCTTTTTAATTTTAAAAATACGCTGGGTACTTCCACTTCTGACAAAAGAAGAGTGCTTGTTTCAGACCAAACTCCCTATTGAGAAAGGACAGAAAATCTGGAAAACTATTTTTTTTTAAAAGAGATTTGATTGCCAGAATGAGAGCTATAAAAGCAGTGAGAACTTAAGGGATCAAAATTCCGGAGAGAAGGGAAACTCAGAAAGATGAGCCCTACGTTTGTTACTGCTCCTTCTACTGAGGCAATTGAGCTGTGCGTATTCAGTCACTTCAGTTGTTTCCAACTCTATATGTTCCTATGGACTGTATGTAGTCTGCCAGGCTCCTCTGTCCTTGGGATTCTCGTGGACTGCCATGCCCTTCTCCAGCGGATATTCCCCACCCAGGGATCGAACCCATGTCTTTTATGTCTCCCGCATTGGCAGGCAGGCTGTCTACCACTAGCGCCACCTGGGAAGCCTGTTGTCACCGGTGAAGTGGTGGCTCAGAGACTGAGGAGCTGAGCACAGCCTTTGAGGCTGGGGCAAAATCTGATGTTAACAATGACCAAGGAAAACGGACCACGGTAAACATCCTAGATTTTCAGGTGAGATCCTGAAAAGAAGAGTGAATCAGAAAGAGACCAGGTCTCATAAATGCTAAAGTTCAAATCATCTCAGCCCTGGATTATTTTAAAGTCATCTACCCCTTACTCAACTGCTTGTTCCAAGCACAAATGAATGACAGCTAGAATATCGAGCCTCAAAACCATTTTTATACAAAGTGCAAAAAGTACAAGAAGAGACCAAAAGCCAAGAGAAAAAAAATCACACAATAGAAACAATGACATAGGAGATACAGAAATGGAAGTAATTGAAAAAAGACTTTAATATAACTATGATTTATATGCTCAAGAAGTTTAAAAACAGTATGGAAAATTTAGTCCAGACAAATGCAAATGCAAAGGATAAAATGAAAATTTTATAACTAAAAATAATAATTAAAATTAAGTACTCAATGAATAGGTTAAACAGCAGAATAGACACACCTGAAGAGAGAAATAGTGAATTGGAAGACAAGCCAGAATAAAAATAGCCATAGAGGATTATGAAAAGAGAAGTCAGTTTTAAAAATACAGAAAAAGACATAAAAGTCATGTGGTTTACAATACATGAATAAATTCAATCACAGAAGGAGGAGGAGAAGGATGAATGAACCTATAAAAATATTTTAAGAGATAATAACCAAGAATTTTTCAAACCAAAGAATAACATCAAACCACCAAAATAAGAAGCTCTATGTAACCTAAGCAAGATAAATACAATGAAAGCCACATAGGCAATCACACTCAAACTACTGACAACAAAAGACAAGATCTTTAAAGACCTTTAAAGCTTGTGGAAAAAAAATGAGATATATTTCCTTGAAAGAGGCAATGGTAAGAATGACAGTTGATTTTTCACAAAAAATAATGGAAATAGAAGACAACGTCCAGAGACACATGTACCCCAATGTTCATCGCAGCACTGTTTACAATAGCTAGGACATGGAAGCAACCTAGATGTCCAGCAGCAGATGAATGGATAAGGAAGTTGTGGTAAATATACACAATGGAATATTACTCAGCTATTAAAAAGAATGCATTTGAATCAGTTCTAATGAGGTAGATGAAACAGGAGCCTATTATACAGAGAGAAGTAAGCCAGAAAGAGAAACACCAATACAGTATATTAACACATATATATGGAATTGAGAAAGATGGTAGTGATGATTATATGCGCAAAACAGTAAAAGAGACACAGATGTAAAGAACAGACTTTTGGACTATCTGGGAGAAGGTGAGGGTGGGATGATATGAGAGAATAGCACTGAAACATTACCATATGTGAAACAGATGACCAGTGCAAGTTCAGTGCATGAAGCAGGACACTCAAAGCCCGTGCTCTGGGACAACCCAGAAGGATGGGGTGGGGAGGAAGGGTGGAGGGGGGCTCAGGATGGTGGGACACATATACACCCATGGTTGATCATGTTGATATATGGCAAAAACCACCACAATATTGTAAAGTAATTAGCCTCCAATTAAAATAAATAAATGAATTTAAAAAAGAGAGAAAACAATGTCATTCTTCAAATTGCTGAAAGAAAATACAGCCAAGCTAAAATGCTAATATCAGTGAAATTAACTTTTAAAAATAAAAGTCAAATGAAGATATTTTAAGACACATATTCATACATATACTAAAAGAATTAGTCAAAACATATTTTAAAGGGAGTCTTCAGGCCAAAGGCAAATGCTTTCAGATAGAAGTTAAGTATGGAAAGCGAATGTAGATAAATGACCACTTACTCTAACAATAATAATGTATTGTAAGATTTAAATATAGAGAGGTAGAAATAAAATACTCAACAACAATAGCATGAAACACAGAAGGATAAATGTTAGCATCATCCAGGAAGTGATGAAATTAACAAGTTAAAATTTTAATAAGTCAAGGGTGAGTATTAATTTAAGATAATCACTGAAGGAAAATAAAAGAATGTATACACAGCGAGCTGTTAAATGAGGATCCATGGAATTGTAAAAGTGCTTAATCTAATGAAGCTAAGGAATATAATAAAAATCAAGGACCATGTACAGCAAGTATAAACTGTCTGAGGATTCACTTAGTAAAGAACTCACAACCTCTATAGGGAAAACTTTGAAACTTTGACAAAAGGCAGAAAAATTTATGTGAATACACGGATAGATAGACCTTCTATGCTCTTGCAAATATGTAAAGGTTCAATTCTACTCCCCAAATCAGTAAATTCATTGCAATCTAATAAAAATTTAAGCTGATTTTTTTCATATATTTGGTAAAATTATTCTGAAATTTACATGGAAGAATAAAGGACCATGAAAAATACACTTGACTTTGAACAAGAAGAGAGGGGAGGCTTGCCCTGCTAGATGTTGAGGCACATGTTTTAGTAATAGAAATTGTCTGTTACAGGCCCAAGAACAAACAAAAGAAATCAGTGAGGCAGGAAGGAGTGCTCAGAAACAGGCTCTTGAGAGCTTAATACATTTCAGAAAAGCTGTCACAGATTAACTCAGTAGCTCCATGAATAAAATAAAACCAAACTGCACCCTACCTGATATTATAAATAGGGACCCTTACAAATAAAGGGGCTTCCCAGGTGGCACAGCGGTGAAACACAGGAGAAGGGGATTCGGTCCATGGATCAGCATGATCCCCTGGAGAAGGAAATGGCAACTCACTCCAGTATTCTTGACTGGAAAATCCCATGGACAGAGAAGCACTATATGCTGCTTATAAGGGATCACTTTAAATAGCAGACTGGAGGCTCTTGTTAATCAGCTGAGCCATGATTTTGCCCCCCAAACCTCCAGGGCTCTTCTTTTCCTGACCGTTTTCCAAATCTTGTCCTCTGGCCTCCTGTGGATTCTGTGCTCCTGTCTTGCATTTCCAATAATCTCATTTTTATATAAGATAGCCAGACTCATCATCTGTTGTTTTCAATTAAAAAAAAATAACAAAACCTCTATTAGTGAGTTTCCAGAAGTCTGGTCTTTGATACACACTATCACAACCAGTGCCCGCTGACACTCGCTGCCATACTGACTTCCTGTTCTTCTCAGCCTGGTGTTAGAAAGTTGAAGGGGTGGTCAGTGAAAGTGAAAGTCACCTAGTCATGTCTGACTCTTTGTGACACCATGGACTGTAGCCCTCCAGGCTCTTCTGTCCATGAATTTCTCCAGGCAATAATACTGGAGTGGGTTGCCATTCCCTTCTCCAGGGGATCTTCCTGACCCAGGGATCAAATCCAGGTCTCCTGAATTGCGGAGATTCTTGACCACCTGAGTCACCAGGGATAAACTTTTTCTGATTTAAAAAATAAAGAAGTCCCTGTCCTTTTATTCCCAGTATGTTCAGCTTTGGTTTAACACACTCCACAAAATGCCTGGGCCCATTTGCCTATCACTAGGAAAGAGCCTCCCTCTCACTCTCAGGCACTCCAGTCTCTGTCTCTGCTAGGAACACTTTGTTCTCTAGCATCTTCATCTTATTGATTCCCCTCTACCCACTTATTTGATTTTGAACTGAGGACAAAGCTGGCAACTTTGGTTGCAAACCAGAAAGATGGTCCTATTGAGCAGTCACACTCAGCACGTGCTCCTTCTGTGAGCTTGGTTCCTGAATACAGTCTGGGGTGGGCAGGGGCAGAGGGTGGGTGACTGTTTAATTGACAGTTTCCAAAAAGGGTGTTCTGCAGGCAGAAAATAACAGCCAGTGGTGATGCTGTTTGGACCTTTTTTTTTTTTTTTTTAACTTAGCAAACAGTTAAAAGCATTTTAAAAATCCAGATTTTTGACATCATGAAAAACCAAGGATGTAACAACACAAGCCCACAGTCGGGCATGTCATCACCAGTTCGCCTCAGTTCTCAGCACTCCCTGTTACCTCCCTGCACTGGGCCAAGAGTCACTTGGTATTCATCTGCTACTCCTGCTGTTCTTTCTGAATGAAAGGTGGAAAGGGTCATTTGTGTGAAAAAGAATGAGGGAGAATATACCAGCAGGGCTGTTTAGTGGTTGGAGAATCTGTGCCGCACAGAGGGCAACAATCAAGCTGATAAAGGCCCTCACTTGGCCTGCCGTGCCATGCCCCAGTCAGGCATTGGGCTGCACCATCCCCAAGGGGGAACATTTTCTAATCTGCTCAGAGCCTTCATATAGGCTCCAAGAAGCAGGGCATGTGTTATCTGCAGTGTGTGCCTGTGTTGAAAGTATCAAATTTAATCAGCTTTGCCTATGTTGCCTGGTCAGTTCCTATAGACATTTGAATTTGCATTCTTGGTTTATTTCTTTTACTTCTATTGTTTCATAAGCTACAAATTTCACAGGATTTTCAAGACAACCAAGAATATGAGGAAAAATTTCCCAACTAGGCATTGACAGGATGATGCCTTTTCTCTTGTTACAAATACTATAAACAGATTTTGTTCCCCCACCCCTCGCCCCGTCCTTTGTATTCTCTGGATTATCTGCTTACTAGAATATTTCACATCCCCATTTTTGGCCTTTGCTAGTGCTCTTTCCCCATCTGAAGTGGGCTTATCATACACTACCCTGTCCAGATCTTGTCCACGCTAAGGTGTTTTGCCTGCAGAGCACCCTTCCATGGAGCAGCAGTATGGGGGATACTGTGGTCTCTACCTCAGACCCCCATTGCAGGGCCCATGTATCTGTATCTTAGAGTCAAGAATGTCAGCAACTGACAGTTCACAGCTGCATCCTTCTCAGTCACAGGGAACAGCCTTGCCCATGGTCATTTCCCCTCCCAGAGCTGCCTTGCAGCAATAACTCACTGATATAGAATTTTCTAAAGCGTCACCTGAGGCTTCAGTTGCAACTGCAGGGTGGTGGCTTCTCCCTGTGGTAACCCTGCCTTTGTCACCCCCCAGGTATCTTTGCTGAGAGCACCTGCAGAAAATCTTCAGTACAGTCTGGTTCTGAGTCTGTTTCCAGAGAGTTCCATCTATGGCCATTGGTACCAGATATGGTGGTAGGGAAGTAGATTTCTTAGAGTCGTTTCAGTGGGACTGTAGGCTTGGATCATTCAGAGCAGAGTTGGCTGCAAATCACATCAGCAGTGGTAGGAGAAATGCTGCAGAGTTGCAGCTGTTACAATTCTCACCAGAGGCAAACTGGGCCAGGGTGAAAAAATGGCAGCAATAAGGACTATGGAACTTGTGACCTAAGTGACCTTGATTCATTGATGAAAGATAATGGCAGTCAGGGTGATTAACTATCAATTCAGAGCAAAATGTGAAAGAAAAAGTTTCTTTGCAGCATTTCAGGGAACTTTAATCAAAAGTATGGCAGAGACGGCAGAGGAAGGTGTCACAAGGCTCAGAGACATGGGCATTCTAGGATGGACACACTATGTAAGGCTGAGAATCCAGAGCTGACTCTGTCCTGTGAAAGGCCTGGAGGACACCTGTTTACCAAACCCACAAGGATTTCCTGAAGAGGGTCCAGCATTGCTGAGCTCAGCAAAGGTGTCTTCTGTCAGCCAGAGTTGATGGTAGAA
The DNA here is from genome assembly GCF_019320065.1 of Cervus canadensis. NCBI lineage: Eukaryota > Metazoa > Chordata > Mammalia > Artiodactyla > Cervidae > Cervus > Cervus canadensis. Next base: position 90,199,924 of record NC_057393.1, on the reverse strand, counting down.
AAAGGAATGATAGGATCCTGAAATATGAGATATTTCATTATCACCATCAGAAGCAAGATGGGTTCAATTATCACAATGAGGCGCAAGGCTGAAGACAGTAATGGAGCTGCTATGCACAGAGCTTAAGAGCTGCTTCATAAAACATGATGTTCTCAGAGGTGAGACAAATAGGCACCCAACAAGGGTGTGGCTTAACTTACGAAATGGAAAGAAATCAAAGATGGATGATTGGAAGGCCAAGGCAGTTTTCCCCACACAAAGTCAAAATCCTTTGCCCAGTTTTTGGGCCTGAGCCAGTCCTCAGACCTGGAACCCAGTTATTCAAGAACAGGACTCTTCAACAATGTAGCAAATGTATTGAATAGTAATTGCCCCAGTGTATCCATCCAGGTTTTGAAGAAAAACAGAGAACATAACATAACATAATGTAGCACAATGGAGAGAGATTTCAAGGATTTCAGTCATTTCACTTGTACAATTAAGGTCCAGCAAATTGAAAATTCAGGAAAAAGTCAATGTTGCAATTTTGAGGAGAATTTCTTCTTTAGAAAATCTTGGTCTTTATTCTTTTTTGTTTTTTTCCATTTATTTTTATTAGTTGGAGGCTAATTACTTTACAATATTGTAGTGGTTTTTGCCGTACATTGACATGAATCAACCTTGGATTTACATATGTTACCCATCCCAATCCCCCCTCCCGCCTCCCTCCCCATCCCATCCCTCTGGGTCTTCCCAGTACACCAGCCCCGAGCACTTGTCTCATGCAGCCAACCTGGGCTGGTGATCTGTTTCACCCTTGATAGTATACTTGTTTCAATGCTATTCTCTCAGAACATCCCACACTCGCCTTCTCCCACAGAGTCCCAAAGTCTGTTCTGTACATCTGTGTTTCTTTTTCTGTTTTGCATATTGGGTTATTGTTACCATCTTTTTAAATTCCATATATATGTGTTAGTATACTGTATTGATCTTTATCTTTCTGGCTTGCTTCACTCTGTATAATGGGCTCCAGTTTCATCCATCTCATTAGAACTGATTCAAATGAATTCTTTTTAATGGCTGAGTAATATTCCATTGTGTATATGGACCATAGCTTCCTTATCCATTTGTCTGCTGATGGGCATCTAGGTTGTTTCCATGTCCTGGCAATTATAAACAGTGCTGCGGTGAACATTGGGGTGCACGTGTCTCTTTCAGATCTGGTTTCCTCGGTGTGTATGCTCAGGAGTGGGATTGCTGGGTCATATGGCAGTTCTATTTCCAGTTTTTTAAGGAATCTCCACACTGTTCTCCATAGTGGTTATACTAGTTTGCATTCCCACCAACAGTGTAAGAGGGTTCCCTTTTCTCCACACCCTCTCCAGCATTTATTGCTTGTAGACTTTTGGATAGCAGCCATCCTGACTGGCGTGTAATGGTACCTCATCGTGGTTTTGATTTGCATTTCTCTGATAATGAGTGATGTTGAGCATCTTTTCATGTGTTTGTTAGCCATCTGTATGTCTTCTTTGGAGAAATGTCTGTTTAGTTCTTTGGCCCATTTTTTGATTGGGTCATTTATTTTTCTGGAATTGAGCTGTAGGAGTTGCTTGTATATTTTTAGAGATTAATCCTTTGTCTGTTGCTTCGTTTGCTATTATTTTCTCTCAATCTGAGGGCTGTCTTTTCACCTTGCTTATAGTTTCCTTCTTTGTGCAAAAGCTTTTAAGTTTCATTAGGTCCCATTTGTTTATTTTTGCTTTTATTTCCAATATTCTGGGAGGTGGGTCATAGAGGATCCTGCTGTGATTTATTTCAGAGAGTGTTTTGCCTATGTTCTCCTCTAGGAGTTTTATACTTTCTGGTCTTACATTTAGATCTTTAATCCATTTTGAGTTTATTTTTGTGTGTGATGTTAGAAAGTGTTCTAGTTTTATTCTTTTACAAGTGATTGACCAGTTTTCCCAGCACCACTTGTTAAAGAGGTTGTCTTTTCTCAATTGTATATTCTTGCCTCCTTGGTCAAAGATAAGGGGTCTGTAGGTGCATGAATTTATCTCTGGGCTTTCTATTCTGTTCCATTCATCTATATTTCTGTCTTTGTGCCAGTACCATGCTGTCTTGATGACTGTGGCTTTGTAGTAGGGCCTGAAGTCAGGCAGGTTGATTCCTCCAGTTTCATTCTTCTTTCTCAAGATTGCTTTGGCTACTCGAGGTTTTTTTAATTTCCATACAAATTGTGAAATTATTTGTTCTAGTTCTCTGAAAAATACCGTTGGTAGCTTGATAGGGGTTGCATGGAATCTATAGATTGCTTTGGGTAGTATAGCCATTTTCACAATATTGAGTCTCCAATCCATGAACACGGTATATTTCTCCATCTATTTGTGTCCTCTTTGATTTCTTTCATCAGTGTTTTATAGTTTTCTCTATATAGGTCTTTGGTTTCTTTAGGTGGATATACTCCTAAGTATTTTATTCCTTTTGTTGAAATGGTGAGTGGTGTTGTTTCCTTAATTTCTCTTTCTGTTTTCTCATTGTTAGTGTATAGGAATGCAAGGGATTTCTGTGTTTAATTTTATATCCTGCAAAATTATTGTATTCATTGATTAGCTGTAGTAATTTTCTGGTAGAGTCTTTAGGGTTTTCTATGTAGAGGATCATGTCGTCTGCAAACAGTGAGAATTTTACTTCTTCTTTTCCTATCTGGATTCCTTTTATTTCTTTTTCTTCTCTGATTGCTGTGGCCAAAACTTCCAAAACTATGTTGAATAGTAGTGGTGAGAGTGGACACCCTTGTCTTGTTCCTGACTTTAAGGGAAATGCTTTCAATTTTTCACCATTGAGGATAATGTTTGCTGTGGGTTTGTCATATGTAGCTTTTATTATGTTGAGGTATGTTCCTTCTATGCCTGCTTTCTGGAGAGTTTTTTTTTTTTTTTTTAATCATAAATGGATGTTGAATTTTGTCAAAGGCTTTTTCTGCATCTATTGAGATAATCCTCTGGTTTTTATCTTTCAATTTGTTAATGTGGTGTATTACATTGATTGATTTGTGGATGTTAAAGAATCCTTGCATTCCTGGGATAAAGCCCACTTGGTCATGATGTATGATCTTTTTAATATGTTGTTGGATTCTGTTTGCTAGAATTTTGTTAAGGATTTTTGCATCTATGTTCATCAGTGATATTGGCCTGTCGTTTTCTCTTTTTTTGTGGCATCTTTGTCTGGTTTTGGTATTAGGGTGATGGTGACCTCATAGAATGAGTTTGGAAGTTTGCCTTCTGCAATTTTCTGGAAGAGTTTGAGTAAGATAGGTGTTAGCTCTTCTCTAAAGTTTTGGTAGAATTCAGCTGTGAAGCCATCTGGTCCTGGGCCTTTGTTTGCTGGAAGATTTCTGATGACAGTTTCGATTTCCGTGCTTATGATAGGTCTGTTAAGATCTTCTATTTCTTCCTGGTTCAGTTTTGGAAAGTTGTACTTTTCTAAGAATTTGTCCATTTCTTCCAAGTTGTCCATTTTATTGGCATAGAGCTGCTGGTAGTAGTCTCTTATGATCCTTTGTATTTCAGAGTTGTCTGTTGTGATCTCTCCATTTTCATTTCTAATTTTCTTGATTTGGTTCTTCTCCCTTTGTTTCTTGATGAGTCTGGCTAATGGCTTGTCAATTTTATTTACCTTTTCAAAAAACCAACTTTTAGCTTTGTTGATTTTGCTATGGTTTCTTTTGTTTCTTTTGCATTTATTTCTGCCCTATTTTTTAAGATTTCTTTCCTTCTGCTAACCCTGGGGTTCTTCATTCCTTCCTTCTCTAGTTGCTTTAGGTGTAGAGTTAGGTTATTTATTTGACTTTTTCCTTGTTTCTTGAGGTAAGCCTGTATTGCTATGAACCTTTCCCTTAGCACTGCTTTTACAGTGTCCCATAGGTTTTGGGTTGTTGTGTTTTCATTTTCATTCGTTTCTATGCGTATTTTTATTTCCTTTTTGATTTCTTCTATGATTTGTTCATTATTCCGAAGTGTGTTATTTAGCCTCCATATGTTGGAATTTTTAATAGTTTTTTTTCCTGTAATTGAGATCTAAACTTTCTGCATTGTGGTCAGAAAAGATGACTGGAACGATTTCAATTTTTTTTTAATTAACCAAGGCTAGATTTATGGCCCAGGATGTGATCTATTCTGGAGAAGTTTCCGTGTGCACTTGAGAAAAAGGTGAAATTGATTGTTTTGGGGTGAAATGTCTTATAGATACCAATTAGGTCTAGCTGGACCATTGTGTCATTTAAAGTTTGTGTTTCCTTGTTAATTTTCTGTTTAGTTGATCTGTCCATAGGTGTGAGTGGGGTATTAAAGTCTCCCACTATTATTGTGTCATTGTTAATTTCCCCCTGCATTCTTGTTAACATTTGCCTTACATATTGTGGTGCTCCTATGTCGGGTGCATATATATTTATAATTGTTATATCTTCTTCTTGGATTGATCCTTTGATCATTATGTAGTATCCTTCTTTGTCTCTTTACACAGCCTTTATTTTGAAGTCTATTTTATCTGATATAAGTATTGCGACTCCTGCTTTCTTTTGGTCTCCGTTTGCATGGAATATTTTTTTCCAGCCCTTCACTTTCAGTCTGTATGTGTCCCTTGCTTTGAGGTGGGTCTCTTGTAGACAGTATATATAGGGGTCTTGCTTTTGTATCCATTCAGCCAATCTTTGTCTTTTGGTTGGGGCATTCAACCCATTTACATTTAAGGTAATTATTGATAAGAATGGTCCCGTTGCCATTTGCTTCGTTGTTTTGGGTTCACGTTCATACAACATTCTGTGTTTCCTGTCTAGAGAAGATCCTTTAGCATTTGTTGAAGAGCTGGTTTGGTGGTGCTGAATTCTCTCAGCTTTTGCTTGTCTGTAAAGCTTTTAAATTCTCCTTCATATCTGAATGAAATCCTTGCTGGGTACAGTAATCTGGGCTGTAGTTTATTCTCTTTCATAATTTTAGGTATGTCCTGCCATTTCCTTCTGGCCTGAAGAGTTTCTATTGAAAGATCAGCTGTTATGGGAATACCCTTGTATGTTATTTATTGTTTCTCCCTTGCTGCTTTTAATATTTGTTCTTTGTGTTTGATTTTTCTTAATTTGACTAATATGTGTCTTGGGGTGTTTCGCCTTGGGTTTATCCTGTTTGGGACTCTCTGGGTTTCTTGGAGTTGGGTGGCTATTTCCTTCTCCATTTTGGGGAAGTTTTCAGCTATTACCTCCTCGAGTATCTTCTCATGGCCTTTCTTTTTGTCTTCTTCTTCTGGGACTCCTATGATTCGAATGTTGGGGCGTTTCACGTTGTCCCAGAGGTCCCTGAGGTTGTCCTCATTTCTTGTGATTCTTTTTTCTTTTTTCCTCTCTGCTTCATTTATTTCCACCATTTTATCTTCTACCTCACTTATCCTATCTTCTGCCTCTGTTATTCTACTGTTGGTTCTCTCCAGAGTGTTTTTGTCTCATTTATTGCATTATTCATTTTTAATTGACTCTTTTTTATTTCTTCTAGGTCCTTGTTAAACATTTCTTGCATCTTCTCAATCCTTGTCTCCAGGTTATTTATCTGTAACTCCATTTTGTTTTCAAGGTTTTGGATCATTTTTATTATCATTATTCTAAATTCTTTTTCAGGTAGATTCCCTATCTCCTCCTCTTTTGTTTGGCATTTTTCATGTTCCTTTACCTGCTGGGTATTTCTCTGCCTTGTCATCTTATTTAGATTGCTGGGTTTGGGGTGGCCTTTTTGTATTCTGGTACTCTGTGGTTCCTTTTTATTGTGGAGGTTTCTCCCAGTGGGTGGGGCTGGGTGTTTGGCTTGTCGAGGTTTGCTGGTTAGAGAAGCTTGTGTCGGTGTTCTGGTGGGTGGAGCTGGATTTCTTCTCTCTGGAGTGCAATGGAGTGTCCAGTAGTGAGTTTTGAGATGGGTCTATGGGTTTGATGTGACTTTGGGCAGCCTGTATATTGACACTCAGGGCTATATTCCTGCGTTGCTGGAGAATTTGCATGGTATGTCTTGCTCTGGAACTTATTGGCTCTTGGGTGGTGGTTGGTTTCAGTGTAGGTATGGAGGCTTTTGGATGATCTCTTATTAATTAATGTTCCCTGTAGTCAGGAGTTCTCTGGTGTTCTCAGGTTTTGGGCTTAAGCCTCTTTCCTCTGGATTTCAGTCTTATTCTTTCAGTAGCCTCAAGACTTCTCCATCCATACAGCACTGATAATAAAACTTCTAGGTTAATGGTGAAAGGATTCTCCACAGTGAGGGACACCCAGAGAGGTTCACAGAGTTACATGAAGAAGAGGAGAGGGAGGAAGGAGATAGAGGTGAGCAGGAGGAGAAAAAGGGGGATTCAAGAGAGGAGAGACAGATCTAGGTTGTACTCTGTTCCCTAAGTGTTCTCCTCAGCCCAGGACACCCACAGAGACTCACAGATTTGGATTGAGAAGAGAAGGGGGAGGGAGGAAATAGAGGTGATCTGGGGGAGAAAAAAGAGAATCAAAAGGGGGAGAGAGTGATCAAACCAGTAATCACACTCCTGAGTAAAAATGGGTACTGAAGTTTGGGTTCTTAAATGTCCAAAATTGATATCAAATACTGAAAAACAAAGATTGAAAATCTAGAGTAGAGGTTAGACTCTTAAAAATACAATAGTAAAAAACCACAAAAACACAAAAAAAATTTAAGAAATATATATGGAGTTCACTTTAAAAATAGGGTCCTTTTTTTTTTTTTGCCAGGTTATAGTGGGTTATAAAAATGAAAATTAAGGAGTAATAAAGGAGTAATAGAGGACTTAAAAAAAAGAAGTAAAAGTAAAAAAAGAAAGAGAAAAAAAATTTTTTTAAGTAAAAATAAAAAAAAATAGTAGTAAAAATATATCTAGGAATTTCTCTGGAGCTGTTGCGGGCAGTGTGGGTTCGGTTCAGTTTCAGATAGCTCCTTGTTCGAGCTTACACTTCTTGCTATCTATAGGCCCCTTCCAGTGTAGTCGGTGTTAACTACAGGGATTTTAATCTGTTGCACCTGTCACTTCTGAAGCGGTTCCCTTTGTTTATTTGGCTTCTGTTTGCAGGTCTCTTCAGTGTCTAATTTCTGCCCTGACACACGCGGGTGGAGGTGGTCTCTTGTTTAGGTTCGCTTGTTCCATCGTGCTGTGGGGAGGGAGGGGCGCTGCAGACAAATGTCACTGGCGTGTGTGGGGAGCACTCGCAGTTTTCTGGCCACACTGGGTTTGCCCCCGCTTGGGACGGGTGTGTGTACTTTCCCCGTCTACACTGCTCAGGCTCCAGGCTGCTCTCCAGGGAGCGGGCCCTGCGTTGTGTGGACTTCCCAGGCCTAAGCCACTCAGATTCAGATTTTTGGGTATTCCACAAAAGCAGAGACTCAGTTGGGCCTGCATTTTGTGCCTTCCCTGGTCGGAGCAGCTCAGGCAGCCAGGAGCTTGAGGAGTGCACTCTCCCTGGGTGCAGGGCGCCTTATCCCCTCCGCGGTCCCAGCCTCAGTTTCTGTGTGTGCCTGTCGGTGCACTTTGTGTCAGTTCTGGGGAGCTGGACTCTAGCTGCTACCCTCCCGGTGGATGTCGACCATCCAGAATCGCAAGGAAGTCTTTGGTTAGAAGCTGGAAGCCTGTTTGCAGTTTGGTAGGGGATGCCATCTCTGGGGCCGAGTTTGCCCCTTTCCCCTCCCCCCTGCCTCCTGCCTCCAGTGGGGGATGGGCTGGTCCACAGCCAGCTAGCTCTTCTCTGGTATTTGCTGAGTCCTTCGTTCTGGGAACCGGCAGGTAGTGCCTAAGTTTAGTGCTTTTCCCAACTTAATTCTCTCTCTCTTGCTATCCCACAGTTTAAGTTGCTATCTCACATTAGCGCCCTCTGATTGCCCTCAGGGCATTCGGGCCCGGTCCTTACCCTAAGCAATGCCGCCTGCTCCTCTCCATTCTGCCCCCACTTGCTGGTGGCGGATGTGAGCATCTGGGGTACTTTTCTGCTGGGAGTTGCTTTTGGGCATGTAATCTGTGGGTTTTATTTATTTTTTCTCCCAGTTAGGTTGCCCTCCAAGATTTGAAAACTTCCCCCAGACCCGCCAGTGAGAGGGTTTCTTGGTGTTTGGAAACTTCCTCTATTAAGACTCCCTTCCTGGGATGGATCTCTGTCCCTAACTCTATTGTCTCTCTTTTTATCTTTTATCCTTTGTCCTACCTTCTTTTGAAGACAATGGGCTGCTTTTCTGGGTGCCTGATGGCCTCTGCTAGCAATCAGAAGTTGTTTTGTGGAGTTTGCTCAGTGTTCAAATGTTCTTTCGATGAATTTGTAGGGGAGAAAGTGGTCTCCCTGTCCTATTCCTCCACCATCTTCCCACCAGTTCCCTTGGTCTTTATTCTTAAGACCTGTAACTGATTGAATGAGTTCACCTATATTATGGACTCATATCTGCTTTACTCAAAGTCTACTGATGTAAATGGTTGTTGTTTAGTCACTAAGCTATGTCCCAACTCCTTGTGACCCCATTGACTGTAACCTGCCAAGCTCCTCTGTCCATGGGATTTCCCAGGCAAGAATACTGGAATGGTTTGCCATTTCCTTCTCCAGAGGATCTTCCCGACCTAGGGGTCGAACCCACGTCTCCTGTTTGGCAGGCAGATTCTTCACCACTGAGCCCATTGGGAAGTCTGATCTAAATGTTAATCACATCTAAAAAATACCTTCATTAGTGTTTGACCAAGATATGCGCACCATAGCCTAGTCAAGTTGACAAGTGAGATTACCCACCACACCAGACCCCCTCCCATGGGATCTACTGTCATTCACTCAGACAACTGAACACTGAGGGAAAAGGGAATTTCCAGCTCTTCCAAAGGTCTGGATTGACATAGCTATCTAGGGTCCTGGGCCTGGTATGTCTTACAGGGGGCCCATTGGGAAGTCATTTTCCTGGTTCCTAAAAGAAAAACTGAAATGGACATTCTTGGTAGGTGGCAGAACTGTCAGATTTGTTCTTTGGCCTGTAGGCTGAAAGGTACTAAAGTAGGACAGGCCAAGAAGAAGCTCTAACCATCCTCCCCCGGCCCAATGCAAGATAATAAGTAAAAAAAAAAAAAGTCATATCCCATGGATTAGAGCTAAAGTCAAAAACATAATGAACGCAGAAGTGATGGTTCTGTGAGAAGCCAAGAAACTCACCACCAGTCTGGCCTCTGCAAAAAATCACTGGATCATGGCCAACAACAGTGGACAATCAGAAACCTAGCCAAGGAGCAGCACCAAAGTGCAGTTGTTGTGTTGGATATGATGTCTCTGCTTGATGAGCCTCCAGGATGTGATAGTGGCCACTGACCTGCTGAGTGAGTTCTTGCTCAATCCATTCAGAAGGATCAGAAAAGGTTCATACTCACATGGCACAGACAACAGCGTACATTTATAGTCTTGCTCAGAGTTATACTAACTTTCCTGTTTCTTGTCAGAATGCAGTCCAGAGGGCCATCTGGACATTCTACAGAGTATCACACCAGTCCACTATTATCAATGGCTTAATGTTAAGTAGACCAGATGAGCAAAAATTAGCACTGGAGGATGAGATGAGACATTCACTCCAAAAAGTGGGAGAAGAATTGAATGTGAATTTCAGTCCTCTCCCCCATTTCAGTGCCCTCCAAAGTAAAAGACAAATGATTACATCTCACACCTCCCACTATTAAGTAAGTGAAATGTCTAGTAGGCCCCTTGAACTTCTGGAGGCAGCACATCCCATACTTGGAAAGATACTCTGACCCATTTACTGGGTAATAGGGAAGTATATGGGCTTCCCTGGTGGCTCAGTGGTAAAGAATCTCTCTTGCCATGCAGGAGATGCAGGAGATATGAGTTTGATCCCTGGGTCAGGAAGATCGCCTGGAGGAGGAAATGGCAACCCACTCAAGTATTCTTGCATGGAAAACCCCATGGACAGAGGGGCCTGGTGGGCTCCATAGGGTAGCAAAGAGTTGGACATGACTGAGCAACTGGGCATGCACACAAGCAGCTTGTCAAAAATAGATGGCAACTGCACTCTTTAGGGGTGGCTCTAAAGAGGCCAGTGAATTTATGAAGGAAAATTCTCCAAGGAGTAGGCATCCAGGCAGAATACCTGGCCACCCAATTCTGGAAAAAGAATAGGATCAAATTTAGAATAGCCTGAGAGTCATGGGTAATTGTGTGTGATCCTTCTGGTTGGTCAGGGCCCTGAGAGTTGGGAACAGGGACCTCTGGATGGAACTATAGGAGAACATCACACATTAATGCTCACTTAAGAGTATGCACCATGGGAAAGGCTCCAAACAACAAGCTAGGCAGAATCAATCAGTAAGTTCGTGTCAGCCACTCCAAAAGCTGGTACAAAGGGTTGCGTGAACAGAATAGCTCCATGGCAGAGATGGAGGTTATACGCAGGCCCAACAGCAAGAGCTTCCACTCACTAGGTCTCATCTAGATACTGATACTGTCAAATATCCACCCTGCCAGCAGTGGGGGCCAACACTGAGCACCACCCATTGAGAAGACCAACTGTCTACTTGGTACAATTGAGTTGACTGGGTGGACATGCATTATCCTAGGTTTGCCTTTCCTGTGCATGGGAACTTGGTCATTATTTCATCCATTTACAAAAGATTCTGTAAACATTATTCCAGGCCAAGGGAATTACTCTACAGAAAAGAAAGTGTGGCCATGGGCACAAAGAATCCACTGGTCCTGTTACATACTGCATCACCCAGAAACTGCCAGCCTGAGAGTGAAAGCTCTCAAAGACATACCTTGTAGATGACACCCTGTGAGGATGGGCTGTCATCCTCCAGGATGTATATACAACCTAAATCAATGACCATATGGTGTTGCCCTCTAGGGACTAAATAGAAGTGGCCACACTTACCAATACTCTCAGTGACCACTTTGGGGGCTCGGGCTTCCCCTCTCCATTCCTTTAGGGTCTGAGGGCAAGGGAGTCACCATCCTGGCAGGGATTGTCAATCCTGGTCATCAGGAAGAGGTACGGTTGGTGTTACACCAGAGAGCAGAGAAGAACACATTTAGCCTTCAGGTGATTGACAAGTGTCTCTTGGTGTTTCTACATCTAGTTTTAATGGCAAATGGCCATCAGCAGCAGTGGTCTGAGGAAAGCTTAGTAACCAGTGTCTCAGTCCCTCAGGATTGAGGGTCTGGGTCATCATGACAGACCCCAGCCAAGGATGCATTAAATCTAGAATGGATTGAGGATAATAATTGTCAGTTGTAACCTCAAGAGCAACCTACAACCTTCTCTTGTAAATTTCCATCAGTACATGACCAACCAAAATTCTAGAGCAGCTGTTCCCTTTAAGGGACAAATTCATCATAAGCAACAAGTAGGTCTGAGCTGTGCAAGGAATAGACAGTCCTATGTGCTGTGGTACCCTCTTTCAGGACGGTGAACCTATCCCCTGATGTCTACAAATATCAGCTGCTGATGCTGATGGTTCACAGTTCACAGTGATGTGTCCGTCACTGAGCATGACCCTTGGCTTCAGAGATCTGAAGGTTACACCCTATCCTGGAGAAATGACCCAGAACAATGGGGACACAGGGACCTGGCCCCCTTCTCTCAGCTCGGGACAACTCTTGTAACCAAATGAGGTCATGAGGACCCCTACTTGGGTCCTACTCTGGCTGAGGCCCCCTGCCTTGGTGGGGAACATTCTTTTACTTTTGGTGTTTTTGCAACCAGAAGCAAAACCAAATCAAAGTAGAGCAAGCTTTATTAAATGGGCCAGTGGGAACTTAGCTCACAAATCAACTTCTCACTTGGGGAATAATTAAGGGTAAGATTTCAAGGGCAAAGGTAATGAAAGGTTGGTATATACATCGGTTTTCTAGGAATAGTTCCCAGTTCTTCTGGAAACTGGAGTGCCACCTCTTTTCTGCCCTTTTATGGTCCTTTGGCATCTGGGTTTGAAGCAAGTTGAACCACTGTAGTGCAAACAGGCAGATATCTTACTCAACCTGATTGCTTGGTGGTGAGGTAATAGGGGAACCAACATCATCAGCCGTCTGGTTTCAATGTGCTTTGGGTAGCAGTTAACTAACTTCTTCCATTTAGTGGAAGGGGTTTCAGTGTCTGCAAAGCAGCTCAAAGGACTTGGTTCAGGAGGAGCTAAAGGTCCTTGGCTTTGTTTAATGATTGTTATTTTTATTTTGCCTTGCTTGACTGTTTCCTTTATTTTTGCATTTTCTAATTTTTCTGACTAAATTTTTTCTTTGGAACTCGGGGAAGGCTTTAGAGACTAAAGTTTCTCTACAGACAAGAGGTAGATGGACAACATGGTAGGGGGAGAGGTCTATCCAGGAAGGCCCCATAGGGACCTGCTTGTTTACACTCTCCACTCCAGAGCTTCCTAGAGGATCAGTCAAGGCCTCAAGTGAAACCCCTGCCCAGTCCTGCTTTCTTTTCTTTCATACATGCATCCCAGGAGAGGTCCAATAAGACTCTGCATGCAGCTTCCTCTTGTAGGGTCCTATTCCAGGGAAGCTAACCTGCCACAAGCAATCGCCTTCTTGGAAAGGAACCCTCACTGACACCACTCCCACCCAACCCCCACCTCCAGCTGCAGTCATAGGAGCCAGTAACCAACCACAGCCTGCTGACCCTGCCACTCCAGGGCAAGGTCATTGTCTCCCATTTTGGAGAAAGACAGGCTGCAATAAATGAAGCAAAAATTAAACAGTCTTGATTTAAGTCACTATTGGGGGTATCCCAGATGCTCTAGTTCCTTTGTTCCTTAGATATATTTGTTTAGTTTTCTTTGAATTCATGTAAAAGGGTTGAGGGATTTGTGGTTGATCAAGGAAAAATGTTTGATTAGGAGAGGCAGTAATGCACAAGCTTTATTGGGTGGAGCTCAGACAGACTGACTTGTGTGGGAGGGAGAGCATGAGACCAGAGACCAGAAGGGGAAAGGGTCAGGGAATTTTGGGAAAGAGTCAGACGGATTCATATATCTAGGTTGCATTGGTCAGCAGCCCAACAGGGTCTCTAGCTCAGTGAGATCTGAAGGGCTTCATCAGCTTCTTATGACCAACGGTTCTTTTGTGCCAATGGCCAGTGATGTGGGATGAGATTTCATGGGGGATGCAAAGCAAGCTGTCTCTAAATAGTTAAAAATATTCTCCCTTGGCTATCTTAAAATAACCAGATGTGTAAACATTTGAGCTTGGTGTCGATGGACTTTGAGCTAATGGGTCTCAGCTTGCAGTGAAGAAATAAACAACTTAGGGGACAACACACAGGGCATCTTTGACTCACCGAACAAGTAAGGTCTAATCTATCCTTTTTTTAAAACATAGCCCTTTGGTGCTTCAGCTGGCTAGAGTTGAAGCTCTGACAGTTGCAATCAACTATTAGGTCCTGTCTGATACAAAAGCCTAGTCTAAGTATTCCTATATTTATGAAGCTCTGAGTGATGATTGATTCCCTTCCCTGGTTGCTCAGGGCCGTGAGCACACACTCAATGCACCATTCTGCCATCATTATTCTTTCATGGTTTCATGTTTTGTCTTGCCTGGCCTCTCTAGCTGGTGAGCTCTCTGAGGTCAAGGCCTGGGCAGATGGCCCGTTTTTCTCAGGACACTGGTGCCTGGAGTTTCCTGGCAGCAGCACTTTTTCCCTTTTCCCGCACTTAGGAGTGACCCCTTCCACCTCCCTTGCTCAGATTAGCCAGCCTGGGCACAGGCTTCATTCAGAACAGGAGAAATGTGAGATCCTGAGCTGACCCCAAAGGCTGCCTGAATTGCCAAGGTTTCCCACAGTTCTCACTCCTTCATGCATTTTCTTATTGTCCGCTCCTGAGTGTTCATAGACGCTGGGAACTTTTGGTCACCTGCCTTGTTTAACTCTTTTACAGGAGATGCCTGGTACTGCAATCAATCATAAAAAATAAAGCCTGATTTGAGAATCAGGGGTCCTGATTCTGGTCCTGGCCCTGCATGACCTCAGACAAGTCTCTTGGGTGCTCAGTATCTCGGTTTCCCCATCTCAGCACTGCTAGTAACCATAAACATGTGATCCATGCTTCCTACGTGTCAGGCACAGGGGCTGAGACTGGCTCGTGTGACAATGATGCGATAAGAAGCCATGGGGACTCCCGGGCTTACAAGTCAGATGCAACTTGCCTGATATCATATGCCAACAACTTCCTAAATCTGGGGCGAGGTGTTGTATGGCCTGTGCCTGGAAGCTCTACACTGCCTACTGGGAGCTCTACTCTACCATCTTCTCCAGCTGGACTCACCCAGACCCCTGTCTCCAAACTCTGCACACAGTGACCACCGCTCAGCTCCCAAAGGCCTGATTGTCTGAGAACCCTTTTGCTCATGATATTCTCACTGAGCATCAGACAAATTTGTGAGACTTTGGGCAAATCATTGTGTCTGAGCTTCCTCTCAGGAGACTCAAAACATTAAAGAGGTGATATTTAAAATGGGTTTGGCTACTTGAGTCTTCTGTTGAGAAGAGTGTTATTTCAGGGAATGGATATGATAGCCACTCTGTGATGCCTGTGGAGGTGTATTTAAAAACACATGTAATAAAGAAGGCTGGAAAAAAGTAATGAGCAAAATAAATTGGGTTTTGGAGGTGCTGTGGAGAATAGACCTACAGAACATCCAGAATCACCCCATCTTTTATTGTTATTTAGCTGTTTCTCTCGGCCCTATCCATTTCAGTTGGGTGGACCTGTGTTCAGGGAATGAGCTGGGCTCTGGGTTGGGGGAAGGTGCTGGACAGGGGCTGAGCTTTTCACTCTTTTTTTTTCACTCTTCAGAGCACTGCCGGAGAGGCGTATTTTTGGAAGATGCATTGGGACAGCAACCTCCTGAGTCCGTGAGAGGACGCTTTTTTCTTTTGAAAACATTTCTTTAATGTCTCAGTGTTCTACTTTCTGGGGAACTGAGCAGCTGCTGCCTTTCAGAGGAGCTATAAATAGACCTTGCTGGTTGGAATAAATAATGCAGCAGAATGAGCGTGGGGAGGGCCAGGTGCGCTGGGCAGCCCGACGTGGCTGGGGGTGAACAAGGCCTGGGAGAGGAGAGAGCATTCCAGGTGCAGCTCCCCAAAGCCAAGGGGGCCTGGGGGGGGAATGTCAAACAGGAGCCCAGGACCCTGATGACTCTCTGCCTGAGTGACAAGCGTCAGGCAGAGGGAGGGTGTTGTCGCTGCCCCAGCGGCTGCCAGAGCTGCTGTTGAGGTCTCTCACCAGAGGGCCCAGTGTGCAGTGGGTTCTGTTGGCTCTCTGCCTCCGGGCTGTGCATGCACGGTGGCCACATTTGAAAGGTGCCTTCATGCATCCAATGGCTCATCTGGGGTTGTGATTCTGAGTGTTCTGG
Source organism: Cervus canadensis (assembly GCF_019320065.1). Lineage (NCBI taxonomy): Eukaryota > Metazoa > Chordata > Mammalia > Artiodactyla > Cervidae > Cervus > Cervus canadensis. The sequence goes on along the minus strand of NC_057393.1, from coordinate 90,184,530 downwards.
GCTATAGGGATAAGTCCCTTCCTGGCAAAAATAAACAGGACTATCTGATTATCTCCTGGTTCCAGGATCCTGATCTGGACTGTCAACACTTCTGCAGCCCCTCCTCCTTCTGGATCTCTGAGCTCCTGTCTCTGTTTCCATCAGCGTATGAATGTTCTGTCCTCATCGTTTTCTCATCCATGATTTGAGAAGATAACAACATGTGGAGAGTTTGTTTCTGGCTTGAGGTATTCTCAGCCTGGGACACAGAGCACCCTTATGCCCTGAGGTTGGGTTGAGTCCTCAGGGACCTCAGGGACCTCCAGGCCAGACTCCCTCCTGCCTGCCTCTGCTGGGGAGGCAGGGATGGCCTTCCCAGGTGGGCAGAGGCCTGGTACAAGCTCCCTGTCCCCCAGGCATGCAGGGAAAGTGTGATAGAATTCATGCTGCTACCAGCACTGCCCAGGACATAAGAATGTTTTTGTCTTCTGTTTCCATAGAACTCCTGTACTGGACTTTCTGTCATCTGTGAGGAAAAGCAAACAAAAAGGTACTCAAAATCCCTAGTCTTCAGGGAGATGTAGATAAAAACTAAATGAGATGCTTCTTCACACCCACTAGGATAGCTGGAATAAAAAACACAGACAATAACAAGTGTTAACAAGGTTGTAGAGAAATTAGAACTCTCAAACATTGCTGCTAGAAATGTAAAATGATGCAGCCACTTTGGGAAATGGTCTGGAATTTCCTCAAAAAATTGAACAGAGTGTTAACATATGGACCATATAGTCCACTCCTAGGTACGTACACAAGAATTGAAAACATATGTTCACACAAAAACATGTACTTGAATGTTCATGACATAATGATTCATACTTGCCTCAAAGTGGAAACAACCCAAGTGTCTGTAAGCTGATGGATAAACCGAGTGGTGTATTACCCACAGAAAGGTCGCAAGTCCTGACATACGCTGCAACACGAATGAATAATGAAAACATCATTCTGAATGAAATAAGCCAGTCACAAAAGGGTACATATTGTAATAATACCATTTATGGGAAATGTCCGAATAGACTAGTGGCTGCCAGAGGCTGGAGAATGGGAGAAATGGGGAATGACTGCAAGTGAGCATAGGGTTTCTTTTGGAGTTTCTTCCTCACTCTTTTGGAGTGAGGAAAATGTTCTCGAATTAGATATGGTTGCACAACTTTGTAAACAAACTAAAGCCCATTGACTGGTACACTTTAAAAATATTAACTTTATGGTATATGAATGTATCTCAGTGAAAAAATGCTTATGCTACTCAAATTCACAGAATCATTCACCAAGTATTTTTTGAACATCTTTTATGTACATTGAATAGTGTGGCCAAAACCTAGCACATAGTAGGCACTCTAAAATATTTGTTGACTGGGTGACTGTG